>NC_136414.1:33695000-34382500 GCF_051521515.1 Lactuca serriola | reverse complement strand
TTAAAATTTCTAAAATTTAAAACCTCTTAGTTTTAAAATATTAAATATTAAAACTTTGGTTTAAAACTTTGATTTAATAATTATCCCAAAATTAAACTATTAATTTGAATTATTAAATCTTGAAGGGTTATCTTGTTAAATTAAACAATTAATTTAACCTAATCCCTTAAATCCCCTAAGATTCAAAAATATGAGATGGGATAATACAAAATCTTTAATTACCAAATTAAAATATTAAAGAGATAATCAAAAGATATGGCAATATCCAAATCCCTAAAATTTAGGGATCTTATCTTGGGGAGGAGGAAAATTTCGAAACCCTAGGGTTGGATAACCCTAAAATCGAAATCTTGGAGGCTAAGGAAAAGGTTTGGGAAACACTATCAATTTTCGAAATCTAGGGTTTATGAACCCTAATTTCGAAAATCATGCCTTAAGTTTTTATTGGCTATAAACCCTAATATGTCAAATTCATACTTTTATATAAGACTAATTGAAAAACAAAACCAAACAGCTCTGATACCATTGATGGGATATATACAAACAATTCTATGTGTGCATGCAACCCTAGATACGGATCTATGTTTTCACTATTAGTTATACAACATTATGAAGACAAAAGAAACCTAACATGCTCCTAGGTAATTTTGAAAATCATGAAGGAGAATGAATTACATACCTCTTATTGTTATATTGTAATAACAACTTGTATCTTGAATCTTCTTGTGTAACGACCCAATTTTCATGACCAAAAATTTTGTTTTAAAAACATTACTTTAGCAAATATTAATAACTAAAAACATTGTCTGATCAAATCGTAACCCAAAATGAACCATGTCTAAAAGCCAATTCATACATTCAATCAAATTATCAGAGTACAAATCCCAGTGAAGCTCGTAAATGCGGAAACCGTAGAGTGTGTGTGCGTGTGTGACATGTTGCTACCGCGCCGGCTCCTTTCCCTTAGTTGAGGAGGTACCTGAAACCAAAACTGAAAACTGTAAGCACAAAGCTTAGTGAGTTCCCCCCCCCCCCCCCCCATCGTACCACATACCATACAAACACGTAACATACATACTGCCAGGCTATTCTGGGGTGCCTGACTACCCGGTACGGCCGTTCTGGGGTGCTGTCCTACCCGTGTCAAGCCATTCTGGGGTGCTGACTACCTATGTCAAGCCATTCTGGGGTGCTGACTACCCATGTCAAGCCATTCTGGGGTGCTGACTACCCGTGTCAAGCCATTATGGGGTGCTGACTACCCGTCGGTCCTAACAACCGACTACAGGGACTGGTCCCCTCATACTACCTCTATCGCATAAAACATAACAAGCCATCATGCAAACATATCATCATATACTGTCAGACGTATCTAGGGTGTCTGACTACCCTTCGGTCCTAACAACCGAACTCGACTTCTATCACATTCAACATATCATGCTAGCATATAACACATCAGGTAGTAGTAAACCTAGATGATATCACCAAGACAATCATCTATCATACGTCTCCTACTGGTGGGTCGGCGTCGTGGCCTTAGACCCACCGCTACTGGAAGGTAACTCACCTTGAAGTAGCTGCTGGTCTGTGTGGGAATTGGCTGTCTACTACTGCTGCTGTTGCTGCTAACGTCCCTCGACTGTAATTCCCACAAAACGATCAGTCAAACACGCTAGATGTTCTTAGGGTAAAATGACCCTTTTACCCCTCACCAAGTCAAAGACCAGGTCAAAGTCAACTTCCAGTTGACTAGACTCGCCGAGTCCAGAGAGCAACTCGCCGAGTCCATCTCTCACCGATCCGGTCCCATTCACCAGGTCCCTCTTTCACTCACTGAGTCACCCCTGACTCGCTATCCGGGACTTTGGGGCCGACTTGAGTACCAACTCGCCGAGTTCCTCGAGCAGGTCCTCTTCTTTCTTCCAATCCACACCAAAACACCCCATTCGAGGATTTGGGGGGTTTCGGGACTACGTTATACAGTTAATTCCGTGCACAGGTACGAAGGGTTGAGCCTTCGACGCTTAAACCCCTCGTGTTCTGTGGATGTTCATATTACTCGCCGAGTTTGAAGAACTACTCGGAGAGTTCCAGGCAATCTTCATAGGACTCGCCGAGTTTGTTCATCCAACTCGCCGAGTCGACGACCATCTTCATAGAACTCGCCGAGTTCCACCTTGGGACTCGCCGAGTCCTTCGACCCACTTCCTGAGTAGGCCAGATCTAGGACATGCAACACTTCCAAACCACAGATCCATGGTCCTAGGGTTCATTTACCACGTAAAGTTGTAAACTTTACGTGCATGCATGGCCCTATGAGCTCAAACATGCACTTCCAAGCTATACAAGAGGTCCTATGCTCATTGGGGACTTCCACTACCTCAACCACAGAGACTTTATGCTACTATGAAGTCCAAAAGGTCCACATCCGAAGTTCTTGCAGAACATTAGCCATAAACACATAGAGATTTAGGTTTTTAGGGCTTAAAACCTCTTTTCTTAGGGACAAAAGGGGACTAACGAGCTAAAGATCAAGTTAGGGTCTTTTCTACCTGAATAGAAGCCTTTCACAAAGTAGATTCCGGATCTTCTTCCCTTCTTGCACTCTTCAATCTTCTCCTTCTTCTCCCAAGCCCCAAATCACCTTAAAAATGTTAACAATCACCCACAAGGACACAAAGGAGGCTAGGGTTTCGTTCTACAGGTCTCTGGGAGAGCTAAGGGAAGTGGAGGCTGGGTTAGATCGATTAAATAGGGTGCAAACACCCGGGTTAGGGTTTAAGTCCAAACAGGGTCTACTCGCCGAGTCCATCGGACCTACTCGCCGAGTAGACCGAGTAGATCCCGCGTCTAGTCCCGCTTCTACTCGGCGAGTCAGTCCCTCAACTCGCCGAGTCCAAGGCTAATTATGCAAAATAAAGAGATTTAATAATCACGAATACATACCAGGAATCAGGTGCTACATCTTGTCTTTGAAAGCAAGTACCACAAGTGTAGTACCTTTAATGGCTCACAAACACCAAGAGCAAATGAAGAAGCAAAAGAGAGAGAGAGAGAGGGGAGAGGTAAAAATTCGGCTCTAGGAAACCTAGGATCAAGTGGCCGAATTTCTTATGCCAAGGGGTCTTTATATAGTTGTAGGAATTAAGGTTTCAGTCCTTATCCTTATCTAATTACTTGCCCACCAAGCACTCCAAAGGATAACCCTAGAAACCTTATCATGCACGAATTCTAAGGCCTTATCCCCTTGAATTCGTCCATCCTGTCATATAGGGCATCCTTTGCCCTACTTTGCAACTATCATATAATTAGAGTTCAGTCCCCCTAGTTTAATTAACTTCTTTTAATCACAAAATTAATTCTTAATTAATTCTTGACCAATGTTAATTAAAAAAATATGATTTCTATTTTAATATATTATTCTTATTTAATATTAATAAATCATAATAACCTCTTTCTCTATTATTTCTCCACTTAAGTTGCTTTGGTGAAGGCAACCCAAAAGGACCATGCACAACCGAGTCAAGTACTTACCAAATATGGTTACGGGCTTAGACACTAATCCAACAGGCATCATGGTTGTTCACGGCCAGTTCTTCTTCTTCGTTCATGACCTACGCTTTGGTCTCGGTGGGGTTTCCGTCCAACCACGACAACAATGGCGCAAGGCAGCAACAACCAAACCCGGCGGTCTTCGATGTCTTCGGTCGTAGAAAACATCGTTGGCAACCTTGCTGATCGGAAAACAGAGGGAAAGGTGTGGCGGCCGATGATGGAGGAAGGAGAGGTGACGACTGAAGTATGAGTGGCTAGGGTTAGGGTTGTAAGGTGACGAATTTATAAGTCCCGTCCCATTCCAAAATTCTATCCATATTGACAATATTAGCCCCTCCCTATTCCATTTTCTTTCAAAACAAGACCATAATTTACCTTTTTACACTATCCTAAAAAATCCCTTTCAAATTCGACCCATAAATTACCAAACAGCCCCCCAATATCTTAATTACGACATAATCAGCCCTTCCACCTCTTTTCCTTTTTAAATTAAGTCCAAATAATTACCACGGAGCCCCTGTCTTCATAAATATTTATAAACTGAGTCTGGAACATACACTTTTAACCCCCGACTTTTAAAATTGTGACAATTAGCTCTTCGAGACCATCCTTTTATATATAATTATTTATTTTAAGGCTACTATTCACTCATTAATTTATTTATTTATCTAATAAATAAACTGGGTGTTACAACTCTCTCCCACTTAAATTGGATTTCGTCCCTGAAATCATTCCTTACCCTTCCTTACACGCCCTACCACTCTAGTAACATGGTCACCATCCTGGGCACACCCTAGCCTAGCCATGACCAACCTTCGCATGGTTCTAGAACCCGAAGATGAACGAATATCCTGCAACAAAATCACATCTACTCCGTCCGAATTCCACAGTCTCGAGAAGGTCTGTCTCCCCGATAGACCGCCCGCACTGAATCATTGTCGAATTCATTATACGTATCTTCCAACTGGCTACGCAACTTATGATAACCTAAGGTTCCCACTAGAATGTAGAGTCACAGACCAAATTTCCCTGTCGTACACTTATATCTGGCCGTAGCCTAGATAATCCCTCGAAGCAACGGACATATGACCGATTGCTGAACCAGAACACACTCAATAGTCCCACGCGGCATCTGAAGGATACCTCGTCCAACAATAATTTCCCTAACTATACTGCCACTCTTGGCTCATCTAATCCTTCTGATCCATCTGGTCATGATAGGCTGGCTACCCATCGCCATTGAATTCACCGCAAAGAAGTGAATGATACCAGAATGACTGTAGCCTTACATCATACCCGGTCCCCTTCAACCTGCCGCTTCCTTATTCCAGTTATGTTGCAACCTACTCACAACCTTGACAAATGACCCACAATGCCCTACGTTATCCGAACAAATCTGTGAATGTCGCATTTACCCTGCAGTCTTTCTACACTTCCCGCACTATCTAACTATTGGTGAATGCTACGGTTCCCCCCGTAGTCTTACAACACTTTCATACCAACTGACCATTAGTGAATGCTACGGCTCCCCAGCAGTCTTACAACTCTTTCATCCTGACTAAGCATTAGTGAATTCTATGCCTCCCCCATAGTCTTACAACACTTTCATCCTAACACAATTGTAGCCCAATACCTTACCCCTAATCTATCGATTCAAAACGCATGTGGATTCATCACACACTCGACCGATCACCCGAAATGAACTCGATTCACGGCTGGAGTTCCAACCTGTTTTTTTTTCAAATTTTGCTATCAAGACCCCAAGAAGATGCGAATCACACGCTGAGGAGTTTTATTGAACTCCAACTCGCACAATCCTCAAACCAAGTAGCCACTTGGGCCGCCATTTTCCCTCGATGAGGATGAGAAGCCTATCCCGGTCTCATACATGTCCCTGTCCTGAATACCTGCACGAATCTCCCCCACTTAGATTCAACTAAGTCTTCACAATACATGAGATTTAAACGATTCCCAATCCTTCTTACTCTTTAATAACCAACTGATGACAACCTATTTCTTGTCCGTGTGAGTGTTCTATTACTGGCCCAAGCCCCAAACGGCCACGCAACTCCTAAAGATCAGAATAACACTTCCCGAATCCCAACGAGACTAAAATCTCAGACGCCTTGAAATGATGCAACACCTATATCTTGAAGTCCAAATAATCGATGCCCAGACCAAAACCTCTACAATAGACCACTTCCACTGGCACCTCCAAAAGCCAACTTGAGCACACCGGCTGAGTTACCAATCCTGACCGTAGACTTTCTGCATCATGCCTCTGAACTATCTCAACCCTAAACCCAGATAGCATCGAATGCTCCAAACCAGCAAAGAGGGAAACAACTTTTCATTAACTACCCCATAACTCATGGTATGCAAATAACGTATGAAGAATGCTTGAATAGTACAAGAACAAACAAGGCAACAAACCCAGAAATACACTTACTAAACCCTCGAAACAAAAACTCCCTTGTGTAGTTTCCCGCAAGAACCGCACTAAATTCGGCCCTGCTGGCCTCTCAAAACTGACTCGGACTCTTGGGTCCCTTCCTGGGACACTCCAATGTATGTACCTAATATGGTCCCCTCTTCCCAATGTGTCCCAGATCAATCCCTGCTCTCGAGCTCTAGAAATCATATCAATCAGGGTCTCGCACCCTGGCACACTCACCAACTCAAACGTCCACGACTCGGCTGCAGTAGTTGAAGCAACCTCTGCCCTAAACTGGGCTACAAAATACTACCAAGACATAATCTCTAATCTCGAAAGTGCAATAGATCGCACAGTCAACCCTTGCCTCCTAATACAAGAGATTCAAGGTGAACTCAAAATCCTGACAATCCTTCCGCTACCTGGCTCACCACCGGAAACGGGACCAAACCCTGGTCCTTCGATATGTGTGCTCATCCTCATCTGGAAAAGCATTTATCCCTACTATCAGAACATAACCAAGAATTCCCCTTCCCATCAGCTTCTTAGATTCTCCAAGACTATCGCTGATTCGAGTATGGATCCAGTGCTTTCATTAGTACGGGCCCATACTACCTTCCACACCTATCCATACTTTCCTCAGCTATCCTCTCGAATCCTCTAAGTCACCTACCCCACGGGTGCACCAAATACCCGCTAAACAACATCATAATCCCACCAAAGCAACTCCTAGGCTCCCCCTAGGTTCCCAACTTCACCTGATCGCCCCACTAACTCACTGGAGCATACCCTAGGCTTTCCTAGGTTCCCAACCTCACCCTGCCATCAGCTTCTGAAGAACTCCCCATGATACCAGCCATCCACCTCCTAGATATCGTCATATCCACTTAGTGGCTGACTCCCATCACTCAAGAGTTCCACAAAGCATGAAGCAAGCAACATTCATGTAGAAGCTCTCCAATCCAAAGAACTTCCATAGAACATTCCACCTACATATCACAACCCGCGCTACCCACATCCATCCACCCTCACTGACGGCTGCCTTATGCATGCAAATTATACACAGAACAGGATCTAATAGAATATCAAATAAAAAACTCTACCCTGGGACCACAACCAAATGAGGAACATGAAATAAGGACAAATCAATTATTCTAAGGCTATAAGATCCTAATCGTATACAATTTTAAAAGCATATACATAGCAGTTACAAGTACCAATTATCATTCTCAATTCAGCATGGCATCCAATATTCTCACGTTTACAACATCACATATCAGGCCAACCTATTGTTGGCTACTCAACACTAGCATGTAAGTCTATCAGCTCATACAACATACACATGCATCTCCCCTAGCCCTAACTAGCATGCGATTCACAAATTCATAATCAAATCATAACAAACAACATATGTGGGTATTCTAAGAAACTTACTTGAACTCGGCTGATTGCATGCACCACACCCTTTCTTATCTTATAAATTCTTTACTTAAAACATTTTTCTTTTGAAAAATTTAAAGATCCTCAGTTTGAGTTCAGGCACACCCGAAAGTACGTCCTAACCCCTCAAACCAAGGCTATGATACCCACTTGTAACGACTAAAAAATCAAGGGTAAAAATTTCATTTTTAATATAAATAAAACATTGATACCATTTAATTCAAACATTTCAACTCATAGTCAAGTAAATCCTTTATCGGAGTTTATCCCAAAATATTTCATTGCGGAAATCATAGGTGTGTGCACTGCGATCAATCCAAGCCCTTCCTTTCCAAAACGATGATACCTAAAACCATAAACAAAACCTATAAGCACGAAGCTTAGTGAGTTTCCCAGAGCATACCATAAACACAATCCACATATCATATTTCTTGTTAGCTATAAAAGCTACATGTATCACATTTCCTACTAGCTATAGAAGCTACATATAACATATAAGCCATGCATACAAAAACCTGTAAGAATGTCATGGGCTACCCCACATGGTCTTTACCTAGGACTGCTATGGGCTACCCCACATGGTCTTACATCCAATGCCACGGGCTTCCCCGAGGTCTTCCATGCAAAACACACAGACAACTAACATATCACATATCATATAATCACTAGCATACCACTTAGCATAAAGCTAACTATCATACCACATATCTCTACTACAGCTAGTGTACCACATAACATAACATGGGCCAGCCTTGGTGCCTTAGACCCATTGGTATGGTGAGAAGACTCACCTTGTACTGCTGAAGTCCCGTGGATAAACTCTAGCTGCTGGATGATAGGTTCCAGAACTGTCAATCATCAAAACGACACCCAATTAATAATTGGGTTCCAATACGCACTATAATCTACACTTGGGGTAAATGGACCATTTTACCCCTAACCTAGCTTGGTACATACCAAGGCCCAAACTCACACCCTGAAGGCCCAAAAGCCCAATAGTCAACCAAGGCCCAACATATGGCCTAATTTTCCAAATTGGGCCCAAACCTCTACATGGACTTATTTTAAGGCCTATCCAATTATTCTAGCCCAACCACTTGGTATTTTAATGGTCCAATAGCTAATAATACTCAATGCCCAATTATGGCCTAATTTTCCAAATTAGACCCAAGCCCCTCTAATGGGTCTTATCCTAAAGCCCAATAATCTCCTCAGTCCATAGTTGTGTTCCCCATTAGCTAACAAAGGCCCACATCAGCTTAGTCCAATAAATGGCCCAACAAAAACACAAACCCAATTAGGGTTTTTCACATAAAATGACGATTAGGGTTAAGTGTTCCTACTTAACCCATTAAGGAGTTAATCCATTAAGTCCAATATTGCCTTAGGTTAATTAGCCGTGAATGATAATTAATATGTTAATTTTATTAATTAATTCCAGTGCGGCTCCCGATAAGTTCAAACCAATAATTCCAACATTAGGGTTTTCTAAACCCTAATTAGGGGTTCCAACCCCATCTCAGCCCAATAGGCCCAATAGCTGTCATTTGATCAATTAAGGTTCATTAGGCCCATTAGGGTTTCACTAGGCCCATTAGTCACATGTTTGGGATTTTAGGTCAATTAGGGCTTCACTGGGCCCATTAGGGTTTCAAGCATCCCAACCGAATCAAACACAACAAGGCAAGGCACACCGCCACCCGACACGGCGGCCGGTGGTGGTTTAGACTTTCTTTTTTCATTATTCTGATACGGATTACAATACATTTTGCCATAATGTCTAAATAACACACACACTCATAAAATAACACACACACACACAAACCCCCTTGTGGTGGCCGGTGGTGGTTCATGGCGGCAGCCACCATGGCTGGCAGCCATGGTGGTCCCTTTACATTTCCGGCCAACAAATCACACATACGATATACATGAGCATATGAAGTAGAAACACACTCATACACCCATGCTCGGAAAAAATGGATGCAACCACCCACCTGTTGGTGCGCGGTGACGGGAGCAACACCCACAACGGTGGCTTAAGTGGTAATCGCAGAATTGCAGCAACAAACCGGAGAAGAGGAAGATTTTCGCGACGTTACAGCCACGTTCCAGCTCTTCTAGCTTCTCCCGACGTACTCAACGTTCCTTCCGTCGCTTCACACTCTTTGCCGGCAGCGGATGCAACAGTCGCGGTGCTATGACGGCTTTAATGCAACATTGGAAGGACCTAGCCGTTCACGGCCCACATGTCGGTGTTTGGGGTTCTCGGCTTCTCCGGCGACAGGAGTTAAAGCGGTGGCATCATGGTCATTCACGGCCTGTTCTTCTTCTTCGTTAACGACCCACGCTTTGGTCTCGGTGGGGTTTCCGGCCAACCACGACAACAACAACGCAAGGTAGCAGCAACCAAACCCGACTGTCTTCGATGTCTCCGGTCGTAGAAAACGTCGTTGGCGACCTTGCTGATCGGAAAATAGAGGGAAGGGTTGTGGCGGCCGATGATGGAGGAAGGAGAGGTGACGGCTGAAGTATAAGTGGCTAGGGTTAGGGTTGCAAGGTGACGGGTTTATGAGTCCCGTCCCTTTCCAAATTTATATACATATTGACAATATTAGCCCCTCCCTATTCCATTTTCTTTCAAAACAAGACCATAAGTTACCTTTTTACCCTATCCTCAAAAATCCCTTTCAAATTCGACCCATACCTCTTTTCCTTTTTAAATTAAGTCCAAATAATTACCACAGAGCCCCTGTCTTCATAAATATTTATAAACTGAGTCTGGAACTTACACTTTTAACCCCCGACTTTTAAAATTGTGACAATTAGATCTTCGAGACCATCCTTTTATATATAATTATTTATTTTAGGGCTACTATTCGCTCATTAATTTATTTGTTTATCTAATAAATAAACGGGGTGTTACAATATCTAAATTTCGACAACTCTTCTGTCTTCTCCGGTGGTGATAAGAGGTGGTTGCAAAATCTAAGAAAGAAGGTAGGACACGAATCTAGGGTTTCGATTCTACATCCTAATCCCTCTGGATTTTGAATGATGTAGGGATTTCATGACTGATTTTAGGTTTTGGGACTTGATCTCGAAAATTAGTGTTGATTAAAGGTTTTAGATTAGGATATGGTGTTGATTATAGGTACTAGATTATGGTTCTAGTATCAAATTTGGGTTTGGGTTTTAGATTTTTGTTATAATATCAAATTTGGTGTTGAAGGGTGGTGGTTGGTGAATATGCCTACGTTGAAAAGAGATGGTTGTCGATGATGATATGAGATAGTTGCCCGAATTGAGAAAGACGACAATGAATAAAGAGAAAATGAGAGAGATGAAAATGATACAGGTTTTTAAAATTTATAACTAATCTAATTTAATTGATAAGTTATAAATAAGAGCAAAAAATTAAAAAAAAAAATTGCAAAATAGTTTTTTAAAAAGAAACGAGGGACTACAATGATAAATTTTAAAGAAACGATGGACTAAACATGTTTTTGGGCACTTAAACGGAAACCACTAACGGCTAACGGCGATAGGGACTAACCGTGCAAGGAAATGGAAACACAAGGACGGTTCGAGTTAATTTTTAAAAGTAGAGACTAAACGTGTTTTTTTGTACCTAACCGTGGGATGATACGTGTAATTTACTCTAAAAATTATTCAAATATGATAACAAAATATCTCATTTATTTAGAGACTGAAATTGAAAATTTCAAACTTCGGGGGCGAAATCAAAACTTGATTTTGATTTCATCATCTGTTTTTAAATAGAGTTCTATTGAAGTGGTCTATGTGGTAAAGCGACGACAGGTCTGTTTCCGCCATGGAGACGCAGGAAGAAGGACAATATCAACCTCAAATTGCCCCAAAACGGAGAAAATCTCGAAAAGTCGCGGAGAAGGTGCAAGACGATCGAATCAGTGCGTTGTCGGATTGTTTGCTTCTTGAAATCCTCTCTCGTTTACCTTCCACAAAAGAGGCCATTAGAACAGGTGCAATCTCCAAGCGATGGAAACCTCTTTGGACTTTGGTACCTACTCTAATTTTCAAACATGATTTTAGTCACCTGTGGTTCGATTTCGTTTTGTGCGTCGACAAAGCCCTAACTCAATGTCGCCAATTGAAGCTTAAAAACTTCCAGGTTTACACCAGTTATTACAGTAGAGTTGTTGGATTTGAACAGCAAATCAACAATTGGATTCGTTTTGCTCTGAGATGTAACGTTGAAGATCTTAATATAAGGTTACCTGGTTTGGAAGCGAAGTTTTTGTTAGATCAAATTTTTTTCATCAACACATGTTTTACTGATCTGAAATTACAAGGCTGCATAGTCAATCCGATTGGGGCAATTAGCTGGAAAAATCTTAGGAGTTTGTGTATATCCAGTGGGATATTAGATGAAGATGTGATTGAAAACATATTATCCGGTAGTCCTCTATTGGAAACTTTGGTATTGCAGCTTTGCTGTGGTTTTAGGCGAATCGATATTACTTCAAAGAGCATTAAGAAGTTCGTGTTCTCTGGATACATTGTTTTTGATAATCCATTGGGTGCCCATATTATCGAAATTAATGCTCCTAATATTTTATCACTGACAATCCGAGGTAACCTGTTTTTGTGGAAGCTTTTGTTGGTAAATGTGTCTTCTTTAGTCGAAGTTAACTTAGATTATAACAAGGCCGGGAATGGGGGGGCTAGTACATCAAGAAACGGAAGAAGAGATGCTTAAAGGATTTATACTAAAATTTCGCCATGTCAAGGAGCTTAAAATTGGAAGTTTCTGTTCAGAGGTAAAATTTCGTTTCCATTGGCAATTTATATGTAACTAAAAAAATCATATGATCATTAGTTGTATAGTAGTTTATTGATTATACTTTGTTGAACTTGTTTCAAGTATCCTTCTATTGTCTTCTCAGTCGATCAATGATTATAATATAATGTCATTTTCGTTGTCTTCTCACTTGCAGGTTCTTTCTCGTTTGCAAACTAAAGGTTTCATTTTCCCACCAAATATGAAGCTTCCAGCTGTTACTCATAACTGTCAATATTAAGGTTATTCTGTTAGATGGAGGTGCTCTTGCATGATCATGGTCCTAAAGGTGATGAGGTTAAGTGATTCATGATGCTTTGAGTTCATGTTTATGCAGTTTAGTTATCGTGAACTGTTTTCATTTTATTTTCCTGTTTCATTTTGTAAAGTTCACTTGGATACCCTTCAAAATAGTGATCATTTGACCTTTTGGTGTATGCTTTCTTTATTCAGTAAATGCATTGTTATTACCCCAATGCATTTATTGTAGTTTAATGGCTTCGTTTTTTGTTCGTAATCTCTGTTCTTCTATGATTTATGACATTGTTAATTCACTAATGAAGCGTTTAAGATTGCTTTAACAAGAGTTTTAGCAATTTAATTCTTATGTACTGTGGGTTCTTTTTGGTGAGAATTGTGAACTATGCAAAGTTAATCCCTAATTCATCGTTCAGAATGCGAACGAGTTTGACCAGATGACAAAAGATCACCTAATGGAACCAATGATCGAAAAACTACGTTTGTTTAGTTGGCCTTCTTTCACGGTCCAGGCAGCTACCCGAAGCAGACAAGTTCATTCTTTCCATGCCAATTGCCCCCAATGCAAGCATATATGGTTCTTTACTTAGTGGTTCCTGAAAAAAAATGACTAAGATTGCAGAATGTGCTTCAAAACGTATAATTAGTTTAAACTGAGATAATTCGAGATATTATGTTTTGGTATATAATCTATATGCATCTTTAGGGAAATCGGATCAAGCTAGAGAGGTGAGGAAATTAAAGTTAAGGGATTTAAGAAAGATGCGGGGCGTAGTTGGTTGGATATTGATTAAAAAATTGTATGCTTTTGGTAATGGGGGACAAGTGTTTTAAACAATATGAAAAGGTTAAGAAGTTGTTTGAAGTTCTTAGTGAGTTAATAGTCAAAGAAGGGTATATTAGTAATTTGACATCTGTTTTCCATGATGTTGGAGAGGATGAGAAAAGGGAGATTCTTTGTGGGCATATTGAAAGGATTGAAATTACGTTTGGATTGTTGAATAGGAAACCAGGATACGGGTTTGTAATGATTGTCACACTGTGACTAAGGCTATGTTTGACATACTAGCTAAAAAGCTAGTTAGTAGTTGAAAAACTAGCTGATAGCTAAAAAACTAGTTGTTAAATAAAAAATAGTTGATAGTTAAAAATCTAGTTGATAAAAAATGTCGTTTCGTAAAACTAACTGAAAATGTAGCTGAAAAATATAAAATGACTTAAAAGGACATTTAAAAAAAATGTGTTTCTATAACTAATTAAGAGTATATTTGGAAACTTTTTAAAAAAGCTCATAAAAAGCTAGTCTAAGGCTATGTTTGATGTACCACAGCTAGCTGATAAGCTAACTTATTTTTCGAGCTTTTTCATGTTGTCGTGTTTGGTAAGCCATAAAGTAGCTTATAAGCTAACTTTCTAAAAAGCTACTTAGACTAGCTTTTTGAGAGCTTTTTTAAAATTTTCCAAAAATACCCCCTAATTAATTAGAGAAACACATTCATTTAAAATGTTCTTTTATGTCATTTTATATATTTCAGCTAGCTTTATCAAACATCATTTTTTTATCGGTTAGTTTTTCAGCTATCAGCTAGCTTTTTATTTAACAGCTACTTTTCAGCTATCCGCTAGCTTTTTAGCTAGTACACCAAACATAGCCTAAGTATCTTTTTAAAAAGCTAGCTTATAAACTATTTTTAGGCTTGTCAAACATAACAACTTAAAAAAGCTCGAAAAATAAGCTAACTTATCAGCTAGTTGTGGCACGCCAAACACAACCTAATTATATATCCTAAACTGAGAGCAAATCTATGTCTCACCTTTTTGGGTGAGACAAAAAAACTTACAAGTTATGCTCTGTTTCCTTGTGTCTAGTCAGTGGACTGGACTCTTTTAGGATCTTTTCCTACCATGAAAGTCCTTGGATGGAAACTGAAAGTGGGGTTTGAACAATAGGTGAAGATCATGGAAAGAAAGTCAATTCACATTGATAAGAGACCGAAACCAAAATAAATCAAAAGGATAAGGACATATATACCCTATGTAAAGCAATGCAAATCTTAGAGTAAACTTGTGATTTTGTAAAGCACATATGCACCACTATCCATTTCTGCAAATCTTAATTACATGCCACAGATTAATTTTACCTGAAAAATTCCAGGAATTAAACTGTTATATGTTAGACGTCAATGTGGCCGTACAAAACTAAATACACTTTGAGCAATTAATGTACGAGGATGAGTTTAATGTTATATTAAGATATTAAGATTAAGATTAGAGAAAGGATTCATTCTACCTAACCTTATTATATTAGAAGACCAAAAAAACTAGTAAAGGTTGACTTTGCTCCCCCTGTATACTACAAGGTTGCCCCCATGGCTCCATATATTGCAGGATACCCATAGGTGATGTTACTCAACCCGATCACCAATTTCAAAATGGGAAAACTATTTGTAAGTATTGCATCTTCTTCTTTTGTTTTTATACTTTTCCTGTTATCTGGGAAGGCAGTATAGTCGTCATTTTGATCATTTGTCTGCTGAGTTGGTGTCCAATGATGGTGTTACTGATGATGCTGTTGCTCGAGAGCAAGAATCGTTTCTGGATCTTAAAGAAATGTATTCTGCTAAAGAGCATTGCCAGATAATGTATGGGTTTTTCCCATGTGCAACCAATGTCCTGAGTCAATTCTTCCTGATTGTTACATACGGGTACCTATTATATCAGGGGGAATATTATGCTAGTGGTGATTGATGAATTTATTGTGCCTTTAGCAAGAGCTTCTGGACTGAATTTAATTCTTGGCTTATCGATTCCCTCCCTGAATTTTTAATACTTCTTGGTTGCTTCTCTTTTTTATGTTCTCCATATCAAGCACATTTTTGTTTCTATGCGTCTTTCTGAAAAAGATGATCGTATGATTTTCTATATTTATGAAATTCCAAGTATAGTAGTGATGCAAAGTTTCACACATCAATTTATCCAATACTAAAAAGGGGTAAATGGCTCTGGACGAACCATGCTGAACCCATCATGTGGGGGTAAATCCTAGAGCACTAGCGATATTATAAGCGTGCAAGGTTTGAACCTTGATCCTCCTGTATGGAATTTTGCACCTCAACCGTGGCGTGAGGACATTTATCTAAAGAGTTTTGGGTATTGAATGGGTTAATTTGCTTGACTTCAGCATCGATGAACTTGTTTCTTAAATTTCTGTTATTGATCGTCTGATTGCAGCAACTGGAATAACGAGTAGTAAAGATAAAGTCAAGAATATGTTGTGACGGGTGTTGGATTGCTAGCTGGATCATCAATACTGCTTCTCACACTTGTATGGGGAATA
This sequence comes from Lactuca serriola, assembly GCF_051521515.1. Taxonomy (NCBI): domain Eukaryota; kingdom Viridiplantae; phylum Streptophyta; class Magnoliopsida; order Asterales; family Asteraceae; genus Lactuca; species Lactuca serriola. The sequence goes on along the minus strand of NC_136414.1, from coordinate 34,366,657 downwards.
TTTTTCATCTGTGCTAAAACAGAATTCGATGTAGAACCTAGTCCTACACAAAGAAATCAAGGGACTCAACTATATTTAACAGGTTTGATTGCATAGAGTTTGCTATTTGCTTGAATATGCTTAAAAAACGTATAAGTTTAATAGTCATTTTCTTTAACTCTGTTCCGTGGAAACAAATTGATATTTTTACAAGTTATGGTGCTCTTACAGATATGGAAGAAACCAGTTATCATGCCAAACTTATGTTCTTAGTGCTAATAGTGAAAAATAAAGTGGTACAACTATCAACAGGTTTGCTCTTGCCGTCTGATCTCCTGAGAGTTTTGATAACTAACATGCTCAAAGAACTATTTATGATCATCTGAAAAGTTATCACTCGTTGGCGAGCTTAACATATTGAAGTTTTTAACAGGTTCAGGTGTTCTTACAGAAGATGAAACTAAGTATCATGCCTTGAAGATGTTACTTTCACTTATACCTTTTGTTGCCATTCTAACACTGAATATTCGTTTATCATTTTCTAGTGAAAAAAACAACGGTTACCTTGTTCTGTCACTTCTTCTTGGGATTAGGTACTTCTTTACAAACTTCCATGCTCAGGTATATATCGATTCCCTATAAACAGAAGTTGCAAGGAGATACATCTGCAATTTTAATTGCTGACTTTCTCTTTCTGGGCATATCGATCTTTTGCAGAGTAGAACTTGTTGAAACACCCTGACCCTAACGACGACAAAACATTGACCAGGGAAAAACTTTATGATATGTTCAAAAAGTGGCTTGATGAAACGAGAAATTTGATGGATGATCCGTATTTGATCAGTCGGGGAGGAAGTACAATCAATCTGGTAAGCATCATCAGTTTCCCTGAAGTACTTCAATGAACCTAGTTTGTGCTACTAACCTATCCGTGAGCGACGATAAACTTATTACATGCCTTGAATTGAAAAAGTATGTCAGAGAATTGAACTTGGACGAGATTCCGATGGAGGGCAAGATACCAACAAACGAGATAATAGATATCATAATGAGACGTTTAGATGTTGATGGAAGTGGTGACATCGATCAAAAATAATTCAAGTACCCGAACATGAGCTCAAGTGTCATCAATCAATTAAGCGCATCAATTTTAGGACCATGGTCAAGCAAGAGCACCTTTCAATCTCATTGGAATTACTATCAGAGCATAAAGGTGGAATGACATCAGGAAACTTCATATTCGATGGAAAAATGAAACCTTTTGCTTCCAAACGAGACAAAACCTAACATGTTTATCAAAGTATAATCAGTAAAGTACTACTACAACTAAAAACTTTATACGATTATTACAAATGAATAAATTGTGAAACACAAGAAATTTTACCTCAGAACATAAATCTCCAACTGTAAGCTCCTTGACATGGCGAAGCTTTAGTAATAATCCTTTAAGCATCTCTTCTTCCGCCTCTTCAGGTATTATCTCATTATGCCCCATATTTGCAAAATCTAAATTAGCTTCGACTAAAGAAGATACGTTTAGTAACAAAAGCCTCCACAACACAACATCATCTTCAATTGTTAGTGACAAAATATTAGGAGCATTGATTTCGATAATATATGTGATATCACCATCATCATCATCATCATCACGAATAATATGTCCAGATAACACCAAGTTCTTAACGCTCTTCGAAGTAATATCGAGCCATCTATAACCATAGCAATATCTCAACACCAAAGTTTCCAACAGAGGACTCCCGGATAATATATTTTCAATCATATCTTCATGTAAATTCCCCCAAGTTATACACAAATTTCTAAGATTTTTCCAATTAATAGCCCCAATCGGATTGAATATGCAGCCTCTTAATGTCAGATCGGTAAAAGATGAACTAATGAAAAAAAAATTGTTCTAACAGAAACTCAGCTTCAAATTTCATATTCCATAACGTTAAAGTAAAATCTTCAACGTTACAACGTATAGCATAACGAATCCAACTGTTCACTTGCGATACATATTGAGTATCATAAGTGGTACACACAAGGAATTTCTTGAGCTTCAGTTGATGACATTGAGTTAGGGTTTTGTCAACGGATGAAATGAAATCGGAAAGTGTACGTGTATAATCATTGAAACAGAGAGTAGGAACTGAACTCCAAAGATGTTTCCATCGTTTGGAGAGTGTACCTGCTCTAATGGCAGGTTTTATGGAGGGTAAACGAGAGAGGATTTCAAGAAGCAAGCAATCCGGCAAAGCACTGATTCGATCATCTTCTCCCTCCTCCATAATTTCTTGAAGCCTTATCTGTTTTGGGGCAAATTTAGCTTGATTTATTAGTCCTTCTACACAGTTAGGTGTAAATATGTATACAAATGGTGAGATAAAGCTTTGCTTTCACCTCTAAACGTTAAAAACTACAATTCATTCTTTATGAAAATGAGAAATATTTTCAATATTCAAATCGATTTTCAGTGTTTGTTTATTGGCCAAGACAGCATTAAAAACAACAGTGAAAATAACATTTAGCGATTAAAACAATGATGCAAATAAAAAGTCTGTGGCGTTACTCTATCTATACATAATACGTTAAATAGAAAAAGATAGGAATAATGCATGAGTTTGGCTCTTATGGTTTACACACACACAAAAAAAAAAGTACAAGTCCAACTTTTCATTTTATCATAGTAGTCCTCTGTCTTTCCATTTTGTTGTTGATTTAGCCCCTCCTTTGTCCTCAAACACCATTTGAGAAAATCTCTCAAGTCAACTCATCCCCTCCCGTTACTCTCTTACATATCTCTATTGTCGCCTTTTGCATACACATTTGTACACTAAACTTTCAAAATCATGTACCCTCCCACTCATAATGACATAAAATTTTCGTTTTTAAATTAATAAATCGTTAATACATATCATTTCCATAAAACCAAGTTAATCAAGATTTAACAAATCATCATCAAATAAGAGTAAATTCCAGAATGCGGGTACATGTGGTGTGTGCTTTGCAATCATCCCGAGCTCTTCCATATGAAAATCCGAAGTACCTGAGATATAAATTGAAAAATTGAAAACCATAAGCACAAAGCTTAGTAAGTTCCCCAAGATACCTCATACCATACATACATAAATCACATACTAGCCCCCATCCTCCATCGGGCCTCACCCGGTCTCGATTCCCACTCAGCCTCGGGCCCCGCCTGGCATCAAACCCCGCTCGGATTATAGATCTGTCAATCACCAGGCCCCACCACGATACACACATAATCATATAACCATATAATCATATAAATATATAATCTTACTAACACATGCAATAATCACAAAGACTATAGCCTACCTTAAAGTCATCGAGCCCCGCCCGACATCGGGCCTCACCTGGTAAGCATAAAAATGGATACTTATAACTAGCATTCAATATACTCATCAGGCCCCACCTGGCATCGGGTTTTGCCCGGTAAACATGCCATCATACAATACATGCAAGAGTCGCACGGACATCTAGCATCCTAACATATAAACCATGGGCTGATATTGTTGCCTTCGACCCGCTAAACCTAGTGAGGAGACTCACCTCACACTACCGAAAAACAAAGAAGATCCCTGGCTGCTTGCTGACAGATCCATGAACTGTCAATAACAAAACAACACCCAGTTAATAATTAGGTTCCACTCCAGAACCATAATCCATACTCATGGTAAAAAGACCATTTTACCCCTAACCTAGCTTGGTCCAAGACTAAGGCCCAAACTGTCACACCACCAAACCAGAACGGCGGAAACGTTCGGGGGCGGATGACTTCATGTGGTAGCATAACAAATGAATACATAGTAAAGAAAGCAATACAACCATCATATATATAATTGAGAGTTTACATTGTTAAAAAGTACATGTTCAAAACCAATTACAATATGATGCCAAAATATGAATTTAAACTGACGACGCAGCATTCCTTCTTCAAAAGCTGTTTTGATACCTGTAATTACTGAATCCCTGGGACATACAAGTAGTTTTGAAAGAGTAGATCAGCATTTAAGCTGGTGAGTTTCATAAGTATTAAATGACAATGTTTGTATGAAATGAAATGTTTTGTTTTTGTTTGTTTGTTTCTAGAAAATCCCATATTTTCTACTAGCATAAATGTAGCCTTCTATCAAGACAAATGTTTGTTTCTAGAAAATGTATGTACGTGTAAAATATCCAATGTGTTTGAAAAACCTCGTAAATCAATGTATTTTTAATACCCCATGTGAGTTTTATAACCATACTATTGACTCGGATTGCCTATACACAACGTTCTTCAGGCGTTGGAATGTTATGACGTTTGTCACCCCAAATGGTGGACTGTAGCTAACAGTCAGGGCGCGGGTTGTCAAGCCTGTATAGATCTATACACAAACACCATGCTCCCCCTCCAAGGGATTCTGGTATATAATATAGGACTTGAAATGTGTACTCGAACGTACGTGAAGTTAATGTCTCACAAATCTTAGTATAAAAACAGATTTACGTGTTAAAATGTTCGTTTGTTCTTGTATATGAAAGTGACTTCTTAAAAATTGTGTTTCTAGTATGTAAAAGTTAGCAATATTCTCGTAAAACTATACCTATTATAGCTTTCTAAAAGTGTGCCTCGTTTGTTTAGAAATCCCTAGAAAATGAACCACTTGTTATGAAAGTATAGATTTTTATAGTGTCTAAGTTGGACACGTATACATGTAATCTAAGCAAAATGTTTAATTTATACATATATGACAACATTTTACATTTCAAAAGATAGAATGTTATCGTAATATATTTTATATACGAAAGTTCTCTATAAAGTTTATAAATCACATATGATTCGGTTGAATAAAAGTGTATAATAAATCTTTATATAACACACGATAATAATCGTGTGTTTTACTTGTATTCCCCCCCCCCCCCCCCCTTGAAAGCATATAAAATCATTTAGAATATTTAAAAAGGGTTAATTAAGGGGTATGAACTCACTTGAAAGATCGAAGAAAGGCGAGATGAAAACCGGGCAGAATTTCTTCTTGGGAAAACGAATTTTCTCGGGGTTCTCGGGAATCTCGGGAGTACAAACGACCTTCGGGACTTGAGCAAAGTGACTGGGGCTTCGGGTTAGCACGGGCACGGAAAACGAGGCAACAACGCAAGATAATTGAGAGAGAATGGCAATTTTCTTCGGAACCCTCGCATCCCTTTTATAGGGGGTGGGAACCGCCTCGGTACGCTGGGCGTATGCGGGTACGCTGGGCGTACGCGTGCGTCACACATGACCGGATCCTCGACTGCCTCGGACTTCGGATGGGACGGGTTGCTAGCTTCGCATAGGGCGAGACGTGGACGATCCGAAGCCTAGCCCTTGAGTACGCTGGGCGTACGCCTGTACGCTGGGCGTAACACGGATAGACTTGCTGACTCTTCCTTCGGATAATACCAAGGATAAATAATAAAATTTATATTTTATTTATTTAATAAACTTCTAAAATTCATATCTTCTTCATACAAACTCCGTTTTCGACGTTCTTTATATCCACGCGTAGGTGAGACTACGCTCTACAGCTTTCGTTTAGATTCCGTCGGCAAATTTTGAAATTATTTTTATTATTTATTTTTAAAAGGTCGTGTTTAAGAAAACTTCTTTAGAAATTCATAACTTCTTTATCTGACGTCTGTTTTTTCCAGACTTTTTACCGCTGAAATACCATTGTCGAGACCTTCGATTCTTGTTTAGGTCATTCCGGCCAAAAGTCGCTCGATCTCCGATTCGAGTTTTTAGCTGTCTGTCGCTAAGCCGAACTTGGAAAAATCATAACTTCAATATACGAAGTTGGATTTGGGCGTTCTTTTTACGTACAATCACGGTTTAATGACATCTAACATAGTAGGTAATTAAATAGAAACTTTTTGTACATTTTATTTTCGAAGTTAATTTCATTATTACCAAAGTGGTTACAATACTTGACTTTTTAGGTCATTACATAGAGTTGAAATATCGGGTTGTCACATCATCCCCCCGTTAGAGGGAATTTCGTCCCGAAATTTAAAGTAGTAAGGATACTAGTGAATCAGAGAAAAAGATGAGGGTACTTTTGTTTCATCTGATCTTCGCGTTCCCATGTGAATTCAGGTCCCCGCTTGGCGTTCCAGCGAACCTTCACGATGGATATGCGACTTTTTTTTGTTTGTTTGACCTCTCGGTCCATGATTTCTACCGGTTCTTCCACAAAATTGAGGCTCTCGTTGATCTCTATCTCGTCGAGTGGAATAACAAGAGTCTCATCGGACAGACACTTTTTCAAGTTCGAGACATGGAAGGTTGGATGTATGTTACTAAGTTCACGTGGTAGATTAAGCTTGTAAGCCACAGGGCCGATTCTAGCAAGAATCTCGAAAGGCCCTACATATCTTGGATTTAGTTTCCCGTACTTTCCAAAGCGTATTAAGCCCTTCCACGGTGAGACCTTCAACAAACGTGGTCTGCTACCTGGAATTCCAAAGGTTTTCTCCTTTGGTCAGCGTAGCTTTTCTGTCGGTCTCTAGAGGCTTTCAACCGTTCACGAATTTGAACGATCTTCTCTGTCGTTTCCCGTATGATTTCCGAACCGGTGAGAGTGCTTTCAGGAACTCGTCCCCTAGCTAACTGGGTGTCGCCAACTTCAGTCCAGCACAGAGGGCATCTGCACTTTCGACCATAGAGGGCTTCAAACGGAGCAGCCTTTATGCTTGTATGATAACTATTGTTGTATGAAAACTCGACAAGGGGTAAATGGATGTCCCATGCCTTTCCAAAGTCAATCACACAGGCTCTCAGCATATCTTCCAAAGTTTGTATTGTTCTCTCACTTTGCCCGTCTGTTTGTGGGTGGTAGGCTGTACTCATGTCTAGCCTAGTCCCCAGGGAACTTTGTAGTGACTGCCAGAATCTTGAAGTGAATCTACTATCTCTATCGGAGATAATGGATATCGGAACCCCATGCAGTCGCACTATTTCCCTTAAATAAGTTCTTGTAAGCTTTTCCATCTTGTCAGTCTCCTTTATTGGTAGGAAATGCGCGGATTTGGTCAATCTGTCGACGATGACCCATATGGTATCTAGTCCACCCGTCGTCTTGGGAAACTTGGTTATGAAGTCCATAGTAATCCGTTCCCATTTCCATTCCGGTATCTCCGGCTGTTGCAGTAATCCTGACGGTTTCTGATACTCGACCTTAACCTTAGCACAAGTAAGGCATTTACTTACGAAGGTAGCAATTTCTGCTTTCATGTTAGGCCACCAGTACAGTTTCTTAAGATCCAGATACATTTTATCTGAACACGGGTGAATGGAATATCTCGTGTTGTGTGCTTCGGTCATGACTACGTCTCTGAAACCACCATGTTTCGGTGTCCAGATTCGATCCATGAGATAATACGCTCCGCCACCCTTGATTTCTAGATTCTTTTCCATTCCTCTCAGGGATTCACCCGCCACATTTTCAGGTTGTAACACTTCTAGTTGAGCTTCCTTAATTTGTGTGGATAAGTGGGAATGGATAGTCATAGACAGAGATTTGACTCTCCGCCCAGTGTATTCTTTTCGGCTGAGGGCGTCAGCTACCACGTTGGCCTTGCCAGGATGATAACGAATTTCACATTCGTAGTCATTGAGTAACTCGACCCATCATCGTTGTCGCATGTTGAGCTCCTTCTGGTCAAAAATGTGTTGAAGGCTCTTGTGATTGGTGAAAATAGTACTCTTTGTTCCGTACAAGTAGTGTCTCCAGATCTTCAGAGCAAATACCACTGCTCCTAACTCAAGATCGTGTGTCGTATAGTTCACTTCGTGTGTCTTAAGTTGTCGGGAGGCATAAGCAATAACCTTCCCTCTCTGCATAAGGACACAACCAAGTCCTTGGTTTGATGCATCGCAATACACTACAAAGTCTTCTATCCCTTCGGGGAGGGATAGTATCGGTGCGGTGCACAAGGCCTGTTTCAGTGTTTGGAACGCCTTCTCTTGTTTCACTTCCCAGTCAAAGGCCACGCCTTTCTGGGTTAAGGTAGTAAGAGGTTTCGCAATGCTAGAGAAGTTCTTTATGAATCTGCGATAGTAGCTAGCGAGACCTAGAAATTGACGAATCTCTGTAGGTGTCTTTGGTGCCGACCAGTTCTCAATGGCCTTAATTTTGGAGGGGTCCACGTGTATCCCCTTCTCGCTAACAACGTGGCCCAAAAATTCGACTCTTCGATTCCAAAATTCGCATTTAGAGAACTTCGCATAGAGCTTCTCCGATCGCAATGTTTCTAAGACTTTTCGTTGGTGCTGACTATGCTCTTCCTTACTTCGGGAGTAGATAAGTATATCATTGATGAAGACAATGAAGAACTGATCTAAGTAAGGACAACACACCCTATTCATTAGGTCCATAAATACTGCTGGTGCGTTGGTTAATCCGAACGGCATCACTAAAAATTTGTAGTGTCCATAACGAGTTCGGAAGGCTGTCTTGGGAATATCCCCCTCTAGTACTCGTAATTGGTGATATCCGGATCGTAGATCTATCTTCGAGAAGTAGTTTTCTCCTTGAAGTTGATCAAATAGGTCGTCAATACGGGGTAGAGGATAACGATTTTTGACAGTAAGTTTGTTCAGTTCTCTATAGTCAATGCACATACGGAACGATCCGTCTTTCTTCTTTACGAACAAGACCGGTGCTCCCCAAGGTGAGAAACTTGGTCTTATGAATCCTTTTTGAAGGAGTTCGTTAAGCTGACTGGAAAGTTCTTGCATCTCTGCTGGTGCCAGACGATAAGGCGATTTCGCTACTGAGGTAGCCCCTGGAACTAAGTCGATTCTGAACTCGACTTGGCGTTGTGGTGGTAATCCCGGTAGTTCTTCTAGAAAGATATCAGGAAAGTCGCGTACTTCTGGAATGTTTTGATGTCCTTCAGTTCCTGACTCGTATCGACTATGTGTGCTAGGAATGCTCGACAATCCTTCCGTAAACACTTTCGAGCTTGGATGCATGAAATGATGCGAAGCTTTGTACTTGATTTGTCGCCGTAAATCACTAATGTTTCGTTGTTAGGGAGATTAAGACGAACTACTTTCTCAAAGCACATGATGTCGGCGCGAAGAAGACTTAACCAATCCATGCCGACTATGATGTCAAAACTTTTAATTTGGACTGGTATGAGGTTGATTGGGAAAGAATGACCGTCTAAAGTTAATGTACAGCCCATGTATATGCAGTTAGTGTTTTCTGTTAATCCGTTTGCCATTTCTATAGTGAATGATTTTTCTAACTTGCTAGGTTTACGTTTAAGTAAGTGAATAAAGTTTTGACTCACGAAGTGAATAAAGTTTTGACTCACGAAGCTTCTCTCCGCACCACTATCGAATAGTATGCATGCATATGAATTATCGAGAAGGAACGTACCAGCAACTACAGTCGGATCAGCTACGGCTTCATCGTGGCCTATAGCCAAAACTTGTCCCACCCCGCCGGTATTTGCTGCCTTTGGGCAGTTTCTCTTGTAGTGGCCCACCTCACCATAACCGTAGCAAGTTTGGCCTACACCCGTGCTGAGAACTTGAGTGATCGGCTTTGCGGGATCCTTGCAGAAACGGACAGTGTGTCCCTTTCTGTTGCAGTTGGAACACTACATTTCCCGACAAGGTCCATGATGGTGATAAGTGCATTTGGTGCACTTTGGAAGGTTACCCCCATAAGTCTTTGTTGGGTAGGGATTTGTAGGAATGGTAGTAGGTACAGTAGTAGCATTCACTGAAACCAGTTGTTTCTTCGCGGATTCTTGGGAAGACCCACCCTTCCCTTTATTCCATACTCTCTTCCTGTTATTATTGTTGTTTCCCTTCTGTGGTTCTGGTGCGGAAACCGTTGAGTTCTGATGACCTCCGAAATCAACAAGAGATTGTGCCAGTTCCTTGGCACTTTCAAAAGTGTCAGGTTTTGAAGCTAACACACTTGAACGAATTTGGGGCGATAGTCCCCAAATGTATCTCTCTATTTTCTTGCTCTCAGCTGTACGCTAAGTGTACTCGCTATTTGGCTTGTACACTGCGCGTAGAGACTTGTACATCCAACGTACTCATCCATTAAGCCAAAACCCTTATTAAGCTCTTCATGTTCAAGACCAGGAGCCCAAACCACAAATCTACTCCTTAAAGAACGTCTAGAACCATAAAGTCATTGACTTGATGACTTTGCATGCCCTGAAAGAACCAATTTTCAAGATAAAGCACTAAACTTTCACCAAATGGACACCATCTCATGCATAGGGGATTCCAAGCCATAAAGGAGAAAACTTTATGCATCTAGAACCTCAGAAACATCAGAGTGGCAACTCATTGCTACTGGAGTTGTACCAAACCATTTGATCTCATTCCTAGGACCCAAAATGAACCAAAACTCATACAAACTATATCTAAGACAACAATGAACAAGATCAAAGTTTTTTACCTAAAACAATGTGCAAATGAAGCACATAAACAAGATCCACAAGCTCTTCCTTGATCCACAACCTTGCACCAAACTCCATCTTCTTGGAAATGACCCAAAAACACTAAGATGCACATAATGAGCTCAAAACACCACCATGGAGGCTAAGGGACGATTTCTAGGGTTTGGGGAGTTGGAGGCTGGTAAAAGGGACCAACCAAAAAGAACTAATGAGATTATATATGGTACAACTCCAAGAATTAGGGTTTTCACTTTTCCCTCGTACGCCCCGCGTACTCCTCGTACACCCAACATACGAGGTCTTGCACCCCCAACCAAACCCTCACAGTACGCTAAGCGTACACCACATTATGCCCAATGTAATGCCCTTCGCATCAATACGCCCTGCGAACTCCCTAGGTACGTCTCACGTACTAGGGTTTCCTTTTAAACCTCTAAGCACTCTGAAGGCCATAACTTCTTCGCTGTAAATCTGATTCCGACGATCCATATATCCATGAAGAGGTAATGAGAAGCTCTACACTCTAATCAACTCGTACCTGCATTACCATTTCCCGAACAAACCTCCAATTTCAATAAAAGCCCAACCTTGCATAATACCAAAATACCCTTTGACTCCAAAACACAAACCGAATACCTGGATCATCCAAATTACATCATCCACCTCCAAGTAAGCCCAAAATTCAATTCTTCAAGGGTCCTAAGTCTAATAATACACAATCCTTGATAACCACCCCGCAATGGGAAACGATTCAAAGCAAGGCGTTACAACTGTCCCCTACTTAAATTAGATTTCGTCCTCGAAATCATTCTTTATCATTCTCGACACACCAAACAACCTGAGCAACACAGCCATAACCTGGGCATACCACAGCCTTCCCAAGGCAACCGAAACCAACCCTAGCAGGGCTCTCTAACTCGAAGATGAACAAATCCTTTCTCCACCTAAAAATAATCCCTTGCAAAATAACCACATCTACTCAAACTAAAACCTGAAGACTCGAGCTGGTCTGACTCCCTGACAGACCGCCCATACTGAACCATTGCTTATTCCTTTCCACTTATCTTCCAACTGACTATTCAACTTCTGATAACTTGAAGTTCCTATTAGAAAACATAATCACATACCAATTATCTATGCAGAACACTTATACTTGAAAGAAGGCTCAAAGAATCCTTTGGTAGGAGACTTATCACTGTAATGATTAGACTCAGACGAGAGTTACGCAACAGGACCAAATCATTTACTCTGAGATTATCCAATCCTAATTGCAAGTGACCTACACCTCCTCCGAATAACAAGCTAATCTAAACATGAGTTCCAAATCAATAACACCACCTTGACTTATCTTGATGCCCTTCACAGATAGAACCAATCCAAGACACCATCAAAAGAGCTTGATCTATCACCAAAACTGAATCGATTCCTTACCCTTGAACCCTTCAATTGATGCCCTCGGCATATAGATACCCTAAATTCTCATCCCATGAAAAGAAAATTCTACACATAAACCCTCGCGATTCCCAACTCGAGATCTCACCCAAAAATCCAACCTGATACTTAACTCATAACCCGAGATCCATGGATCTGCGCTTGCATTTCACCCAAAACCTTCTAATTCACGACAACCCCTCACTAGACCAAGATATAAAGGTTCCCAACCATTGCTGAGACTACCAATCTTGCACCCGGTCCCACCACCAGGTTCCCAAATCACGAGGCTACCCAGCCTATAAACCCATCTACGTCACACACTAACCACCCGCTTACTCCTGCAACTCAAGATCCCAAAACATTGCCCAATGGTCTCCACCAGGTTCCAACTGTATTGCCATAATCATACATGCCTCACGCACAGGTCACCCCCAACTATACCACAAAGCAACCTCGCCCACGGGTCCCACCCATTTAGAGATACACAGGCCCGACTCCGCCTCAGACCCCAATGGTCATCAACTCAAATAGAGAAATACTCCTCGCCTGGTCGGCGTGCCTAAGGAACAAACTAATTCCCCACTTTACGCTCATAACCACCTCCAACGATAGTCTACCTTGAACTGGCGAATGCTACAATCCCATCGCAACCTTACAACACTACAACCCAACCATGGTTACCACCCATGGCCTAACCACAGCCTACCCATCACAACCCCATGCATCTTGAGCCGAAACCTACATCCAACTGCATCTAATTAGGTGTTCGGTTCATACCTCGAATTCCAAAGCCTTCAACCTGGACTCAACCACAAGCCTATTATACAAAATAAAGAAGGCGCCGGCCAACGGTTGGAAGTTTCCTAAACTCCTACTTACACATCCTCAATCTAAACAGCCACTTGGGTCATCTCCCTCCTGACCAGGTTGTGAAACTCGCCATAGTTTCACACCCGATTGAACTCCTGGAATTCTGATCGATTCTCCCCCTCTTGGATTTGACGAAGCTTTCTCTCATCCCATAAATCCAATGGATTCCAAGACAACAAACATCAACCTTATATAGTATGAACCGCCTATGATTTGTGATAATCAATACTAACGTTCCATTGTTAGTCAAACTCAATGATCGCCCAATTCCTGAAATCCTGAAGAATACTCTTGAAATCTTAACCCCTCTAATAACCCAAATCACCTCCCATGATACCTTACCAATTTATTGAGTTCTTATATTGGTGAGTAAAAACCATAACCCTTGCCATGCACTGACAAATATTAACCCCAATACCCATTCTCAAAGAATTACTAAACTCTAATCAACTACAATCCATGCGAAAATACAACTCTCCTAACACATCCAATGATCAAACAACTTATGCAACTGACACCACCATCTTCCTGCTACCGCTCCTCTTCGAGAAATAGTAGGGTTTGAACCCAAAATTTGTGCATATGAGAGAAATGAAAATAAATGTGCAAATTTAAACGACCGTAAAACAAAAATTAGTCTTTAAAGCGAATCAGCTTAAGAAAAACTCAAGAGTATAGAGAAGAAAACGCAAACCATAATTCATCGATTGAATCTGCATTCAGAAGGTCTGAGAACAGCACGCGTAATCTCATAACAGATCCAAAAATTCTTCATGTCATTAAGCACTAACCCCGTTTGTGATCTCTTCCTTTCTTCCTTTCCCGCAAAAGATACATACTCTCAAATAATGTTCTTAGTGTTATACAGTTAAGAGATGTCCCCTATCATGTGCCTGGAACAGCCACTACCAACAAACTGAAGTCTGATAATATGCCTCCATCGCTACTCCGACACAGAGCGGGATCAATTGGTCTTTGGAACCCAGTCCATTTTGAAACTGGTTCGACCTTTGTCATCCTTGCACGATACTCTCTCCCATGACATATCCTGCTTATCACAAACAGAAGACGATGAAATATTAGAGTCATTAGTAGATTTGGGAGTTTTCACCTTTGGTACCCATCTACATTCGGGTTTAACCCATTTCTTGTTCGATCCGATGGGTGCCTCGGCACTGATTTGGAACTTGAAGCCGGCTGCCGAGATGACTTTGACCTGACCGGTCTTGGCTTCACAGGAGCATCTCTTGGATTTGGCTTCTTGGCAGGCATTTCCTTCTTGCCATTGGGATTTGGATTCTTTGCCTTGTAGGTTTGACTCTTGGCCTTCTACGCGTTCCAGTCACCATTGTCTGAACATGACCTGGAGGGGTTTCTTTTGAAGTATCTCCCTCTTGGCGCGTTCTGCCATCCTTGTGCACAGTAGGGAACGTATGCACGATTAGGACAATTTCTGGCAATGTGTCCAGGTGTTCCACAATGAAAACATGTCTTTTTCTTCATTGTGGAGTTGTTTCTTCCTGCCCCTGGTGGCATATCCATGCCTTGTCTCTTATGGTTCCCACAAGCACAATTACAACAGGCACTCTGTTTCACTGGAAAAGGAGGCCTGTATTTCTCAACGGCAGGTTTGTTAGGAGTAACAGAATTCGAGGCAACAGATTATGAGTTCAAGGAGTCATTGGTTTGTTCAGTAGTGTTCTCCTTGTTCTCATCTTCTGCTACTTTACCTGCACATGAAGTAGAAACATTAGTATTTTCTACCTGAATACCTCCTGACACAAACCCAGCTGGTTTGCCATATCGAAGATGTGCCTCCCTGTCAATTTCTTCCTGAGTCATAGTGATGGATGTGTAGTTATGATTGAAAGGTGGAGGAACACTATCATACCGTAGACCCTTGTTTTGATTATCTTTAAATTTTAATTGGGTTTCAAATAAGGACTCGACTGTCTGACTTGATGCAGTATAATTTTTGAAACTAACGTCTGTTTTTTCACACTTAATTTTCAAAGAGTCAAGTTCTTCAGTTACATCAGCAACTTGTCTCTTAATATAGTCATAATTTTCACACTCGTTGCTATACTCTTCCTGAAGTTTCCTAAAGTCCTTGGTTTTTGCTTCTAATTCAGCCTTTAAGGGTTTTTGTCCTTTCCTGAGTTGATATCCTTCATATCTCAGGTCCTCAACTTCTCTTTTTAATAAATCAATTTGTTCCCAAAGAAATTTAATCGTAATTTCACAAGCTGGAGTACATGTAACATGTAACTTCAGTGACCGGAATGTTTTCAGAACTCATTGTTTTTCTACACTTCAAAGCATCAAGTTCTACAATTACATCAGCAAGACTAAGATGATTGAGATCTTTTGTCTTCTTGATGATAGCCACGTTCATATCCCACAATTTCGGAATTGAATTCAGCAGCTTTTTGTTTATCTCAAACTTAGACAAGAAGATCCCAACTATATTCATCTCAGTAGTAAGTGTAGTAAATCGCTACAACTGAGTTTCGAGGGTTTCTCCAGGGATATAATCGAAAATGTTGAAATTTTGTCTTAACATATCCTGATGACTCTCTTTCATGTTTTCAACTCCCTCGTAGACCTTAAAATCAATTAAAAAGCACAACTAAAAACCAAAATCAAACTTAAAAGTCAAACCCTTTGACTACAAACCTCAAAAGTCAAATTTAAAAAGTCAAACCGGAAAGCTAAATTTGAAATTTTAAAAGTCAAACGAGAAAGTCAAAGATTAAAGTCAAAGGTCAAACTTGAAAGTCAAACTCAAAATTTAAATAAAAAATCAAAAATAAAAGTTAAAAATAAATTATTTTTTTAAAAATTATTTTATTATTATTATTTATTTAATTTATTAAAAAAAATTAATTTTTTTTTATTATGGAGGAAAAAAGAATTTAAAAATAAAAGAAATTAAGTTTTGGGTTAAGAGTGTCAAAAATGCAAAACTTGAAGCGAAAAAGACGCTTTATGAATTAAATTTGGAAGGAGAGACACAAAGAGTCTTCTAGCCGAGTTGGAAAGGCGCGAAGCTTAGTACCTAGGAGACCCGGGTTCGATCCCCTGCACCTCTAAAATTCCGTCCGCATCTTCCTTTTTCAATAGACGCTGCGAAGACACCTGCTGCTTGCGAGGACGAGGTGCGACGCGCGATGCGAGGATCTGGTGCGAACCGGAAACCGCGAGGCCCGTAATCTCGGACCGTGAACTCCGAGGCCGCAAGCTCGGACCGTAAACCTGCGAGGCCTCGTGCAAACACCGGCCGCAAACTCTTCGGAACCCTAGCCGCCGGCCGCAAACTCCTCGCTGATTACGACAAAAAACAACGATTTTTCGACTTTGAAGCTCCAAAACTCGATCAAAAACCCTTTTTTATGAAAAACATGAAGAACAAACCCCCCTTATTTTTTAGAGATCTATCCAAAAACGCGAGAATATTTCGAAAATAAGATCAAATAATGCTCCAAATCTGACAAAATTGACTGAAACAACTTGGCTCTGATACAAATTGTAAGTCCCTAATTTGCCTGTGTAGCAATCAGATCCGTTTGATAGTGCGGAATCCCAATCAAACGGATGATGTCAGATAAAATAGAAGAGAAGAAGAAGAATAATAATATGAATCTCTGTATGAATTGATTAGAATTAAAGTTCCAGATACAAAAGATTCACACACACAAAACTTCTCTCTGGCCGTAAACTCTCTTATGTTCATTAATCTCTACTCCTCACCCTAACACCTATATATATACAAGGGGAACATGGGCCGGATAACATAGGCCGTAAATGGGTTTACGGTCGTAAGGTGTTTACGGCCGTAAACTCAATCGTAAACATGACCGTAAACTCTAGAAATATTACAGAAAAATATATTTGCCTAGAAAAGTAAAGTATAAACCATATTTTTGACCCAACAACCCTTCTTAAGCTCTTAATATTCAAGACCAGGAGTCCAGACCACAAATCTACTTCTTAAAGAACGTCTAGAACATGTTGGAAATAAAGCACAAAAACAAGATCCACAAACTCTTCCTTGATCCACAACCTTGCACCAAACGCCATCTTCTTGGAAATGACCAAAAACACCAAGATGCACATAATGAGCTCGAAAACACCACAATGGAGACTAAGGGATGATTTCTAGGGTTTGGGGACTTGGAAGCTGGTAAAAGGGGCCTACCAAAAAGACTTAATGAGATTATATAATGTACAACTCCAAGAATTAGGGTTTTCACTTTTCCCTCGTACACCCAGCATACGAGGTCTCACACCCCAACCAAAACCTCACAGTACGTTAAGCATACACCATATTATGCCCAACGTAATGTCCTTCGCACCAGTACACCCCGCGTGTTCCCTACGTACGCCCTGCGTACTAGGGTTTCATCTTAAACCCTTAAGCACTATGAAGGCCATAACTTCTTCGATATAATTCTGATTCCGACGATCCATATATCCATGAAAAGGTAACGAGAAGCTCTACACTCTAATCAACTCATACCTTCCTTACCATTTCCCGAACAAATCTCCAATTTCCATAAAAACCCGAGCTTCCATATTACCAAAATACCCTTTAACTTCAAAATACAAACCGAATAAAAACAATAATCAACTCATACATTCCTTAGCATTTCCCGAACAAACCTCCATGTCATCCACATATAAACGAAGATAAATATAATCACCTACATGAAGCTTCCGCATGTAAACACAACAATCATACAGACTTCTGGAGAACCCATGCTTCAGCATGAAAGAGTCAGATTGCTTGTACCACTATCGAGGAGATTGCTTCAATCTATATAGTGATTTCTTCAAGCGACCTACTTGACTTTCCTTATCAACAACCTTGAATCCCTTAGTTTGATGCATATAAATTTCATCACACAATTCTCCATGCAAGAAATCAGTTTTTACATCGTGTTGTTCCAGCTCCAAATCACCATAAGCAACAATACTCAATAACACCCAGATGGAAGTATGTTTCACTGTCGTAGAAAATATCTCATTGTAGTCTACTCCCTCCTTTTGTGAAAATCTCTTTGCTACTAGTCTTGCCTTGTACCTTGTATCACCGAGTTCGGAAGGATCCTCTTTTCTCTTGTACACCCACTTACAACCAATAGCTTTCTTCCCTATGGGAAATGGGACCACCTCCCAAGTTTGGTTCTTCCGAAGAGGCTACATCTCTTCTTCCATCACAGCCAACCAACTCTCAATATTTCCATTCTGAATAGCTTCCTTGAAGGAGACCTACTCATCTTCCTTGAAGGAGACATACTCAACCAAATTTGCATGTCCATAGTGATTCAAGGGTTGATCAGACCCCAACTTTAGAAGTTTCTTATATGCTCTTCTCGGCCTAGTTGATACCGAATTTTTCCCAAGCTCTTGTTCCTCTGGTTCGTGTACATTTTCTTATTGAACCATCTCATGTTCAATAACCTCGTGAATACCATCATGATCTTCCTTGTGAACACGATTAGAACCTTGTTGGCTTTTAGGTTCTATATCAACTACCTGAGACTTGAACATCTCAAATTCCTTTGTTTTTGTGTTTGCTTGACTTGAACTAAACCCGGTGTGCTTTACCGTACACACACAATGCTCATAAAAATCCATACAAGGCTTCTTAAAATTCTTCAACAAACCTTCTTTACCATGCAGATCAAGACCCTTTTCAGACATATGCCCAAGCCGTCTATGCCATAAACGAGTGCTTTTACATGGGTCACCACCACTACCATTATTTCCAACTGCCACATCATTTGTCATTGTTGTACCCGAAAGAACATAAAGGTTTCCTTTACGAATACCTTTCATTACAACCAAAGAACCTCAAACAACCTTGTTTACTCCTTCCCATGTAATTATCTTACACCCACCGGTAAATGAGATTCTTTCGTAACTCAGGGACATGTCTTACATCCAAAAAAGTTCTGACCGCTCCATCATGCATTTTGATTCTAATAGAACCAATTCCAACCGTTTTGCAAGAATGATTATTCCCCATTACCACGGTTCCACCATTTATGCTTCTATAGTTATAAACCACTTCCTTTTTGGGCACATATGATAAGAGCAACCTGAATCAAGAATCTATTTACCAAATATTTCTTCATCAGAAGTGACAAAGTAACAAGCATCGTTACTTCCTTCCTTCTCCTGAGCCGTAAGTAGCTTCTTACTTCTCTTCTGTATTTCCATTGTTGTTGTTGTTGTTGTCTTTGTTCCATCCTACTCTCTTGTTGGGACAATTTGCTTCGTAATACCCAAGTTCGCTACACTTGAAACACCGCCTTTCGGCAAGACGTCTAGATTTAGATCTAAACTTTCCTCTTTTCCTTTTCCTCTCTCATTACTTCTACCTCTTGCAAACAGTCAATATGCCTGGTCTTTGTTTCCACTAGTAGCAGTCATGTCACCAGTTGCAATCTTTCGAATATCATCCGCTAGAACTGACATTCTAGTCTCATCTATCGTACGACTATTACCCACAAGCATTAATGTTTGTACAAGATTCTCATAAGACTTTGGCAACAAAATATGTATTAAAAGTGCTTGATCCTCATCTTCTACCTTCACATCAATGTCTTTTAAATCTGAAATACACCTATCAAATTTACTGATGTGTTCTCGGATTGAAGAACCTTCATCCATTTTGCAAGTAAACAACTTGGACTTCAAATAGATCATGTTTGTTAGAGTTTTCGTCATGAAATTTGCCTCCAAATTTTTCCA
The DNA here is from genome assembly GCF_051521515.1 of Lactuca serriola. Lineage (NCBI taxonomy): Eukaryota > Viridiplantae > Streptophyta > Magnoliopsida > Asterales > Asteraceae > Lactuca > Lactuca serriola. The sequence goes on along the minus strand of NC_136414.1, from coordinate 34,347,139 downwards.
CATTGCGGCTGTCGATTCCTCATTACTTACCAAGAAAGCATCATCTCTTTTAAGGCATGTAATGATCGATGCCCGTGCTTCAGGATTTAACTCCTCCTAATCCTCATCGGAAATAACTTTATGCTTCATTCTCTTACCCACCAAAACCTTATGTAACTTGTGTGAGATTAGTAAGTTTTTCATTGTCATCCTCCAAAAAGAAAAATCATTCTTTCCATTGAACTTCTCTAATTCATACTTCCCAACTTTAACCGTTCCGCTCATAGATGTCATTTACCCGCTTGTTTCAGAATTTTCCTCTCTCGGGACTTTTATCAAACACCTTATGTGTGTAATACAAAATACCACATAAATACCTCAAATCCAAGCTCTACCACCCGAATTTGATATTAAGCTCTGATACCAATTGTTGTTGTAGCAAAAACAATGCAGAAATCAAAAGAAAAACAACAACTAACATTATGTATCTTATATTCCAATTTTTTCCCTTTGGACCCAAAATCAAATAATGACAACAACCAAGTAATGAAAGTAAATAGAGAAAGAAACAAGAGATTTATTTGGTTCAGCAAATTTGCCTACATCCACACCAGAAGAGAGAGTCTTTTGTATTAGGTTAAGCAATTGACCTCACTTTCCCTCTACAATATGTGATGTTCTTCTCACACACACTAACCCTACCTTTCTTCACTGAGAATTACATAACAAATAAGGATGGACTTTTTTACTTTGGGCCAAAATAGTCGGGCCAGAAACTTAAGTTATTAGATTGAACTGACTCAAACTCACTAGAGTTGTCTCAAGCTCACTAGATAGACCACTTGAGCTCACCACTTGAGCTGACTACCAATAGCTCCCAAACATTTGACACTATTAAAGATCGAGATTCGATTTACATATTTGTTAAAGCAACATAATAAGATAATCATTTAGGGTCTAACAATGGTGTTTTCAATAAGATAATCATTTAGGATTTAACAATGGTGTTTTCATTAAATCAATGTGGCAAGTTTTAGTCAGACGTTAGTGAAATCTATTAGGGTTCAACAATGGTGTTTTCATCAATTTTTTGGACATATACGAGCTCTCGATTCATGAAATGGATGCAGTAATGAAAGAGTTAGGGTAATGTGACGTGGCAATCTATTAAATCCTTAAGAGTTCAAAAATCGATTAAATCCTTAAGAGTTCAAGAGTTCAACGAGGGCCCAATGATATATGTAAAGAACAAAATGAAGATTGATCCAATTAATAATGTTCCCACTTGTACATGTATTAAGAAATTTCACCTAAATCCTTTTTAATGCAAGTCAATCATCATAGTCCCATGAAGAAGACATTCGCCGAAACATACATATATTATATATAACTCACTAAAAGTCATTTCCTTAATTCCATTAAATAAACGAAACAACATTGAAATCTTAACACCTAAATGCACATACAAAATCATCAAACTATCGCAAAATAGATTACATAAACTAAGAATTACCTCAAATCATTCTTGAACCAAAGAACCATGGACTAGAGGTTTAACACCAACATATAATAAGCTTAAGAGCCAATTAAAACAAGCAATCAAGCATTAATCATAAACTACTCGATTCAAAATCCCGTGGTGTAACCAGTGTTGTAGAAAATCCTGATTAGGTCCCAGTTAATCCCTAGGCGCTACTCGACCGATTAGAGAACGCCTAGCGATTAATCCATGCATACAAAATGACTGAAACAGTAGAACCCGAAGAAATTTTAACACTTTAAAGAAGTTATATCTCAATAAAAACTATTTGAGGTATGATTAGTGTTGTATTTTTCATATTAACCTATTTTGTTATGATATTTATGAACTTTTATATGATATTAGTCATATTTAATTATTTAAAATCTAACAAATTAGCAATTAATGGTCCCCGATTAATCCTTCGATTAATCTCCGTCTAGCCGATTAATCCCTTAACCCCAATCCACCGACTAGCTAACATCAAGCGATTTTTACAACCTTGGGTGTAACAAATCTATGTCTTTTAGGATATTTTAACAAATGTCTAGCCAAAACATGATTCAAAGCGGATAAACAAAAGAAAAGGACAAAAACAGAGCTTCTAAACTACAATAAATGCATTAAAGTAACAAGTAATAATGTATTAGCTAAATAAAGAAAGAACATATGAAACAGTCAATGAATCAATATTACTAAAAGAGAAACCTTATGACATCATTTTAAATAATATGGGCCATTGATTGTATTTTAATCTTATTTTTTCCACCCTTAGATCAAATTGCTGACATCATCTTCCCCATATGGAATGTATTTAATTCCAATAAATGCTTTCCAATCATCAATCAATAACATACATTCGTTGAAATGGAGTGTATTTAATTCCAATAAAAGCTTTCCATATTTTATACCTTGAATTTTCAGTTATGAAGATTTTAATATGGTCAATTTTAAAAACATATCACTAACAAATCATTTCAATCAAGGCCTTAATATCAACCATTAATATAAATCTGTTTATATTAGTAAACCATCTTAAATATTACTAAAAGAGAAACCTTATGACATCATCTTAAATAATCTGGACCATTGATTGTATTTTAATCTTATTTTTCCACCCTTAGATCAAACTGTTGACATCATCTTCCCTATATGAAATGTATTTAATTCCAAAAAATGATTTCCAATCATCAATCAATAACATATATTCGTTGAAATGGAATGTATTTAATTCCAATAAAAGCTTTCCATATTTTATATATTGAATTTTCAGTTATGAAGATTTTAATATGGTCAATTTTAAAAACATATCACTAACAAATCATTTCAATCAAGGCCTTAATATCAACCATTAATATAAATTTTTTTATATTAGTAAACCATTAATATAAAATCTTTTTTTATTAGGAAATCATTAATACCGAAAAATCATATTCAAATTATCACATACATATACGATTCATCATTGAATCCGCGACTCACATTTATTTTCAATCGTTTCTTTTCTTCAAAACTTCTCCTACAACATCATTAATATTGCTTATAACTTCCATCATCATTCTCTGCTATAAACATTCGCTCTTGTGCGCTAGAAGGTAAGTACCTTCTTTCGTTTTTTGTATTTTTTTCGATTATATTTTGTTCCTATATCAAATGTATGTATTCATATATTTCGATTTTCTTTGTCACAAATTACATGAAATCAGTTAACAATTTTTCTGAAACTTTTCAAATAAACTTGAAAATATATTAGGTACCTTTAACAAAACAAAAATTAACTATCTTGGGAATTGACATTAATTACGAAAATGTTACTTTTATATATTAGAGATGATTATGATTTTTTTTAATTTTTATGTCATAAGAATCCAATTAATTTTGGCATGATTTTAAAATATCATTGAAATTATTATGTTTTTGTATATCATATCAACCTACTTTTTTTATCTTTGTATAGTAACAATAAAATTTATTAATTTACACAACAAATATAGATATTTCAAATTTTGTAATATTATTATAACTTACAAAATACAACTCCCTCCAAAATAAATTTTCGCCAGTAATTTCATGCATAATTTCAACAAATTTAAATTTGTATTTTCTTTATATAATTTTTTTTAATGATCCTAATTTTTTTTCTCCAAAAGTATATCAAACATTTACGTTTTAGATAATTCTGCCCTATTATAATTATTATTTTCCAAAAATATATCCGTTTAATGAGGAATTTGATATAATAAAGGAAGTGAATGTTAATTAAAATGATATATATATTCCATAATTATTACATGAGTTTATTCAAAAAATTTATATGAAGGTGTAAACATTAAACATTTTTAAAGTGAAATTTCAGAATACATACAAACGATAATATTGTACAATGAAATATAAAATTGAATAGACTGAAAAAAAAAACATTATTAAAACAGTCAATCTTGAAAATAACATAGTTATGAAAAATTATAAAGTAAGATAAAAATTATAAGATATTAGGAGATTTGTAAAAAATACATTTAGTAAAGCGTTACGATTATTATACAAAATAAGACCGTTAAGATTAATGAAAATACAATATATAAACTAAATTATCACAATAGTAATGAAATGTCATTATTTGATATTTCATATAATTGAAAGATATATCAAATTACATTGATGATATACTAAAATTATTCAAAGTTGCGCCAAAACTAATGCAAAGTTCTTGCGAACACCAAATAAATAAGAGCAAACATAAAAGCTAGCATTTATATTTATAATTAATTTAAAATAAACCAATCATGATTTAGAAAAGAATCTTCATTGATGATATACTAAAATTAAATCTATATAACATTTTATAAATTATATTACATAACTTTATTTGAATAAATGAAATAGTTGTCAATATTTAATGCAATAGAAAAAACGGTATATTGGTTGTCAATATATGTTTAAATTAGGTAACATTATTATGCAATGAACGACTAATTAAAATGCTTATAAATATATAAATATCATAACTATATGAAACGAGGAAAGTCCTTCAACTAATAAAACAAAAAATGATGTCTACAAAGAGATCTTTCAGTGATTATATATATTTATCGTTTTCAATGTATTTTCTACACATTTCAATAATACCAATAACCATATATTTTTTTATAATCATTATACAATATCTATAAACGATTATATGTTTTTTTATGCGTTTCCCGCGTTTAACGCGGGCTATAATCTAGTATTTTAAAATAAGAGAAATGATCCACAACACACCCCAAAGGAGATAACCCAATAGAACCAAGTAAATCTTACAAAAATGAACAAAAAAAAAGAGACAAATATTCCAAGATAACTAAAATGTCTAATCATGAATTCAAAGCATCACCAATCTCCACTCTCAACTGAATAACAATCTCCGCTTTCAATTGAATCACTATCAGACCAATCATAAATAGCATCAGGAAACTTGATGTTTGATGGAAAAACAAATCCTTTAAACTCCAAACGAGACACAACCTACCAACACAACAATACAAGTGAGAAGACAACAAAAAGAACCATGAAATGCATTATTATTATCAATAAGACAAACAAAACTATAACTTGCAATCACAACCTCTGAAATGTATATCAGTATATGTATATGGTTTGATGATCTTTGCAAATTATTAGAGTTTATGTGCTGTTAAAAAGGACATATTACCTTAGAACAGGATCTTCGAATTTTAAGCTCATTGACATGGGAAAGGTTTAGTATAAATTCTTCAAGCATCTCTTCTTCGTCTTTAAGTGTTGTTGCATGATACCCAAAAAGTGAATACTCTGTTGTCTCATGATGCCCAAGCATTGTATAATCTAAGTTGGCTTCAATTAAAGAAGACACATTTACCAACAAAAGCTTCCACAACAACAAATCACCTTCGATTGTTAGGGATAAAATATTAGGAGCGTTGATTTCAATAATATGGGACAAATCATCACATTCATCATCAGGAGGAACCCAGTAGTATCCATTGAACACCAAATTCTTAACGCTCTTTGAAGTAATATCAAGCCGCTTGTAACCATAGCATTCATTGAACACCAACGTTTCCAATTGAGGACTCCCGGATAATATATTTTCAATCAAATCTTCATCTAAATTCCCTTCGGATATCCATAAACTCCTCAGATTTTTCCAACTAATCGCCCCAATTGGATTCAATATGCAGCCGGATAATCTTAGATCAGTAAAACATGAATTGATGAAGAAAAATTGATCTAAAACAAACTCATCAGCTATGACTTCCACATTCCATACTTTTAAATTAAGTTCTTCAACGTTACAACTTACAGCATATCGAATCCAATTGTGGACTTGCGATTCAGATCGAGTATCATATCCGGTAGACACTACGAATTTCTTCAGCTTCTGTTGGCGGCATTGATTTAGGGTTTTGGTGACTAACGAAACGAAATTCAACCGCGGATGATTCTCATCATCGAAAATGAGGGAAGGAACCGAAGTCCAGAGATGTTTCCATCGCTTGGAGAGAGTACTTGTTCTAATAGCGTCCTCTGTGGAGGGTAAACGAGACAGGATTTCAACAAGCAAGCAATCCGGCAACGCAGTGATTCGATCTCCTCCACCCACCTCCATGATTTCTTCAAACTTTATCCGCTTTGTAGCAATTTTAGGTTGATTTTGTCCTTCTTCCACCATTTCCATTGTCGCAACAAAGCTCTCGCTGCTTTCCCACCCGAAAATTTGAAACGAAACTCGAATTAGGCGTAAATCTATACAAACTGTGAAATGAAGTTTTGATTTAGCCCCTAAACTTTGAATCGGTACAATTCAATCCCTATAAAAGCTGAGAATTATTCTAAATAGAAAAGTCGGTTCCTCCCTTGCACTTTTCTTACTTTCCATTCGATTCACCACACTTTACCCCCTCAACTTTCTTACTACCTATATTTTCTACCTTTATTTTGAAAAACTTCCAATTTTCTTATTTTCCATTCGATTCACCATTCTTTACCCTTCAACTTTCTGCCTACCTACATTTTTCACCCTTATTTTGAAAAAACTTCCACTTTCTTATTTCCATTTGATTCAACCCTCAACCTTCTACCTACCTACATTTTGCACCCTTATTTTGAAAAATGAAGCTTTCTTATCCTTTACTTTTTAAAATATCATTTTTACGTTTTTAACTTTTAAGTTTTTAAAATGCCACTTTCACCCCTTTTATTTTCCACCATCTACCATTCTACAATGTCACTTTCACCCCCTCATTTTTTTTAAACTTTGGTGTTTAACTACATCCTAGAATTGTAGCTAATCATTGTACGTTGGTACCTACCGGAAGTGCAATTGAATTCTTGAGTGTATGAATGTACATAGCTTTTTGTACATAATATGGTGCTTGTAGTATCGGAAGACACGTATACTCAAACGAAATGAAAATAGAAACAACATTTTCTTCTACTTTTAACATTTTTGAATGTATGAATGTACATAACTTTTTCTACATAATATGGTGTTTGTAGTATCGAAAGGCATATACTCAAACGAAATGAAAATAGAAACAACATTTTCATTTACTTTCGACAAATAACAACAAACTTTCTACTACCTCTTAAATCCATTTTGTTGCCGCAACGCGTGCGGGTAAAATACTAATCTGTTCCAAATAGTGATGTTAGTGGCCTATTCTTTCGATTTTTCACCCTTTCAACTTTTCCTTATTTTCATTTTCGGTCCTTTGGTTATAAAACTTATACAAGTCGATGTTCTTTGTGGAAAAAAAGGTCCTATTTTCAATTTTAGTGGACCGCTTTCTCCTTTTCTATCTATATATTCATTTGGTATTTCTATAGTTCTCTTCCTTTCAGATTCTTCCATACCTACGTATCTTTGCTCCAAAGTGTCGGTTCTCTTGTAACATCTTGTTTCGAGAAGTACTTATTTCAGGGTTGTAGACAATAAATGGATCAAATGGAGGCCTTGGGCTTCAACGGAATGAAGTTTAGACTCTATTGGAGGTGTATGATGTTGGACAAATGATTTAAACCTTGGATTGTTCGATGGAAGCTGAGGGGTAAAATGGGAAAGGTTATGTTTTGGACTTCTTACGTAAAGAGTAGGCAGGGTGGCCTATCGACTAGATCTGTCTAAAGAGATCAGTCGGATTCACAACACCTTCTATGTTTCTCAACTTTAGAACTGTATCGTTGATGATTCAGCAGTGGTTCCTTTGGATGATATTCAATTTGATAATCGCCTGAATTATGTTGAGAGGCCAGTGGTGATTTTGGATAGAAGACGAAGGCCTTATGCAACAAGGTCGTATAATTAGTCAAGGTCCAGTAGCAGCATCAGAAGGGTGACGAATGGACTTAGGAGCTTGAGGCAGAGATGTGAGAGCACTACCCTAAGTTATTTGTAGTTGAGGACTTCGATGATGAAGTCTGATTCAAGTGAGAAAGAATTGTAACATCCGTTCAAGGTATGAATGAATTTTTATATATTAACTTTAATTTGGGTGGCCGCGGATGGTGGTGCATCAACACGACGTGGTGCGATGTCTTCGATTGTGGGATTAAATGTCTCGCCATGGCGTGGCCATAGGTTCCAAGGCATGGCAGGTGGTTTTAGTGAAAAACCCCAATTTTTTGGCTTTAGACGCTATATAAAGAACATTAAGGCTAGGGTTTCGTGATCATTCATCCTCCATCACCCTCTCAAACCTAGAAACTCTAACCCTAGCCTCCATTGCAATTGCAAAGTCATTCTTAGTGCTTTTTGGTGATCTTTGAAGAAGAAGGAAACCTTTGGTGTGATAGTTTACTTGGCAAGCATCATCTACTTCAGCTAGCACATCCTTTAGACCTTGGTGAGTGTTCAAGATCCAACCTTTTCCTTGCTAAGTTGTTAGATCTCTTGATTTTGTTCCTTTTCTTTATGTATTGATGGATTTAAGTGGTGAGATCTCATAAAGCTTGCAACTTTATTTGGTGCCTTGGATCCGATTTATAAGTGAGCTTTAGTGCCATGCATGGAATCTTGGTCATAAACCCTTAGTTTTGATCCAATAAGAGTTCAAGACAGGCATTGGGGATGCATGTCTGAAAAGCATGGATTTTTATGATAATTTTGGTACTAGAAACCCTTTTGGAATCGTGTGTCATGAGATCTTCAAGATTAAGTGCTTAATGATTAAGCCATGATGTGTTTTCACCCCCGTTTTGGACCTAGGTTGCCACGGTGTGGCGACTAGGCTAAACTCGTCTGCTTTTTCATTGTGTTGTCATGGCGTAACCAGAGATGCCCACGACGTGACAACTAGTTGGAGTTGACTTTGACTTTAACTATTGACCGTTGACTTTGACCAATTTTGACTTTAGGTCATTTGGGATATTTTGAATAGTAGATTCAGGCTTGGTCCCTATCTGTTGTATAGGTGACCTATAGAGCCGTTAGTTGGAGCAGTATTCATTTTAGCTGTCTTCCTTATGTTGAGGTGAGTTTTCCTCAATGTACATGTGGGTCGAAGGCATCAATGTAGGCCCATTAGATTATGTATCCCGATATATTGGATTGATGGTATGCTCGTGATATGTTAGATTGGTCGATTTGTATGATTACCTGTGTTCACTGAGTATGTGTTAAACTGGTAGATTTGTAGATTTGTAGATTTGTATGATTACATGTACTTGTTGCTTATCAATTGGTATTGTATCTGTCGACATGTTATGGTTGGTTGGGTTGAGGTGATCATGCTTTATGCTAAAGGCCAAGATACCCAGGGTGATCTGGATAGACTTGTAACACCGTAAAAATTAAGACAATTTTTCACTTTTTAAAACCAAAGTCATTCAAAATCATTTTCAAGAAAACATCGTATCAGCATTATCTCATTACAAATCCTAAGATCAAATCATAATAAATTCCACGGGTGTGGGTGTGTGTACAGATCATGTCGGCGCCTTCTCGCGATCATCGCTGGTACCTGAGACACATAACACAAAACACTGTAAGCATAAATGCTTAGTGAGTTCCCCAAAATACCACATAAACACATATCAGCCACTCAAGGCCGTAACTCTGTTGACCCTCTGGTCAAATATCTCTGTGGGACCCTCTGGTCCCATAACTCTGTGGACGCATTGGTCCTAACTCTGTATACTCTGAATCATACATCTCACATATCTCAATAAATCACAACACATAATAACATGCAAATACACTGGAATATAACTCTAAAATACTCTGTCACATAATTCTGTTACCACACTAGGTAAAATATAGTGAGAAGACTCACCTCAGATGTCTAGGTAAATCTCTAACTCGGTAGAAATATGATCTAGCCTCCGCCTAATCACATAAAGTAAATGCTCTCATAAACATAACTATACTCAACCCTCTCTTAGCACCCTCAGAAGGGTAAAAGACCATTTTACCCCTCTTCTGGCTTAAAGGCCACATTGTTGACCAAACCCTAAAAGTCAACAAAAGTCAACGGTCAAACTTTGACCCGACTCGTCGAGTGCACTTGGGCGACTCGGCGAGTCTACACATGTCCACTAACCTTTTAGTCCCGCTTGGCACGTCGGGTTCCTCCCCTTACTCGACGAGTCACACCTGGCATGAGTCGCGGGGCCACCCCAACTCAACTCGCCGAGTCTCAAGAACAACTCGGCGAGTTCCGCCTTGAACTCCAGTCCTCTAATCCCATTTGACTCACTGAGTTAATTCTCTAACTCGACAAGTCTGTTCACTGAGTGATTTACGGGAAACCCTAAGCCTACTCGCCGAGTCTGCTCTTTGGACTCGGCGAGTTCATGCCATGCACAAACTCGGGTTGTGAATGTTTATCATTGTTGTGTTTGAAAATTAGAGTAAGAACCAAAGTCTAAAGATGTTCCCATTGCTTGGAGAGTGTACATGTTATAGTAATGTCCTTTGTTGAGGGTAAACGAGAGAGGATTTCAAGAAGCAAACAATTGGGAACGCACTTGGGATGTGCTTCAGGCCGGAACCAACCAGACACAAATAACCCAACACCTGAATCGGATGAAAAGTTGGAACTAAAATCCGGACCAATTATACGAATACGGGACCTGTTTGGTTCGGGTAATACGAGTTTTGGTTTGGTTATTGACTCGAAAGATCCAAAATAACATGTACCCTATGTTTTAGTTCAGGCCGAAACCAACCTGAACCAGACATAAATAACCCAAAACCTGAATCGGATGAAAAGTTGGAACTAAAATCCGGACCAATTATACGAATACGGTACCTGTTCGGTTCGGGTAATACGAGTTTTGGTTTGGTTATTGACTCGAAAGAACCAAAATAACATGTATCCTATGCTTTCCAATCGAAATGACCTGGATAACCCAAATAAACCGAAATGACCTAAATAATCCAAATAAGGGAATACTATATATCTAGTGCAAGAAAAAAAATATTGAACATTGATAATTCATATTCCAAAAACCCATAATTCATATTTAAACATTAAACATCTAAATTAAAATATGAATCTTAAGTTTTTTCCAAAATAACAATGACCAAATATAAATTAACTATTTGTGAATATTGATTGGTTGTTTTCCCTTTCCACATCCATTGTTTATCGTGTTTTCCAACTCTTGTGCGACGTCATCATCTTTCAAACTTCATCAATGTTGTCCACAATTGGCTTTATTGATTTCTTTGCCCAATCATGGGTGCAAACCAAAGTCTCTAATATATTTGCGAACAAATTTGTTTGCTATGGATCTAATATCCGCCCGCTTGTACTAAAAGCCACTTTGGACGCCACGATAGAAATTCATAGTCCCAAAATATCTATCAACATTAAAAAACAAAGTGTTAAAATATAATTATAAAAAGTATACAAATAAATAAAGTTATACCTTTCGCCATACGAGATAGAATAGGGTAAAGATATGCATTTTGTTTCCAGCAAAGTAGACTATCAAAATCATTATTGTATTTAAGTGACGCTCGTTTAGGTATAATGTCAAATCTGTTTCCATTGATATCAATGGGTAATCCGTTTGTACTATTAAATCACTCATGAAATAAAGTGGGTTGTGACCACCATATAGCTCGATCATTGACATGAGCTTGTCCAACAATCGGTAGTCAAATGTACATTAGTTAGGGGATTACAAAAGAACTTATTCAATTTATCCGTTTTCTTCAACATAATAATCGGTGACTCTTTTTGAAATCGTGGTTCTGCATGACAAAACCACTTTCCCATTCAATTCATTAGTATACTCAATAAATGTTTAATTCTCTACAAACTTGAATGATAATTCTCCAACTACAAATAAGTTTAACAAAGCTTTTTTTGGTCTTTTCTCATCATGCTTCCAAGTGCCAATACTATTCTTCCTATTTTTTTTGAAATTTAAAGTGGTTTGTTTTTCTAAATTTTCTTGTAAATTTTTTGGTTCTTTTTACATCTTTTTGAATGTCTAGTCATACTAGAAGTACCGTTTTCGCTGGACATAGTTTGGAGCAACGTGTCATGCCATTTATATTTGCTATGTTGAATGTTGTCAACCTCAAGTTCATCATAATCGACCCAATAAGCCGCCCTTTGGGCATATTTTTTTTTCTTCTAGTTTGTTGTTTGACCTTTTCTATCTTTGTTGTCATTTTGAGTGTTATCAACCAAAACATCTTCATCATCAATCTAAAATACAATAAAAAAATGATTTTAATATAATAAAATAACAATATATTTCTTTAACATTGAAATAGATTCATTAATCTAAAGTACAATAAGACAATGATTTACAATCACATAATACATTGAAATAGATTACCAATTTTAACATAACATATTTTATTTAATATGATATAATAGCAATGAACTTTTATACATCAACATAAAATATTCAAATTTGAATAAGTAACATCACATAATAACATATTGAAAGAATAACATAATAACACATTAAAAGAATAATATTTGAGTAGTAGATTAAGATATGATGGTAGTTGAGTTTATTGACTTAGAACCTAATTTTCCATTACTTGAATGATTCCTTGGAGATGAAGAATAGAGTTTGATTTCTTGAAAGTAGAGTGGAGTTTTATTTCATAGTAGATTTTTTTTCGGTGTTTGATCACAATAGGAAGCGAGGAGTAGGACAAGGTTTTTTTTGTAGCAAAGCTGACGATGAATCAAGGAAATCGAACTACTATGATCCAACACAAAATTTCAATCAATCAAATTAGGATCAATTATGGATTGCTAGGGTGATGATTTCATAAGTTCTTTTTTGAAACTTTGATCAGTATTGGGTGGGTATGGCAATACGCAAGATCCAAGAGGGATCGATCAAGTGACTATTCAATTTCCCGGTCGGTCCTTTTGGCCCAATTAAACCTTTATTTAGGTAAACTGGACCGAATAACCCGAGAACCGAATAAGCCTAAAATATATACTCAAGAACCAACCCATACAACTTATTCGGTCCTAATACGGTTCAGGTTTTATGTCCCAATGCTCATCCCTACAATGCACTGATTCAATCATCTTCCCCCTTCTCCACAAATTCTTGAGATTTTATCCAACTTGGGGCAATTTTAAGTTGATTCTTTTCTTCTTTCACTATTTTCATGGTGGAAACAGAGCTCTCCAAAACATAAATTAGGCATAAATGTATACAGATTGATAGTGACATGAAGTTATGCTTTATCCTTTAAACTTTTAAAGAGTACAATTTGGTCCTTGTAGAAATAAAATTCATTTGAGATTGTAAATTGAACCAAATATCTGTTGGAATAGTGTCTAAGGCTGTAACTATATTGGGCAAGTACTTGACCCGGTTATGCATGGTCCTTTTGGGTTGCCTTCATCATAGCAACTTGATAGGATGATTTATTAAGAGAGAGTAAATATTATTAATATATTATGAGAATAATATAATGAATAATATATTTGTTATTTGATTAATATAAGTCATAGAATTAATTAGAATTAATTTGGTGACTTAAAGAGATTAATTAAATAAAGGGGTATAAACTGTCAATTGTTTGATAGTTAAGCTTTAGACTGTAAATCCATTTGGATATGGTATGGACGAATTCTAAGAGGTTTAGGATAGCTAAAATCGTCCATATGCTTATCTAGGAGTGGATTTGGATAGCCTTAAGAGAAGATTATCCAATTAGGGTTTAGGTTGTAACCCTTAAGGAGTCTACAAGTATAAATAGACCCTATGGCTGATGGAATTCGTGACTTGACCAAAAGTAAGGAACCTCTGGTCGAAATTCCTCCCCTCTCCTCTCTCCCAAATCATCCTCCTTGCTTTGGTGTTTGTAAGCCATTAGAGGAGTGACATTTGTGACTCTAGAAGCTCCAAGACCTCAAGATCAACAAGGAACTCAAAGGTATGATTCTAGATCTGTTTCAATGTTGTTATTTAACCTAATTAGTAATTAGAAGTCTTGGATTCAAAGAATGTTTATTCGAAAGCCTAGATCCAAGCATTAGGGTTTTGCATGCGCACATAGGAAAGTTCTTATGGCTAAAACCCATCAGTGGTATCAGAGCCTAGCTTGGTTTTCTGTAAATTGTTGCTTGATTAACTGAAACAAACCTGCAAAATTCGATTTTGGTTTCTGAGTCATGGACTCGGCGAGTCTCAAAGTGGACTCGGCGAGTAGGCCTGACTCGGCGAGTCCAGGCGTCAGGAATGGCCAGATTCGGGATTTCTTTGTGTTTATCTTATCTTAACTTACCATAAACTAATTAGATCAATATTAATTCGTTTTTCTGATAAATATAACTGTTATCTTGATCTAGTTAAAGGTAATTATCAACTAATTAAATATTTAATTTCCTTATATGATAATTAATTAATTATTTTGATTATTTTGGTAATTATCTTAAAAGAAATCTTGAATAAAGCAAATATAGATAATTAGGATATTAATTGTTAATTGGAATTATTTGTTATTTGATCCTCCATGTTTTAAATGTTTAAAACCTACCCTCATGTTTTGAAATTTACTTTTGTGATTAAAAGTTTTAATTTAGACAACTTAAATTTCAAACCCTAGATTTTAAAAGTTTTAAAATACAACCCTATACTAATATGATATTACTAGAATAATGTATATATGTATAACTAAATGCTAGTCTTACCGTTAGTAGGCCTCATTCACGAAGCCGATCTATAAGGTGGGTATAAGGTTGCGGCCTATAAAATGGCGCTTAATGGGTGTACACTCACACCCACCGCTTGCTTGATTGGTGGAGGGTCGTTAGCCGAACGGGTAGGATAGGGCAACCTCATCCTCTCATTAAAAGTATAATAAGAAATACAAAGTAACTACACATATTTTAAAATTTCCCAATCCTAGTTACTTTAGGAAAAGTGAATTGATGCAATCCCATGAAATTACACTTTGCACCTTGCTAAGATGTTAGTGGAGCGTGTGTGGTTTACCGGCACACTAATTGGTTCTAAGCGAAGGTGGCAAAGGATGATTCATTGTTTATCATAGTTCGATGGAGCGTGTGTGGTTTACCGGCACATCGAATAGGTGATCGTTACAATGAAGGCTCCATGTGAATTTGCATGGTAATTCACACCCGCTTTGTGATCCTCGGCATCCCAGTCACAAACAAGAGGGGCATATCGAGATTTAAACATGCCATTGAATAGTTTCAATGAATCTCATCCGAACCTAGGAATTCTCAAAAACACTTAGGACTAATAGTTTAAGTTTTGTGATGGAGAATTAGTGAATCGTCATTCACTTACCTTCAATTTATTTGCATGTTAGATTACGGCATCCCTTTTCTAGTATGTAAATGTTGTTGTTGGATCCTAGCCCTAATTCTCTTATTGGGTGATAATTAGGGATTCTTATTCTAATCTATCTTTGTCCTTTTCTAATTATAGATGTCGAACGCAAACAACGCTGCTGCTAGTTCTTTCACGTTGATGAGCCTTTGCCAAAAGGTCACCTTCGATGGAACGAACTTTAGCGAATGGATAAGATACATTCACACCATTGCTCGTTATGAGGATAAGGAGTATGTCCTCGATGAGAAGCTCGAGAAAATCAACACCGAAATCGCTACTCCAGCCGAAATCACCGCCTTTGAAACTCATGAGCGAGATGCAACGAAGGTACATTGCATCATGATCGCCACCATGAACTCCGAATTCCAAAAGTCCTACGAGGACATGTACCCGTATGAGATGCACCAAGACTTATTGGAGAGGTACCACCAAAACGCGAGACAAGAGAGGTACGAGATTTTCACTAACATGATTTCCGTGAAGATGGGTCATGGAGAATCTCTTACCGTGCACTTGCAAAAGATGCAAAGGTATGTCGACCGCCTTCGCAAGTTAAATGTTGACTTCGGTGAGGATTTGGCGATCGACATGGTGCTTCACTCTTTGCCTCCAATGTACAATCAATTTAGGATGACCTACCACATGAACAAAGAAGAGGTCACCCTAAGCAAGATCCAAGGTCTCTTGAGGGTTGCTGAGAGCAACTTCAAAGACAAGTCTGTTGCACCTACTCCCAATCCGCCCGCTGCTCCTGTCTTGGCTATTGGACAAGGGAAGGGAAAGAAGAGGAAAACTTCATCGAAGAACTATCGCAAGGTGAAAGCCCGAGATGGTGCCTCTTCTTGTGGGACCAAAGTTGATCCCGCCAAGCCCTGCTCTAACCCGAAGGAGGCAGAGTGCCACCCCTGCCACAAGATAGGACATTGGAAGAGAAGCTGCCCGGATTACCTGCAACCAATCAAAGAAGGAAAGATCAAGCCATCTTTCGCAGGTATATATACAATCAAATCTAACGATTCTAATCATGCTATTTCTTGGGTTCTTGATACCGGTTGTGGTTATCACATTTTTTCTAATGTGCAGGGACTAAGAAGAAGTAGGGATGTGGAGCAAGGAAGGATCAATCTAATCATGGGGAACAGAAGATCGTCGCCTGTGACCAAGATTGGAGTGTATTCCTTAGTGCTTAGGAATAGTTTAGTTTTAGATTTGAACAATTGTTGCTATTCGCCAGAAATGGCAAGAAACATCATTTCATTTCATGGTTTATATAGACAAGGATTTAGATTTTCTTTTAATAATGAGAATGGTTCTATTTTGGCTTATCTAAATGGTGTCTTTTACTTTGAAGCTATACCATGTAATGGAATATATGAAACCGTTATGATTGTTGATAACTTAGGAAATGATGTTTTGAATATTGATTCTTCCACTAGTATGGATAAAGCATCCTTGTGGCATTGTCGTCTTGGACATGTCAACAAGAAACGCATAGCCCAACTCCAAAAGGATGGAATGTTGGAGTCATTCGACCTTAGGGAAGATGACACATGCGAGTCTTGTTTGCTTGGAAAGATGACTAAGTCGCCCTTCACGAGTACTTGTGAAAGGGGCGAGGGTCTATTGGACCTAATACATACCGATGTATGTGGACCGTTTAGATCAACCACGAAGGATGGGAACCGCTTCTATGTGACTTTTACCGATGACTATAGTAGATATGGGTATATCTACTTAATCAAGCAAAAGTCAGACACCTTTGAAAAGTTCAAAGAGTTCAAGAATGAAGTGGAGAATCAATTGGGCAGGAAAATCAAGATGCTTCGATCCGATCGAGGAGGAGAGTACCTAAGTCTTGAATTCCACGATTATCTCAAGGAGTGTGGAATAGTTTCGCAATTGACGCCTCCTAGGACACCGCAGTTGAATGGTGTGGCAGAAAGGCGTAATCGAACCTTATTGGATATGGTTCGCTCTATGATGAGTCGTGCTTCACTACCTATTTCTTTCTGGGGGTATGCCTTAGAGACTGCCGCCCATATCCTTAACCGAGTCCCTACTAAGAAGGTTGCCAAAACACCTCACGAGATGTGGACAGGGAAAGCTCCCTCGTTGGCACATATCAAGGTTTGGGGTTGTGAGGCTTTCGTAAGACGAGATACTCACGACAAGCTTGAACCTTGAAGTGAGCGATGTATTTTCATCGGCTACCCGCAGACATCCTTTGGATATCTCTTCTATAGACCGAAGGACAATGTTGTCTTCGTTGCGAGGAGAGGAGTTTTCCGAGAGCGAGAACTCATAAGCCAAGGAGACAGTGGGAGGCAAATCGAACTTGAAGAGATTCAAGAGTCGATGGATGAAGGAACCTCTACCGTTGGCATTCAACCCGAGGAGGAAACTCCGGTTGAACCAATTGACGAATCCTTACCTCTTAGACGTTCCGATAGAGTTAGAGTTCATCCCCAGTTTTATGGCTTTCATATTACTACCGAAGGGGACACGTATATTAGTGATGGTACACTAGTAAATCTTGATGAACCTAATAGCTATAAGGAAGCCATGGCAGGCCCGGAGTCTGTAAAGTGGAAAGAGGCAATGGATAGCGAGATCCAATCCATGTATGATAACCAAGTTTGGAATTTGGTTGATTACGTGCCCGGACGTAAGACCGTTGGGTGCAAATGGATCTTCAAGAAGAAGACCGACGTGGATGGGAACGTACACACATATAAAGCGCGATTGGTCGCGAAGGGCTTTACTCAAACTCCCGGAGTTGACTATGATGAGACCTTCTCACCAGTTGCGAAGATTAAATCTATCAGAGTGATGCTAGCAATTGCCGCATTTCATGATTATGAGATTTGGCAAATGGATGTCAAGACCGCTTTCCTTAACGGAAAGTTGGCTGAGGATGTTTACATGGCTCAGCCAGAGGGGTTTGTGGATCCGAAGCATCCGGATAGAGTGTGTAAGCTTGAGAAGTCCATTTATGGACTTAAGCAAGCATCTCGCAGATGGAATCTTTGTTTCGATGAGAAAGTCAAAGAGTTTGGATTTGTATGAAGCGAAGACGAATCTTGTGTATATGTCAAAGCCAGTGGGAGTATAGTAAGCTTCCTCGTTCTATATGTCGATGACATATTACTCATAGGAAACGACATCCCGACTCTGCAGGAGGTAAAGTCCTGGCTCGGGAAGTGCTTCGCTATGAAGGACCTCGGAGAGGCTTCTTACATTTTGGGAATAAGGATAGTAAGAGAAAGAAGTAAGAGACTAATTGGACTTAGTCAGAATACTTACTTAGAGAAGGTACTAAAACGTTTTAGTATGGAAAACTCAAAGAAGGGAGAACTACCGATACAAAGTAATGCCAAATTGAGTAAGACTCAAAGTCCGAGTACCGAAGCTGAGATAGCAGAAATGAGCCGAGTACCATACGCTTCCGCAGTTGGCTCAATCATGTACGCTATGACTTGTACTCGCCCTGATGTAGCCTTCACTTTGAGCATGGTTAGCAGATATCAAGGGAATCCTGTCAAAGCACATTGGATTGCGGTGAAGAATATCCTTAAGTACCTTCGGAGGACGAAGGAATGGTTCTTAGTCCTCAGAGGAAGTGATGACTTGAAGGTGCGAGGGTATAGTGACGCCAGTTTTCAAACCGACATGGACAACTACCGTTCGCAGTCGGGCTGGGTCTTTACCCTAAATGGAGGAGCAGTGACATGGAAAAGTTCCAAGCAGGAAACCGTAGCTGATTCAACGTGCGAATCAGAGTACATTGCAGCGAGCGAAGCGTCGAAGGAGGCAATATGGCTAAAGAACTTCATCGGTGATCTTGGAGTCGTACCTGCCATAAAGGAGCCAATGGAGATTTTCTGTGATAACGAAGGTGCGGTTGCCTTAACCAAGGAACCGAGGGATCATGGTAGATCAAGACATATCGACAGAAAGTATCACTTCATTAGACATCATGTAGAAGAAGGACAACTTGTAGTTAAGAGGATATCATCAGAAGATAACCCAGCAGATCCGCTTACGAAGGGACTGAGTAGGGTTAAGCACTTGCAGCATGCTAGGAGTATTGGGCTGAAGGATGATATTAGCATAGATTAGATAGTATTAGAAACGTGTAATAGATAAATGTAATTGACATTTTGATGATTAAATAAAGGAGTTTTATTTGTGAGTAATGTTACTATCTTATGTTAATTGTTTAGCTATTGTTTCACTTTGCATGTTTTGACTTCCAGAATAATTGAGGTTATTAGGAATAATCGAATTATTCAAATGGTCCACAATCGTTCATATGTTGGAAGTAGATATGAAAGAAGATTGTCATGAATTGGTGTGTAGAATGTCTAAATGGTGTTAGACATAGCAAAGGATTGCTGCAACGTTCATGAGTGCTTATGAACTAGTTTTGAGCATTGGAATAAACCCGCGCTTGCTGGAATCACCTTATGGAATAAGATATAAAAGGATGATCGCAAGACGATAATATCATATAGTCTTAAAACCTAGATATATGGTTTATTATTTGTTAATTAATTGTACATTGATAATACGAAAACGCATCAGTAACTTGATGTTATAAAACGTATTGTTGTGTATAGTTGGTAAATGAATAAGTAAATGCATATAAGTCGAAGTTTATCTGTAACTTTTATCTAAGAAGGTAAAAGCAATATCTCGGCCGCTCGATGATTTGATTTGACTTATGTGTCGGGCCCGGTCAGAACTGAATTGATGTGTTCGATTAAGTTCTATGTCAAATAAATCAGAGATCGAGAAACCTAAATGCTTGACTAACCATTCCATAGGATTGTCAACATGATATCTAACAGAGGACTGTACGTTCCCTTATCTAAAGGACAAGATTGATTAGATCAGAGTTGACAACGTCTTTGAGAGCTACGATTGCAAACCGAATTGTACTTGTATAGTTACTAGACTTATCCAAGTGGGAGACTATTGGAATAGTGTCTAAGGCTGTAACTATATTGGGCAAGTACTTGACCCGGTTGTGCATGGTCCTTTTGGGTTGCCTTCATCATAGCAACTTGATAGGATGATTTATTAAGAGAGAGTAAATATTATTAATATATTATGAGAATAATATAATGAATAATATATTTGTTATTTGATTAATATAAGTCATAGAATTAATTAGAATTAATTTGGTGACTTAAAGAGATTAATTAAATAAAGGGGTATAAACTGTCAATTGTTTGATAGTTAAGCTTTAGACTGTAAATCCATTTGGATATGGTATGGACGAATTCTAAGAGGTTTAGGATAGCTAAAATCGTCCATATGCTTATCTAGGAGTGGATTTGGATAGCCTTAAGAGAAGATTATCCAATTAGGGTTTAGGTTGTAACCCTTAAGGAGTCTACAAGTATAAATAGACCCTATGGCTGATGGAATTCGTGACTTGACCAAAAGTAAGGAACCTCTGGTCGAAATTCCTCCCCTCTCCTCTCTCCCAAATCATCCTCCTTGCTTTGGTGTTTGTAAGCCATTAGAGGAGTGACATTTGTGACTCTAGAAGCTCCAAGACCTCAAGATCAACAAGGAACTCAAAGGTATGATTCTAGATCTGTTTCAATGTTGTTATTTAACCTAATTAGTAATTAGAAGTCTTGGATTCAAAGCATGTTTATTAGAAAGCCTAGATCCAAGCATTAGGGTTTTGCATGCGCACATAGGAAAGTTCTTATGGCTAAAACCCATCAATATCTTGAATCAGTTTTAACATATTTGACTTTTAGTGTGCCACTTTAAGCTGTTACAAAAGCATGGAACTTGTCCAGAATTTAATAAATATTAATTAAATAATAGGTGTGACATAATAAATGATAGAATGTTGAGTATGACTCTTTATGTGAGAAACAATAATACTTTTATTACGACCACTTAAGAAGAACTTACATTTTCAAAGACTACTATACTTTGCTTCCTTTGTGTGTTTCTTGGATACTTGGATGTTGGTATTGGTTTGGAGCAAATGAGCTCCACACCTATTTATAGGTATTTGCACCTCCCTATAGGAAATTTCTAGATCTTCCTACAAGATACATACATTCATGACTATTCTATAATCTTCTACCGTAATCTGTATCCATAACATGATTATATATGTTTCTAGAATGTTCTATAATTTCCTAGATAAGTCTAGGGCATTCTTAGGTCTTACATGGTCTTCTAGAATGTTCCACAACATTTTAGGGTCTTCCATCTCATTCTATAATATTCTTGAGTCTTTTTGTATGTTCTAGAATATTCCATAGGCTTCCACTATGTTCTAGAATCTTTTAGATCATTCTAGAAGATTATAACATCTTTTTGATAAAGGGATAAACTCCATTAGGCTAAGATCCATTGGGCTAGCGATGACCTTCAACACTCCCCCACAACAATAACCCCTATTCGTCGTACCATGTTGAGCTAACAATTAAAGCCCTCACATTTTTCAATATTAAACCCTTTGTGAACTCCATCTACTACTTGGTCGTTAGTCTAGATATGTCTCATATTGACTTCTTCCTTGAGAACTTTTTCTTTGCCACATGCTTTGTTTTTCCTCGATTGTTGCAACCGTTGCTTTGTATATTGTTTCGTAGTTGACAACGACATTCATGGCTGCCTTTTGTTGCACCATAATATTGTTCCTAACCTTGTTGAACTGTCTTGTATAGTTTCTTATGCCTCCCTTTGGAAAACTTGTAAGCATGTGGGTTGTCCCTTTTACAAGCCTTGCTAAATTCTCGTAATATTAACATGTTATCATGTGATTCGTTATTGATCTAATCATCTTGTTTAGATGTTGTTCGGTTGATAGATTCTACTTTGCTCTTACGAATTAATGTGTTTTTCTTCTTATTCGCCTTAAGCAGTTTCTCCATCACATGTTCCACTTTTCGTCTAAAATGCGACATTTTATGCACCTATCGTGACATCATGTTCTTATTCTCCTTCGGAACGTCCATCTTCGAGGGAACAACTTCATCCTTCAAGGTTATCATAAACTCTTATTCACTCTTCTTGAGACCTTTTTTGATTTACATATTTGATGGGATTTGGGACCCAATCCTATTTCTCTTCAAGGGTACAATGTGAGTTATTGAACCCTTAATGATACACATGGTATCATATCTCTCAAATGACTAGTGTCGTATATTGTCTAGGAAATCCATTCCTAATACCATGTGATAGTCATCCATATGCACCATTATCAAGTCTATGGTGCCCTCCCATTTCAATCTCTTAAGGGTTACTTTGTATGCAATACAAAGGATAGGATTGGATAAGAAGTGACGACCTTCAACGAGCCTGGATTTTTGGTATATTGAATTCCCAACTTCCTGGCTTCATATTCATCAAGAAAATTACGAGCCATACATGTATCTACCAATTACTTGGTGTATCCTTTATTTACACTAGCATCCACGAAGATTAGCCTTCCTCTTTTAGTATTATTCTCTTATTTGGAACATAGTGCCTCAACATCCCATTAATCCTCGACTTCTTATTTGGAAGTCATCAAATTGCTTTCGATAGACTTTTTCTTTGACCAAACAATCCTTAGACATGTGGCCCCACTTTCCATAATTATTGCAGCTGTCTTCGAACCTCTTACCCCAAGAACTCTTATTGTCGGTCTTTTGATATCTCCATGGTTATGAGGTTCCTTGCTGATTCTTCCTTTTTTCAGCATTTTGTATCGTTCTTTAGCAGGTGGATTGAAATTCCTCCGACTTTTACTTATGTATAGCGCCTCCTCTTCACTCTTTAGTGTGATGCCTCCCATTTGCTTAGCCATAGCTTCTTGGCTGGCCAACAAATTCTCAAACTCTACAAGTGATGGTTGACTAGGGTATCCTTGTCCAACAGTAATGAAGCTTCTATATTCTAGCATCATTCAATGGATGATGATCCTCTTCATTCAAGCTTCCGCAATGATGGACTACGGATCTAGTTCAATAATCTCCCGACATATCAACTTGACCTTGTGGAAACATTGAGAAATCGTCATGTCCTGTTGTGAGATTGATAAACGCTCATTCTCTAGAAGTTGTAGTCCCATATCTTTCTTCCTTGAGAAAAGTGTCATAAACATTTCCCATGCTTCTTTCGGTGTGTTCGCGTCCCAAATATGCTCCAACATCTCTTCTTTGATTGTGGTCTTCAAGGAAAACATTGATTTGTATGCTTTGATTTTTCGTTTGTCTAGAGCACCATTAGCATCTTCCTCTGGCGACGTAGTTTCGCTTCCGCTAATGACCTCATATAGATCTTGTCCTTGTAAGTAGGAGTTCATACACGTTGCCTACATTTTGTAGTTATTAAGTTTCTTGATTGCTCCAACGATTTGGAGATCACCCATCGTGTTGGCAGTACCTCAATATTACTGTAACATCCCGAAATATCAAGAGTAGAGTTGAAGGGCTAAAAGAGTAAATTGGGAAAGAGTGACTCGGCGAGTCCATGGATGGACTCGGCGAGTAGAGTCGCGATTTGGTCGCGTGTTAAGTAGCCGACTCGGCGAGTCAATGAGGTGGACTCGGCGAGTAGGCGCTGAGTGGAGAAAACCCTAATTCTTGGGGTTGAGCCTTATATAAAGAACATTATGTTTTCCTCCCAGCCTATTTATCACCCTTGAGTCCCAGAAACCCTAAAAGTCGTGGAGAAACACCATTGTTGAGCAAATTGGAGCTTGGAGAGGTGGTTGTTGAAGAGATCTTAGAGAAGGAGAGGCTTGGAGCAAGGGGCTTTGCTTGGATTCAAGTTTCATTGCAGTTGGGGCATTCTTTTGAGGTAATATCTCGTCTTTGAGTTGCTATTTCCTTGATGTATCATTTTGGGGGTATTAGAGATTATATATTTGGATGTGTTGGAGTTTAGAGGTTAGATCTGAGGTTGCTACCTCAGATCTGGAATGGAAAAGAGTTGGAATGCATGAAAGTCCCTGTGTTGAGTGTTGGATGAAGCTATCATGTCCCAAACCTTAGCCCTAATGTGCAAAATGCATAGATCTCTTTGGATTCACGTAAAGTTTGCCACTTTACGTGATGGATGAGTTGTATGAGGCTAGATCTATGTTTTGGAGCAATTGCATGGCCTGGAATGCTTCTGAATAGATTCAGATCGGTGGTACTCGGCGAGTCACATGGGTGTACTCGACGAGTTGCTTGAAGATGAGCTGGAACTCGACGAGTTGGAAGAACAACTCGGCGAGTTGGATGAAGATGACCTGGAACTCGGCGAGTTGTATGAACAACTCGGCGAGTAGGTTGAAGATAGCCTTAGACTTGGCGAGTCTGTTCTTGGACTCGGGGAGTCTTGTCGAAGAGTTCCAATATTTTCTGGTTGAGTCGAGAATCGGCGAGTCAAGGGATGACTCGGTGAGTTGTGGGCGAGTGGACTCAGAGTTGTTGGACTCGGCGAGTCTCGGGGTGACTCGGCGAGTTAGGTCGCGGATTGAGGGAAGTTCTGAGTATGGGGACTCGACGAGTCAAAGGGTTGACTCGGCGAGTAGAGTCAGTCAGGGGTTGACTTTGACCTTGTCTTTGACCAAGGGTTGACCAGTGGTTTCCAGAGGCATTTTGGTAATTGTTGATTATTGTTTTGAGTTCATTGCATTGGTGGTTGTCCAGTGGTGGATATCGTATCAGTGATCGGAGCAGCTTGGGTTATCTGTTCAGTCGGCAGTTTCGAGGTGAGTTATCCTCACTATATCAACAGGGTCTAAGGCACCAAGGCCGGCCCTTATCGGATTGAGATCCGGGTAGTTGTTATCATGTTACTGTTTTGATATGTTTGCATCTTGTGAGCTAGGATGGTATATGTTAGAGACCTGATTGAGATCGGTATCCTGAGAGATAGGGAGATGCTATGCTAGTGACCTGTTAGGTCGGTATCCTGGTTAGGATGGTGGTATGTTATGTGATCTGTTGATCTGCTTGTTGACTGTGAATTGCTATATGATTGTATGTATATGTGCACATGGTTGTTTGGACAAGAGTGGGGTTGAGGCGGGTCCTGCTTCGTGCTGTAGGCCAAGATACCCAGGGCGGACCGGTTGTCCCGAAGGCCCAGCGAGCGGTCCGGATAGGCTGTAGGCCCCGAAAGGGCGGACCAGACGTGTCGAAGGCTCGGAGAGTGGACCAGATAGACTGAAGGCCCGGTGAGGGCGGGCCAGTCATACTGTAGACTCAGAGAG
This sequence comes from Lactuca serriola, assembly GCF_051521515.1. Taxonomy (NCBI): domain Eukaryota; kingdom Viridiplantae; phylum Streptophyta; class Magnoliopsida; order Asterales; family Asteraceae; genus Lactuca; species Lactuca serriola. The sequence goes on along the minus strand of NC_136414.1, from coordinate 34,321,604 downwards.
TGGACCAGGTGGATTGAAGGCCCGGGAGCGGGCGGACCAATCACACTGTAGACTCGATGTATGTGGATAGACACAGAGGGTGGACCAGGTGGACTGTAGGCCGGTGCGGCGGACCCGTCACACAGTAGACCCGAAGTGCATGGTTGTTCTGTGATTGAATATGTTATGGCATGTTATGCGTGTATGGTATTTGTGGTTGGTATTTTGGGGATATCTCACTAAGCTTTCGGGCTTATAGTTGTGGTTTTATGTTTTTCAGGTTCTTCAGGAGATCGTGGCAAGGCGAAGGCATGATCGTACTGCTCCTCATGATTTTGTAATATTGTGATTCTGGGAACACGTTAAATGTTTTGTATTGAAAACCTTTTTATAAAGATTTAATGGAATCGAGATGTTTTTGAAAAAATTAAAATTGGTTGTATTTTTCGGTCGTTACAAGTTGGTATCAGAGCCTTGGTTTGAGTGAATTGGAGGAACATTCGTGTGACTCCAGTCTCAAATCGAGGAGAGTTTTCAAAAGAGTATTTAAAATGGTTTTCAAAATGAGTAAGGGAGGACGCGGAGGTACGATCAGCCGGAGCCAATAAGTAACCCCAAAATACCATGCATGTTATTTGTTTTTGAGCTTTGATAGAACAGCATGCTAGTGATAGGCTAGGGATCTTCAGGATTTCATGATATGTTGCCTGATTTGTGATGCCTGTAGCCTAGGGTTCCTTATGGGATATTTTTAGTGTTCCTCTAGTGGTGAGGGTTGAGCGTTGTTATGCATGTTTCTCTAGGGCGTTGTGGTAGTACTTCATACAAATATGGGTAGGTGTGGAAGGTAGTATGGGCCCGTACTACTGAAAGCACAGGACCCATACGCGTATCAGGGAAACCATGATCTCTAGGGTTGGGTTAAGAGAGTTGGATCCCAGGATGGTGGGAAGAGTCTGAGATTTTGTGTGGTGTTTCTTTTCAGTATGGAGATTCTGAGGCTTGATGAGAGTGGATCCGGATCAGGATCAGGAGTAGGAGAGAGAGTTCCGGGCGGATCGGTACCGCCTGAAGTTATCGGTCAGATGAGCACAGGCGAGTTGGATGCGAGGATTCGTGAGATCCTGCGTGAGGAGATTGCTGAGTTGTTCCGGGCTGAGTTGCCAGAGCTGTTCGGTTCGATTAAGATTGCCATGGTTGAGTATTTTGATGAGCGCTATGCTGCTCTCACTGAGACGGTTGTCGCGGCGGCTACAGCGGATGTAGCAGCGGCAGGGGGAGGAACTAGTTGGGGTTTTCAGTATCGGGACTTCGATAATACGAAGCCTCCCACATTCGATGGAGTTCAGGACCCGATTGTTGCTATGAGGTGGTTATCAGACGTGGAGGGGTGTTTCTTCACGTGTTCATGCCCTGCTGATCAGAGGGTGAGGTGTGCTCTGAACCTGTTGAGGCTCGGGGCGAAGGATTGGTGGAGATTGACCACAAGGTCATATTCGGATGCGCAGAGGGTTGCGGTTTCGTGGGATCAGTTCAGAGAAATGTTCAGCACTCGTTATGTTCCGCAAGTTGAGAGGGAGAGATTGGCTCAGGAGTTCCTTGAGCTGAAGCAGGGTTCGGAGTCGGTGACTGAGATCACCAGGATGTTCACTGAGAGGGCGATGTTTTGCCCAGAGTTCGCTTCCGAGCAGGCCCAGATGTCTCGATATCTGAGCATGCACAAGAGGGACATCAGACAGTTTGTGTCTGCGCAGAGGTGCGAGACCTTGTTGGAGTTGCAGGAGGCCGCTAGGCGGCGTGAGTTAGAGATTGAGTTGCAGTTGCGTGAGCGAGACAGGCTCCGGTGCAGTCACAGCCGGCACCGAAACGGTCCAAGATCGTTGATGTTAGAGTGGGGGATCTGAGCAGCCACACTTGTGGGAAGTGCGGAAAGGAAGGGCACTATGCGAGGGATTGTCGGCAGTCAGCGCCAGTTCGGGATTTGAGGATTTGTTATCATTGTCATCAGGTTGGGCATTTGAGGGTCAACTGTCCACAACTTGCTGCAGGACCGGTGCAGGCTCCAGCACCGGCCACTTTGAGGATCACAGGTGGAGGTCAGGGTGGAGCAGAGCCCCCAAGGGCTCAGGGTCGTGCTTTTCAGCTTGTAGCAGAGGAGGTCAGGGCAGTGCCGGATGCAGCTGCGGGTATGTTTCTTTCTTTATGTTTTGTTATCTTGTGATTATTGTGGTGTATTGTTTTGAGCTGGTATCTTTGTGTGGTTTTCGATGCGGTATTTGTCATTTTGCGGGATTGTGGTTTTGGTTATGGGTTATTGTTTTGGGAATTCCGTTGGTTACCATTCATGAGGGTTATTAGTGGAAACCCGACATTGGGTTGTAGGCCGGGTAACATCTGTTTCTGAGGAGTGGCTAGATGCAGATTGAGTTTCTTTCGAGCAGGTGATCGGTGTTGATGTGAGATCTTGTTAAGGTTCTTTATGCTTGTGGGAAGCAGTCCGCGTGTAAGTGTTTTCTTTGTGCAGAGTTGTTCTGAGAGGTCGGTGATGGCGACCGATGGTTGTTAATCAGTGCTACAAGTGGGGGAGAATTGGAGAATTCTCCGGGAGATCGAGGAGTATTTGAGGGTGCTTAGCTGCTGGGATTCAGCAAGTGTTCTGTCAGCCCAGAGTATAGACTGATAGGAATGAGTGTTGGGCATGCGGGGCGGGATACAGACCTAGGGCATTTGATTGTGGAGGGCTTGGGAGCAGTCCGGGATCGAGTATGTATGATGGAGTTAGAGTTCGGAACCCCTTGAGGGCTAGAACGGTATGCATGGGAGGAATTCCGGGGGGGGATAGCTCGGAATGTCGAATGCTAGTTGAGCAGTCTGGATAGAATGAAGGCCGGTAGGCGTACCAGTCAGGCCGAAGGCTCGGAGAACGGTCCAGTCAAACTGAAGGCACTGAGAGTGGTCCAGATTGGCTGAAGGTTCTGAGAGTGGTCCAGATGGGCTGAAGGCCTGGTGAGGCGGTCCAGTCATGCTGAAGACTCTGCAGGTATTGTTGGATCAGTTTGAGGATATGGATTGTGTATGTTGCAGTGTGATTGCATTAGAAGTTCTGGCCCCGGGTAGTGATCTTGATTAGTGGAGATAGTGCAGGGGCTTGAGAGTCCTTGCGATGAGAGTCAGAGTATGTGTGTGTTGGATGGATAGCGGATACGCTAAAAAGGGTGGTGTAGCGTTGGGCGAGCACCGTGGCACTTGTTGGAGTGACAATATGGCCAAATGGATTCCTTGGAAAAGGAAGTGAGAGGGGTGTGTAACTCCGAGAGGGAGTGCAAGTACACAGAAGTGAAAGCAGCAGAGCAGAGTTATGATTAGAAGTAATTCGAGTATGGTTTTTGAGCAGTGTGTTTACGGTAGTGGAATAGAAGCTCATCCGGTTTGGGATGTCTGCTGAGGTTGCGTAGGAATTCTGCAGATGTAGAGTCAAGAGACTCGGAAGGGATGCAGGGAGAAAGTCTTGGGCTCTCAGTGTGATTCTGATCAGGGTATTGGATACGTATTAGTGGTTCATCCTGGGGGATGTTGGAGGGTATCATCAGTGTATCAGGTTTTCCCAACCTGAGGGTGCTGGAGAAAGTTCAGCATGTGTATGTGATTGCAAGAGGAGAACTCGTGGGAGTTTCTCTGAGATTGAGAATGGGTCATTCCGTCGTCACGGAATGGATAGAGTGGGATTCGGATCGGGGATCTGATGGTTCTTGGCTTTCTAGCACTTATGGGTCGAGTGATTGTTGGGATTTGGGGCAATGATGCTTCATGGGTAATTCTCGGTTGTTGAGTGTGATTATCGGAGGGTACAGCCGGTGCCCGGCTCGAGATGGTGGTCAGGACACCGTAGGGAAACAGAAAGTGTGTTTGAGCTTCGATGGGTATGCCTTGAGGGACTTGGCCCGGTTAAGGCCAGGTGGCGCGTTGTAGGAGTATCTTTGGGATTGAATTGTTGTAGGCTTCGAGGACGAAGCCTAATTTAAGTGGGGGGGGGGGGAATTGTAACATCCCGAAATATCAAGAGTAGAGTTGAAGGGCTAAAAGAGTAAATTGGGAAAGAGTGACTCGGCGAGTCCATGGATGGACTCGGCGAGTAGAGTCGCGATTTGGTCGCGTGTTAAGTAGCCGACTCGGCGAGTCAATGAGGTGGACTCGGCGAGTAGGCGCTGAGTGGAGAAAACCCTAATTCTCGGGGTTGAGCCCTATATAAAGAACATTATGTTTTCCTCCCAGCCTATTTATCACCCTTGAGTCCCAGAAACCCTAAAAGTCGTGGAGAAACACCATTATTGAGCAAATTGGAGCTTGGAGAGGTGGTTGTTGAAGAGATCTTAGAGAAGGAGAGGCTTGGAGCAAGGGGCTTTGCTTGGATTCAAGTTTCATTGCAGTTGGGGCATTCTTTTGAGGTAATATCTCGTCTTTGAGCTGCTATTTCCTTGATGCATCATTTTGGGGGTATTAGAGATTATATATTTGGATGTGTTGGAGTTTAGAGGTTAGATCTGAGGTTGCTACCTCAGATCTGGAATGGAAAAGAGTTGGAATGCATGAAAGTCCCTGTGTTGAGTGTTGGATGAAGCTATCATGTCCCAAACCTTAGCCCTAATGTGCAAAATGCATAGATCTCTTTGGATTCACGTAAAGTTTGCCACTTTACGTGATGGATGAGTTGTATGAGGCTAGATCTATGTTTTGGAGCAATTGCATGGCCTGGAATGCTTCTGAATAGATTCAGATCGGTGGTACTTGGCGAGTCACATGGGTGTACTCGACGAGTTGCTTGAAGATGAGCTGGAACTCGACGAGTTGGAAGAACAACTCGGCGAGTTGGATGAAGATGACCTGGAACTCGGCGATTTGTATGAACAACTCGGCGAGTAGGTTGAAGATAGCCTTAGACTTAGCGAGTCTGTTCTTGGACTCGGGGAGTCTTGTCGAAGAGTTCCAATATTTTCTGGTTGAGTCGAGAATCGGCGAGTCAAGGGATGACTCGGTGAGTTGTGGGCGAGTGGACTCAGAGTTGTTGGACTCGGCGAGTCTCGGGGTGACTCGGCGAGTTAGGTCGCGGATTGAGGGAAGTTCTGAGTATGGGGACTCGGCGAGTCATCGAGTTGACTCGGCGAGTAGAGTCAGTCAGGGGTTGACTTTGACCTTATCTTTGACCAAGGGTTGACCAGTGGTTTCCAGAGGCATTTTGGTAATTGTTGATTATTGTTTTGAGTTCAGTGCATTGGTGGTTGTCCAGTGGTGGAGATCGTATCAGTGATCGGAGCAGCTTGGGTTATCTGTTCAGTCGGCAGTTTCGAGGTGAGTTATCCTCACTATATCAACAGGGTCTAAGGCACCAAGGTTGGCCCTTATCGGATTGAGATCCGGGTAGTTGTTATCATGTTACTGCTTTGATATGTTTGCATCCTGTGAGCTAGGATGGTATATGTTAGAGACCTGATTGAGATCGGTATCCTGAGAGATAGGGAGATGCTATGCTAGTGACCTGTTAGGTCGGTATCCTAGTTAGGATGGTGGTATGTTATGTGATATGTTGATCTGCTTGTTGACTGTGAATTGCTATATGATTGTATGTATATGTGCACATGGTTGTTTGGACAGGAGTGGGGTTGAGGCGGGTCCTGCTGCGTGCTGTAGGCCAAGATACCCAGGGCGGACCGGTTGTCCCGAAGGCCCAGCGAGTGGTCCGGATAGGCTGTAGGCCCCGAAAGGGCGGACCAGACATGTCGAAGGCTCGGAGAGTGGACCAGATAGACTGAAGGCCCGGTGCGGGCGAACCAGTCATACTGTAGACTCAGAGAGTGGACCAGGTGGATTGAAGGCCCGGGAGCGGGCGGACCAGTCACACAGAGGGTGGACCAGGTGGACTGTAGGCCGGTGTGGCGGACCAGTCACACAGTAGACCCGAAGTACATGGTTGTTCTGTGATCGGATATATTATGGCATGTTATGCGTGTATGGTATTTGTGGTTGGTATTTTGGGGATATCTCACTAAGCTTTCGGGCTTACAGTTGTGGTTTTATGTTTTTCAGGTTCTTCAGGAGATCGTGGCAAGGCGAAGGCATGATCGTACCGCTCCTCATGATTTTGTAGTATTGTGATTCTGGGAACACGTTAAATGTTTTGTATTGAAAACCTTTGTATAAAGATTTAATGGAATCGAGATGTTTTTGAAAAAATTAAAATTGGTTGTATTTTTCGGTCGTTACAATTACCAAACAAGTTGGTTTCGACATTAAACTTGCAGAGTCACAGACTACTTATGATACAAAAAGAATTACTCGTTCTCACTATCAAGAAACCTTGCTCTGATACCAGATTGTTGAGTATGACTTTTTATTTGAGAAACAACAATACTTTTATTAAGACCACTTAAGAAGAACTTACACTTTGAGAGACTGCTACACTTTGCTTCCTTTGAGTGTTTCTTGGATACTTGGATGTTGGGAATGGTTTGGAGCAAATGAGCTCCACACCTATTTATAGATGTTTCCACCTCCCTATAGGAAGTTTCTAGATCTTCCTACAAGATAAATACATTCATGACTATTCTAGAATTTTCTACTATAGTCTATATTTCTAACAAGCTTATATACATTTCTAGAATGTTCTATAATTTTCTAGATAAGTCTAGGATGTTCTTAGGTCTTCCATGGTCTTCTAGAATGTTCCATAACATTCTAGGGTCTTCCATCTAATTCTATAATATTCTTGAGTCTTCTTGTATCTTCTAGAATATTCCATAGGCTTCCACTATGTTCTAGAATCTTTTAGACCACTCTAGAAAATTATAACATATTTTTGATAAAGGGATAAACTCCATTAGGCTAGTGAGGACCTTCAACATAGTCAAGATGCCACTTTTTAATGAATGATCAAAATTTTAATTTTGCTCCTAGTAATTTAGAGATATAAATTTGAATATTTGTTAATTAATTAGTAATTTCATTAAAATTTACAAATGTTCACATACACAAGTAGTATAGTTTATTGTAAATTATATCAAAAGGATAAAACTAGATAAATAATCATATGGTTTGATGAAATAAGCATAAATTATAGTCCAACTTCAACATTTGAAAGAAAAAAAATAGAAATTTTCCTTTACTCAAAGTAGGAAGATAGACATTGTGCCTAATTATATGTAGGGATGTTATTCAGTCTAGAACCGGAAACCAAATTTTACCAAAGTTAGGAACAGAAACTGGACTGGTTATACGAATACAAAACCGGTTTGAGTATTAACTAGTAGGACCAAAAAATATAGGCAAATTACATTGGAACCGACAAGAACCGGTTTTGACTTCTAGAACTGGAAAAATCGGGCTTTTGTTAAAAAAGATATTTTCAAGGGTTATATGGTATTTTTTTTTTAACTCAGGGGCAGGGGCTGTTTGGTACTCTTTTTAAACTGAGGCAGTTTTCATGTTTAATCTTTTTGCATTACTTAGCCGAGGGGTTGTTTACATGGACAATTATGTGGTACTTGCTTAACTTTTGTTTTAATCCTTTATATGCACTAGTACAAAAAGCGTTTAATGATGCAATTAAATTGATTATTTAGTGCGGGTGTTGAACTGCATCAATTTTTTTTAGAACGGCAAATCTATACTACTCCTAAAGTACTCCTAAAACCATCTATGTCTCCAATTAGACTTAAACTCTCAACCTCTAGGAGGGAGGGCAACACCCAATACCGCTGGGCTAGAAGCCCTTTGGTATAAAAAAAAACACCTCTATTTAATGATGCGGTTTCAAAACCACACAAAAAAATAATCAAACCCACCCCAAAAAATATTCCTGAAAAATAGCTAAAACCGCACCATTTAATAAGAACCGCACCATTAAACATCATCATCTTCCTTGCAGAACTCTGGATCATAAAACCATGTCTCATCAACTACAACTTCAGGAGGTTTTGAACCAATTCTTCCTGTAAAAAGAGTGAAGTATTTGGGTATCAGCTAAAGCTTTAAAAATGTCATTTAGGTTAAGCTCCACCTGTTATAGCCACAAGATGAATTAAGATAAATTCCTTATTCAATGCAATGATATTAGCTTTTGTTGCTAGTTTCTTGATACGAGATGAAAGTAAATACATACGGTACACAAAGTTGCAAGACAGAGTACAAACATATATACCCACTTGCTAATACAACCAAGCAAATATTATATAGGCAGTCTCCATGTTGACAGTCTACAACATCAAAAATAAAACTACTTACTACAAAAAAAAAGTCGTTACTTTTTCTGCCACCACACCACCGGAACATCCACTGCCTGTTGTCTTCACCTGAAAAACATCACCACCACTATTAATTAAAAAAAAGGAAGAAGAAAAGAAGTGATAACATTATGGAAAGGTATGTACTAAAGGAGTAAAATAGTTGAACACTTGGTGGGCAAGATTTAAAAAGAAGATAAAGGAATATCCACCTGTTGCCATCTTCACCGGAAACCCATCCCCACCACTCTACCACTCTGAATAAAATAAAATAAAATAAAATAAAAAAAGGAAAAAGAAAAGATGTTGTAACTGTGGCAAGAATTAAAAACATGAGGGAGGTACTTACCAAGTTGCCATCATCCAGAAGGATGGATGGATGGAAGAATCACAAAGATGAAAGTATAATTGTTTCTTGGATGAGTAGAACATCGGACAAACAAACAACAATAATGCTTCTATCATCATTATATACTTATAAAACTAACATTTTTTTCTTGAATCTCATGCATTTGAAACTCCCATTCATTTTTTCTTTAACCACATTCATTTGAAACTCCCATGACTTTTCAATTTCTTTCTAATAATGATTATAAGTTGGTTAATAAGCTTAAATAAATATAAAACCTTAAGTGTAATCATCTATAAACTAAATTTCAATATTAAAAGAATATATTTTTTTTCTACTTATAAAGTTATGTTTTTAACATTTAATACATTATACTTAATTTATTAGGTCTAATATGTTGTTGTATGTAAACTATTATCATTTTAAAGCTACAACTTTTGAACAATTTGTATAAAATACTTAAATTGTTATTTTAAATACAACCTTACAAGATCAACTTAAATATAAATTTTAGTTTAACTTAAACAACCTAAAGAATATTTTGTAAATAGTTAAAAATGATAAATTGTAGTGTCTTTCTAATAATGATTATAAGTTGGTTAATAAGGTTAAATAAGTATCAAACCTAAAGTGTAAGAATTAACCAACTTATAATCATTATTAGAAAGACACTACAATATATTAAATGGTGTGTCTTTATAATGTTTAATGGTACGGTTTTCAACTAAAGTATCAATAATGCACCATAAAAAAAAACCAATCACACCATTAAATGCTTTCTTTGCTAGCGGTGGCAGTCATTTTCGAGAAGTTGTGTATTGCATGACTACAAGTTACAAATGTATTCCTCATGACAAACTATGAAAAAACATTGTTAGTTACCAAACTAAAGGTAAGGATTTAATAGTGCAAAATAAAGGTAATGAATAAAATAGATTTTCCAACATTTGCTGTGTTTCTAAGCATTCCATTTTAATTTGTAGTTTTATAAAATATGGAATTCCGAGGAAGCTAGTTTGGTGAACAACTTCAGTAATCATGCGCGTCTTGACCAAGGGATACCAAAACTATGCATGGTGAATGAGCTTGATGATGAAAGCTTGCTGCTTGTAGCCTCAAATATGTTTACCTTTTTCCTATTGTTATTATCTCATGCTTACTGATATAGTTTGTTTAATATTAACCAAAAAGGTTACCCCCACTACGCGGGGGCCAGAAGCTTTCAATGTTGTTTCCGAATCAATAAATATGACAGACGTAGAAAGTGCAAGGATGACAAGCTCGGACTTTGCCCTGGACCGTTTTGTTTATGTTTCTATGAAAAAAAATGTAAAAGTTTTGACTGCAAGGACTGGAAGTGTCAAAATGACTAAAGAATTAAAGTTGTAGAAATTAGCAAGTTTTTAGAAAAGGGATCAAAGTTGTCGAACCGTTAAAGTTTTGTGGCCACACTTTAAATATTAAAAGGTTCCTAAATAGAAAAGGGATCAAAGTTGTCAAACCGTTAAAGTTTTGTGACCAAACTTTAAATATTAAAAGGTTCCTAAAAAATTTAAAAATGTTGATTATAAGGACCAAAAGTGTCAAAACGGCTAAAAAATTTGGACCAAAGTTGTCAAACCGTTAAAGTTTTGTGGCCAAACTTTAAATATTAAAAGGTTCCTAAATAGAAAAGGGATCAAAGTTGTCAAACCGTTAAAGTTTTGTGGCCAAACTTTAAATATTAAAAGGTTCCTAAAAAATATAAAAATATCGATTACAAGGACCAAAAGTGTCAAATGGCTAAAAAATGAGGACCAAAGTTGTCAAACCGTTAAAGTTTTGTGGCCAAACTTTAAATATTAAAAGGTTCCTAAATAGAAAATGGATCAAAGTTGTCAAACCGTTAATGTTTTGTGGCCAAACTTTAAATATTAAAAGACTCCTAAAAAATATAAAAATATCCATTACAATGACCAAAAGTGTCAAAATGGCTAAAAAATAGGACCAAAGTTGCCAAAGTACAGGGACCAATTCTGCAAAAAAAAACATAAAGTCCAGGGACTAAAATGGACAAAAATTGTGGAAGTTCACTATTCATAAGAAACAATTTCCATAATATATATAATAATATTATTTACCTAATTAATACAGCGATCGAAATGTGCATATATGGAAAGATTACACTTTCAGGGGTAAACAGAAATTTGTAACTTACGAACCGAGTAAGCCCATGATTGTTGGAACCATACCCGAAAACCAATTAAGCCCAAATCTTAAAAATGGGAACTGTACCGGAATTGTTTATATGGTCCTAACCGGGTTCTGGTTTTGATCCAGTTTTTCAGTCCAAATGCTCATCGTTAATTACATGTATTAACAAATATTACCTAAATATAAAGAACTCAAATAAATAACAAAAAATAGCTTGAAGTTAGAACTAACAAAAACATCATTTTTCTCATTCTTCACATTTGTGCATTTTGTAAGTTAAAATAACACTAAATCATGTTCTTATTAAGTTCATTAAATAATCATGTTTGTAGACTAAATCATGTTGTTATTAACTCCATACACATTACACAATCAATAACTACCGGAAAATAAAAAGACAAATTAGAAATGGACTATAGATTAAACACCAATATATAATAAAATTTTATGAGCCAAGAATATTATATACAGTACCAACAATTAACTTTTTGCAATTAAAACGGCCATTATAATTATTTAATATCTTCTTAATCAAAATCCCATGTGGCATCAAAATTTATATGCATTTGAAATGCCTTAAGAATGTCTAGCCTAAAAAAATAATTCAAAGTGTCATCTATCCGTTAACCTTGGCATCAAAATTTATATGCATTTGAAATGCCTTAAGAATGTCTAGCCTAAAAAAATAATTCAAAGTGTCATCTATCCGTTAACCTCGTCACCTTTAGGAGTATGATCAAGCAGGACACTTCCTAATCTTCGCTTTCAACTGAATCACTATCAGACCAATCACTTGTAACATGAGGAAACTTGATATTTGATGGAAAAATGAAACCTTTTGCTTCCAAACGAGATACAATCTACAAATAGTTTAATACAACAAAAATTTAGAATCAGCTATATAAGAATACTTGAGACAAGTTTATGTAAGAATAATCAATGAAGTACTAGTACTATACTAAAGCTAATGATCATATGATTTTTACAAAGACATAAATTGTCAAAGTAAAAGAAAGTCTACCTCAGAACAGAAATCTTCAATTTTAAGCTCCTTGACATGGTGAAGATTTAGTATAAACCTTTTTAGCATCTCTTCTTCCTATTTATCATATGTTGTCTCCCAATGGCCAGTCCTTTTAAAATCTAACTTAGCTTCAACTAAAGAAGACATACTTAACAAAAAAAGTTACACAACACCAACTCACGTTCGATTGTTAGTGATAAAATATTAGGAGCATTGATTTCAATGGAAACTCTTCATATTCATCCACTACTAGAAACTTGAGTTTCAGCTACGGATTCAGAGAGAGATTTATTCTGTAGCAAAATTTTGGCTTATAGAGAGGGAATTGCGACAGATCTGCGATGGTTTAAACAAGTATTTTATTTATTCAATATATAGCATATTAGAGAGGGTTCAGCGAGGGATAAGCTACGGATCTTACAAGTATTTATCGACGCACCCTTATTCCTCGGTGATCGGTGGAAAACTAAGTCATTTGGCGAGGGTTCAACGAGGGAAAAAAATCGTCGACTTTTTGCCATCTGGTATGTGTTTAACGAGAGAATACCGACGGAGCATACACACGTTATGTTTTTTTAGTTGACGATCTCTCGCAGAAATTGGCGAATCCAATTCCAGTTTCACAGAGTTTGTGTAGGTTTCCGTCCCTCCCAAACCCACTTTATCACTCCAACTGAACACGCATAACTCTCGAGTTTCAGCTTAACCTAATCTCACCCTCTCCGTTCAAACATATGACGACACCATGGACCATTGCAACTTCCCAATCCGACAGCCTCCACATTTTTAAAATCTAAAATTATTCTTCGTTAACTTCCAATTAAGGTAAATCTCTTGATTTTATTTGCTTTAGTCATATATTAGGTTAGGTTTGGTTTAATTGCACACTTTATTACGTTAGGGTTTAGTTTCTCCATTTTTTTTTTCCTTTTTTAATCGTCATTCACTACAAGAAATCCAGCCTTTAGCGGCGACATTGACTTTTAGCGGCGACATATTGAAAAGTCGCCGCTAAAGGCCAACGTCGCTGCTATTGGTGTCGCCGCTAAAGGTTTATGACACGGATCCACACTTTGACGTTCTGGTAAACAAGAACCGTCCGATCGTATTTCTAATCCAACAGCTGGGGTACTCGTGGAACACACAAAATCAATACCGGCGACTTTTGTCGCCGCTAAAGACCAACAAATGTCATCGCTAAAGTTCGAAAAATGACACGACAATAATTCCCTCCGAAGTGCCGCCGCTATTGATACTATGTCACCGCTAAATACCAAAACGTCGCTGTAACATCCCGAAATATCAAGAGTAGAGTTGAAGGGCTAAAAGAGTAGATTGGAAAAGAGGAACTCGGCGAGTAGGGTCGCGAATTGGTTGCGTATTAAGTGGCCGACTCGGCGAGTCAGAGGCTGGACTCGGCGAGTAGGCGCTGAGTGGAGAAAACCCTAATTCTCGGGGTTGAGCCCTATATAAAGAACATAACATTCATTCCCCCAGCCTCTTTACTCATCCTCAAGTCCAGAAACCCTAACCTTCGTGTGTGAGTGGATCAAGTTGCATTTAGAAGCTTGGAGAAGCAATTGTTGAGGAAATATTGAAGGGTAGGAGGCTTGGAGCAAGGGGCTTTGCTTGGATTCGAGTTTCATTGTTGTTGGGGCGTTCTTTTGAGGTATTATCTCGTTCTTGGGCTGTTACTCATATAGATTCATCATTTTAGGGTTTATGGGAGCTCATCTTTGTATGTTTTGGAGTTTGGAGGTTAGATCTGAGGTTGCTACCTCAGATCTGGAGTGGTGATGGTCCAAATATGCATAAAGTCCCTGTGTTTGAGTGTCTAGTGAGGCCATCATGTCCCAAACCTTAGCCCTAGAGTGTAAAAGGCCTAGATCTCTTTGGATTCACGTAAAGTTTGCCACTTTACGTGATGGATGGGTTGGAGGAGGCTAGATCTATGTTTTGGATCAATTGCATGACCTAGAATACTTATGTATGGATTCAGACCGGTGGTACTCAGCGAGTCACATGGGTAGACTCGACGAGTTGCTTGAAGATGAGCTGAAACTCGACGAGTTGGAAGAACAACTCGGCGAGTTGGATGAAGATGGCCTGGAACTCGACGAGTTGGAAGAACAACTCGACGAGTAGGTTGAAGATAGCCTTAGACTCGACGAGTCTGTTCTTGGACTCGGCGAGTCTTGTCGGAGAGTCCCAATCTTTTCTGGTTGAGCCGTGAATCGGTGAGTCAGGGGGATGACTCGGTGAGTTGTATGTGAGTGGACTCAGAGTTGTTGAACTCGGTGAGTCTCGGGGTGACTCGGCGAGTTGAGTCGCGGATTGGGGAATTTCTGAGCATGGGGACTCGGCGAGTCATCGGGTTGACTCGGCGAGTAGAGTCAGTCAGGGGTTGATTTTGACCAAGGGTTGACCAGTGGTTTCCAGGGGCAGTTTGGTAATTGTTGGATATTGTTTTGAGAACAGTTCCTTGGTGGTTGTCCAGTGGTGGAGATCGTATCAGTGATCGGAGCAGCTTGGGTTATCTGTTCAGTCAACAGTTTCGAGGTGAATTATCCTCACTATATCAACAGGGTCTAAGGCACCAAGGTCGGCCCTTATCGGATTGAGATCTGGGTATTTGTTGTTATGTTATTGCTTGATATGTTGCATCCTGGTAGCTAGGATGGTATGTGTTAGAGACTTGGTTGAGATCGGTATCCTGAGATGTAGGGTGATGCTATGCTAGTGACCGGTTAGGTTGGTATCTTGGTTAGGATGATGATATGTTATGTGATCTGTTTGATCGGCTTGTTGACTGTGAATTGTTATATGTTTGTATGTTTATGTGCACATGGTTGTTTGGACTGGAGTTGGGTTGAGGCGGGTCCTGCTTTGTGCTGTAGGCCAAGATACCTAGGGCGGACCGGTTGTCCCGAAGGCCCAGCGAGCGGTTCGGATAGGTTGTAGGCCCCAAGAGGGCGGACCAGACGTGCCGAGGCTCGGAGAGTGGACCAGGCCGACTGAAGGCCCGATGCGGGCGGACCAGTCATACTGTAGATTCAGAGAGTGGACCAGGTGGATTGAAGGCCCGGTGAGGGCGGACCAATCACACTGCAGACTCGAGGTTTATGGCTAGACTCAGAGGGTGGACCAGGTTGACTGTTGGCCGGTGCGGCAGACCAGTCACACAGTAGACCCGAAGTGCATGGCTGTTCTGTGATCGGATATGTTATGGCATGTTATGCGTGTATGGTATATGTGATTGGTATTTTGAGGATATCTCACCAAGCTTTCGGGCTTACAGTTGTGGTTTTATGTTTTTCAGGTTCTTTAGGAGACCGTGGCAAGGCGAAGGCGTGATCGTACCGTTCCTCGTGTTTATGTTGTGATGAGAGTCTGGGAATACTTAAAATAAATTGTATTGAAAACCTTTTGTAATAACTTTAACGGAATCGGGTTGTTTTTTTGAAAATTTTAAGTTGGTTGAAATTTTTGGTCGTTACAAGTTGGTATCAGAGCCTTGGTTTGAGTGAATTGGAGAAACACTCGTGTGACTCCAGTCTCAAATCGAGGAGAGTTTTCAAAAGAGAATTTAAAATGGTTTTCAAAATGAGTAAAGGAGGACGCGGAGGTACGATCAGCCGGAGCCAGTAAGTAACCCTAAAATACCATGCATGTTATTTATTTTTGAGATTTGATAGAACAGCATGCTAGTGTTAGGCTAGGGATCTTCGGGATTTCATGATAATGCTGCCTGATTGTGATGCCTGTAGCCTAGGGTTCCTTGTGGGAGATTCCCAGTGTTCCTCTAGTGGTGAGGGTTGAGTGCTTGTTTGTATGTTTTCGCTAGTGTGTTGTGGTAGTACTTCATACAAATATGGATAGGTGTGGAAGGTAGTATGGGCCCGTACTACTGAAAGCACAGGAACCATACTCGTACCAGGGAAACCATGACCTCTAGTGTTGGGTTGAGAGAGTTGGTTCCCGGGATAGTGGGAAGTATTTGAGTCTTTGTGGTGATTTTTTTTAGTATGGAGATTCCGATGCATGCTGGGAGTGGATCCGGGTCAAGATCGGGAGCAGGAGAGGGAGTTCCGGGCGGGTCAGCACCGCCCGAGGTTATTGGTCAGATGAGCATTTGCGAGTTGGATGCGAGGATTCGTGAGATCCTGCGTGTTGAGATTGTTGCGTTGTTCTGGGCTGAGTTGCCGGAGCTGTTTGGGTCGATCAAGACCGCCATGGTTGAGTATTTTGATGAGCGCTATGCAGCTCTCACAGAGACCGCTGCCGTGGCGGCTACAACAGCTGTAGCAGCGGCAGGGGGAGGAGCTGGTCGGGGCTTTCAGTATCGGGACTTCGATAATACGAAGCCTCCCACCTTTGATGGAGTTCATGACCCGATTGTTGCTATGAGATGGTTATCGGACGTGGAGGGATGTTTCTTCACGTGTTCATGCCCTGCTGATCAGAGGGTGAGGTGTACTCTGAACCTGTTGAGGCTCGGGGCGAAGGATTGGTGGAGATAGACCACGGGGTCATATTCAGATGCGCAGAGGGCTGCGGTTTCATGGGATCAGTTCAGAGAGATGTTCAGCACTCGTTATGTTCCGCAAGTTGAGAGGGAGAGATTGGCTCAGGAGTTCCTTGAGCTGAAGCAGGATTCGGAGTCGGTGACTGAGATCACCAGGATGTTCACTGAGAGGGCGATGTTCTGCCCAGAGTTCGCTTCGGAGCAGGCCCAGATGTCTCGATATCTTAGCATGCTCAAGAGGGACATCAGACAGTTTGTGTCTACGCAGAGGTGCGAGACCCTGTTGGAGTTGCAGGAGGCCGCCAGGCGGCGTGAGTTAGAGATTGAGTTGCAGTTGCGTGAGCTGAGGCAGGCTCCGGTGCAGTCGCAGCCGGTGCCGAAACGGTCCAAGACCGTTGACACTAGAGTGGGGTTATCAGAGGGTAAAGTCGGTGGCCGGCTTGAGTCGGTGGTTAGGACACCGTAAGAAAGCAGAAAGTGAGCTTCTGGTTTCTATGGTTGTGTTTTGAGGAACCTGGTTGGGTTAATGCCAGGTGGTGTGTGGCGGGAGTATTTCTAGAGTTGAGTTGTTGCGGGCTTCGAGGACGAAGCCTAATTTAAGTGGGGGAGAATTGTAACATCCCGAAATATCAAGAGTAGAGTTGAAGGGCTAAAAGAGTATATTGGAAAATAGGAACTCGGCGAGTCCATGGGTGGACTCGGCGAGTAGGGTCGCGAATTGGTCGCGTGTTAAGTGGCCAACTCGGTGAGTCAGAGGCTGGACTCGGCGAGTAGGCGCTGAGTGGAGAAAACCCTAATTCTCGGGGTTGAGCCCTATATAAAGAACATAACATTCATTCCCCCAGCCTCTTTACTCATCCTCAAGTCCAGAAACCCTAACCTTCGTGTGTGAGTGCATCACGTTGCATTTGGAAGCTTGGAGAAGCAATTGTTGAGGAAATCTTGAAGGGTAGGAGGCTTGGAGCAAGGGGCTTTGCTTGGATTCGAGTTTCATTGCTGTTGGGGCGTTCTTTTGAGGTATTATCTCATTCTTGGGCTGTTACTCATATAGATTCATCATTTTGGGGTTTATGGGAGCTCATCTTGGTATGTTTTGGAGTTTGGAGGTTAGATCTGAGGTTGCTACCTCAGATCTGGAGTGGTGATGGTCCAAATATGCATAAAGTCTCTGTGTTTGAGTATCTAGTGAGGCCATCATGTCCCAAACCTTAGCCCTAGAGTGTAAAAGGCCTAGATCTCTTTGGATTCACGTAAAGTTTGCCACTTTACGTGATGGATGGGTTAGAGGAGGCTAGATCTATGTTTTGGATCAATTGCATGACTTGGAATGCTTCTGTATGGATTCAGACCGGTGGTACTCAGTGAGTCACATGGGTAGACTCGACGAGTTGCTTGAAGATGAGCTGAAACTCGACGAGTTGGAAGAACAACTCGGCGAGTTGGATGAAGATGGCCTGGAACTCGACGAGTTGGAAGAACAACTCGGCGAGTAGGTTGAAGATAGCCTTAGACTCGACGAGTCTGTTCTTGGACTTGGCGATTCTTGTCGGAGAGTCCCAATCTTTTCTAGTTGAGCCGTGAATCGGTGAGTCAGGGGGATGACTCGGTGAGTTGTATGTGAGTGGACTCAGAGTTGTTGAACTCGGCGAGTCTCGGGGTGACTCGGCGAGTTGAGTCGCGGATTGGGGAATTTCTGAGCATGGGGACTCGGCGAGTCATCGGGTTGACTTGGCGAGTAGAGTCAGTCAGGGGTTGACTTTGACCAAGGATTGACCAGTGGTTTCCAGGGGCAGTTTGGTAATTGTTGGCTATTGTTTTGAGAACAGTGCCTTGGTGGTTGTCCAGTGGTGGAGATCATATCAATGATCGGAGCAGCTTGGTTTATCTGTTCAGTCAGCAGTTTCAAGGTGAGTTATCCTCACTATATCAATAGGGTCTAAGGCACCTAGGCCGGCCCTTATCGGATTGAGATCCGGGTATTTGTTGTTATGTTATTGCTTGATATGTTGCATCCTGGTAGCTAGGATGGTATGTGTTAGAGACTTGGTTGAGATCGGTATCCTGAGATGTAGGGTGATGCTATGCTAGTGACCGGTTAGGTTGGTATCTTGGTTAGGATGATGATATGTTATGTGATCTGTTTGATCGGCTTGTTGACTGTGAATTGTTATATGTTTGTATGTTTATGTGCACATGGTTGTTTGGACTGGAGTTGGGTTGAGGCGGGTCCTGCTTTGTGCTGTAGGCCAAGATACCTAGGGCGGACCGGTTGTCCCGAAGGCCCAGCGAGCGGTCCGGATAGGCTGTAGGCCCCAAGAGGGCGGACCAGACGTGCCGAGGCTCGGAGAGTAGACCAGGCCGACTGAAGGCCCGGTGCGGGCGGACCAGTCATACTGTAGATTCAGAGAGTGGACCAGGTGGATTGAAGGCCTGGTGAGGGCGGACCAATCACACTGCAGACTTAAGGTTTATGACTAGACTCAGAGCTCAGAGGGTGGACCAGGTTGACTGTTGGCCGGTGCGGCGGACCAGTCACACAGTAGACCCGGAGTGCATGGCTGTTCTGTGATCGGATATGTTATGGCATGTTATGCGTGTATGGTATATGTGATTGGTATTTTAGGGATATCTCACTAAGCTTTCGAGCTTACAGTTGTGGTTTTATGTTTTCAGGTTCTTCAGGAGACCGTGGCAAGGCGAAGGCGTGATCGTACCGTTCCTCGTGTTTATGTTGTGATGAGAGTCTAGGAATACTTAAAATAAATTGTATTGAAAACCTTTTTGTAATAACTTTAACGGAATCGGGTTGTTTTTTTGAAAATTTTAAATTGGTTGAAATTTTTGGTCGTTACAAGTTGGTATCAGAGCCTTGGTTTGAGTGAATTGGAGAAACACTCGTGTGACTCCAGTCTCAAATCGAGGAGAGTTTTCAAAAGAGAATTTAAAATGGTTTTCAAAATGAGTAAAGGAGGACGCGGAGGTACGATCAGTCGAAGCCAGTAAGTAACCCCAAAATACCATGCATGTTATTTGTTTTTGAGCTTTAATAGAACAACATGCTAGTGTTAGGCTAGGGATCTTCGGGATTTCATGATAATGCTGCCTGATTGTGATGCATGTAGCCTAGGGTTCCTTGTGGGAGATTCCCAGTGTTCCTCTAGTGGTGAGGGTTGAGAGCTTGTTTGTATGTTTTCGCTAGGGTGTTGTGGTAGTACTTCATACAAATATGGGTAGGTGTGGAAGGTAGTATGGGCCCGTACTACTGAAAGCACAGGAACCATACGCGTACCAGGGAAACCATGACCTCTAGGGTTGGGTAGAGAGAGTTGGTTCTCGGGATAGTGGGAAGTATCTGAGTCTTTGTGGTGATTTTTTTCAGTATGGAGATTCCGATGCATGCTGGGAGTGGATCCGGGTCAGGAGCGGGAGCAGGAGAAGGAGTTCCGGGCGGGTCAGCACCGCCCGAGGTTATTGGTCAGATGAGCACGTGCGAGTTGGAAGCGAGGATTCGTGAGATCCTGCGTGATGAGATTGCTGCGTTGTTCCGGGCTGAGTTGCCGGAGCTGTTTGGGTCGATTAAGACCGCCATGGTTGAGTATTTTGATGAGCGCTATGCAGCTCTCACAGAGACGGCTGCCGTGGCGGCTACAGCGGCTGTAGCAGCGGTAGGGGGAGGAGCTGGTCGGGGCTTTCAATATCGGGACTTCGATAATACGAAGCCTCCACAAGCTCTGTAACAAGCCCAACAATATGAAATTATCACATTTTTTATTCCCTTGAGAAATAATTCTATTTGTGTTTTTATTCAAATTATCCCCAGGTTGCACTGCATCATAAGTATAAATAATAGAACTTAATATAACACATCTTACTTTAACTAAATCAGATTCAAGAAACATAAATAAAAAATGTGATAATTTTGGTTACTTTACATACTATTTGTTTCACAGGTGCTTGTCCTTTTGTGTATGACAAAAACTTCTATACTTATTTTTGTAGATAGATCAATAGAAGGGTGACTCTAATGGCAGCTCTACTTATGTAATCAAGGTGTATCAAAAATTCTAAATGGCTTTTCATTTCTTTTGTTCTTGCTAATTTGTAGCATCATCTGTTATGTTTTGAAGGTGGAACTGTTCGTAGATAAGAATCTTATTGGTGCCAACTTGAATGACAAGTAAGATCCTTATGCAATCGTCACTTGTGGTACAGAAAAGCACTTTAGGTAACATTTATAGCAAGATTTGGTCAATTTCAATTAAGAATCTCACTGGTTGCTTCTGTTTTATAGAAATGGTCATTTTTACTGATGTTGATCTGCAACTAAATGGTTCCTGGTAGAAGAAATCCAATGTGGGGAGAAGAGTTGGATTTTTCTATGGATGAACTTCCTGTAAAGGTAAGCTTAGCTGTTATCCACACAACAATTTACACAAATAGCAATGTACTTATGTTGGTTTGTTTATTATAGCATCTATACTTTCTTATATTTGAAAAAAAAACTACCCAATTATAGCAATGTCATCCAAATACAAAAACAACTTTGAATGTTATAACTGGGTATATTTTTAAAAGTATAATTACTTAAATACCCTTATTACCTTTGTTGGTGTAGCCTTCTCCCTGAGAATGTTCTGATAGCACGAGCAATTATAGATGATGCCATTTGGTGTACATTTCTTGAAGGGTAACCAGCAAAACGCGCGATTTCAACAGTGAAATGTATATCTAGAATCAACTACAATTAAAAAAATGTAGAATTTTTACTCAATATGTTGTTATTTCTTGCATTTAGCCCTTAATTAGTTACCTATTGTAATCCTTGTGGCTGAAGTTTTTCCACTTCATTTTCTAAAACACCCCAAAAATCCTCTTCATTAGACATCACCCACATCACAACAGTTTCAGTTAGCCTTGCAAGCAAGACTTTCTGTATCTTTTCTTTCCTAAGTAACACTTCTCCAGCAACTATTGCTAACTGCTGTAGCTTCCCAAATAATGCTTGCATAAACACCACAATTCCCAAAATAAATAAGGGCAAATTTGTAAAACTCAAAAGCATGTAGCTTGTTTAAACAAAATGCTTCCATTAAATTACCTGGAAGGGTAAAGAAGGCAAGGGATCAGAATTCCAACTAACATCATCACCTTCACCACATAAATAAATATTTGCATCAGGGCGTGTTTTCCCATCTCTTGAATATATAAAATTCAACACATATTGTCTACGGAAATGATCTCTAAGCTTATCCAGTGAATGTTGAAGTTGCTTCCTCCATTCCTTATAATCTATCCCACTATTCAATAGAGGGGCAGTATTGTCATTTCCTGCTTCCTTGATTTCGTTTAAAACACTCCATATTCTTGACATAACCATTGGTAACAGCTCTTCTACAATAGCAAATGCAGTTCCCAAAAGGGCAAGTTGTTGGGAATCTGTTTCAGCATTAAAAGGTACAACTTCTTATAACTCCACTAAACTGTCATCTTCAGAAGGTTCAGGTAAAGCTTTTATGAGTTCATCCATGTACTGATCAAAAAGTTTTAGAATTCTTGTTAAAATATTTCCTCCAAAGTGTAAGATGACTAGGCGTGTTAGTTGCTCCACTATATCCTATAAAAATCATAAACAAGTAATATAATGAAAGTAAATTTCTATAATAAACAAATCAGTGAAAGTACATTGCTATTTCTTGCATTCAAATAAAGTCACCTCACTTTGACCATGAAGATGAAACGGGTCCCACTATCAACAAGCATCCCATCTGAAGATATAGCAAAAGTAGACAAAGGAGAGGCAAGGCGAGGTGACAATGGCAACATCTCATCATTTCCTGAAAAATCAAAAACTAATTTTCTTGCTCTTCTAAAATTCTATTCAAGAACCACTTCAATATAAGGCTCTAAAAGCACTAAAAGCACTTTTGACAACTTTAGCACTTTTGAATCACTAAGAGCAGTGATTTAAACTAGCCTGAAAACATACACTTGCAGCATGTAAAGCTAAAACAGTTTCTGAAGAAGGGGCGTTTTCTTTAACCAATTTCACAAATAATTCAATTTCCCTTTCTGCCCATTGAACAAGTCGGTTGTTGTAAAGTAAATCATCTCCAAATATTGTTCCCATTTCTTTTGTTGTTGATCAGATTGTGGAAAATATAATGTTGGATAAAGTGGTGGGAAATGTTTCCGGGTAGCACAGGCAGGATGGGAGAAAGATTTGGATACTTTTTTGGGAAAATGTCTTAAAAGCCCAACGAAGTTTCCAAACCATTAAAAAAACCCCAATCATGTTTTTTTTGTTCAAAAAAATCCAACGAACTTAACATTTTGTCTAAAAAGTCCAACAAAGTTCCAAACCGTTCAAAAAATCTCAATTTTGTTTTTTAAAGTTTGTTGGGTTTTTTTTTTGAACAGTCAAAACATGATTGGAGTTTTTTTAAACGTTTTGAAAACTTTGTTGGTCTAACAAGTCATTTTCCCGATACGGTAATAAGCCATTTCATCTGTTTCTCTTATTTGACTTTCAGGAAAGCGTAACTTAGTTGGGCTTTTTAGACAAAATGTTAAGTTTGTTGGGTTTTTTTGAACAGACAAAACATGATTGAGGTTTTTCGAACGGTTTGGAAACTTCGTTGGGCTTGTAAGTCATTTTCCCTACTTTTTTGAAGTCGGGTAGCTTTTGACTTGAGAAAAAGATTATGTGCAAGAGGACCTTTTCCTAGTTTTAGTAAACCCAAAACTACAACTTTTAAAGATGATGTCAACAAGTTGATTTTCAATTAAAGATTTTCGTTTTGAAAATTCATTGGATAATAAATCGGATGAGGTTTTAAGGTCAGGGTGTTTTCTTTCTTCTGTTTCTTTTTATTAATTTTTTTAATCATTATTCATTTCTTTTTATTAATTTTTTTTAATCATTATTCATTTCTTGACAGATCAATGTGTCATTATTCATTTCTTTTTTGGCCAATGCATCTTTTGATCAATGCATCTTATGATAAACATGTTCAAATGATTCTGTAGGAAACATGATAAACGTTGATGCAAGTGTTGCTAGAGCTGAGGGTTTTCAGTTGGGCAAACGTCTCTCAGTTTTTGATCTCATCGTCATTGGTAAACTTTCAATCAACTTACGTATCATCACCTTTCATCGTCTATCTGTTATTGATTACTTCTCGGATTTACATCAAGTAAAATTGATACATATATATGTTTTGTTGATTAATACACGCCGTTTCTCCTAGTGTCGTTATGCAATGAATTTGTTATGTATGTATGTATGTATGTATGTATGTATGATGTTGGGATGCATTGGTATCAATTAACCTAAAAGTTAAAGCAATTTTATCAGGAGTTGGAGCAACAATTGGAGCTGGAGTTTACATTCTTGTTGGAACAGTTGCTAAAGAGCAAACAACAGGGAGTTTCAGCATTATGTTATGTAGAACTCGCATGTCGTTGCCCATCTGCAGGGAGTGCATATCACTATTCCTACTTATGTGTTGGAGAAGGGTAATCTCGTAATTTCTCCTAATAATTCTCTTATTCATATAATCATATTTTCTTTCTGCAAATCAATATTCTATCCCCTTCAACTTCCAGTGTTGCTTGGTTGATTGGTTGGTCCCTGACTCTTAAATACACACTTGGTGGAGCAGCAGTAGCCCGTGGCATATCCCCAAATATGGTGCACTTCATCTCCTTCTTCTTTCAACCTAATTTATAATTTCAATTTTCTTTTTCTTTTTTGAATTATAATTTCAATTTTAAACAGGCTATGTATTTTGGAGGTCCAGATAAGCTTCCTGCTTTCTTAACTCAACCCACCATTCTTGGAATTATAGTTGATCCTTGTGCTGCTGTTTTAGTCTTCATTATAATTGGACTACTTTGCACTGGAATCAAAGAGGTATTTTAGTCCTTTCAATTAATGACTTATTCATATAGCACATATTCTTAAATTTTATTATAGTAGTTGATTGATACATAGGTTTCAAGACTCAATGGGTGGGATATAATGGGTGGGATATAAAGTTCCAGGCGGGTAATATGTTCATTTTTTCACATGTGTTAAATTACCATTTTAACCTTGGCAACATGAAACATGTTTCTGATTTTCAGGTATTTCCCATATGGAGCTAATGGAGTACTTGTTGGATCTGCAACCGTTTTTTCTCATATATTGGTTTTGATGCAGTAACCAACAGCAGAAGAGGTAACACTAGCGATTGTGATTGTTCTTTCTGAAGGGTATAATTGTAATTTTAATATTGTTTATATTACAGGTGAAGAATCCTCAAAGAGATTTACCTATTGGGATTAGGGTATCTGTAACGCCCGCAAATCTGGGCTAATCAAATTAGAGGCAATAGGAGTCGAAAATGACTTTTCGACAAAAGATTATTTAGAATAAATAATCTTAACCAAGTTGTAGAGTATGTCACAAGGTTTCCGTACATATAAGGAACGCCGAAATCCGAGTTATAACGAAGAAGTTATGACCCATCGAAGTTTTACGGCAAAACCGGCACGACACCGGGAAGCGTAAATAGTGAATTTACGATAGAGCGAGATTTAGCCTTAGCAATCTAAACAAAAGTCGTAGAATATGTTAAACTAAGAACATCGATAAAAAGAACGCCCAAATCTGACTTCGTATGAAGAAGTTATGATTTTTCGAAGTTTCGGACTAGCAGTGTACAGCCCGAAATTCGAATATTTGATCGAGCGGTTTTTAGCCGACACGACCTAAACGAGAATCGAAGATCTCGTTGAGAGTAGCGTAACGAGAAAAAGATGGGCGAAAACGGATGTCGGATGAAGAAGTTATGAGGATTTAACGGACCAATCGTGTCCCGGCCCGTTAATAATATAAAATTTAAAATCGAGCCAAAATTAGCCGACGAAGTCTAAACGAAAGTTGTAGAGTACGTTCCCACCTTCGCGTGGATATAAAGAACGTCGAAAACGGAGGTCGTACGCGAAAGTTATGAATTTTTAAAGATGGGCATGCAATTTGCGAAATCTGATGCGAGATAGATGACGTGGCCTCATCGCAGCCGTCCATCGTCGATCAACAGAGCGCCCTTCGGATCTCGCCACGTCGCCTCGCTTCGCTTTACGCCCTACATCGGAGTTCGGTACGCCCAGCGTACCCTCGGTCCTTATCCTCTTCCGAAGTGCGAGCCAGCTGGTGCGAGCTGGCGACCCAATCCGAGATTACGCCCAGCGTAGCTGCTGAACGCGCCGCGTAGTCCGAGGCTGCTGGGGCTATAAATAGCATGCGAGCCATTCCGAGTTTTTCACTCCAAATCCACTTCTTTCTCTCACTAGTTTCTCTCTCTAGCTCATCTAAACCCCCCTAAACCCTAGAAAAACCCCTTAGCACCCTAGGGAAGCCCCGAGGCTCCCGGAGTCCCGAGAAAAAGGAGTTTTTCGGTTTCGAAACGCTGCTCCAATTAAGTTCCGGTTTTCGATAAAATTCGCTGTAAGTGTGCTACGCTTACGCAATTTTTAATATAGCTTTCAAATAATTATAGGAATGTTATTAGGTCCTTAAATAATTATTTGAGCTATTATTATGAGTTATATCGAGTATTATTAACGCTTAATAATACTCGGACTAATTGATTTGTCGCGGTTATCGTTAAACTAAACCCTAGTGGTATCGATACTAGGTTTTATCGAAGGAATATCGTTTTGAGAGTATCGAAGCGCTGTCCGAGTGCTGAGTCACCACCTACTCAGGTGAGTGCATAGTCCCTTTCATCTTACACATAGATATGAAGTATTTTAATATAAATTACGTGCTATGTGCGCATATTGTTTGAATACTTGTTGTCTATGCTGGATGAATGATTTATACATGTTTTAAATGATTTAAACTGTATATTTATTTTATATCTACAAATATGTTGGGATAAAACATGGGTAGATGAAGTAGTTTGTGAGTGATGAAATAAAATTATGAGAGATAGGTGATGATAGGAAGGTGATGATAATTAGGTGAGGATAGATAGGTGATTATGAATCGGTGATGTAGGATACTACGACCTTGTCCGACAATGTGGAGATGTAGTCATCTACCAGACTATAGATGGCAACCACGGACTATTATAGACAACCCCGTGGAAACACCAGCAGGCTAGTAACCTGTAGGTGATGAATTACGAGTTCAGGCGATGTTGCAACTACGTATTCATGCGATGATAGTCTAACCCTTATTATGATGTACGAGTCCAGGCGATGTTGCGGCTACGTATTCATGCAATGATAGACCAACCCTTATCATGATTTACAAGTCCAGGTGATGTTGTGACTACGTAATCATGCGATGATACCCTAACACTTGCTAGACACATATTGAGGGAGTAATCCCCGGATTAGTATTGTCTATGCAATGTAGGCGATGATCCTTAGGTAAAGTTCGTAGGAACAATCACATAAGGAAATACGATGTAAGGAGATGAGAAGTAAATATGATATAGGAGATGACCCTTGAAATAATATCTTTAGGGAAGACTAAAAGAAGATAATGGGGATGGGTAATTGGGTTGATTGTTTGATTGTTTAAACATAATAACTATATTATTGTGGGTTGAAAACCCTATGTACTCACCAGGTTTCCCAACCTGACCCACTCAGTTTATTTACATCACAGGTGACGATATGAAGTGACATTACACTGAGAGATTTAAAGAGATGTAGATCACTAGTGTAAATAATTGTAAGTTCTGTTTATGCTTATGTTTCTGTATTAACAATGACATCCCAAACGTTTTAAAATGAAATAGATACGTTTCTTCGAAAATGTTTTAATAACGTATTTATCATGATTTTCTGGGAACAAATTCCGCAACCTTTTTATAAAATGAAGCACTCTGATTTTTATAAAGCATAAACAAAATCGGTCTTTTCTGGCCGTGATTTTTGGGGATGTCACAGTTGGTATCAGAGCATTAGTTTAAGCGAACTAGGAATATGGATTTATTTCTAGACTTAAACTTAGAATGCTAAGCGATGATTGTGAGGTGTGAGCACTAGCTTATTTTAGGAATGATGCCTAAAATGCTTTTATGTGCTAAATACTTGTGCCTAATATGCTGTTAGTTGTTCGGATCTATGGTCTGTTGCCGACCGGATCTGGAAACCTTATGTGTTTAGGATTCTAAACGTACGAATACGATATTAGAACTAGCATGTAAACGTTTCAGAGTGATAAGGATGATTTAAACGTCAATCCTAAGTAAAGGTCTAGATTCACCTCATTAGGTGTATAGATCAAGATGGTAAGAACACGTAGCGGAAACGTGAATGCAAATGGGAACCGAGATCAGCCCCCAGTGATTGAGCAAATACCGGTGATGGAAGCCACTGCTGAGCTAGTCACAATGGCCGGAGTGCAAGCGATGATCCAAGCGATGTTGGATCGTCAAATGGAGGAAACTAGGCGTTTGCTCCAGCAAAATCGAGAGGAAGCGACCATTCAGATCGAACGGCCCGAGTTGAACGAGGGGCAGACTGAGGAGGGAAACTACAGTGGGACTGTTGGTCAAGCCAACCCACCAATAGTTAGGCAAAACCACCAGGATGGAGGAAATGATGGACGTGGATGCAAATACAAGGATTTCATGGCGTCCAAACCACCGAGTCTATCTGGAAGCCCGACACCGGTGGAAGTCATAAACTGGATCTCCGAGATGGAGACGATGTTTGAGAGTTGTGAGTGTAGCAACAGGCAAAAGACCGCTCTCGCGGTTCCTCTGTTGAAATCTGGAGTACTAAGCTGGTGGAAGCTACTAGCTGATTCGATGCCCAAAGGAGAAGCGAGCAAGATGTCATGGGAGGATTTTCTGGTGCAGCTAAAAATGCAGTACTGCTCTGAACAGGATCTTCTGGAAATCAACAATGAGTTTCAGAATCTAAAGAAGGGAAAGATGAGTGTCATCGAGTATGCTGCAAGTTTTACGGAGAAAATGAAGCTTGTTCCTTATCTAGTTCCAACTGAACTCTCCAAGGTCAATAAGTTTACCCATGGATTACCAGCAGACTTTGGTCCAATGGTCAAACAAGCAACCACTTTGAAAGCCGCCATCTGGGCAGCCAAGAATGTTGAGACACAAATAAGAGAAAAGGGTCTAGAGGAAGTTGGAGTTGGTGAGAAGAGGAAGTTGGAAGGATCCTCAAGACCTGATAATATGGGAAAGTTCTCGAAGTCTAACCTGGACGACCGAAGGAATGAAGCCAAGTGGTGTGAGAAGTGCAAGAAGAAGCACTTCGGAAGATGCGATGGTGAAGTGACGTGCTATAAGTGTGGTAGGACCGGTCACTATTCCAGAGATTGTACATTCAACAACAAGAAGTGCTACGAATGTGGAAATGATGGGCATATTTCAAAGAACTGTCCAAAGAAAAACGAAGCTGCAAGACCAAATGCTCCGCCGAAACCAAGGGCATTTCACATGATCCTTGACAAAGCAGAGAACCATGCGAGGAATCAAGAATGAGGACTTCTTACCCGAAGATCAAATTATGCAGTAGCCATAGTTTCGTATGATGTAGCCTAGTAGAGGCATAGTCTAGGGTGAACTTGAACACCTATGTAATCGTTTCAAGAAATAATATAAAACCTTTGTTTTGTTATCTGATGTGTTAAGTTGTTGTGTGATTTGATGTATGATGACTTGGAAAAAACTGCGAGACAATACTTGGGACGAGTATGAGTAGGTGTGAATGGTAGTAGAGGCCTATACTACCGGAAGCACAGGACTCACACTTGGATCAGGGAAAGTCACAAGGTTACCAAGAAGCTAGTAATTGATTTCGTTTTATTCAAGTGTGTTGTTACCATCATTTCGGTAATGACTAAGAAGATTGTTGATATTCCGACCCTTGTGGTCATATCAAATCGAGTCCGACTACGATGAGTATGTTGTGTGGTTCAGAGAAACAAGTTTGATGTAGCGTCCGACATTAAACCAAACGGTTGAAATTAAAGCGATCAATAGAAGTATCTCACTCGTTGTTAAAGAAGTTGGTAGCTAGAAATGCCTAATGTTAAAGTGTGATTATATCACATTAGAACATGAAGGAAGGCATAGTCTGTTTTAGAATTTAACTCTAAGAGACCTAAGTCTAAGTGTTGCAACATACGATGATAGGTCATTAGAATATGACACATCGATCTATAGTAGTAATAAAAGAACTTATCTCAAGTCTGTATCCAGCAAGGATCGAGATTGTGACTTGAAGGTCATAATTTGGAGTCTAACCTGAGGTAGAGAGCAGGTGCACGATCGAGTACTCTTACAATCAATGAGTTTAAGAGATAGAATTGAAGGAATGTAGAAGTTATAATTATTACCTAGGATGAAGAGATGACATATGGAGTCATTATACGACCCTGTTTCGTTGATGATTCCCGGACGTAATCATCCTAAGGGGGAGATAATTGTAACGCCCGCAAATCCGGGCTAATCAAATTAGAGGCAATAGGAGTCGAAAATGACTTTTCGACAAAAGATTATTTAGAATAAATAATCTTAACCAAGTTGTAGAGTATGTCACAAGGTTTCCGTACATATAAGGAACGCCGAAATCCGAGTTATAACGAAGAAGTTATGACCCATCGAAGTTTTACGGCAAAACCGGCACGACACCGGGAAGCGTAAATAGTGAATTTACGATAGAGCGAGATTTAGCCTTAGCAATCTAAACAAAAGTCGTAGAATATGTTAAACTAAGAACATCGATAAAAAGAACGCCCAAATCTGACTTCGTATGAAGAAGTTATGATTTTTCGAAGTTTCGGACTAGCAGTGTACAGCCCGAAATTCGAATATTTGATCGAGCGGTTTTTAGCCGACACGACCTAAACGAGAATCGAAGATCTCGTTGAGAGTAGCGTAACGAGAAAAAGATGGGCGAAAACGGATGTCGGATGAAGAAGTTATGAGGATTTAACGGACCAATCGTGTCCCGGCCCGTTAATAATATAAAATTTAAAATCGAGCCAAAATTAGCCGACGAAGTCTAAACGAAAGTTGTAGAGTACGTTCCCACCTTCACGTGGATATAAAGAACGTCGAAAACGGAGGTCGTACGCGAAAGTTATGAATTTTTAAAGATGGGCATGCAATTTGCGAAATCTGATGCGAGATAGATGACGTGGCCTCATCGCAGCCGTCCATCGTCGATCAACAGAGCGCCCTTCGGATCTCGCCACGTCGCCTCGCTTCGCTTTACGCCCCGCGTCGGAGTTCGGTACGCCCAGCGTACCCTCGGTCCTTATCCTCTTCCGTAGTGCGAGCCAGCTGGTGCGAGCTGGCGACCCAATCCGAGATTACGCCCAGCGTAGCTGCTGGACGCGCCGCGTAGTCCGAGGCTGCTGGGGCTATAAATAGCATGCGAGCCATTCCGAGTTTTTCACTCCAAATCCACTTCTTTCTCTCACTAGTTTCTCTCTCTAGCTCATCTAAACCCCCCTAAACCCTAGAAAAACCCCTTAGCACCCTAGGGAAGCCCCGAGGCTCTCGGAGTCCCGAGAAAAAGGAGTTTTTCGGTTTCGAAACGCTGCTCCAATTAAGTTCCGGTTTTCGATAAAATTCGCTGTAAGTGTGCTACGCTTACGCAATTTTTAATATAGCTTTCAAATAATTATAGGAATGTTATTAGGTCCTTAAATAATTATTTGAGCTATTATTATGAGTTATATCGAGTATTATTAACGCTTAATAATACTCGGACTAATTGATTTGTCGCGGTTATCGTTAAACTAAACCCTAGTGGTATCGATACTAGGTTTTATCGAAGGAATATCGTTTTGAGAGTATCGAAGCGCTGTCCGAGTGCTGAGTCACCACCTACTCAGGTGAGTGCATAGTCCCTTTCATCTTACACATAGATATGAAGTATTTTAATATAAATTACGTGCTATGTGCGCATATTGTTTGAATACTTGTTGTCTATGCTGGATGAATGATTTATACATGTTTTAAATGATTTAAACTGTATATTTATTTTATATCTACAAATATGTTGGGATAAAACATGGGTAGATGAAGTAGTTTGTGAGTGTTGAAATAAAATTATGAGAGATAGGTGATGATAGGAAGGTGATGATAATTAGGTGAGGATAGATAGGTGATTATGAATCGGTGATGTAGGATACTACGACCTTGTCCGACAATGTGGAGATGTAGTCATCTACCAGACTATAGATGGCAACCACGGACTATTATAGACAACCCCGTGGAAACACCAGCAGGCTAGTAACCTGTAGGTGATGAATTACGAGTTCAGGCGATGTTGCAACTACGTATTCATGCGATGATAGTCTAACCCTTATTATGATGTACGAGTCCAGGCGATGTTGCGGCTACGTATTCATGCAATGATAGACCAACCCTTATCATGATTTACAAGTCCAGGTGATGTTGTGACTACGTAATCATGCGATGATACCCTAACACTTGCTAGACACATATTGAGGGAGTAATCCCCGGATTAGTATTGTCTATGCAATGTAGGCGATGATCCTTAGGTAAAGTTCGTAGGAACAATCACATAAGGAAATACGATGTAAGGAGATGAGAAGTAAATATGATATAGGAGATGACCCTTGAAATAATATCTTTAGGGAAGACTAAAAGAAGATAATGGGGATGGGTAATTGGGTTGATTGTTTGATTGTTTAAACATAATAACTATATTATTGTGGGTTGAAAACCCTATGTACTCACCAGGTTTCCCAACCTGACCCACTCAGTTTATTTACATCACAGGTGACGATATGAAGTGACATTACACTGAGAGATTTAAAGAGATGTAGATCACTAGTGTAAATAATTGTAAGTTCTGTTTATGCTTATGTTTCTGTATTAACAATGACATCCCAAACGTTTTAAAATGAAATAGATACGTTTCTTCGAAAATGTTTTAATAACGTATTTATCATGATTTTCTGGGAACAAATTTCGCAACCTTTTTATAAAATGAAGCACTCTGATTTTTATAAAGCATAAACAAAATCGGTCTTTTCTGGCCGTGATTTTTGGGGATGCCACAGTAACCGTTGTGTTTACATTACAGGTGAAGAATCCTCAGGTGAAGAATCACTGTTTACATGCTGTGTTTTGTATATGCTTGTATCTGCTGTTGTGATTGGTTTTGTGCCATGTTCCCAATTAGACCCTGATACCCCTATCGCCTCCGCTTTTGCTAATTATGGAAAGCATGGAGCAGTGTAAGCATACAACATTTCTTTCTGAAGGGTGTAATTGTAATTTCATCTTTATTTACATCTAAAACAATCATTATGATTTCGGATACGTTATAAGAATCGGATCTGTCACTGCTCTCTGTGTTGCTTTAATCGGTGGAATCCTTCCTCAAGTATATATATATATATATATATATATATATATATATATATATATATATATATATATATATATGCATGTTTCTTTTTTACTTAATGCACAAAGCATGTCTTGATATAGGTTAATTGAAGGGGGAGGGTAAAATTGTCATTTAAGCATATTCTGACAGTCATTCGGTAACTTTGATAGTTTTTGTATTATAATGTTTGGTTGTATCATTATTTTATGTTTTTTAGTATAATAATTTGATGATTGTAGTATTTTTTTCTTTTAGAATCATAATAAAAAAAAAAATATTACAAGCTCGCGACGGGTTAGTGACAAAAAAAAAATAATGCATGAATTTTGTGAGGGATTAGCTAGGAAAAAAATTATGTCTAAAGTTTACGACAAAAGAACAAAATTAATTTATGAATTTTGCGAGGGATTAGCTATGGGAAAAAATCATGTCTAAAGTTTGCGACAAATCTGCGACGGAAAAAAAATTAGTATATGAACTTTGCAAGGGATTAGCCACAAGAAAAAAACTGATCAGGGAAATTTGCGACAGAACAACGACGGAATGTCTTTAACAAATTTTGTCGTTAATGTCCTGGGTAAACGTATTGAGTGACATTTAGAGACGGATATTCTGTCGCTAAATTTGTCGCAAGGAAAAATTGATCTGTCGCTAAAACCCTCGCTGAGTCATTAGCCACGTTTAAATTACCTATGGAATCCATCGCAAGACGAAATAGCGACGGATTCGTCCGTCTCTAAAATCCTTGTTTCTAGTAGTGATCATCAAGATCCACGTATCCAAATAACACCAACTTCTTAACAATCTGTGAAGTAATATTGAGCACCCTGTAACCATAGCAATATTCCAATACCAAAGTTTCCAATAGAGGACTACCAGATAATATGTTTTCAATCAACTCTTCATCTAACTTCCTATGTGAAATACGCAAACTCCTAAGATTTTTCCAACTAATTGCCCCAATCAGATTGATTATGCAGCCTGATAATTTCAGATCTGTAAAACATGTGTTGATGAAGAAAAATTGATCGAATACAAACTCAGTTCCGTTTCCTGTATTGCATAAGCTTAAGTTAATCTCTTCAACGTGACAGCTTACAGCATAACGAATCCAATTGTTGAACTCTGAGTTAAATCGGGTATTATAAGAGGCATTCAATTTGAAGCTTTTGAGCTTCAGTTGGTTACATTGAGTCAGGGTTTTGTTGACCAACGAAACAAAATCGGACACCAGGTGATTATCAATGAAAATGAGAAAAGGAACCGAAGTCCAAAGATGCTTCCATCGTTTGGAGAGTATACCTGTTTTATATACTATATTTATACTACTACTATATAAAATATTTTGGTTAAATATTAGAAGTTTAGAAGGTACTAATTATAATGTTTAATGTACAATCTATTATGCAAAGAACACTAATTATATCAAGAAATCAAACATTAAAACCGTGACATACAATATGTTATGCAAAGAATACTAATTATCTCAAGAAATCAAACATTAAAACCGGCTACTACAAATTGAGGACGTATTTATGAATAATTACAAATTTTAAAATTCAAATTCTCTTCATCGATCCCTCTCTCTATATAGATCTCATTATCTCTTCAAAATCATCAATGTCTAATAAAAATCAACATTGCAGAATATCTTTGGAAATTAAAACCTCTTGAACTTTTTGATTGCTTTGCTACTTTGTTACAATTGATGGCAGGTTGACTCAGACATTGTTGTTTTTCGGTGTACAATTTGGATTTTGAGCTATATGATTTTGATTTTTAACGACTTGAAAATGTAGGATGCCCTAATTATTCTCTTTAACTCCTTATAATCACTCACTATGAATAAATTGGTAGCACTGATTTGTGTCCATAATCAGTTTTGGTTTTATTGAATGGTATTTTAGGTATTTGACAAAGAGTTGAGTATCTAACGTTCTTTACTCTTTTTTTGCAGCTTCATCAACTGGTTTAAACAGCCTGTTGTTTTGGACGAAATTCTTGGTTGATCATCTATTGGAATCACTGATTCCATTCCAACAGAGACAATTTATGATATCCATGTAAATAAGAACCACTAGTAATTAATCATAGAAGTGGATTCCGTGATTCCAACTGAATGCATACAAATGGAGTTCTATTGGTATCTAAACTTACTTATTCAAGTATATTATGATGTAATTGAACTTTTCATATTTGACTCTTTTTTGTTGAAACCATATTATCTATGTTTAATGAGACTCAATCAGGATGATTATGCTGAAATAGTTGCTACATGATTCGAGAATGAATATGAAAATGACCTTGTGGTGCATATATTTATATACTACCAACAATATTCTAATGTATTGTTGTTTGGGTATAACTTTTAGTTACTAATCTTTGTTACGTTGAATGTAATTGTCATGTAGATACGAAATTTGGATATTTTGTAAAGTTTACTTTGATAATTGTTATGTAGATACGAGTCACAATGGTATAACAAGTACAAAGTATGAGGTTGATTACATTAAAGTGTGAAAAATTAATGGTTATTTGGGTAGATTCAAAATAGTTGGTTAGCCATAACTAGCGGAAAATATCCCCAATATATCATTGCATAACAACACGCTTACCAAAACAAGAAGCATGAAACTCTAAGTCAATTGTAATTAAGTCCATGTTAGGTAACTTTTCATAACCACTTGTCTGGAAGACTACATAAAAAACATTATAATTGTTATTCGAATTGGGAGATGATTTGTACACAACAAATTTTCTCAGTACACAACAATTGGTACTTTAAAATGTTGTACTGTACAACTTTATAAAGCATAAATTGTTGTGTATGGCGAAACATTGTTGTGTACGAATCATTTCTCATTCGAATTGCTCAAGAAAATGCCACAACTCATAAAGAATGGATATTACAAACAAAAACGAAGCTTCTAAACGAAAATAAATGAATCAGAGTAACAACTAATAATCCATTGACTAAAGATCACAACAAACAGTAGATTGATCAATACTTTAAAATAAGAAATGATCCAAAACACAAATGAGAGGACCCAATTAACCCAAGTAAACCTTACAAAAACAAACAGAAAGAAATATGAAAGTATTTCACAATAACAATAATCCCTAAACATGAATCCAAAGCATCACTAATCTCACGGAATCACTCTGAATTGCTCTCACTCTCACACGCAGACTCAATATGAAAACCATCAGGAAACTTGATATTTGATGGAACAACGAAACCTTTAGCTTTTAAACAAGACAGAACCTACAAACAAAACAATACAGGTGGAAAGGACAACAAAAATTAGAATCATGAATTGCATATTTACATGTATGATTAATCATGAATAAAGAAAACGAAAATATAGCTATGACATCTCGTAAGAAGTAACAGACAGAAACCTAAGAAGCAGAAGCAAAGACACTCATGCTCCATAAGTGCGTTTTAAACAGCATAATGAGAAAACGCCTTATAATAATTAATGATTAACAAATAAGAATGTTTAGGTGGGTTTGTTTGGGATTTCTTCTGCAATGCATATTTTGGATTTGCAATTTCATAGTGATAACCAGGACTTGAAGCAGATAACCAGTTGATAGGAGCTAATGATAGTTAAAGGTCAATCTTTAATTCAGTAACTACTTACCTTCTTTATTTTTTTTTGACCCTAAACAATCAGAAATCATAATCATAAGCATTTTTAGCTAAACACTCAAAATGTACATTTTATCAAGGGCTAAACAATAAAGTAATAATAAAGCTAACGATTATATAATTTTTACAAAGATATAAATTGTCAGAGGAAAAGAAATTTCACCTTAGAACAGAAACTTCCAATTTTAAGCTCCTTGACATGGGATAGATTTAGTATAAATCTTTTAAGCATCTCTTCTCTACGCGTTTGTAACGTCCCGAAATTCAGGTACAACCATTTAACCCTTCTTCTTTACCAAGTTGTCGAGTTTAGCCCTTGAGTGGAAAATGTTGCAAATGAGCCGATTTGGAGCTGTTATAGACTGCGAGTGCTAGCTGGTGACGATACGAGACCTTAGTGGGGGAGTACTTACGGTGTATGACGAGGGTACCTGATCAGGGTCAGCTTTTTGTTCGGATGACAGAGCGAGACAGAGTTTACAGCAGGGCTGTAAAGGATTCATATCCTATGTGATGGACACACGAGTGACCGCAAAGAGGCCTAGTTCGGTTGATGATGTTCTAATAGTGCGTGAGTTCCAGGATGTTTTCCCCGAGGAGTTTCCAGGTGTGCCTCTCGAGAGGCAGGTGGAGTTCCGCATCGATTTAGTTCCGGGAGCAGCGTCTTATCGCCTTGCGCCGCCATAGATGCAGGAGTTATCCTCGCAGCTACAGGAGCTGTTGGGGGAAGGGGTTTATCCGAACAAGTAGCTCGCCGTGGGGAGCGCCGATCCTTTTTGTCAACAAAAAGGATGGTTCACACCGGATGTGCATTGATTATCAAGAGTTGAACAAGTTGACGATCAAGAACCATTACTGTTACCATGGATCGATGATATGTTCGATCAGTTGCAGGGTGCATCTTGGTTCTCCAAGATTAACTTGAGGTCCGGATATCATCAGATGAGGGTGCGGGATGAGGATATCCCGAAGACGGTGTTCAGGACTCGTTATGGGCATTACAAGTTTGTGGTGATGCCTTTTGGGCTCACCAATGCACCGGCAGCATTCATGGATCTCATGAACAGATTATGCAGGCCGATGTTAGATCGGTCAATAATCGTGTTCATCAATGATATACTGGTGTACTCAAGATCCAGAGAGCAGCACAAGGAGCATTTGAGAGAGATTCTCAGAGTTTTGAGTTCAGAGAGGCTTTACGCCAAATTCTCCAAGTGCAATTTCTGGTTACGAGAGGTCCAGTTCTTAGGGCATCTCGTCAACCAGAATGGGATATTGGTCGATCCAGCCAAGATTGAGGCTGTGCTGAGATGGGAGGTGCCGAGATCCCCCACTGAGATCAGGAGTTTCCTGGGGTTGGCCGGCTACTATTAGATATTTATCAAGGATTTCTCCAAGATTGTCGTTCCTCTTACCAGGTTGACCCGGAAGGGCGTGACTTTTAGTTGGGGTCCAGAGCAACAGGCCTCATTTGAGGCGCTTCACCAGAGATTATCCGAAGCCCTGGTGTTAGCCCATCCAGAAGGGATGGAGGATTTTGTGGTGTATTGTGACACATCAATATCAGGGTTAGGTGCGGTGCTTATGCAGAGAGGGCATGTGATAGCATATGCATCGAGGCAGCTGAAGCCTCATGAGACGAGGTATCCCACCCATAATTTAGAGTTAGGGGCAGTGCTGTTCTCCCTCAAGATATAGCATCATTATTTGTATGGGGTTCGGTGTACGATATACACGGACCACAAGAGTTTGAAGTACTTGATGGATCAACCCAACCTAAACATGCGCCGAAGGAGATGGTTGGCTGTGGTAAAGGATTATGACTGCGAGATCCTGTACCACCCGGGCAAGGCTAACGTTGTAGTCGATGCCTTGAGCCACAGGGTGGAAAGTGACCCATACGAGACATTTATATGAGGATGATAGTGATGACTCTGGTTTTGGATACCATACGAGAAGCCCAGGCAGAGGCTGTGAGACTGGAGAACCGCAAGAGAAAGCGGGTGATTGGGTAGGTATCTGAGTTCGTTACCGATAGCCGAGGGCTTTTGACCTTTCAGGGTCGGATTTGGGTGTCGTTTGCAAGCGGGGCACATACCATACTAATGGAGGAGGCGCACAGATCGAGGTTCTCAATCCATCCCGGGGCCACTAAGATGTATTTAGACATGAAGAGAGAGTATTGGTGGCCCTATATGAAGAGGGATGTGGCGTGGTTTGTTGATAGGTGCTTGACATGTCGTACGGTTAAGGTCGAGCACCAGCGCCCACACGGCAAGTTGCAGCCACTTGAGGTTCCCTAGTGGAAGTGGGAACAGATTTCTATGGATTTCATCACCAAATTGCCGAGGACCACGAGCGGTGTCGATGCAATTTGGGTGATCGTTGACCGGCTGACAAATAGCGCTCACTTCCTTGCTATCAGTGAGAGCTCTTCCACAAAGAGGTTGGCGGAGATTTATGTAAGGGAGGTGGTGTCGAGGCATGGGGTGCCAATCTCGATTGTGTCAGATCGAGACGTACGTTTCACTTCCAGGTTCTGGAAGAAGTTCCACGAGGATTTGGGTACGAAGTTGCACTTTAGCACCGCTTACCACCCACAGATGGACGGATAGAGTGAGCGGACGATTCAGACACTCGAGGACATGCTTCGAGCATGTGTATTGGACTTCAGAGGAAGTTGGGACACATACCTACTGTTGGCTGAGTTATCCTACAACAACAGCCACCATTCGAGCATTGGTATGCCTCCCTTTGAGCTTTTGTATGGGAGGAGATGTCGGACTCCTATCTACTAGGGAGAGGTAGGGCAGCGAGTGATGGGTAGCACTGAGATAGTGCTTCAAACGAACGAGCAGATACAGCAGGTCAGGCAGAGATTGCTGACAGCTTAGAGTCGCCAGAAGAGTTACGCGGATAGGCGACGATACGAGTTTGAGTTTCAGGTTGGAGACTTCGTACTCCTGAAGATATCTCCTTGGAAAGGAGTTATTAGATTCAGGAAGAGGGGCAAGATGGAGCCCCGGTACATTGGTCCATTCAGGGTGACCACGAGGGTGGGCAGGGTGACGCATCGTTTAGAGCTACCCGCGGAGTTAAGACAGATACATGATACCTTCCACGTGTCTCAGTTGGGGAAGTGTATAGCCGATTAAATGGCAGTAGTGCCACTAGAGGATATTCAGATAGATGCGAACCTTAATTACGTTGAGAGGCCAGTCGCAATTGTGGATCGGAGGATCAAGCTTCTGAGGAACAAGGAGGTGCCCCTGGTTCAAGTCCAGTGACAACATCAGAAAAAGTCCGAGCTGACCTGGGAGTCGGAGTCGGAGATGCGGGAGCAGCACCCGGAGTTGTTTACGGTATGACACTTCGAGGACAAAGCCTGGTTCTAGTGGGGGAGAATTATAATACCCGAAATTCAGGTACAACCATTTAACCCTTCTTCCTTACCAAGTTGTCGACTTTAGACCTTGAGTGGAAAATGTTGCAAATGAGTACGCTGGGCGTACTGAAGTGTGTGATTCGCGTACTCATGCGCTTAAATTGGACGCGGACTCAATTAGGTATGTGGGGCGTACCAAAGTTACGATGGGCGTAACTAGCTTAGATGCAAAACCCTAAATGAGACTTGAGGACTATAAAAGGAATGATAAGGCCCTTACCCCAGCCACCATATTGCAGTGAGTGAAACCCTAAGAGAGCAAAAACCCGTTATAAGCTTGTGTGTGTGTTCTTAAGCTTGAAAGTGCCATTTTGTTTTGGTGAAGGAGAAGAGAAGGCAATTGTGGGAGCCAGAAGTTGGACGACAAGCTTAGATCCGAGTTCTATAGAGTTTGGAGCTTCATTTGGAGGTAAAAAGCTCAAAGCTTTCCTTACCATTCTTGATTTGTGCTTTATGGACCCATTTTTTTAGGGTTTTTGGTTCCAAGGTGGAGAGTTTATAAGCAAAGGGTCTCCATAAGCTTAGATCTGCCCTTTTCCAGTGTAAAATGTGTTGTAGGTTCATAAAAATCCAATCTTGGACGTGAACATTAAGTCATGCATGAGTTATTGGCTTAATGAGGAAAGAGGAAAGGTGTTTAGAGTGATTGGAGACCTTTACAGCTATGCAAAGGCTTAAAGGTTTCAACTTTATGGATTAAGTGGCCTTAGAATAGTCAGAACTGGAATTTGAGCTTATGTCTTAACCGTTTAAGACCAAAACTCAATTAGAGCATGAAACTGAGAGTACGCTGGGCGTAAATCTTAGAACGCGCCGTGTAAGGGTTTGAGACCTCGATTCTGGATCGACGGAGTACGCCCCACGTACAAGAGCTAGTACACGCCGCGTACTGCCCTCTGTTGACTTTCGTTGACTTTTAGGGTTTGGTCAACATTTGGACATTTGGACTATTGAAGGGGTAAAATGGTCTTTTCCCCCTTCTGATAGATTATAGAAAGGGTTTAGTCTAGTTTTAGAGAATCGTAGTTAATTAGAGGTAAAATACTTAATGTGATTAGGCGGAGGCTAGATCAGTATTTCGAGTTCGATACTTTTCGAGGTTTCCCGAGGTGAGTCTTCTCACTCTATTTTACCTAGAGTGGTAATTAGAGTTATGTGAAAGAGTATCTTGTATGCTTTTGTATGATGTGATTGCTATGTGATTTGTGTTATATATGATTCGGAGTTCACAGAGTTAGGACCGGAAGGTCCACAAAGTTAGGACCAGAGGGTCCACAGAGTTATGGAACTGGAGGGTCCCACTGAGACACATTGACCAGAGGGTCATACAGAGTTATAGCCTCGAGTGGCTACTATGTGTTGTATGTGGTATTTTGGGGAACTCACTAAGCATTTATGCTTACAGTGTTATGTGTTATGTGTTTCAGGTACTAGCGAGGATCGCGGGAAGGCGCCGACATGATCCGTACACACTGACCGAGGATTGTATTTTGTGATCTTGGGATATGTTTTATTGTGATGACATCTGTTGAACATGAGATTGGAGAATATTAAATGAGTTTTATGTTGTTTGGAAAATGAAAAATTATTTTAAATTTTTACGTCGTTACAACATTCTCTTCCAATGCCACAAGTTTGTATAATCTAACTCAGCTTCATCTAAAGAAGACACATTTACCGAAAAAAGATTCAGCAACACCAGATCACCTTTGATTGTTAGTGATAAAACATCAGGAGCATTGATGTCAAGAATATCTTCAAGACCTTCATAATCGTATTCAGGTTCATGGTATCCAAATAACACCAACTTCTTTACACTTTTTGAAGTAATATTAAGCCTTAACCAACCAAAACCATAGCAACGATCTAATACCAAAGTTTCCAATACAGGACTCCCTGATAATATATTTTCAATCAAATATTCATCTAAACTCCCACAGATTATACACAAACTCTAAAGATTTTACCAACTAATCGTCGCAAACGGATTAAATACACAGCCTTCTAATGTCAGCTTAGTAAAACATGAACGAATTACAAAAATTTGATCTAATAGAAATTTACCCTGTAACTTTAAATTAAGCTCGTTAACGTTACAGCTTATAGAATAACGAATATGATTGTCAACGAAGGAAACCAAATTGGACCGCGGTAAAATATGACCTAAGTCTGTAAAGACGAGAGTATGTACCCAAGTCCAAAGATGTTTCCATCGTCTTGAGAGCTTGCTTGTTCTAATGGTGTCTTTTGTTGTGGGTAAACCAGACAAGATTTCAAAAAGAAAGCAATCTGACAATGCACTGATTCGATCTTCTCCCCCCTCCTCCATGATTTCTTCAAACTTTATCCGTTTTGTAGGATTTTTTGGTTGATTTTGACCTTCTTCTACCATTTCCATGGCAGCAACGAAGTTCCGCTGCTTTCCCTCAAGAAATTTTGCAACAAACCCCAAATTAGGTGTAAATGTATACAAAACTGTGAAATAATGTTTGCTTTCACCTCTAAACTTTAAAAAGTTACAAATCATTCCCGAATTCTTTCTAACTATTAGCCGATAATTTGGAAAAACCATTTAGCTAGGAAGATAAAGTAGAGATAAAGTTGTGCTAATCAATCCAAGTTGTGACACTAGATATCTATAAGGTTTGTAACCTAAATCAAAATT
This sequence comes from Lactuca serriola, assembly GCF_051521515.1. NCBI lineage: Eukaryota > Viridiplantae > Streptophyta > Magnoliopsida > Asterales > Asteraceae > Lactuca > Lactuca serriola. Next base: position 34,279,095 of record NC_136414.1, on the reverse strand, counting down.
GGTTTAGTCAGTTTGGACTTGTTTGACTTTAAAACAGATCTAACATGAAATATGACGTTCAAAAAAGACATGTGTCATGGGATATCATGAGCGGGTCAATTTGAGAGCCAATTATGGCACATTAACTTGTGATTCAAGGATGATTTCTACTAATGAGACATGTTTCTCAACTTAAAAAAAATGAAAGCACTACTGGTGTGAAACACAAACGTTATTTTTCCAACGAAATTAAGGTTTATGATGTTAAGATTAAGGATTTCGATAAATGCACACAATACATAATTATCTAGATGATATGAGATTAAAAAGCTAAACAACAAGTAGTGCTGTAAACGAACACGAACAATGCGTGTTCATGTTCATTCGTTTAAGTTGGCCGAACAAACAAACGAATATGAACGGATAAATGAACGAGTTTTTTTTTGTTCATATTTGTTAATTTAAGAAATTGCTTTGTTCATTTTCGTTCATTTATGTTCATGAACATGTTAAATGAACATAAACAAATAAAGATAAACAAACACAATTGAACATATATGAATATAGGAATATACTAAAAAACAATTGAACATAAATAAACTTAAATGAATATAAATAAACTTAAACGAACAACATAAAAAAATTCCACGAACATAAATAAACGAACAATATCATTATTTATGTTCGTTCGTTTAACTAAACAAATGAGTATTTTTGTTAATGTTCGCTCATTTATTAAATAAACAAACATAGATGAATTTCCCGCCGAACGGTTCACGAACAGTCCGTCGAACGTTCGGTTTGTTTGTAGTCATAAAAAGATGGAACACAAGGATTTAAGGTTCATTTTATTAGAGTAATCAAGTTACGTCCACTATAGAACTAGAGAATTTTTATTGATAATCTTCAATACACAAACATTTAATATATATTAGGATTACAATCAATGAGACATATTTATAGAGATCATTTGACCTAAATGTTTATGGACACTCCCATGGGCGCAGTACATAAAAGATACTTATGTGTTTGCATAAATTCGGTTTTGACCGGTCTTTCCACAAGCAGTTCTGGATCGGTTTAATCCATTTTGATCCGACATTTTAATTTTTTTTAAATAAATTTATAAGCACCCACATATAACATAAAATGAAACATAACTTCATTAAAATATTTCAAAAATACATCAAACATCAAAATGGAAGAGTTTTGGATGCCAAAACTAACCTACTAAACTAGTAATAATAATAAAGTGTTATAATATTTTGTTAAATATTCTTCATTTTTGGGGTCTTCTACATTGAGTTCATCTTCATAGGGTCTCCTCAATATCATCGTATTCATCTTCGTCTTCATCCTTATCCTCATAGTCATTGATGTCGTAAGTCGCTTCTAGAGGCATTGATATGCCTTGTTCCCATTCTTATTCCATTATTTCCAGCTCGACATTGTTTTGATGTGGGTCTTCAAGTGTTGAAAAGTGTTATATACATTGTCATTGTACCCAAATAAAAGAAAATTTTATTGCCATTAGTTTTTGACTTTCCATTGTTAACATGTGCATAAGTTGGACATCAAAAAGGTTTTAACTGTGTGTAATCTGTAGCTTTCGTGGATCATAACTCAAACATAGTTTTCTTCTCAATTGCATGTGAAGGTGATTAGTGTTGGTGATTTTAGTGTCACCATGTGATTTTATGTAATTGGAACTAACATGTGAGCTAAGGGGCTTTATAATTTGTATTCTAATATATGTATGGGTTTGTACGGAGTGCACGCATGTATAAGATTGAATTAGAATCCGATTCAACGGCAAGTCAGGGGTCCGAGGCAATGCCCCTAGCGGGATCCAAGGGGAAGAGCCCCTAGCTTCCAAATTTTACATATGGGAACATAGTAGGAAAATCGAATTCTTGAGGGTGATTATGGTAAATTGACGAAATTAGTCAGTTTTGCAAACCCTTGATTTCCTCATTAAATTCCACATTTTCTGACTTGCTTCCAAAGGAACCCATGACGGCAACCCTAAGAGGCAAACCCTAAATCTCGTTTATATATAAATGGGTCTTCTCTTTGAGAAGAGGGACACAATCATTAGCTCACTTTTCTTCAAATGAACATAGAATCTTTCTAACAATTTGGCTTACGAATCTGTCCCTAGATTCGTAAGTGTGCTCTTGGTTTATCATAGACTGAATTTCTTACAACCCAGGCATACGGTAGAAATATCAATTCGGAAAATGTTCACACGATCCAAGGGGTATCCAGATCTCCAACATAAACTCTAATTCATCCAACAATTGGTTAACAATATAGCAAACAATCAAGGCAGTCTCCGCCTAAAAGGGCTATGAAACTTGGAATTTGAAAGCATACATCAGACCTTCTCCATTATAGTATTTCATCCTTTTGATTACACCATCTTTTAGGTGTATGGACCACCATGTGATGTTGAGTTATGCTTCCTTTTAGAAATAGGCATTAAACTATTCTAAGAAAAACTCAAGTCCATTATCCATGCGATGATACTTTACCACCAATCCTGATTGTTTTTCAACATGTACTTTCCAATTTTTGAAAGTAAAAAACAAAAAACTACTCCATGTTTTAAATAAGAAAAACCATACCTTTCTTGAGAAATCATCAATGAGAGTTAGAATATAGTTATGTCCACATTTCAAAGCAACTCACAGTGGTCCCCATAAGTCCAAGTGGACATAGTCAAGTGATCCGTTTATTGTATGAATACTACTCATAAAGCTCATCATCATGATTTAGTGATTAGGAGTAAAGCCTTTTTTTACTACGACGTTCTTTTTGTGTGCATACGCCTAAAGAAAAGAAACATAATACAATCTAATTGAGATGAGCATGTCTAATTATAAAGCACATACCAAACATGTTTACAAAAATTTCAACTTTGGCCCTTGACTTTGAAGTATTGTTAACTTTAAAGACAAAATCCACTAATTTCAGTGAACAATAAATCATATTGAGTCTATATTAAGTTTAATAAACTCAAAAACCAAATACTCTTTTTCAAACATTTAATTGTTCATTGTTTCAACTCTTTTCCACGTTCTTCTATGAAATGAACTCCTAATTTTTGCTTGCTTTGGCATCAGTTGTGAGTGAAAGGTGACATAGAAATGGTTTTGGGCAGAATCACATATTGTAAGGTTGGTAGTTGTACCCACCCGCACATTGCATGGTGGTGACATGTCACCGCAGTTATGTGGTGAACACCACACTGTAACATCCAAAATTTTAAACCAATTTTTTTAAGTAAACAACACAAAACCATTTTCGTAATAAAATGCAAGTATCAAATTGTTTCATTCATCAAAGAAAAGTCAAATACATGAATCAGAGTTTGAATCAGAGTTTGTAGAAGTCAAAACATAATAATCTCCAAATGCGTGTACAGTAGGTTGCACCATTCTCTTTGCCAGAAGAACAATAAAAACACATGCTCTAATTATTTTTCTACCAAATTCTAATGATTTCACAAATTGACTATAAAATTGTCCGCTTTTCTTGACCAATCGGTAAAAGTTGTCATAAACACACTAGAAGGGATAGGAATCATTCCATGGAGACATTATGTGATAAACTAGACCCTTCTATCTAACCTCAGCCTTTGGATTGTAACTTGGATTTTCTTAGATTTATTTTCACATTTTACAAAATCAAATAAAAACAACATTTTTCTTGGCCAATTTGTAAGGGATGTCAATCACGTCGAACTTAGGAATGGAATCATATCAAGCCAAATTTATAGAAGAAACTATACATCCTACCAAAATCCAAATGGAGTTTCTTATATTTAATTATGATGTTTACAAAAAGACCAAAATGATCACTTACTAACATATCTTGCAAGTTTCGTCATCCTGCACTTCTTTGTGATTATCGCATTGTCATATTTCCTAGTCAAAATCTCATCTCCCATAAGCGGGCAAAGCATGTTGACATTGATTAACACTTCCTACGAAAAATATCATGTGTTGCACAAATTTTTGAGGTGTTGAACTACTAGAAAAAAACTCATTTTTTAAGACAGTTTCCATCACAAAATCCGTCATAAAAGGTCACCGTTTACGCTAAATTTACATTTATCGAACTTTGTGACGGCTATGATGGATTGCCGTTGGATTTCCGATAGATTTGCACTAAATTTACATTCGACGAGAAATTTGAAGAGTAACACATACTATGAGGACGCCTATGGTACCCAAAGTCAATGTTAACATGTTTTTGATATGAGTTGTCAACCTTTTTTTTTCCCTTTTCACTGAGTTGTCAAATCTTCAATTATTATTTTTTTTAATTTCTTTGACATTTCATTGGAAATTAAAAGAAATTACTCATTTGTATCAAAGTTTCTTATTATAGACAGACGGAACTTATATTTGTTAAGAGTTTATCGACATGTTTTTTCCTAATTGAGATAGCGACTACACAATGTCACCTATCAAAGTTTAGTAACATTTAATAGATAGAGATTTGCGTGTTTAACTCTTAATAAAGGACAAATAATATTGTATCAAAGTACAACCACACTTTTGCCTTTACAACATTTGTCATTTCTCAAATCCTATTGATCATACCTTGTTTGATATTATCTGTTGAATTTTTTAGGTTTAACTTAGAATTATGATCTTTGATTTAGATATTTTTATATCTAAGGTTGCATGTTTAATTTTTTACAGTTTGTATATTTGACAACAAGAATCAATTTACATTATGTTTACATAGAGTGTTGTGATAAAAACTCAAATGAACCTCACATGTCTGACCTTATGAAAATGTTAATTTGTTTATTTAGTTATTGTTTTTTCAAGTCGATTAGACTATTCCATGTAGTAAAATTGTTGTCTTCCTACATTTTTTACCAGCAAAGATCTATGGCGCCCCTTGAACAATAATGTTTATTAAATATATGACCACCTTATTTACTTTTACACATGGTATTCTTTAATTTCGGGATATGTTTTAGTGTGTATAGTTATGTTCAAAGATTTTAAATCTCTTGGTTGTTGTGTCAATTACAAATTTATAAATATTAGGTTGTCAATAATTTTAGTTACGATGGTAATTATTTTTTTGGTAAATTGATTGACATAATCTATCGCCAACCAAAATGATCTAATTTGTGAAAAAAAAATTTATAAAGAACTTAAACGTTAGAGTTTAAGTGTTTATTAAGATAAGTATTAACTAACTCAAAACCAAAGGACTTCTAGTTCAACCGTATGAGGTGGTGTCCTCCTTCATTGAGGTCGAGGGTTCAACTCTTATTGTGGACGTAGGTGGATTAATGTGTTAGTTTAGGAGTAGATTATATATTATATTTGTCGGTTCATAAATAAATAAACAACAACAACAACAACAACAATAATAATAATAATAATAATAATAATAATAATAACCGACCCAGAAGTAGGTTAATATTAGCATGTGACAATTGTTAGGTTCCATATGATTAATAAATCATTCCAAAGAAAGGCTTATTGAAATAAGTACATTTGATTTCAGTAAGGTATGAAGGCAAAAGAAAACCGTAACACTTGTTCCCATACATGTTTCTTCCGATCTAAGTTTTTGGGGTTTTGGCTTAGCCACGACGTGGTGATGGAGTGACCACGACATAGCAGCTTCGTTCAGAAAACAAGCATTCATGATGCACCACGATGTAGCAAGTTCTTGGCCATGACGTGGTGGCAGTTGGGGTTCAAAACCCTAGAATTTGGGATTGGTGCCTTATTCAAATGCACTAAATCTTAGGGTTGCCTCATTTAGCAACCTTCATCACCTCTAAAGTGTTCTTGTCTAAACTCTAGCCTCCCTTCAAGCTTTTGAGCTCATTCTTTGTGTTTTTGTGATCTTTGAAAGAAGAAGAAGAAGAAGAAGAAGAAGAAGAAGCACCAGTGCTAGAAATCATCAAGAAACTCAGATCCACCTTTGTTATCATCTTTTAAACCTTTGTAAATCATCAAGACTTGATCTTTTTGGTTCCTTTCTTATAGATCTAAGATTATTTGCATGTTTTGGTTTACAGTTGAGATTTTAATGATTGAATGAGATAAAGTTTGCAACTTTATAACTCACCAAGGTCCCTTAAGCATAATACCTACTAGATCTAGAGGTTTGATGAGATTGTAGGTCATGCATGTGGTTTAGGTCATTTTTCCATCTTTTGACCTACTTTAAGTGAGGAACATGTATAGGGCATGCATGTCCACAAAGTTCTTATTGTTATGGATCTTTAGGGTCCCAAGAAGCTTACTATAAAGTATGAACGAAAGGATTAACGGATTAAGGACTCAATCCATTAAGTTGTCCAGATGCTGGAACCACAATGTGGCAAGGTGATGGCAACAATTCCGGAAAATTTTGGAATTCTTTTCCAAATTTATTAGTGGGATTTGTTCGGCTTTATTTAATATGTGGGAGATTATTTTGGTTATTAAGAGAGTGTTTCTATTAGCGGTTGAGGTTCGTTGTTTCATTTAATATGCTTCATCCTTTGGGTAAGGTTATGTTAAAGAATAAACACAGTTGGCCTGAGGAGTGTTGTGTTTTCTCCTGTGGAGTATGAAATGTTGTGTTTTCAAGTTGGAGCAAGCATTCAACTGCCTGTCTTGTTTTCTGGTTGCATATGATCATGTTTCATCTAACGACGAGTCAGTCGCAGCCTGGACTGTGGAAGGGTTGTATGTTACAGAATTGTATGGATTCTATGGTTCTTGGTAAGTGTTGAGTGGGATGTTGACTGAGTTCCTGTAGGTCATTGAGATAATGGTGGTGTGCCTATAGGCCTATAGGTGCTGGTTGGGAGTCTTCATGTATGTAGTTAGGTGATGGAAAGAACGGTGAGGAACCATGAGTGTTTCATTCCAAAGGTTGGATGGTTTCATAGCATACCATCATGGATTTCACTTATGTGAGTTGGACCCGGCAGTTATATAGTGGAGACCCATGTATTGATTTGTTATTCGTTTGGCATAGTCGGGTGTTTGAGTGGTGTGGTGTTGTAATTTGTGGCTTGGTGACCAGCAGGTTGAGTCAGGAATCTGTAGGATTTTGACTTTTTGGAAAAGTCACAGTTGTTTGTCGACAGTTCCTTGTGGAGTTTCTTAGTGGACCCTTATTCGTTGTTGCGAGAATGACTTCAAGTGAGTTAAGTTGTCAGTGATGGGTTTCGTTGTAGGAATCTTGGAAGATTTGTTAGATGATTTTTCCCCTGAGCGCATGGGGGTGCGGATTTCGCTCGATATTTTCTTCCGGATTAACCACAGTTATGCTCATGGGAATGGCGGGTTAGTGATGACTTGTCTTGAAGTAAAGTGGGTATTTGAGACCTTTAGACATGATTTCTGAATTTGGGATGGGTTGATCAGACCCGCTAGTATTTTTTTTATTTATACCTATGTTTAGGAGAAGGGCATTTAAATTCGAGTGGATGTGTAGGTTAGTTTAGCCTTTACTTGTTTATCTTTTGCTCATGCGTCTATATGCGATGTTTTCGGCATCAATGGGTGATTGTGGATTCTGTTAACCAGTTATCAGTAAGACAACACGAGGTTGGGGAAATCTTAGATGGGATGAGTCTTTGAACTTTTGGTCAGCATGGTTGATGTGCCGGTGGCCATGTGTGCCTGTAAACCAGGCGTAATCTATAAGTCTTCAAATTATGATTAAGGATTTAGTGCCTCTCGATGTTGGTTGGTTGCATTGTGTTGGTGTTTGTTTCTTCATCGATTTATGTGCTTCTTGGTGAGGATAGATTCATTTTTTGTTCCAATATGAGGTTGTCTATTTATGGTATTGCTCCAATGCTACAGTGGATGAGGCATCAAATTTTTGGAAGTTCCTCTCAGGAATGGCTTATGCGCCAGGTTTTGAAATCCTTGTGATGATTGTTGCAGAGTATGGTACGTTGGGTTGTGTCGACTCATGCAGAAGAGAGTAGACATGGAAACCCCACAAGGGGTCCGAATGATGTTTTAATAGAAATTTGTAAGGGCAAATTTCAATGATGAAATCTAATTTAAGTAGGGGAGAATTGTAACATCCGTTTCTAGGTATGCTTCTTCCGAGTTGTTTTATATAAACCTAATTTTTTGGAGGATTATGGCTTTGCTACGACGTGGTAATTGAGGGACCACGATGTGACATCATCAAATTAAGGAACGCATATTCGCTGAGAACCACGACATGGCAAGTCCTTGGCCTCAATGTGGTGGCTAATTTGGTGCAAATCATATATCTCATCGTTTGTGCCCTATTTAAAGACATTAACTCTTAGGGTTTGCCTCATTTGGCAGCCTCCACCCTCTGAGAGGCTATCCCATCCAAACCCTAGCCTCCATGTGTGTGTTTGTGTGAAGCCACTTTTATGAAGGTTGAAGGAAGAAGGAGTCCATTTTGGTGCTTATGTGTTTGGTTCCATCTTAGATCTTGCATCATCATCACATTTCTAGTCTTTAGGACATATAAAGTCTTCACCTTGATCATTAGTTCTCTAGATCTAGTTTTAGGTCATTTTCTGAGCTTTTTGGTCCAAATCTTCTTGTTCTTGGAGTTTCAGTGAACTCCAAAACCTTTGTGTGCCTTATTTGACTTTTGGACCATGGTGGTGGTTAGGAAAGGGACTTTCATGACGTAGTTTGGGAAAGGGCAACTCGGCGAGTCCACGAGAGGACTCGGCGAGTAGGGTCGCGATTTTGGTCGCGTGTTAAGTGGCCAACTCGGTGAGTCGGCGGCTGGACTCGGCGAGTTGGTGCTGAGTGGAGAAAACCCTAATTTCGGAGGATGAGCCCTATATAAAGGACATTATACCCTCTCCCCAGCCTCCTTACCTTCCCTTGAAGTCCAGAAAACCCTAGAAACACGATTGTGAAGGATTGGAGTGCAATTGAGCCTTGGAGAAGAGATTTGGAGGAAGATCTTGGAGAGTTAGGAGGTTTGGAGCAAGGGGCTTTGCTTAGATTCGGATTTCCTTGCTGTTGGGGCTTCCTTTTGAGGTATTATCTCGTTCTTGGGCTGCTATTCATCTAGATTCATCATTTTTGGGATGTATGGGAGGTTTAGCTTGTGGTATTTTGAGTTTGAAGGATAGATCTGAGGTTGCTACCTCAGATCTGGGATGGAGGAGGTCTAGAGTGCATTAAAGTCCCTGTTCTTGAGTGTTTGGTGAAGCCATCTTGTCCCAAACCCTAGCCCTAGAGTGTAAAATGCCTAGATCTCTTTGGATTCACGTAAAGTTTGCCACTTTACGTGATGGATGGGTTGTAGGAGGGTAGATCTACGTTTTGGATCATTTGCATGGCCTAGAAGGCTTCTGTATGGGATGAGATCTAGAGGCACTCGGCGAGTCACAAAGGTGTACTCGGCGAGTTGCTTGAAGATGGACTGGAACTCGGCGAGTTGGAAGAACAACTCGGCGAGTAGGTTGAAGATAGCCTTGGACTCGACGAGTCTGTTCTTGGACTCGGCGAGTCTGGTCGTGAGGTCCAAGTTTCTTCTGGTTGAGTTGTGACTCGGTGAGTCGAGTGAGAAAGGACTCAGAGTTGCTGGACTCGACGAGTATTGGGGTGACTCGGTGAGTCTTGGGGTGACTCGACGAGTTAAGTCACGGATGGGGGAAGTTCTGTGTATGTGGACTCGGCGAGTCATTGGGTTGACTCGGCGAGTAGAGTCAGTCAGGGGTTGGCTTTGACTTTGACTCTGACCAAGGGTTGACCAGTTATTTTCCAGGGGCATTTTGGTAATTATTGGATATTGTTTTGAGTTCAGTGTTTTGGTGGTTGGCGAGTGGTGGAGATCCTATCAGTGGTCGGAGCAGCTCGGGTTTATCAGTTCAGTCGGCAGTTGCGATGTGAGTTATCCTCACTATATCAACAGGGTCTAAGGCACCAAGGCCGGCCCTTTATCGGATTGAGATCCAGGTATTTGTTGTTATGTATTGCTTTGATATGTTTGCATCCTGGTAGCTAGGATGGTATATGTTAGAGACCTGGTTGAGGTCGGTATCCTGATATGTAGGGTGATGCTATGCTAGTGACCGGTTAGGTCAGTATCCTGGTTAGGATGATGATATGTTATGTGATCTGTTTGATCGGCTTGTTGACTGTGAATTGTTATATGATTGTATGTTTATGTGCACATGGTTGTTTAGACTGGAGTTGGGTTGAGGCAGGTCCTGCTTTGTGCTGTAGGCCAAGATACCCAGGGCGGACCGGTTGTCCCGAAGGCCCAATGAGCGGTCCGGATAGGCTGTAGGCCCCAAGAGGGCGGACCAGACGTGTCGAGGCTCGGAGAGTGGACCAGGCCGACTGAAGGCCCGGTGCGGGCGGACCAGTCATACTGTAGACTCAGAGAGTGGACCAAGAGGATTGAAGGCCCGGTGCGGGCGGACCAATCACACTGTAGGCTCAATGTATATGGCTAGACTCGGAGGGTGGGCTAGGTCGACTGTTGGCCGGTGCGGCATACCAGTCACACAGTAGACCCAAAGTGCATGGTTGTTCTGTGATCGGATATGATGTGGCATGTTATGCGTGTATGGTATATGTGGTTGGTATTTTGGGGATATCTCACTAAGCTTTAGGGCTTACAGTTGTGGTGTTATGTTTTTCAGGTTCTTCAGGAGACCGTGGCAAGGCGAAGGCGTGATCGTACTGCTCCTCATGTTTATGTTGTGATGTGATTATGGGAATACTCTAAATAAATTGTATTGAAAACCTTTTTGTAATAATTTAATGAAATCGGGTTGTTTTTGAAAAATTTCAATTGGTTGGAATTTTTCAGTCGTTACAAGTTGGTATTAGAGCCTTGGTTTGAGTTAATTGGAGGAACACTCATGTGACTCCAGTCTCAAATCGAGGAGTGTTTTCAAAAGAGAATTTAAAATGGTTTTCAAAATGGGTAAAGGAGGACGCGGAGGTACGATCAGCCGGAGCCAGTAAGTAACCCCAAAGTGCCATACATGATATTTGTTTTTGAGCTTTGATAGAACAGCATGCTAGTGCTAGGCTAGGGATCTTCAAGATTTCATGCTAATGTTGCCTGATTTATGATGCTTGTTAGCCTAGGGTTTCCTTGTGGGAGATTTCCAGTGTTCCTCTAGTAGTGAGGATTGAGCGTTGTTATGTATGTTTTTCACTAGGGTGTTGTGGTAGTACTTCATACAAATATGGGTACGTGTGGAAGGTAGTATGGGCCCGTACTACTAAAAGCACAGGACCCATACGCGTATCAGGGAAACCATGACCTCTAGGGTTGGGTGGAGAGTTGGTTCCCGGGTTAGTGGGAAGTGTCTGAGATTTTGTGGTGTTTTTCAGTATGGAGATTTTGAGGCATGCTGGGAGTGGATCTGGGTCAGGATCGGGAGCAGGAGAAGGAGTTCTGGGCGGTTCAGTACCGCCCAAGGTTATTGGTCAGATGAGCACGTGCGAGTTTGATGCGAGGATTCGTGAGATCTTGCATGATGAGGTTGCTGCGTTGTTCCGGGCTGAGTAGCTGGAACTGTTTGGGTCGATCAAGACTGCCATGGTTGAGTATTTTGATGAGCGTTATGCAGCTCTCGCAGAGACGGCTGCCGCGGCGGCTACAGCGGCTGTAGCAGCGGTTGGGGGAGGAGCTGGTCGGGGTTTTCAGTATCAGGACTTCGATAATATGAAGCCTCCTACCTTTGATGGAGTTCAGGACCCGATCGTTGCTATGATATGGTTGTTGGACGTGGAGGGGTGTTTCTTTACGTGTTCATGCCCTGCTGATCAGAGGGTGAGGTGTTCTCTGAACCTGTTGAGGCTCAGGGCGAAGGATTGGTGGAGATTGACCACGGGGTCATATTCGGATGCGCAGAGGGCTGCGGTTTCATGGGATCAGTTCAGAGAGATGTTCAACACTCGTTATGTTCCACGGGTTGAGAGAGAGAGATTGGCTCAGGAGTTCCTTGAGCTGAAGCAGGATTCGGAGTCGGTGACAGAGATCACCAGGATGTTCACTGAGAGGGCGATGTTTTGTCCTGAGTTTGCTTCGGAGCAGGCTCAGATGTCCTGATATCTGAGTATGCTCAAGAGAGATATCAGACAGTTTGTGTCTACGTAGAGGTGCGAGACTTTGTTGGAGTTGCAGGAGGCCGCCAGGCGGCGTGAGTTAGAGATTGAGTTGCAGTTGTGTGAGCTGAGGCAGGCTCCGGTGCAGTCGTAGCCGGCGCCGAAACGGTCCAAGACCGTTGATTTCAGGGTGGGAGATCAGAGCAGCCACACTTATGGGAAGTATGGGAAGGGTCACACCGGAGTTTTTAGATCCGGTGGTGCATGCCGCAAGTGCGGAAAGGAGGGGCACTATGCGAGGGATTGTCGGCAGTCAGGGCCAGTTCGAGATTTGAGGATTTGTTATCATTGTCATCAGGTTGGACATTTGAGGGTCAACTGTCCACAGCTCGCTGCAGGACCGGTGCAGGCTCTAGCACCAGCCACTTTAAGGGTCACAGGTGGAGGTCAGGGTGGAGCGGAGCCCCCAAGGGCTCAGGGTCGTGCCTTTCAGCTTACAGCAGAGGAGGTCAGAGCAGTGTCGGATGCAGTCGCAGGTATGTTTCTTTCTTCATGTCTTGATTATCTTATGATTATTGTGGAGTATTGTTTATCTGCTAGTCTCATTGTGTGGTTTTCGGGTGGTAATCGTTGTTCTTTGAGAGTTATGGTATGGTTATGGGTTAGTGATGGGAATTTCGTTGGTTATCATTCATGGGGATTATTAATGGAAATCTTGCGTCTGGTTTGAAGGTTGGGTAGCATCTGCTTTCTGAGGAGTGGTTAGCTGCAGATTGAGTTTCTTTCGAGCTCGGGATGATAAGTGTTGATATATGATTTTGTGAAGGTTGTTTGTGCTTGCGGGACGCAGTTCGCATGTAAGTGTTTGTGTTGTGTAAGGTTGCTGAGGGAGGTCGGTGATGGCGACCGGTGATTGATAGTCAGTGCTATAAGTGGGGGAGAATTGGAAAATTCTCCGGAAGATCGATGAGCATGTGAGGTTGTTTAGCTGTTTGGGATTCAGCAGTGTTCTATCAGCCAAGAGCGTAGGCTGGTATGAATAAGTGGCAGGCATGCGGGGCGGGATACAGACCTAGGGCATTTGTTTGTGGAGGGCCTGGGATCAGGCCAGGATTGAGTATGTATGATGGAGATAGAGTTCGGAACCCCTAGAGGGCTAGAACAGTATGCATGGGAGGATTTCCTGAAGAGATAACTCGGAATGATGAAGGCTAGTAAAGCGGTCCAGATAGACTGAAGGCCGGTGCGGGCGTACCAGTCAGGCCGAAGGCTCGGAGGACGGTCCAGCTAGACTGAAGGCCCTGGAGGGCGGTCCAGAGTGGCTGAAGGTTCTGAGAGTGGTCCAGATTGGCTGAAGGCCTGGTAAGGCAGTCCAGTCATGCTGAAGACTCTACATGTATTGTTAGATCGATTCGAGGAAATGGATTGAGTATGTTGCGATATGTTAGCATTAGAAGGTCTGGCCCCGGGTATTGATCTTGATTAGTGGAGATAGTGCATGGACTCGAGAGTCCTTGTGAGTAGATTCAGAGCATGTGTGTTGCATGGAAAACGGTTATGCTATAAAGGAGTGGTGTAGCGTTGGGCGAGCACCATGGCACTTGTCGTAGTGACAAGGCGGCCAAGTGGATTTCCTTGGTAAGGAAAGATAGAGGAATGTAGCTCTGAGAGGGAGTGTAAATTCACGGAAGTGAAAGCAGCAGCGCAGAGTTATGATTAGAGTGGTCCAATTATGGACATTGAGCAGCGTGATTGCGGCAGTGGTATGGGATCACATCCGGATTGGATGTCTGCTGAGGTCGCGGAAGGAGTTCCGCGGGTGTAGAGCCAAGAGGCTCGGAAAGGATGCAGGGATGGAGTCTTGGACTCCCAGTTTGATTCTGATCAAGAAATTGTGTATGTAGTGGTGGTTCATCCTGGGGGATGTTTGGAGATGTCGTCAGTGTGACGGGTTTTCCCAACCCGAGAGTGCTAGGGCTAGTTCAGCATGTGCATGCGATTGCAAGAGGAGAACTCATGGGAGTTGCTCTGAGGCTGAAGAATGTGTCATTTTGTCAGCATGGAGTGGATAAGTTGGACTCGGATCGGGAACCCGGTGGTTCAGGGTTATATCTAGCTTGTAAGAGTCAAGTGATTGTTGTGATCGAGATCAAGAAAAGTACCATGGAGTGGTACTCGATTGATAAGTGTGGAGCCTGATAGGTGTGGTTGTCAGAGGGTAAAGTCGGTGACCGGCTTGAGACGGTGGTTAGGACACCGCAAGAAAGGAGAAAGTGAGTTTCGGGTTTCAATGGTTGTGCTTTGAGGAACCTGGTTTGGTTAATGCCAGGTGGTGCGTTGCGGGAGTAATTCTGGAGTTGAGTTGCCGCAGGCTTCGAGGACGAAGCCTAATTTAAGTGGGGGAGAATTGTAACATCCCGGAATATCAAGAGTAAAGTTGAAGGGCTAAAAGTGTATTTGGGAAAAGGCAACTCGGCGAGTCCACGAGAGGACTCGGCGAGTAGGGTCGCGATTTTGGTCGCGTGTTAAGTGGCCAACTCGGCGAGTCGGCGGCTGGACTCGGCGAGTTGGTGTTGAGTGGAGAAAACCCTAATTTCGGAGGATGAGCCCTATATAAAGGACATTATACCCTCTCCCCAGCCTCCTTACCTTCCCTTGAAGTCCAAAAAACCCTAGAAACGCGATTGTGAAGGATTGGAGTGCAATTGAGCCTTGGAGAAGAGATTTGGAGGAAGATCTTGGAGAGTTAGGAGGTTTGGAGCAAGGGGCTTTGCTTAGATTCGGTTTTCTTGTTGTTGGGGCTTCCTTTTGAGGTATTATCTCGTTCTTGGGCTGCTATTCATCTAGATTCATCATTTTTGGGATGTATGGGAGGTTTAGCTTGTGGTATTTTGAGATTGAAGGATAGATCTGAGGTTGCTACCTTAGATCTGGGATGGAGGAGGTCTAGAGTGCATTAAAGTCCCTGTTCTTGAGTGTTTGGTGAAGCCATCTTGTCCCAAACCTTAGCCCTAGAGTGTAAAATGCCTAGATCTCTTTGGATTCACGTAAAGTTTGCCACTTTACATGATGGATGGGTTGTAGGAGGGTAGATCTACGTTTTGGATCATTTGCATGGCTTGGAAAGCTTCTGTATGGGATGAGATCTAGAGGCACTCGGCGAGTTGCTTGAAGATGGACTGGAACTCAGCGAGTTGGAAGAACAACTCGGCGAGTAGGTTGAAGATAGCCTTGGACTCGGCGAGTCTGTTCTTTGACTCGGCGAGTCTGGTCGTGAGGTCCAAGTTTCTTTTGGTTGATTTGTGACTCGGTGAGTCAAGGGATGACTCGGTGAGTCGAGTGAGAAAGGACTCAGAGTTGCTGGACTCGGCGAGTCTTGGGGTGACTCGGCAAGTTAAGTCGCGGATGGGGGAAGTTCTGTGTATGTGGACTCAGCGAGTCATTGGGTTGACTCGGCGAGTAGAGTCAGTCAGGGGTTGGCTTTGACTTTGACTCTGACCAAGGGTTGACCAGTTATTTTCCAGGGGCATTTTGGTAATTGTTGGATATTGTTTTGAGTTCAGTGTTTTGGTGGTTGGCGAGTGGTGGAGATCCTATCAGTGGTCGGAGCAGCTCGGGTTTATCAGTTCAGTCGGCAGTTGCGAGGTGAGTTATCCTCACTATATCAACAGGGTCTAAGGCACCAAGGTCGGCCCTTTATCGGATTGAGATCCGGGTATTTGTTGTTATGTATTGCTTTGATATGTTTGCATCCTGGTAGCTAGGATGGTATATGTTAGAGACCTGGTTGAGGTCGGTATCCTGATATGTAGGGTGATGCTATGCTAGTGACCGGTTAGGTCGGTATCCTGGTTAGGATGATGATATGTTATGTGATCTGTTTGATCGGCTTGTTGACTATGAATTGTTATATGATTGTATGTTTATGTGCACATGGTTGTTTGGACTGGGGTTGGGTTGAGGCGGGTCCTGCTTTGTGCTGTAGGCCAAGATACCCAGGGCGGACCGGTTGTCCCGAAGGCCCAGCGAGCGGTCCGGATAGGCTGTAGGCCCCAAGAGGGCGGACCAGACGTGCCGAGGCTCGGAGAGTGGACCAGGCCGACTGAAGGCCCGGTGCGGGCGGACCAGTCATATTGTAGACTCAGAGAGTGGACCAGGTGGATTGAAGGCTTGGTGCGGGCGGACCAATCACACTGTAGACTCGATGTATATGGCTAGACTCGGAGGGTGGGCCAGGTCAACTGTTGGCCGGTGCGGCGGACCAGTCACACAGTAGACCCGAAGTGCATGGCTGTTCTGTGATCGGATATGATGTGGCATGTTATGCGTGTATGGTATATGTGGTTGGTATTTTGGGGATATCTCACTAAGCTTTCGGGATTACAGTTGTGGTGTTATGTTTTGCAGGTTCTTCAGGAGACCGTGGCAAGGCGAAGGCGTGATCGTACCGCTCCTCATGTTTATGTTGTGATGTGATTCTGGGAATACTCTAAATAAATTGTATTGAAAACCTTTTTGTAATAATTTAATGAAATCGGGTTGTTTTTGAAAACTTTAAATTGGTTGGAATTTTTCGGTCGTTACACAATGGGTGCAACCATTAATAGTTTAGGAATTTAGATATTGGCTTATTGGGATGTTTTAATGTATAAAGTTGGAAATTTTATCCATCTAGACCTTAGGAAGTGTGACAACTAGGAAAACTTTGTCACTGACTAACGTTAGAAGTTAGCATAGATAAATAAATTTAATAAAGTATCAATGTATTATTTCATTTTATAAATAAATATGATTAAGTATACTCTTACATGTAAGAATAAAACAACTATTAGGCTCAAAACTAAGTGACCAAAAATCCTTATCGTCATCTAAAACGATTAGTGTATTTGGAAAGTACAAGGAGTCGTGAATCCAAGGATATAAACTTCGTAAAAGTATGACTTCAACTGTATGAGTTATGATTTTTATAAAAGAGTAAAATCAACTGCATAAATAAAGTTATTAATATCAAAATAGTGTTAAGAGATCGGTCAAGTTTTAGCCAGTGTCACCAATAGGAGAGTCGTAGTACTCCTCGAGATAAGAACTTTAAGACAAGCAATGCCAAAAACGAGGTCCGTATGAGGAAGATATGATTTTTATAAAATAATTTAATTATACCTCTGTTAGGCCAAAAGATGAAAGTCAAAACTAGCCAAAAGAACCTAAAGATAAGTTGTAGTACTTGTGGATGTCATCGCATAGACATAAAGAGGGTAAAGATTAGAGCTCGCACACAAGATATATGATTTTCAAAAAAAATCATTTAGGTGTGCGCGCCATGCACAACATGCACTCTAATGCCAGATTCGAGTAGATTGGGGGTAATGTGGCTTAGTGAGAGAGTGACAAGTGGCGACTATGAGATGGAGTCGCGATGATCTTGCGTGATGCACATAGATATTTGTGTGGCATGCACCTCAAGAGCTTGCTATAAGTAGAAGTTTCTATAGAACTGTCACACCCCCAAACCGAAACGGCGGAAATGTTAGCGGATGGATGGCGTCATATGTAGTATCACAACCATCGCATCATAGTAACCATAGTAAACACAACCATTACAATGATAAAATATGAAAAGAGTTTACATCGGTTTGGTTCTTGTTTTTATACATCAAAAGTATAATCAAAATAAAAAGATGTGACTCTAAATGCTCCGTCTTCTCAAAACTCTAGGAGGTACCTGTCTACTGATTCACTGAGAATACAAGCAGTTTTGAAAGAGTATCAGCATAAAGCTGGTGAGTTCATAAGTGATATTTTTGTAATGAAAACCTGTTGATGAATCCGTGAAAATGTTCGTTTGTTTCCAAGAAAATCCAATATTTTCTTTAGTAAAAGCAAGATAATACCAGTTCCTTCTATCACCACTTAGTTCATACTAGTTACGTATAAACAAATATCGAACAGACAGTGGATTATGTGGATCTGCCCTAAGCCCACAACCAAACACGGAATAGGAAGTGAGGCGGAAACCACATACTTCACGGTCGATCGAGTATTCTTCATATGTAACCCTAATGCATAAACTAAGAGGTTATAGAACTAACTATGAAGGTAGTATAAGAAACATATTAGTTTGTATGTTTGGTTACTACTAGCATGTATGGTGTATTCTGTTTGAAAACCCTGGTTACCATCAGTATGTATAGTATATTCTGTTTGATTTGTACAAAAACTCTTGTATGAAATCCTTGGCTATCACTAGTAATGTAAACAATGTATAGAATGTTATTCTGATTGTTTGTAAAGTACTGATGTATATCTGAGAAAAATCCTACATTTTCCCTTGAGTGTGTGTTGTTGCTTTAATGGTTTTGAAACTGTAAGGCATAAGTATTTTCCATACTTATGTTATTAAAGCAATTGTTCATGAGGAGTATATTATTACCTAAATATATCGTTACTATCTACTGGCGAGTTTTATGACCATACTAAACTGATACGACGTGAATCAGACGCCAATATCCTTTATGACTTTGTCACCTGTAGACCAATCGGTCCTACTGTAGCTAACAGTAAGGTGCGGGGTTATCAGTCCCGTATAGATCTATACACAAAATCACGTTCTCCCTCGAGGAGACTCTGGTTCATAAGGGTAGTCCTCCACCTAGTTATATTTGTAAGCGCCCAAGGACATGTCTCCCAACTAGATTAACGACTTTACAAGTAATAATATGTGAAACATAATGTTCTTTTGTACTTGAATTCGATGTATGCCTTGTAGAATAAAAATAATTATACTTAAATAATTATCTAATATGGTACTCTTGTATCCAAAAAGTGGTAATGTATGCCATAAACTATACCTGTCATAGTTTAAATGATTGTTAACGTAAAATCTTGATAAAGTAAAACCGCGTATTGAAAACTCAAACTATACCTATTATAGTTTGTATGTTATGTACTTGATTTTATATTGTTTCTAAAAGCTATGCAATTATATGTATTTGTTTACCAGAAATTGTCCCTTATGCTCCGCGTAATACAAAAGGGATAAAAATATCTATATATTTTGTCAAACTCGTTGGACTCTATCAATTGCATAAGTTTTAATCTTGTTTGAAAACCTTTGGTTTTTAGTTCACAAAATCATTTGTATTTGGCTTGTATCCCCGCCCTCCCCCCCCCCCCCCCCCCCCGCGAAAACATATAAAACCATAAAAGCATAGGGGTATAAACTCACTGTTGTTGTGTGAAAACGTCGACGAAGATCCTCGGGTTGTTGTACGTGGCACTTAACGGAATCCTAATATCAATAATTACATATATGCAACTAAATTAGCAATTTCGTTATATAAAGTGTTGGGAAAACACTTGCTTTTAGTTAAGGAATGTTACTGGGACTTGATTGGATCGAGAAAATGAGTTTTTCACTGCTTCAGAGGCGTGTGCAGCCGTAAACAGGGGTTTACCGCCGAACACGCAGTGTACGGATGTAAACAGGGTGTACGACCGTGAACTCTTCTTTGAAGGGTGTATGGTTGTACACTCAAGAACAAGGGTGTTCGATTTCGATGAAAACGTGTTCCAGATGCTCCCAATCGACCCTAAATGACGATTTTTGAATTTTTTCGAAAGAAAAGAGGTGGTTTTAGTATGTGCGGTCAGAGGTTCTAGAGAGAGAATGAGAGAGTTTTTGGCCAAGAGGGTTCAAATGAGGGTGGGGGTCCTGTATTTATAGGTTGGGGGTATGGTCGGTGGTGGGGTCCACCTAACACCAACCATAAACGGGTGTGCGGCCATACACGGGTGTGCGGCCGTACACACACTTAGGCCGAAAAATATTTTCAGATAATGGAAACGGAAAAAGTTTCGGGTTGTTACAAGAACCCTCTCTACACACCTCTTAAACATCTCAATCTCCCTCTCCCTGATCGAGCTAGTCCATCCTGAGGTAGTCTCCGAAGTTACAAGCCCTAAATCTACCCTACATCAATGAATCACGCTACTAGGGTGAGTTCACGGCCCCACTTTTACTGTTTTAAAATGTTTATGGGGGTGGGGGGAATAAAAGCTATAAAACTATATAAATGATTTTTACAGAAACTGTTATTATTTTTAATATATCAATAGTCTATACAAATGCATTAAACGTTAGGATAATATTATGCCAAGTAGTTACCCTACGCAAACTTTAGGAATGATATTATGCTTAGTCGTTACACTACCCAAAACTATATTGAAAGAATATACCTAGTTGTTATGCTGACATATACCCTATGATAACATAGTATCTAGTCGTTATGCTAGCCAAACTTAAGGATAAGCATTGTACTTAGTTGTTATTTTGCCCTAATATCCTATCAAAGAATATCAACACAAATAATAATAATAATAATAATAATAATAATAATAATAATAATAATAATAATTATTATTATTATTATTATTATTATTATTATTATTATTATTATTATTATATATCATTGATTTACATAATCAGTCCCCGTTAATTTAATTAGTCTCTTTTGATCACTAAATTAATTCCAAATTAATTCTTGATCAATACTAATTAAATAATATGCTTTCAAATTAATATATTAGAGCTTATAATATATTAATAAATCATAAATAACCTCTTACTCAAATATCCATCCTCAAATTGTCCTGGTGATATGTAACCCGAAATTGACCATGCTACTCTCAGGTCAAGTACATACCAATTACAGTTATGGGCTTAGACACCTAATCCAACACCTCTGCCATCAGCTGCTGAAGATCTCCTCATGATATCAATTATCCATTCCATGAATACAATCGCATGCGACAAAGCTTAGATAATCCTTCAAGTAATAGACTCATCCCTACAACGGTTGGAATCAAACAATAGCTGTGAAGTAGGGTCAAATCTCTCACTCTGAGATTATCCAACCTTTTTCACATGTGACTTAACATATTCACTTAATGGCTAACTCACATCACTCATGAGTTCCATAAAGCACAAAGAAAACAACATTCGTGCGGATGAGTTGACTGACAATAAAATGCAATAAGATCTGAAAGATCCTCCCATGAAATCCTCGATCTCAAACTCCCAGCATCTCGTGCGTATCTTCGCCATGCTCTTGATGGGTTTTGGTCATAAGACATCCTATGTGCTCATACAAACCCTAATGCTTGGATCTAGGTTTCTCTATTGTACATGCTTTGAATCCAAGACTATAAACCCTAATTCTAGCATTCAAATAATCATATTAACATGAGAATAGGTTTATAATGCTACCTTTGATTGTTATGTAGCAATAACAATCCCAATTCCTCCTTGAATTGACTTTGGAAGGCTTAGAGTCACAAGTGTCACTCCTCTAATGGCTTACAAACACCAAGAGCAAATGGAGAAGGTATAAAGAGAGAGGAGAGAGGTAGGAATTCGTCCTTTGGACTTCTTGGGAAGGCTTAGACCAATTCATGAGCCTTAGGGGGTTTATATAGGTGTAAAGATTAGGGTTTTAGTCCTTATCCTTATCTAGTTGCTTGCCCACCAAGCAACCATAAGATAAGTCTTAGAAACCCTTATCCTAATCGAATTCTAAGGCATTATCTCCTTAAATTCGTTCACCCTATATTTAAGATAATCCTTACCTTATTTTGTAACTATCACATAATTACAATTCAGCCCCTCTAGTTTAATTAATTACACTTGATCACAAAATTAATTCTTAATTAATTATTGACCAATATTAATTAAGCAAATATGATTTCTACTTTAATATATTATTCTTATAACATATTAATAAATCATAATAACCTCTCTCTCTATTTATTTCTCCAATCAAGTTGCTTTGGTGAAGGCAACCCAAAAGGACCATGCACCATCGGGTCAAGTACATACCAAAATAGTTATGGACTTAGACACTAATACAACAGTCTCCCACTTGGATAAGTCTAACAACTATTATGCGTATGACTTCAGATCCTGATCTGCAATCGTAGCTTTCCAAAGCCGCTGTCAACTCTGATCCTATCAGATACGCGTGTCCTTAGATAAGGGATCATATATTCCTCCATTCTAGATATCATATGAGACATGATTTCAAATCATTCTCTTTGTACTACTTCTCGATTTCTGATTTATGACGACAGACTAATTGAACAAATCAAATTAGCCCTATCCCGGCCGAGCATTTACGTTTGTCATCACTAAACCATCGAGGGGCCTAAAGATATCGCTTTTATCCTACTTTGGATAAAAGGAACGGATAAACTTTGATACAATGCTTGCTTGCACTCACTAACCAAATCACACACAATAATATGTTTTATAAAACCAAGTTACTAGTGCGTTTACATATTATCAATGTGCAACCGATTCGCAAGATACAACTCACACATCTCGGTTTCAAGAATATAAGATGTTATCGTCTCACCAATCACTCGTGATACAATTCATGGAGTGATCCAAGTGAGCGTGGGTTTAATCCAATGCTCAAATCACATTTATAAGCACTCATGAACGTTGCAGCAAACATTTGCTTATGTCTAATGCTCTTTAGACAATCCACACACCAATTCACGACAGTCTTCATTCATATCTACTTCCAACATATGAATGACTGTGGCCCATTTGAATAATTCGATTATTCTTAATAAACTCAATTATTTTGGAAGTCAAAACATGCAAAGTGAAACACAAGAATAATACTAATCCCATATGGCCTCAAACCTTTGAGGATAAATAAAACACCTTTTATTTATCACCATATCGATTACTCATTATTTGTCGTTTCGGGTAATCAACTTCTTACTTGAATTATTACATTTGTCCCATGCTCCTAGCATGCACACAATGTTTACCTATGGTTCTTACTTTGTGAAATAGATCACATTGAACACATTTCCAATCATTCTCATTTTACAACTCCAAATCCATTTTTCATAAGTTTAAGAATATCAAATTCTTGCCACTTATAGAATATGCTAGATTCTAACATTTTATGCAACTTACCCTTTCGTAATGCCAATACACCAAAGTCACAAAGACTATTGTCAATGATATTACAAAGTTTTCTATCGGAGATTGTTACAAGACAATTCCTTAGATATGATGTCTCTCACTCAAAGTACATTCCTTTGAACATCCTTTTGCATAAAAATTTCTAATCTAGTCATAGATTTTTAATATTCAATTCCCAATATGGATACATTTCCATATTTTCCATATGACAACTCATTCTTAATAGAATCTCATCTATTCGTAATGATGTCGATATGGTCCATCCAATATGGAAACATTTCCATATCTTCCAATACTATACTTCCAACTACTCACAAGCAGCCAATCCTCGTCGAACTTTGGATTGTACTTTGATAGTTGCTTAATTATTTTAGTCAAAACCAATTCTAGCCCCTTTTCCCTCTAAATGCGCTCGACACTTGGAAAATTTTAGAATGGTCAATCATTAAAGCATTTGCAATCGACCCTATACCCGAAGCGTATGGGACACGACGCATAATGTTTTATTTGCTATGTTCTCAAAATTCGAATTTTGAAGAGGAATGTCGTAATCATAATCGAAATTTTAAGAACACACTATATACCCTTGACTAAATTTATTAACATTTCTCAACCTAAACCTTTAGATTTGGAATGAAGCATAATATTCTCTCCCTTAATTATAGCAAAACAACTATTCCTTCCTTACGACTTTGCAAAGAATGACTCTTGTTTTCTATAATTAATATTGCAAACTTGCAATACTTTCCTTAATAATCATACAATCATAAAATTTATGCTCCCACTATCATGATGATTATTATAAAACATAACACTTATGCTCCCACTAGCTTCGACATGTATTCATAAACATCTTAACTTTCAGAAAAACAATACTTATTGAATTTCTTAAGTTTATGTTTCTAATACTTAGTGCTTTGATAATCTTTTATCAATGCTTCTTGAACTTATACACATTTGCCTTCGATAGTTCATATGTGTGTGTAAATAATTGCCAAACCTCACAATTCAAATTATGGAAAGGGATGTCGTAACCATAATCGAATTTGAGAATGCAATTTTACAATTACTATCTTCTTAAGATCTTTCTTAGTGAAAGCATTTCCTCACAATCATTTTCATGAAGGAGGAAATCTTATGACACTTAGATTTAAGTGGCGTATGTGTTCCTACCCATGTGAATTTGTTAAAACCAAAGTTTACGAAAAATTCAAACTCATATGGACCAAACTTTCTTAATCTTGATTTCTTGCATTATGGTAGCACAACTGCCCACCATGTCTTCCAAGTAGTTAAGCAGCTCACCCTTTCCTATCAATGTACCTTTCATCGATTAAGGTTCTTTGCCATTTATGCGTTCAAAATGAGAACTCATAGAACTCACATGCATAATTAACTCAATTGGAATAGCACAGAAACAAAATAATGTCAACACGATAGGTTGTAAACCTCAACTCGTGTGCTAGTGATGATTGATAAGGTTTATTTGATTTGTTCTTGAAACCTTTCAAGACCATTAAGACTCCCACTAACTCTTTGACATATAAGATTCTCTTGTCAAAACATTTCTTGACAAACAAATATTCAAGAGTCAGTGTAGCTTTTATCAAAACTCTTCATAAATTGGTCCTAGTTGGTCTTTGTCTTATCTAAGACATCACAACTTACCACATTTAATGAATGTTTTAAACCTTC
Organism: Lactuca serriola; assembly: GCF_051521515.1. NCBI lineage: Eukaryota > Viridiplantae > Streptophyta > Magnoliopsida > Asterales > Asteraceae > Lactuca > Lactuca serriola. The sequence continues at coordinate 34,254,360 of NC_136414.1, read as the reverse complement.
TTAATACTTTTCACTCATTGTCACAATCTTAACTCTAAGACTTGTTTTGGAACGAAGTATGATTGACTTCTTGATTTGACCATTTCTTCAATCTTTGATTCCTCTTCTTGGACATACAATTGTACCAAGACTCACTTAGAGGATCAATTGAGATATGGTTCTTAATCATTAAGACCTATCATAAAGTATAAAAAGGTACTCTCCCTTCTTCTTAGAATGGAGAAACTTTTATCTCTCTGCCTACTTGATTCTTGTTATTCGTTCTACTATTGATTTAAACTTTTTCAATCAATTCAAAATTACACTTAATCTTATAAGTATAATCATACTTACTAAACCTTTAGTAAATCATGACGAATATCTCGTTACTCTTATGGTGGACTTTGATCAACACACAACTTTGTGTACTCGATCTCCTAGTCCTTCACTTGACACTTTGTCAATCAATTAGTCTAATTTCCAAATACGAAATTTCTCATTCATCGTGCATCCACGTTGCATGATTCCAAGTTTCTGTCCAATTGAAACTTGGGCGATGAGAAACTCTCCCTATTTGGTAAATTCTCGACTTTCCATAACATAATAAGAACCAAATCCATTATTGCTGATAATAGAAACATTTTAACATCAATTTTTTTCATACACGCCATTGTAAGGATAAATAAATAAAATTTAAAATCAAAATTTATTTTATTGCGGAAAAATTTGTCCTTACAATGCAACTCATTGAAATACTTATGCTAATACATCTTTCTCAGCAATCTAATTTTAACTCTAAGTAGTAGCTCAAGAATCCAATCTTCGAGAAATGCGATCAAAATCCATTCCTTCACGGTTAGATTCTGCTCACTTCTTCCTTTAAGCTTCCTTTCTATTCTTCGATCTTATAAAACATCAATTGTAATCTTATCACATTATGTATTAAGAATCTAGAATAGAGGCTTAAAAGAGTTAGTCAATGGATTTTACCTAAATTAGAGCCATACGTTTCGACTCTCCCATCTCTTAGGTAAATATGGCAGCTTCGTCTCCAATGTCCCTTCTTTTGGCAATAAAACAAATCGACTCTTTTGGAACAGCACATGGGACTACTTCAGACATTGCCTTTCTCTTATGATCAAACTTTTCGATCATAGCATGTCTTTCGTTGCTATTGTCTATATCCATAGAGGTCTTGAAGGCAGATTCACCAATCAACTTTGTTTTTCTATTGCGCCAAACCATTGCTGATTCAACAGCAATAAGCATATAGGTGAGATCTATAAGGGTCACGTCGCGGTTCATCATATAGTACTCTCTTACGAACTCACTATATGAGTTAGGAAGTGACTGAAGAACCCAATCAACAGCTATTTCCTCACAGACAATGGATCCCAACATTCTTAACCTATCAATGTGTGACTTCATCCCTATGACGTGTGCACACACTGGCTTTCCTTCTTTATGTTTACTTGCCAAAAGGGCTTGAGTGATCTTGAACTTTTCAAGCCTTTGAACTTGTGGGTTAGGGAGAATAATTTGAGGAGGAGGAGGAAGTGAAGCATGATCTCTTGTTCCTCGATTGAATCGTGGAATATCATCTTCATGTGGAATGCTTGTTCCACGGGATTTGAGAAGACCATAGTTGTCAAACTTTGACATCTACAAAACGGGAGAAAACGAATTCAAGATAGTTGATAGATTGAGTCCTTAGTAAATCACCCAAATGAGATGCTAAGGCTAGGACCCAACACAATATTCTACAACTCGGGAGAGGGATGTCGTAACACAAATTGCAGAACATTTGAAGGTAAGTGAATGACGATTCACTAATTTCCACCACGAAAAAACGAAAAAGAAATTTAAGTTTTAAATCTATGAAAACTCCTAGATCCTTTGAGATTCGTTGAACTTTCAATGGCATGTTTAAATCTCGATATGCCCCTCTAGTTTGTGACTGGGATGCCGAGGATCACAAAGCGGGTGTGAATAACCATGCAAACTTACATGGTGCCCTCACATGTTACAGTCACCTATTCGATGTGCCGGTAAACCACACACGCTCCACCGAACTATGACAAACATTGAGTCACCCTTTGCTACCTTTGCTTAGAACCATTTAGTGTGCCGGTTAACCACACACGCTCCACTAATGTCTTCGCAAGGGTACAAAGTGTAATTTCATGGAATTGCATCAATTCACTTTTGCCTAAGTAACTAAGATTGGGAATTTTATGAAAACATTTAGTTACTTTTATACTTTATTATACTTATAATGGAAGGTTTCGTCCTATCCTACCCATTTGGCTAACGACCCTCCACTGGTCAAGAGTGCGGTGGGTAAGAGTGGATACCCATTCAATCGCCATTTTATACGCAATTTCCTTAAACACCCCTTATAGACCAGCTTCGTGAATGAGGCCTACTAACGGTAAGACTGACTTTTACTCATACATATATATATATATATATATATATATATATATATATATATATATATATATATAATGTTATACCTTTAATGTTATATATATAGTATAGGGTGTATTTTATACTTTTAAAATACTAGGTGGTCTAATTTAACAATTATACTTTTAATTCAATTAAATTTTAAACCTAAACTTTTATGGGTTTATTAAACTTCTCTTAATTATACACCTTAATTAATTAATAAAACCATAAGGGTGTGATTTGAACTTTTTCAAAACAATACTAGAGTTTTAGAATTTAACATTCCTAATTAAACTTTTAATCAACTTTTAAATTCCAAAACTTGAGGGCAAGTTTTGAAACCTTTTTCAAAACATTAGGGTTTCAACTATTTAAATTTCAAAACAACAAAACTTTTGGGTTCAAATTTAAACTATAAAACCTAAAGGGCAAAATATGAAACTTTTCATAACAACAAGGATCAAATAACAAATAATTCAAATTAACATTTAATCACATAATTATCCATATTTGATTTATTTAATGATTTCTTGCAAAACAATTTATCAATTTACTCAAAATAATTAATCAATTATCTTATAAGGAAACAATTATCATATTAATTGATAAATATCTTCAATTAGATCAAAATTATAGTCAAATATATCATAGAATCGGATTAATATTGATCTAACATGATAAGGTAACTATCCATAAGCAAAAACAGCAAGAAATCCCGAAGTACCCTCCATCTGACGAGCCGACTCGTCGAGTCATGCATGGACTCGTCGAGTCACCTTGGACTCGGCGAGTTCATCTATGGACTCGTCGAGTCACCTTGGACTCGGCGAGTTCATCTATGGACTCGGCGAGTCCAGCCTCCAGAAACACAAAATTCGAAATTTTCAAACTTATCAAGCATCAATACAATAGAAACCAATCAAGGCTCTGATACCACTGATGGGTTTTGGTCATAAGACATCCTATGTGCTCATACAAACCCTAATGCTTGGATCTAGGTTTCTCTATTGTACATGCTTTGAATCCAAGACTATAAACCCTAATTCTATCATTCAAATAATCATATTAACATGAGAATAGGTTTATAATGCTACCTTTGATTGTTATGTAGCAATAACAATCCCAATTGCTCCTTGAATTGACTTTGGAAGGCTTAGAGTCACAAGTGTCACTCCTCTAATGGCTTACAAACACCAAGAGCAAATGGAGAAGGTATAAAGAGAGAGGAGAGAAGTAGGAATTCGTCCTTTGGACTTCTTGGGAAGGCTTAGACGAATGCATGAGCCTTAGGGGGATTATATAGGTGTAAAGATTAGGGTTTTAGTCCTTATCCTTATCTAGTTGCTTGCCCACCAAGCAACCATAAGATAAGTCTTAGAAACCCTTATCCTAGTCGAATTCTAAGGCATTATCTCCTTAAATTCGTTCACCCTATATTTAAGATAATCTTTACCTTATTTTGTAACTATCACATAATTACAATTCAACCCCTCTAGTTTAATTAATTACACTTGATCACAAAATTAACTCTTAATTAATTATTGACCAATATTAATTAAACAAATATGATTTCTCCTTTAATATATTATTCTTATAACATATTAATAAATCATAATAACCTCTCTCTCTATTTATTTCTCCAATCAAGTTGCTTTGGTGAAGGCAACCCAAAAGGACCATGCACCATCGGGTCAAGTACATACCAAAATAGTTATGGACTTAGACACTAATCCAACAACTCTCTCTCTCTCTCTCTCTCTCTCTCTCTCTCTCTCAAGAGTGGCTAATCATTCATCATGCTGAACTGCTATGAACTGCTCCCAAACCAGCGAAACCACCGCTACCTTATCCGATAACGCACCTGGTCAGTTGACCCCATCCGACTCATCCATACCACGCTTGCCACACGGCCCTCCATTTGTGTCAGATGACGATCACATGAATACAATCACATACCCCACCGTTTAAACAATCATAGGCTAAAAGATTCAATCCCATAATGGTTGGAATCAGACTAGAGCTGCACAACAAGACCAAACCTCTAAGCCTAAGATCCTTTAAACCATGTGGCATGTGACTTAGCATATCCACTCAATAGCCAGTTCACACGCGAAAGAGTCACAGACCATCCGAACAAGAAACTCGATAGGAACTACGACATCACATAATTAGGCAATTCTACCATGCAATTCCTGAAGATCCCTAGCCTATTGCTAGCATATTGTTCTAAAATATCATAACATATCATAAGATAAAATAATTGTGTGGTAATTTGGGGTCTACTTACTGGCTCTGGCTGATCGTACACATCACATCCTCATTGATTATTTTGAAAACTAATTGGAAATTTATTTTTAAAATCCTTTTTCCTTAATTTGAGACTAGATTCACATGAGTGTTCCTCCAATTCACTCAAACCAAGGCTCTGACACCAACTTGTAACATCCATAAAATTTCAGTAAAATTTAAAACTTTTTCAAACATCCAAAAGCCATTAGTTATCACCAAATGTTTTCAAAATAGTTTCATATCAGAGTATCCCAGAAACCATAAGTCCCAAACGCGAGGATGTGTACGGCTACACCTTCGCCTTCCCAAAACATCTGAAGCACCTGAAATAATGAATTGAAATCGTAAGCATAAAGATTAGTGAGTTCCTCCAAAGTATCAACACACAAAAGTAGCACATATATAAATAACAACATACAATGGGTCCACAACTAACAGACTAGATTACCCCTGAGCCCACAGCATAAGTCTGGCTTGCCCCCTGGGCCCACAACTTATGTCTGGCTTGCTCCCCGGCCCACATTACGAGTCTGGCATGCCCTACCCGGCCCTCAGCTCGTATCTGGAATGCCCATGAGCCCTCAGTATGATTCTAGCATGCCCTCCCTGGGCCTCAGCTCATATCTGGATTGATCCAATATCCTCAAGCCCTCAGTATGAGTCTGGCATACCATTTGGTCCTCAGCTTGTACATGGAGTGCTAATGTGCCCTCAGTATGAGTCTGGCATGGCCTCCCTAGCCCTCAAACCATATTTGGAATGCTAATGAGTCCTCAGTATGAGTCTGACATGCTATCCCTGACCCTCAGCTCATATCTGGAATACTCCATGGTTTGTTTGCTACAGCACAAAGCAGTATAACCTCAACCCAACCCAAACAATATATAACATATAATATTCTATACAGATAATCAAACAATATCACAGGCAGTCCTATGGATCTACCAGACTAGCATATCAATAACTAGCATACTCATGCATATCCATTCCGTACTCGGTATATCAACAATATCAGGATATCAACCAAAGGGTCGGCATTGGTGCCTTCGATCCTGTTATTACAGTAAGGAAAACTTACCTCACACTGCTGAAGTCCCACAGACAAAACCCTAGCTGCCAGATGACAGATTCCCAAATTGTCAACATCAAAACAACATCCAATTAATAATTGGGTTCCAAGCCCAAGGCCTAACTCACACTTCAAAGGCCCAAAAGTCAACCAATGAACCAAAACCCAACATATGGCCCAATTTTCCAAATTAGGCCCAAACCCCTCCCATGGTGTTACCATAAGGCCCAACCATTTATTCCAGTCCAAACACTTGGCATTCTAATGGTCCAATATCTCATAATCATCAAGGCCCAATTATGTCCCACCTGTGGCCCAATTTTCCAAATTACGCCCAATCCTTTCTAATGGGCCTTATCCTAAAGCCCAATCTAAATATTCTAGTCCATATACTTATTCTTGGATGGCCTATTAAAAGCCCAATCACCAAAGCCCAACAAAAGGCCCAACTCAAGGTCCAAACAAAATTAGGGTTTTCACATAAAATTATGATTAGGGTTAAGTGTTACCACTTAATCCATTAAGTCCATCATTTGACTAGGTAAATCATACGGTGTGATTTGGTGTAATTCATAATTCAATTCCAATGGCCCAAACACGGGTCCCGATAAGTCCAAACCAAAAATCCAAATTTAGTGTTTTCTAAACCCTAATTAGGGTTTTCAACCCAATCACGTTCCAATTATTCTATTTGTTAAGTTTTAAGGTTGTTTAATTGTTAATTAAGTCGGGCACCACCTACTACCACATCGGGTAGTGGTGGTCAACTGCAGCTTAGAGTGGCGGCCACCACCTCATGGTGGTGTTTATGATTTTTGGTTAAATATGTCCAAGCATCCCAAAATAACAATTACACACACAAAGCACACAACCACGCAAGGTGGCGGCAGAATGGCGGCATGAGGTGGCAACTACCACCCCACGGTGGTGAAGGGTTGTTTTCCTTGAATAATCCGACCATACAATGTACATACAATATTACATCATAAAATACACTCACATAAACAAGGACATGCACACAGCCCCCACCACATGGCGGCTGGTGGTAGCAGAACAAAAAAAGGTGGTTGTAGCCACCATGGTTGGTAGCCATGGTGGTTTTCCATGGTTTCCGGCCAATGAGCATAGCAACACCAAAATATACAAAAACATGATTTAAACACGAAAAACACACCCCATCAGCAATCTTGTGACGGAAGCCGATGATTTGCAATCACAGCCACCACCGTGATGGTTTCTCTTGATCCCCTGCCCAGCAAACACATCAAAACATGCTTACACATCTTCAAAACATGAGTTTACACTGGAAAAATGCATCCAATCCCAGTCACCCCCATGGTGGCGCATGGCAGTCGAAAAAGAACGCCAGTCGCAACAGCCGTCTGAAATGGCGACGACGGCGATCGTGCAGCGGCAAAAGAAGAAGAAGAAGAAGAAGAAGAAGAAGAAGAAGACAACGGGGATTGACGGTCACTCGAGTTTTCCAGAAGGGAAAGCCAGCCACAATTGCTCGGCGACTCAGTGCAGCAAGGGATGGAGGTGGCTGCCTTGCTGGTTCACAATAGCAAGTCAGTGACGGTCGGGGAGGCTACACACGGTGGCGGCTGAAGAGCACTCCAAGAATAGTGGCAACTAAAGATTAGGGTTAGGGTCTAGTGGCTGGTGCATCTTCAACGGGAAGGGAAGGGACACCGAGTTTAAACCTGTGTTCCTTTTAAACATCAATCTAGTTTTACGAGTTTGGGCCCTCCTCCACCAAAAATTTTCAACATAACTCCAAAATTTACCATTTAGCCCCTTAGCCTCCAAAATCTTTCAATTTAAGTCCAATATTTTTCCAAACACTAAATGACTTCTGAAAATCTTTACAAAATAAATCCATAATTTACTAAATAGCCCTCAACCTTCAAAATTATTTACAAACTAATCCAAAAATTACATTTTAACCCCCAGACTCTCAATTTATGGCTTTTAACTCCCCGAAACCAACACACTGATAAATATTATGGATTTTATGGCTACTATTCATTTAATAATATTTATCTATTTGTTTATTTAATACACGGGATGTTACACTAGAACTGCATGATATTATGGATTACAAATGATATGATAGGGTTGCCTGATTAGGCAGTGCATTGGTTAGAACTCGATGCTCGAATGATGCTTGCTTTCTGATTTTAGGAACCACTATTAATACCACTTAACTATCAAGTGAATATGCTAGGTTACATGTTATAAGAATTAGATAATTTTAGAAGGTTAGGTTTAACTCTATTGAGCAACTCTTATTTGAGTCTAACCATTGTAGTGTGAGACCTTGCAGTCAAAGAATTATCTAGTGTATGTTGCATGTAATTATATTCATAAGGTAATTAGTGAGTGTTAGTGGGGGTTTATTTTACAACTGATGGCAAAGAGTGGTGGGAAGGGAATTCTAGGAGAACCTAAGAACTATGTTAGCTTGGCAGATACGTTGTTTATTGGGAATGGAGAATGTTTAGTAGTAAGGGAGTCACTTATGGGAATCGATACGACTCTTGAGGAAAGTGCGGATAGGTATGGGAGGTAGTATTGGGCCCATACTACTAGAAGCATATGATCTGTACTCGAATCAAGGGGAGTCGTGAGGATACTAAGGAACTCACAGGGTGTGAGATTATTCGAGTGTTTTCTGATTGTTTGCATTTTTTATTTTCAGTATGGTGATCACTCGAGGTGGTTCAGGTCCTGGTGAGGGATCGGGTTCAGGCTTTGGATTCGGACTCTTGGATGATCAGATGCAAGAGTTCATTTCTTCTGAGAACCTGTGATATTCTAGAGCAGACTCCTGCGATCTTTGGTATGATGAAGGAGGGATCTATGGAGATTCTGGATGAGCGTCTGAGCGTATTCCATACTGAGATTGTGGTTACGGTGGGTTCGCGCTCTATGAATTTTTGATAGTTTCGTGTAAATGGGGATCATATGTTCTTCGGGAAGAAGGGCCCCATTGTTAGCAGGCGATGGTTGGAAGACATCATGAATGCTTTCCAGACTAGCACGTGTCCCGAGGAGGCGAAGATCAGACTTGTATCTTGTCTTCTGAAAGACAGATCTCGTGATTGGTGGGGGGAGGTAGGCCGTGCCTTGGGAGGCGAGGCTGTTAAGGTGATGACTTAGGATGACTTTGTTACAAGGTTTAGAGTTGAGTTTGCACCAATGATCGAAGGTTCATCGAATTTATATACTAGAGTTATTTAGCAAGCGGTATTTGATTGACTTGATTCTTATCCCTTTATACGAGAGCAAGGTTATTGTGGGGATGGATTGGTTGAGCCCTAATGGGGAAATGATTAATTGTGAGCACTATATAGTTCAGTTTCGAACCCCAAGTGGGGGAGAATTAGTCATCTGTGGTGAAGGTTCTTAACGGGGGCCATCTCTCTGTTCAGCTGTGAGAGTTAGGAGGTATCTTCCGCATGGTTGTTCTGGTTTTGTGGCTTATGTATTGGATACCAGAGAGGAAAAGAAGAGGATAGTCGGTGATGTATCGATTTTTCGAGAGTATTCCGATGTGTTCCTGGGGGATTTTCCTGGAGTGCCTCTGGAGATGCAGGTTGAGTTTCGTATTGATTTGGTTCCAGGTGCGGCTCTAATAGCCAAGGCACCTTAGCGGCTAGGATTGTCGGAGATGTAGTAGTTGTCCACACAGTTGCAGGAGCTGCTATACAAGGTGTTTATCAAGCTGAGTATTTCACCCTGGGGAGCACCGATACTTTTTGTGAAGAAGAAAGATGGTTCCCACAAGATGTGCATCAACTACCGGGAGCTAAACAGTAACATCCGGTTTCGTGAAGCTTCCTATTTCAGGAATTATGGAAATTAATGGATCAAGTTAGGGACCTGGACTTCAAACGGTTTTGTTTCTAGGCCTATTTGGGAGTAGATTATATATAGGTTGTGTGAGCCACGCTTTCGGTGTGTACTTTAGAGCCCAAGGGTATAATGGTAAAAGTCATTCTTCAGGCTTTTATTAAATTAAGGATTCTGATTCGGAAGGTTTTGAGTCAAAGGAGACTTGACGGGATTGTAGGCCTCTTCAGTACCTTTCCGAGTATATAATGAACGCCGAAATCGGATTTGGGACGCGAGAGTTATGACAATTTTAAGTTAGGAGGGTTTTGGGTTTAAGCTAGTATGTTGGGCGTACAGGGAGTATGTTCGGCGTACTAGGCTTAAGTGATCATGAAGTTCTTCCTCGTACGTTAGGCATACCCGGAGTACGTTGGGCGTACATTAGTCCTGGTCAAACCCTAATTTTTGGGTCTTGGACCCTATTTAAAGGTCTTATCTTATTGCAAACCCTTCTTACCTTCAGTCTCCATCCTCTCTAACCCTAAATTCAAAACCCTAGCCCAATTTGTAAGATCCTTGAGCTTTTGAGTGTTTTGGAGTGTTCTTGGTGCATCTTAGAGAATAAGGAACTCACTGGAGAAGTGTTGGTTGTCTTAGAGCTTGTAGATCCAGACCTTGTTCACCTTGATCTTTCTTTTGGAGGTATTAAGTTTCAATATTTATGTTCCTTTCATGTAGATCTAGTTTTGGGTTATGATTTTGTCATGTTTTGGTCACATGTTTTTCGTTCTTTTGATTAAAAGCTACTCTAAAGCTTAAGGGTGTCATTTCTTGTTAGATTTGAGGTTCTTGTAGCATAAAAATCAGATCTTGATGGTTGTGGTACAACCATGCATGAGTTTTTGGCCATTAAATGTTAATAAGAAGTTAGGGTTTGGTTTTAGGCCCCATTAAGCCATGGAAAGTCATAAAGTCAGCAACTTTATGACTTAAGATGTCCCTTAGAACTAGATCTGGAAGTTAGACGTTTTGTCCTAAGGCATTAAGAAGTTTGGAGTTGAGTTTGGGTTTCAGTGTAGTACGTTGGGCGTACTAGGGTGGTTTTCAAGGAGTATTCACTAGATGGGCTTTTGGGCCATTTTTGTACTTTGGTTCATTTTGCGTTTGGGCCTTGCTTTTTTGGGCCAAGTATGGGAAAGGTAAAATAGTCTTTTACCCCTTGGTATGATAAAATTTGAATTGGGCCTTAGATTATGGGTGATTGTCTTAATTATTTACTAGGAATGATTTTTGGATATGTTCAGTGTGAGGATCCTGGTAGCAGCAACGCATGTATGTTTCAGTTATCTCGGATAGAGGTGACTCTCCTTACTGTACTTATGGGTCGAAGGCACCAAGGACAGCCCACTATAATGCGTTATGTAGAATGCTAGTTGTCTTTTTGACTCTTGCATTGTATTCTCGGTTAGACCCATGGACATGCATGTAGGGCTATGACCATTTCATGAGAGGGCTAGGCCCAAATATATGTTGGGTTGGGCGTAATGTGCGGGCTAGGCCCAATGATATGTATGGTATGTAGTATTTTTAGGAACTCACTAAGCTTTGTGCTTACGATTTCATGTTTATGGTTTCAGGTACTTCCAGTTCAAAAGGGAAGGGCCCGACGTGACTGCACAACATCCCCTAGAGTTTATTCTACATTTGATTAGTCATGATTTTTACTCTGATGTTTAAATACTATTTTTCATCCTGGATGATTTTGGGAATAGAATTTTGTTTGAATTAATGTTTTAAAAATGAAAATTTTCCATAGATTTTTGGGATGTTACATGAACAAGTTAACAGTGAAGAACTGTTATTCGCTTCTGAGGATTGATGATTTGTTCGACCAGTTACAGGGTGCGTCTTGGTTCTCCAAGATTAATATGCATTTAGGTTACCATCAGATGAGAGTTCGGGATGAGGACATTCAGAAGACGACCTTTAGAACTAGTTATCATCCATACGAGTTCATAGTGATGCCTTTTGGGCTCACCAATACACCTGCAACATTCATGGATCTCATGAAAAGGGTTTTCAGGTCGATGCTGGATCAGTCATTCATCATTTCATTAATGATAGCTTGGTCTATTCTAAGACCAAGGAGCAACATGAGGATCACTTGCGAGAGGTTGTAGAGACTTTGAGGAGAGGGAGAAGCTTTAGGCCAAATTCTCTAAGTCTGAGTTCTGGTTGCGCGAGGTGAAGTTCTTGGGACACCTCATCAATTTGAAGGGTATATTGGCCGACTCAGCCAAGATCAAGGTCGTGATGTGGTGGGAGGTTCTGAGGTCTCCACTTGAGGTTTGGAGTTTCCTTGGCTTAGCAGGGTGATATCGAAGATTTATTGAAAACTTCTCTAGGATCACAGTTTCGTTGACCAGGTCGACGAAGAAGTCGGTTACTTTCTATTGGGGGCCTGAGCAGCATGCGTTGTTTGATACTTGGAGGCAGAAGTTATATGAGGCTCCGATTTTGAATTTACCAGAAGGTGTAGATGATTTCATGGTATATTGTGATGTGTCGATTACGAGATTGGGTGTAGTGTTGATGAAGAGGGGTCATGTGATTGCTTATGCTTTGAGGAAGCTAAATCCTCATGAGGAGAATTATCCTACTCATGATTTGGAGTTGGGGTGGTTTTTGCCATTAAGATTTAGCGTCACTAGTTGTATGGGGTTCGTTGTATAATTTACACGGATCACAAGAGTTTGAGGTACTTGATGGATCATCCAAATCTGAATATGAGTCAGCATAATTGGCTCGATATGGTGAAGGATTATGATTGTGAGATCCTTTATCACCCTGGGAAGGCCAACATGGTGTCTAATACTCTTAGTCATAAGGCGGCTAGTACTCCTATCATGCATGTATGTTTGAGGATGACAGTGATTACTCCACTCTTGGAGCAGATTCAAGGGGATCAAAGTAGGGTTATGAAAGAGGAGCACCGGAAGAGCAAGCACATAGTGGATTAGGTTTCCTCTTTTAATTATGATAGCCAGGGGTTGTGGACCCTACATCAGAGAGTTTGGGTTCCATATTTCAGGGGTACGCGACAAATCCTGATGGATAAGGCACATAAGTCGAATTTTTCTATTCATCCGGGTGTGACTAAGATGTATAGAAATCTCCGACTTGATTATTGGTGGCCCTACATGAAGCAGGATGTGGCATGGTATGTGGAGAGGTGCTTAACTTGCAGGAAAGTCAAGGGCAATCATCAGCGACCTCACGACAAGGTGGAGCCATTGGGTATTCCCGTCTGGACATGAGAAGAGATCATGATGGACTTCATCACAAAGTTACCACGGACAACACGAGGGGTGGATTCGATTTGGGTTATCAGGGATCGATTGACGAAGAGTATGTATTTTATTCCTATTCAGGAGAGCATCTTTGTAGAGAAACTGACAGATGTACATATACATAAGGTGGTGGCACGACAAGAGGGTCCAGTATCAATGGTTTTAGATCGGGATGTACGCTTTACTTCCAGATTTTGAAAGAGATTCCATGTGACAACCCGAAACTTTCATCTTATGTAATTGGTCCGCGTATTGTCTTTAAATCTTGAATTCATCACCCTTTGTAAATCTTGTGGTTCCGAATGCGTGTTTTGGACACAATATAGTCTAGTTATGGGTCTTAAGAGGTGTTGGAAAGTGTTTTGCATCATGAAATTGGATTAAACACACCAAAAGAGGTGTGTGCGTCCACACTTTTGTGTGTACAGCCGCACACCCTCCAGCCTCACACCCAAACATATATATATATATATAGATGGATACCTTCTTCATTCATTCATTTGGATGCTCCTTACTCTCTCTCTACTTTCTCTCTCTAAAATCTTCAACCAAGAACACCTTGAAGGCCTCATATTTGTGATCTAGTTCATCTTCAAGCTTATTAGTGGTAAACACTTGATTCCCAAGCCTTAAAGCTCATCATGTTCATCATATTCATGAACCCTTGAAGGTGTATGGCCGCACACCTTCATGAGGGGGCAGCACACATTCAAATCTCCTTAGTGTGAAGAGCAAACACTTCATTTGGACTCACAAGAGGAGTGTACGGCCGCACACTCCTGTGTACGGCCACACACACACACTAAACGGCCGCACACACTTGTGTGCAGCCTCACACACACTTCTGGCCGCACACCTCAGCCGCACACTCAATTTCTAGGCCATGCACTCACTCAAATGCCCACTTTTGGCCCTAAACTTGCATGAATCATTAAGTATGGATCATGAGACACTTGTATTCAGTAACGTCGAGCCCTAAGAATGTTTATCCATCATGTTTAAGCATGAAACATCCTAGTTCTAACCTAATTGTGTGTCATCACATGATTTATAGGAACCATTGGCATTCAGGGCATCCGTTGACACTCGAACCCTGCGATAAACTGTGAGTTCATACCCCTTTAATGAACCTTCCAAATGCTTTTATATGTTTTAAGGGGGGATACAAGTCAAATATACATGTTTATGAAAATTAATCACATGTGATTCACTATCCGTAACTCAAATCACATATGATTTATCACTATGCCTTATAAAAAGAACTTTACGTTTTAAAAACTATTTTGGATAAATAAACTATCTTCTAACTGTTCCCTTTGACAAGATTTTTCCTTAAATATATTTTCTTAAAAAATGTAACCACACTAATATATTTATATAAGTAAGACTTGAAGGACTTAGGACCGATAGCTCGCCTTATTTCCTGTTCTTGTTTGATTGTGGGCTTAGGGTAGTTGTTATCCGTCCGACTGTCGTTGATTTCTTAGTTATATATCATGTATATTGGTGTTGGATACGGGCCTTTTCATTTCAATCAATGTCTACACTACATAATTGCCAAGAATTACACCCACTAAGTTAACTATAATGGGTATAGTTAAGGCCACTACTACTCATTACTGCTACTATCTTACATACTATAATACACACTAACACGAGACGACTCACTAGTAAGAGAACTCACTATGAACTATACAAAAGACTACTTCACTATAATACAAGAGAAAGCACTAAACAGGGGATAACACACTAACTCACTATGAGATACGTTATTCGCTACATACTATGCCCAGAGTTTTCCGACAGGAAGACGACGCTACATGTATAGATCTATACGGGGCAGACACTATTACAACCCGACTGTTAACTTCAGTCCGAGTCGTGCAGGCCCAGGGATACCGCTACTTCTCTACACTATGCATGACCGGGAAGGTCATGGGGTACCCTACTACTCACACTATCAGTAGCATACAAGGAATACACTACATTCACACTAAAATACTAATACTAAAGAATATGTTTAAAATCCCGAAGTAAATAAGTATCTAATACTAATGAGAGTTTGCACCACTCTTACTGATATCAGGCATAACTTTCTTATTACACTACTTATTGGGGGTTCACTGATATATTTTTATTACAAACGATTTCTTTTAAATAATGAGACTTACATGCAAGTTACAGGTTTTTCAGTTACAATGTATTTCTAGAAAATATAGGATTTTCTAGAGTTTTCTATTACTTACGAATGTAAACTACAACCCTCACACTATCTGTACTAATGCATTTTATACTAAAACTCACACTAAACTCTTATGAACTCACCAGCTTTATGCTGATACTTGTTTTCAAAATAACTTGTATCCTCAGGTCAAAGATAGACAGGTACAGGTGCTACATTTTGGAGAAGGTGGAGCATACAAGATCCATCTCTTATTTTTGCATACTTTTGGTGTTTGTTGAAC
Organism: Lactuca serriola; assembly: GCF_051521515.1. Lineage (NCBI taxonomy): Eukaryota > Viridiplantae > Streptophyta > Magnoliopsida > Asterales > Asteraceae > Lactuca > Lactuca serriola. The sequence goes on along the minus strand of NC_136414.1, from coordinate 34,238,920 downwards.
TTTACAGAACACACTTGTAATTACACTCACTATGTAAATGTAATGGTTGCATGTTTCTTGTTTTTACTATTATACAATTGTGATGATACTGTACATGACGTCCTCCACCTTGAAACGTTTTCCGCCATTACCGGTTTTGGGGTGTGACAGATTGGTATCAGAGCATTGTTTATAGTGAATCAAGTATATCAACCTATAAAAGATATACGAACTATAAACACTTCGGGACTAAAACACTCTGACCAAGAATATATACTGTTAAGTATCTAAAAGATTTAACTAAGTATATATATATATACGCATAAAGTACAGGAGCCAATATCACCATAGAACAGAACAAAAGTATTAAGATTGTTGGATAGCATAATTGGGCTTAGAGACATATAGTCACATTTGGGGTAAATGTAGCCTGATCAACTACATTTTCATGAGAGTGACTAGCATGTGCCTAAGCTTGGTTGTGATGTTGCAACAAGTCTAAAACTTACCAACACTACCATAATACCGCTAGCATAAGAATACTATATGAGTATTCTGTATCTCTAAAACATAAATATGTGATAACTAAAAGGGTCGTTATTGGTAAGACAATAGTTGCTAAGTGAATACACCACGGTTACATGTGACTAGGGCGCTATAGACTCAGAATCTGTAGCCTTTGCTTCATTTCCTATTCTTGTTTGATTGGGGATCTAGAGTTAGGGTTGCTTATTCGAAGGACTATCTTGCTTCGGTTGCATGTAATTGGTATGCACTACGCAAGTATTGGGTTGACTAGTAACGATTCATCTTATAAGTAATTTAGGTTAGTACGTCTATTAATCTTCTTTTCCCCATTCTCGCATAGATAGCATGGCTGGCTTCCACCTACCCGGCAATCCGTACTATCCAAACCAGGGCAATGGAGGATGGCTCGATGAGGAGTCAGATAATGATCACCCGATCCCTTTGGATGATCATCATGCTGAAGGCTTCTCGGATAGCTCCAACTCCGTAAGTTAACAACCAACCTCCTGAAGCTCCAAACCCCAACCCTCGTCCGGTATTTCAGGGTCCCACCCCTATGTGGGCCATATCCTTGCATCAATGGAGCGAGGAGCAAGGCCAGCCTATACCTTACAATGGAGACCGAAGCTACTACAACATAAGCGAAGGAGGATCAGCGGACCGAGTTTTTCCCATCATGGTCCGAAGAATTGCCAGGAATGTCGAGCAGGGTCAAGCAGCCATTGGTCGAGTTGTAGAAGTGGATGCCAACTCGAATCTCAACACGGTTCGCATCCTCCAACTCGAAGAATCCATGGACAGGACAAGGAGGACCAACGAGGCTCTGCAGCATCAGCTGGCTGCATCCCGAGCCGAAGTTAAGGAACTCCGAGCACGTCAAAGGATTCATGACCGACACCTTCAGGAAATTATGCGTCGATTGGCGGATCTGAGGGTTCGCCCAACAAATAACCGTCGCTAGTAGAAGACATCTAACTACCTCACTCTTTTGTCTAAAGGACTAGCCTTTTCTCTCAAATGTTCCGTAGATCTCTTGTCTGTAAATAATCCTAGATCTAGAAAGCACTCTAACTAGATCTCTAAACTGCCAACATTTTTCCTAAGGTTTGATGTGAGACCTTCTGTTAGGTCAATTTTTCCTGAACTTGTATTACATCATCAATACAGTATATTGGCAGTTAACTATTCTATTGCTATGACTCTCATTCTGATTTTTGCATTATGTCGAATTAATCCATGAAACACCCTATTCCTATTTCGCAATAGACTCTTACTATTGCTATCATTCCTGTGATCTTCCAGTAAAAGATGCCTCCACGAAAGCGTCCAAGTAGAGGAAGACCAACAACTCAAACCTCTCCTCCACCACCTCCTCCTTCGCAGCTCGACCCAGTGCTGTTCCAAACAGCTGTGACCGCGGCTGTGACAGCGGCCATGGCTCAAATGAACTCTGGGGACGCGAGCGGTGGTAACTCTAGATTTGGTGAAGTCCATCAAAGAGTGCAGGGATGCACTTATAAGGACTTCATGAACTGTAAACCTACCTTCTTCGATGGTACCAGAGGAATTCTAGCGTTATCCCAATGGTTCGAAAGAACCGAAGCTGTCTTTGAAATGTGCTCTTGTCCCGAAGAGAGCAAAATCAAGTTCGCTACTGCCACCCTCACTAACAGGGCCCTGACATGGTGGAACGGCCATGTCAGTGCACTCTCCTTGGTAATAGCCAATGCCATGGGCTGGGACACTCTAAAGGACCTCATGAGAAAGGAGTACTGCCCGAGGGGTGAAATTCAGAAACTTGAGGAGGAACTATGGAACCTCAAAATGGTAGGCACCGACATAATAGCTTACACGGCCAGGTTCTGCGACTTGGCGGCTATGTGTCCCAACATGATTCCTTCTGAAAGCAAGAAGATTGAACGATACATATGGGGTCTAATGCCTCCGTATCAAGGAAACGTTCTAGCCTCACGCCCTACCACCTTCGACAGTGCCAAGGAATTGGCCCAGAGTCTGATCAACCATGAAGTCTCTTTCACTCCAGTAACAGCAACCACAACTACCACTGCACCACCCGATTCATCTGACAGAAAGAGGAAGCGATAGAATAAAAAGAAAGGCAAGAAAACTCAAACCTCCTCCAAGGACCAGCAAATCGTGGCGGTCCATGCTGCCACTACTCCAGCTACTCCTGCACCGCCAAAAGCTTATAGTGGGAATCTGCCCAAGTGTCCCAAGTGCCCTTTCCACCACAACGGCCCCTGCCGTGAATTGCAGTGTTCCAACTACGGTCGGAAGGGCCATACGGTGCGATTCTGCAAGGCCCCTCCCAAACCTATCTCACAAGTTTTCGGTTCGGGAGTGACCCCGACGTGTTATGGCTGCCGTGAAGCTGGTCATTTCAAGAAGAACTGTCCGAAGACTGCAAATATTGGGGGGAGCTGGTAGGCTACTCGCTATTGGTCACAACGAGGTGGTAACGGATCCCACATTAGTCACGGGTACGTTTTTCTCAACAACTCTTATGCCTGTGTCTTATTCGATAGTGGTGCAGAAAGAAGCTTCATAGATCAAAACTTTAAACACTTACTCAAACAATCCCCTCAACCACTAAAAGAAACATTCATCGTAGAAATGGCTAATGAGAAGACCGAAAGCTCTAACGAAATCTACATAGGTTGTACCCTCACGTTAGACGACCACTCATTTCCAATCGATCTCTTACCAGTCTCTATCAAGAATTTTGATGTCATTGTCGGTATGGACTGGTTGAGTCTCCATCGTGCCGATATCCTATGATCCGACAAAGCCATTCGCCTGAATCTTCCGAACCACGAAACTCTATTGATCTATGGAGATAAACCCGGTACGAGCCTACGTATCATCTCCAGTATTCAGGCTCAGAAATACTTGCGTAAGGAATACCGCGCCTTTCTTGCTCACGTTGTCGACATTAGCCAGAAAACGAAAGATCCGAAGGACATTCCTGTTGTATGCGATTTCCCCGATGTCTTTCCGGAGGACCTTCCGGGTCTACCTCCCAAACGTTAAGTTGAGTTCAGAATTGACCTAGTCCCAGGAGCTACCCCCGTAGCAAAGTCTCCCTATCGGTTAGCACCTGCCGAGATGCAAGAACTATCCGGTCAACTTAACGAGCTGCTCAACAAGGGCTTTATAAGACCGAGTTTCTCACCTTGGGGAGCTCCGGTCTTGTTCGTGAAGAAGAAGGACGGATCGTTCCGTATGTGCATCGATTATAAGGAACTCAATAAACTCACGGTCAAAAACCGCTACCCTCTCCCTCGTATCGACGACCTATTCGATCAACTACAAGGAGCGAGTTACTTCTCCAAGATTGATCTTCGTTCCGGGTATCACCAGTTACGGGTGCTTGAGGAAGATGTTCCGAAGACAGCTTTTCGAACCCGTTACGGGCACTTCGAGTTCGTAGTGATGCCCTTTGGACCGAGTAACGCTCCCGCAGTATTCATGGACTTAATGAATAGGGTATGTCGTCCGTATCTAGATCAATTCGTCATCGTCTTTATTGATGATATACTCGTCTACTCTCGGAGCGAGGAAGAACATAAGGATCACCTACGACGAGTCCTGGAAACACTGCGATCAGAGAAGTTATATGCGAAGTTCTCTAAGTGCGAGTTTTGGATCCGAAGAGTTGAATTCTTAGGACACGTGGTTAGTAATGAAGGAATCCACGTGGATCCCTCCAAAATTAAAGCTATTGAGAACTGGTCAGCACCGAAGACGCCCACGGAGATTCGTTAATTTCTAGGCCTCACTGGCTACTACCGCAGATTCATCCAAAACTTCTCTCGGATTGCGAAACCTCTCACTATGTTGACACAGAAGGGCATATCCTTCGACTGGGAAGAGAAACAGGAGAAGGCATTCCAGAACCTGAAGCGAGCCCTATGCACTGCACCAGTATTATCCATTCCCGAAGGAACCGAAGACTTCGTGGTATACTGCGATGCATTGAATCAGGGACTCAGCTGTGTCTTGATGCAACGAGGTAAAGTCATCGCTTATGCCTCAAGACAGCTAAAGACACATGAGGTGAACTACACTACACACGACCTCGAACTAGGAGCGGTCGTCTTCGCACTAAAAATCTGGAGACACTACTTGTATGGGACGAAGAGTGTAGTGTATACTGACCATAAAAGCCTCCAACACATATTGAACCAGAAAGAGCTCAACATGAGACAACGCCGATGGGTTGAGCTACTCAACGATTTCGACTGCGAAATTCGATATCACCCGGGGAAAGCCAACGTGGTAGCAGACGCCCTGAGTAGGAAAGAGTATTCAGGTCGAAGAACCAAGTCATTAACAATGACTATCCATTCGCATCTATCCGCATAGATCAAGGAGGCTCAGCTTGAAGCATTAAAGCCTGAGAATGTGACGGAAGAATCCCTGCATGGAATGGATAAAAGTTTGGAAATCAAAGGTGACAGAGCTTACTACCTTATGGACCGAATCTGGACTCCGCGCCACGGAGGTTTCAGAGAGGTAGTCATGAAGGAAGCTCACAACACTCGATACTCCGTCCACCCAGGTTCGGATAAGATGTATCTGGATCTCAAGAAGCTATACTGGTGGCCTAACATGAAAGCAGAGATTGCTACCTTCGTGAGTAAGTGCCTTACGTGCGCGAAGGTCAAGGTCAAATATCAAAAGCCATCGGGACTCCTCCAACAACCCGAGATACCTAAATGGAAGTGGGAGCGGATTACAATGGATTTTATAACCAAACTGCCCAAGACAACGGGTGGGTTGGACACTATTTGGGTCATCGTCGACAGATTGACCAAGTCTGCACACTTCCTCCCCCATCAAAGAAACGGACAAGATGGAGAAGCTCACGAGAACATATCTTAAGGAGATAGTACGGCTGCATGGCATCCCTATATATATATATATATATATATATATATATATATATTATCTCGGACAGAGATAGTAGATTTACCTCGAGATTTTGGCAATCACTACAAAAGGCTCTAGGGACGAGGCTGGACATGAGCACAGCTTACCATCCGCAGACCGACGGACAAAGTGAGAGAACGATCCAAACTTTAGAAGATATGTTGCGAGATTTTGTGATCGACCTCGGTAAATCATGGGATACACACTTACCTCTTGTGGAATTTTCCAACAATAATAGTTATCATATGAGCATCAAAGCAGCTCCATTTGAAGCCCTCTACGATGCAGATCACCTCTGTGCTGGGCTGAGGTGGGTGACACTCAGTTGGCTAAAGGACGAGTTCCTGACAGCGCTCTCACTGGTCCGGAGATCATTCGAGAAACGACCGAGAAGATTGTGCAGATTCGTGAACGGTTAAAAGCCGCTAGGGAACGACAGAAAAGCTACGCGGACAAACGAAGGAAACCCTTGGAGTTTCAGGTAGGAGACCGAGTCCTTTTGAAGGTCTCGCCCTGGAAGGGCACGATACGCTTCGGAAAGCATGGAAAGCTGAACCCAAGGTACATAGGACCATTCGAGATTCTTGCTAGAATCGGCCCTGTAGCTTACAAACTCAACTTACCCCATGAGTCGAGTAACATACATCCTACCTTCCACATCTCGAACATGAAGAAATGCCTATCCGACGAAACTCTCGTGATTCCCCTCGACGAGATTGAGGTCAATGAAAACCTCAACTTTGTGGAAGAGCCTGCAGAAATTATGGATCGAGAAGTGAAACGAACGAAACAAAGCCGCATCCCAATTGTGAAGGTTCGGTGGAACGCCAAGCGGGGACCGAAATTCACTTGGGAGCACGAGGATCAAATGAAACTCAAATATCCCCATCTTTTTGCCTAATAGTTCTGTAACTACCCTCAGTAGGAATTCTAAATTTTGAGACGAAATTCCCTCTAACGGGGGGGGGGGGGGGGGGTGGATAATGTGACAACTCGAAACTTTCATCCTATGTAATTGGCCCGCGTATTGTCTTTAAATCTTGAATTCATCACCCTTTGTAAATCTTGTGGTTCCGAATGCATGTTTTGGACACAATATAGTCTAGTTATGGGTCTTAGGAGGTGTTGGAAAGTGTTTTGCATCATGAAATTGGATTAAACACACCAAAAGAGGTGTGTGCGGCCACACTTTTGTGTGTACGGCAATACACCCATGTGTGCGGCCACACACCCAACCGCACACCCTCCAGCCTCACACCCGAACATATATATATATATATATATATATATATATATATATATATATATATATAGATGGATACCTTCTTCATTCATTCATTTGGATGCTCCTTACTCTCTCTCTACTTTCTCTCTCTAAAATCTTCAACCAAGAACACCTTGAAGGCCTCATATTTGTGATCTAATTCATCTTCAAGCTTATTAGTGGTAAACACTTGAGTCCCAAGCCTTAAAGCTCATCATGTTCATCATATTCATGAACCCTTAAAGGTGTATGGCCGCACACCTTCATGAGGGGGCAGCACACATTCAAATCTCCTTAGTGTGAAGAGCAAACACTTCATTTGGACTCACAAGAGGAGTGTACGGCCGCACACTCCTGTGTACGGCCACACACACACACTAAACGGCCGCACACACTTGTGTGCAGCCTCACACACACTTCTGGCCGCACACCTCAGCCGCACACTCAATTTCTAGGCCATGCACTCACTCAAATGCCCACTTTTGGCCCTAAACTTGCATGAATCATTAAGTATGGATCATGAGACACTTGTATTCAGTAACGTCGAGCCCTAAGAATGTTTATCCATCATGTTTAAGCATGAAACATCCTAGTTCTAACCCAATTGTGTGTCATCACATGATTTATAGGAACCATTGGCATTCAGGGCATCCGTTGACACTCGAACCCTGCGATAAACTGTGAGTTCATACCCCTTTAATGAACCTTACAAATGCTTTTATATGTTTTAAGGGGGGATACAAGTCAAATATACATGTTTATGAAAATTAATCACATGTGATTCACTATCCGTAACTCAAATCACATGTGATTTATCACTATGCCTTATAAAAAGAACTTTACGTTTTAAAAACTATTTTGGATAAATAAACTATCTTATAATTGTTCCCTTTGACAAGATTTTTCCTTAAATATATTTTCTTACAAAATGTAACCACACTAATATATTTATATAAGTAAGACTTGAAGGACTTAGGACCGATAGCTCGCCTTATTTCCTGTTCTTATTTGATTGTGAGCTTAGGGTAGTTGTTATCCGTCCGACTGTCATTGATTTCTTAGTTATATATCATGTATATTGGTGTTGGATACGGGCCTTTTCATTTCAATCAATGTCTACACTACATAATTGCCAAGAATTACACCCACTAAGTTAACTATAATGGGTATAGTTAAGGCCACTACTACTCGTTACTGCTACTATCTTACATACTATAATACACACTAACACGAGACGACTCACTAGTAAGAGAACTCACTATGAACTATACAAAAGACTACTTCACTATAATACAAGAGAAAGCACTAAACAGGGGATAACACAATAACTCACTATGAGATACGCTATTCGCTACATACTATGCCCAGAGTTTTCTGACAGGAAGACGACGCTACATGTATAGATCTATACCGGGCAGACACTATTACATCCCGACTGTTAACTTCAGTCCGAGCCGTGCAGGCCCAGGGATACCGCTACTTCTCTACACTATGCATGACCGGGAAGGTCATGGGGTACCCTACTACTCACACTATCAGTAGCATACAAGGAATACACTACATTCACACTAAAATACTAATACTAAAGAATAAGTTTAAAATCCCGAAGTAAATAAGTATCTAATACTAATGAGAGTTTGCACCACTATTACTGATATCAGGCATAACTTTCTTATTACACTACTTATTGGGGGTTCACTGATATATTTTTATTACAAACGATTTCTTTTAAATAATGAGACTTACATGCAAGTTACAGGTTTTTCAGTTACAATGTATTTCTGGAAAATATAGGATTTTCTAGAGTTTTCTATTACTTACGAATGTAAACTACAGCCCTCACACTATCTGTACTAATGCATTTTATACTAAAACTCACACTAAACTCTTATGAACTCACCAGCTTTATGCTGATACTCGTTTTCAAAATAACTTGTATCCTCAGGTCAAAGATAGACAGGTACAGGTGCTACATTTTGGAGAAGGTGGAGCATACAAGATCCATCTCTTATTTTTGCATACTTTTGGTGTTTGTTGAACTTTACAGAACACACTTGTAATTACACTCACTATGTAAATGTAATGGTTGCATGTTTCTTGTTTTTACTATTATACAATTGTGATGATACTGTACATGACGTCCTCGACCCTGAAACATTTTCTGCCATTACCGGTTTTGGGATGTGACATTCCACGAGGAGTTGGGTACTCGACTGCACTTCAACATGACTTTTCATCTGTAGACTGATGGACAGAGTAAGTGAACTATTCAGACTTTAGAGGATATGGTACGGGCATGTGTGTTGGATTTTGGCGGTAGTTGGGATACGTATCTCCCATTGGTTGAGTTTTTTACAACAACAACTACCACTCTAGTATTGATTGACCACTTTTTGAAATGCTCTACGGGAGGAAGTGTCGGACCCCGATCTGTTAAGGCGAGCTCGGTCAGCGAGTTATGGGTAGCATGGAGCTGGTGTTCCAGACTATCGATTTGATCCAGTAGGTACGAGAGATTGCAGACCGTATAAAGCCGGTAGAAGAGTTATGCTGATAGGCGCTGATCGGATTTGGAGTTTCAGGTCAGAGATATGGTACTCCTAAAGGTGTTACCTTGGAAAGGTGTCATCCGATTCAGGAAGCGGGGCAATATGGGCCCCATATACATTGGTCCTTTCAAGGTTAATGCACGGGTGAGCGTGGTTTCATATTGTTTGGAGCTACTCGAAGAGCTTAGTCTGATTCATAAAACTTTTCACGTTTCTCAGTTATGGAAGTGTTTGATTGATGACTCTGCAGTGGTGCCATTAGAGGATATTCGTGTGGACGAGTTTCTGAACTATGTAGATAGATCGGTTGTCTCAAAAGGAAGACAAAGACTCTTCGAAATAAGGAGTTGGGTTCAGTGGATGTACTATGGCAGCATCGGAAAGGATCAGAGTGGACATCAGAGCCTGAGGAGGAGATGAAGGAGAATTATCTAGAGTTATTTGCAGAGGTGGACTTCGAGGACGAAGTCTAATTCAAGTGGGGGAGAGTTGTAACATGCGTTTTCCATGTATTTTCAATTCCAGCTTAAAAATAACAAAATATTGCAAAATTGGTCCTTACGTTAGGCATACATGAAGTGTACGGTGGGCGTAAGTTATTAAATGGAACGTAGACTTCGTCATATACGTTGGGCGTACATAAGGAGTACGTAGGGTGTACTCATGCAGATCCCAAACTCGCAATTTTAGGGTTGATCCACTATTTAAGGACCTTAAGTCCCTTGAGGCCTCCCTTATTATCAAGCTCCACTCCCTCTTTCCTTCATTTCGAAATGATAAACCATGAGATCCTGTTTTGGACCTTTAGAGTGTTCTTGGAGCATTGTGGGAGAATGAGAAGTATATTATTGAGGACTGGTGGGCTTAGAGCTTGAAGATCTAAAGTTTGCTTTTCAATTGCAAGACTTAAAAGGTATAAAGCTCTCACCTTTATGATTCTTTTGTGTAGATCTAGGTTAGACTAGAGATTTGCATGATTTAGTTCCTATGGTTTTGGTTCTTGCGAGTAAAAGCTACTCATAACTTAGGATTAGCATTTATTGATGTTTTTAGGTTCTTATGGTATACAAATCAGGTCTTGAGGGTTATATTCTTCCCATGCATGAATTGTTGGTCATTTTGTGAAGTTATGTACCTAGGGTTTGGTTTTGGGCTCTATTAAGCCACGAAAAAGATTAAATTTGTCGACTTTATTAGTTAAGAACTTCCCAAGATTAAGATTTGTGAGTTGGATGTTTAGTCTTTAGGTATTAAGAGCTTTATAGTGGTTTTGGACAACAGAGGACTACGCAAGGCATAACCTCTGAGTACATAGGGTGTAATGGGTTTCACCCTGTATCCTCTTCTATGGAAACTCAATACGCAAGGCATAAGGATGGAGTACACATGGCATACTCCCAAAAATGATCTTAGGCCATTTTTGGGCCTTGGGAAATGTTTAGTTAGGTTTAGACTTGAAAGGGTAAAATGGTCTTTTACCCTTAGTAAGAGAATATGATTTGGACCTTTGACTATGGTTTATTACCCTAATTATTAATAGCGTTGGTTTTGGATATGTTCAGTGTGGAGAGCCTTTATAGCAGCACTGCATGTGTGATTCATATATCTTCAGTTTAAAGTAAGTCTCCTCATAGTATTAGCGGGTCGAAGGCACCAAGGTCAGCCCATTGGTCTATTTTTATAGGATGCTAGTTGTCTGTGTGACTCTTACATGTATTGTATGTATTTGTATGTATGTTAGGCGGGGCCCACTATATAGATTTGGGTGGGGCCTATTACATGTTATTAACGGATTTGCATTGGGCGGGGCCCGATGTATGTATGGTATGTGGTATTTTTGGGAATTCACTAATATTTGTGCTTACCGTTTATGGGTTTCTGGTACCTCTGGTTCGAAGGGGAAAGGCCCAACATGATCGCACTGCATCTACTAGTGTTCCACATTCTATGATTTTGATTTGTACTATGATAACTATTTTCTACATTGTCACACTTTGATTAGCTTATGAAATGAATCATTGATGGTTTTGGTTGAGTTAAAAATAAAAATTCTTACTTAGTATTTTTAGAAGGTTAATAATATATCATGATTCCTATTATTGTTTATAATAATGTGAAAAATTGTATACCTATTAGAATTTAGGAATAAGGACCGACGATGTTATCCAATACCCTATTAATAATGAATAAATTCAAGACCTCAACTTAAGAGATTATGTTATAGTAACACAAGTTTCATCAAATCATTATCTCGTTTCATTTTGTGATAAATTAGGTTGATGATTTATGCATTACAAGTTTATTAGGAGTAAATGTATCCTTATGATTTCTTACTTTGGTTTTGAGAAAAAAATGAGCATATAGTAAAACATATGTTTACATATAGGTTTCAAGATGTTTCAATTATATTATGACATTAAAACATTCAACAATCTCATCCTCAATAGCCTCACATGACAACCCAGTACCCCAAAAAATCCATGCACCAAGAAGTACGTTCCATGGCTATAAGATGATCATAAGAACCATGAATAATTTTATTGATCTTATCCATATTGATCATGAAACGCTTAACAGTAGGTTTAGTAGCTACCCAAAACATGTTTACAAGAAAAAGACCCTTTTACGACGCGCAAATCACGACACGCATTGATTTATGTTACGCAAAAGAGAGTGACATTAAAAAAGTGTCGTCTCTTCAAAAAAAATTAAGGATTTATGTCACGCATTAGTGCGTGCCCTTAGATTATTGTTTCATGTAAAAAAAATAAAAACACGGAGGGCACTTTATCTAAAATGTGCGCCCTCTGTGAGTGTCGCTTTATGTTTTACTCAAAACACGCATTCTTGAAAGGGGGAAATGAAATCCCAAAAAATTAAAACCCCGCCTATTCCATGTGAAAAATTAAAACCCGCTCCTCTTCCAAATAGCAAGAAAGAAGCCTAGGGTCTTCGTCTTCCTCTCTCTCTCTCTAACCTAAAACCCAATGCGATTTCATGGAGATTGTTATTATGATTTAAGAAGCAAAGAAGAAGACAAGCAAGGATAGTACTACTAAATTCCACAAAATCGCAGGGACTAGGGCTTTTTTTTTCAAGAACGAAAACACTTGGTGCTCTCTGGCCTCTGCAACAATCAATCGATGATCTCGCCTCACGTCTCCGGCAACATCTTTGCTCACTTCTCCTCCAACGACCTTAGGGGTATTTTCCTCCGACGACCTCGGGCTCATGTGACCTCGTCGGAGACTGCTTGAATTTCCACACCCTAGCCTGACTAAGATATGCTTTGGTTATTCTCTCTTCCTAATGTTTTCGTTCTTCTATTTCTTTAATTTCTCCTCTATTCATAGCTTTGATTTCGATTTTGGATCTTCTCATCTTCTCCTGTGTAAAACCCTAACTGAAAAACTATGCAGGTTTCAATGGCGATTTCCTCCTCATTCCACGATCCTCACTTCTACTCTCTAATGTAATGATGTGTTTTTGTTTTCAAACAGGGTGGTTTCATTGGAGCCTCTGTCAAAGAGAATTGAAGTAAACGAACAAACAAGAATGAAAACAAAAGTAAATGAACAAAAAAGAAAGAAACATATGAAAGGTATTCACATAGGTTAATATTTAATAATCTATCCTTTCTCCAAGGGCAAAATCGTAAATTTCAACTTTTTTGTAAACAGGGAACGAGAAATTCGGGCTGCAAAGGAAAGACTATTGCAGAAAGATGTTCCAAGAACAGCTGATGATTATGAGAAGCTGATAAGAACCTCCCCAAATAGCAGCTTTATCTGGATAAAATATATGACATTTTTTCTCTCCTTGAATGAAGTTGAAAAGGCTCGATCAATGGCTGAAAGGTATATAAAAATAAAAATTCTTCATAGTTGATTACAAAAATTATATAAATTTACAGTTTTTTGGTTGTTGTTTAGGGCTTTGAAGACAATTAATATAAGAGAAGAGTCAGAGAAGCAGAATGTTTGGGTTGAATACTTTAACTTAGAAAACGAATACGGGTCCCCACCAGAGGATGCAGTGGTAAAAATATTTCAAAGGGCATTGCAATTTTTATTTAAGAACTATATGCTTAGAGCTTCCAGTTAAGAAAATGAAGGTGAGTTAGTTATTGTTGTTGATTCTATTTTTTTACTTATATGGTTATGATTTATATATATTTGTTGGATTTTGCAGTTTTTATTTAAGAAGTATCTTGAATTTGAGAAGAGCTGAATATGTTAAGGCGGAGGCTCTTAAGTTTATTAAGAAGTTCTCTTACTTTTTTTTTTTGTTAAGCATGTCATATGTAGAAAAAGGGAAAATACATCAGTAGTTTGTTTTTGAATATAATAGCTTACTATCTCATTTGATTCAGGGGTATATCTGTAATATCGTAAATACTTTATATGATATATTTTTTATGGTGATTTATCATAAACATATATTTTTTGTGACAAATACAGAGGATTTTACTAAAATTCCAACAGATAGCACTAGCCGAAAAAGTGGAAGATGGGAGAAGGAGGCTTATATGGGTTAGTCTGGACTTTACTCATTTGAAATTTTGGATTACTGTTCTTTCTATTTTGACAGCTTAATTAGGATCTTTAAGTGCTTTGGTTGATGTATTATAATCTAGGATATGTTTATTCTTATAAAATTTATTTATTTTAAAATTCAGAATATTTGGGTTTGTAATCTTATCGGGAAAATGGCTTAGAAGTAGACAAATACACTGCAAAAGAGTATTTGTTGTTGGATCCTGATGCTCGCCCAATAATGAGTGAAGTTGTTCAGATACTTCTAACTATAGCACCAGAAAAATCTAAAAGGCGGAATTTCTCCGTTGACTGCTTTCAGGTTTGACTTTGACCTTGAATTTGACTCTGTCTGTTAAGTCGTTTTTTCTGCGCTCTGAAACAAATCTTAATTTCTTTAATAGGATTATACCATTAGAATGGAACGCGAGCTTCAATAATTGTCATCCAGTAGATCATTTTCGTCTGAATCTTCATTGCTTGTGCATACCCCTCATGAAAACGAAGAACCAGTTACAGTTATAAGTCCCGGTTCACATTATGCACTGGTGACGCTGCTGATTGATTTGACAGCATCAGGTGACCTTGATCTCTACGACAAGGTTAATATGTTTATAGTTGTACCGGGTCTCCTCCTTCAAATCTTGCATTTATATACTTAATTAATTATTAATTAGGTGTTCGTTAACATGAATTTTACATAGTAGTTTCAATCAACTGTCTCCTAACATGAATTTTACATAGTAGTTTTGCATTATCAATGGTTTGTTGGATCCACACCTCTTTCAAACTTCACCCCAATTCCAAATGCTACAGCTGAGGTAATTACTAATTTGTGGTTCTTTTCTGAATTATTGCTTTTAATGACATCTCACTCTATGTAATTGTTTTATTCTTTTTTTTTAGGTGTACTGGCCAGATATCCCCCTATATTTGCTCTATCTTCACCAGTCTCCCAGGTAAATAACAAAAAAAAACCCTAATCCCCACACAGTCTTTCCTAATTGTGCCATTTAGATATCAATTTTAACCTTTTTGCATAGGAACCAAATGCCCAAAGGTTTTGAAGCTTGATGTGCGTGGAGAACTAGTGGAGGGAAACATAATTACATGCCACCTAGAGGTTGCATGGTGTGGTGGGACCCCGGCAAAAGGCATTTCTAGGTAAGTCATGTTCATACAATTACTATGTAATTTGAATTGTCAACAGAAGGCTTAATTAATACTTGTTGCTTTTTTCATTTGGTTAAGGAGAAGATGGAATAGTAGTCCAATGGTGATTTCTGGTGCTAAAAATGAGGAATATTTATTGACTCTAGATGACTTTGATTCATGTCTAGTTTACAAGATTACTCAAAATAGGAGAAAATTTTGCTTCTAGATCTTGTGGTGATTTGTAAGTCCATTATATTATTATTATTATTATTATTATTATTATTATTATTATTATTATTATTATTATTATTATTATTATTATTATTATTATTATACATGCCCATTATTATTATTCTTTAATTTAACTCTGAATAATCTTTATCTTTTTTTATTCTTGGCAAGGCATCATAGTGTATATGTTGGTCAAGAAGTTGCTGTCAAAATTCTTAGATCTGAGCACTTGAATGAAGCATTGGAGAATAAATGAAGCATTGATCCTTGACAAGGCAGATATGGACAATGATCTTGAAATGGTATTGACTATTTACTATTTACGTTATTATGTCCACCAGAACAGATAATCTCTTGCCCTTGGCTTTTCCCTTGGCAGTTAACTTTTTCATGTCCTTTAAAAGTATTTAAGGAGGTGCAGGAAGAACATCATACAAGCATTTACAAGGAGCTGTTGTATCTATTCAGACTAGGCTTAGAGCAATGACTACACAAGATGAGTTCAGAAGAAAAAGAAGAAGACGGAGCAAGGCTGAAACTATAGTTGTGAATTTTAGCAGAAGATATCGTGTACGTGTTCTTGTGTTGCTATTGTCGATTCGGGAACATCTTTGCTTACGTACTGGTCCAACTGTAAATAATTTTGTTATGGTATTTTATATGTATTTTATTTTGTATTTTGTATGACATTAACTTTTGTGTAATGGATTGTACTTTTTGTATATGGTATTATATTTTCTATTATGAGACATGAAATGCAAATTTAATTCGAAAAATAGTAAATCTATAAATAAATTTTTTAAAAAAATAAAAATAAAAATTACGATACGCAAAAATGTGTGTCATCTTCATTTATGACATGGCCTTTCTTGACAGCGGCTTTAATGATACGCATTGCGTGTCATAAATGCGTGTCGTAAATGCGCGTCGTCTCTCGTTATGACAGGGCCTTCCTTGACGCGCATTTGCGCGTCGTCTGAGCATTTTACGACGCGCAATGAGCGTCGTAAAAGACTGTTTTTCTAGTAGTGATTTTGAACGCTACCCCACCATATACTTCTGAAATTGGCATAAATATATGCCTTACACATTGTTTGTGTTTTACATGGGGTAGGATTTCCTTTGCAGCTTCAAGAAGACCCTAGTAATGACATAAAAAAATTAATTATTAATTACGATATATAGATACATATAAAGATATATAAATTTATAAATTACTTGTGTTGATCACAAATAACATATATACCCCTTCCATCTTTCAATACAAGATTATCATCAACCAATTCCAAAAAACCATTTCCAATTTGGCTTGTTGTTAATGTCAACAACAATCCAAGTTGTAGTTAACATTTCCCCTTTACACCTTCCTTTTAGAAAAGAACCATCAAGGTTAAACAACAACATTTTTCCATCATTATTTAATTGCCTTAAAACATATGTAAATTCTTGAAAAGTAATGGTGTTATTAGAGTTTACACTAACACTAACTTTAAATGTACTTCCTGATTGGATCTTATCAACTCTTGTGCATAATCCCATACATTAACATAGCGACCACTTAATTTTCCTTCAATTAAAGACATTGTCATACACCTTGCTATGTAACAGTTTCACGAAGATCATGTAATGAAATTTACTTTGGATAATGGTTTGTATTTGCTTACTTTAATTTTGGTTTTCTAATAACCTCCTTCAGAAATTGCCTTGATATACATGTTGGATTCATAAATGATGCAATATTAAAACCCCTAACACACTCATGTTTATCAACATTTTTTTAACTTGAAAAGACCTTTCAGTGGTACTCATTCAGTTTGCCTTAACAATAAAGGCACACTAAATTTTGTCTTAATTACCAACAACTAGTCTCCCATGATTACATTTCTTGAAACGGATATGATAACCATTATGGCGTAATTGGTTAAACATGTTTTATTTGGTGCGGTGATTCATGCCTCTCTCCACATACTAGTTTTATTTTATTTCATTTAACCTTTGGATTGTGGGTGTAGTACTCGAATCCAACTCCATCTTGTTCCTCGTTTACACGTGTCAATTATTTCGTATGATCTTCTTATTCATAGGTGTCATGTTTTATATCCTCTATGAAATCCCCTTCAACATTGTCCTATTCGGGGATTTATTAGGCATCATCTTGACTAAGGTGTTGTTTGTTTTTTGTCTGCATATCTTCTTAGTATCTTCTTTCTGCGCGACGCAGACGATGCACAGACATTAAGCTTCATAGACTGTTTATGTTTTTGAAGACTGCAAACCTCAAAAGGTATGCACGTCCTCTTCTTGGCGCAAATGTGGACCAGAGTCTTCAAACCTCTTCAGACATCTTCTAGTCTAAAAAACACATATATCTTTGTTTTTGTTTTTTTTTACCTTAGATTTATTACAACTTTATCTATTATAAATAACTTTTAATAAAAAAAACTACAATACTAAAAGAAAAAAAGGTTTGGTGACACAATAATGACATTTGTGACAAATTTATAAATAATGATTTAATTACAATAAAGTCACTGAAGTTGTTTATATAGACATAAGAAAAAAAAACTTAATATTTTCTTATATTTTTTGTGTCAAATTTTACAAAACATTATTTAATATGATATAATTCATTTCTTGTGAAAAATATTTATGCCCAGTTTTTAATTGATTTAATTGAAAAAGTAAAATGAAAATTTTTATTTAAAATCAAAAGTTTATTTGTATCCAATTTATGTGTTAAATATTTTATCCCTACTTATCAAATATATACATTAATTCATACCATTTTATTTTCACTTTTATACAATAATACATAAAAGTTGATCTACATTTGTTAATTATCTATAATAAAGTCATAAAATTATTGAAAAACTCTTTTAGTTTTTTTTTTTTTTGAAATAAATTTAATTATATTTTAGTTTATTCTAATTGTCTGCAGATGTTAAAAACAAACAGTCTAACTGTAGACGTTTGTTTTACCTCTTCTACCCAAGGGCAAAGCTATGGTGTATCAAGGTGGGTCCTAGGACCCACCTAATTTTTTAATTTTATTTACTATCTATGTATATGAAAAAATTATGACCCACCTTGAAAAAAAATTAAGACCTACCTTTTAGTATTTAGACAAATAAGATACAAATAAATATAAGAAATGATGGAATGTTTTACTTAAATTTGCAAAGAATATGGTTAATTTTTATCAAAACCTATTCCAAATTGGAGACAAAGATAAAAAGTGGTAGTTATTTGATATTATAAATCGGATATCTCTACTCAAACTAGTAAAAATACATTATTGGCTGTAATTATAGGTAGTTGCAAGAAGACTTTTTAAAATGAAAATAAACCCATTTGTACTATATATATATATATATATATATATATATATATATATATATATATATATTGTAAAAGTCCGGTTTTAGGGGTCAAGTAGGCCGCTTTGTACTGGTTTTTAAGGTGTTCGAACGGTCCGGATGAACGCAAACCGGCCGCTTTTTACTGGTTCGACCCGCCCTGCCCTGCTATAAATATTTTTGTCTTTTCGCTTTACTTATATAAGGAACCATGTTCTTTTCTATTCTAGATTCGCCATTGCTTCTACCACAAAGGTCTGCAGATATGATCCGCAGATTATAGACATTTTGTCATAGAAAAAACAAATCTAAGTGTGTTTAGAAAGTATCGTTGCATCTTGGGGTTTCTTTTTAAAGTCTTTGTCAAGTTAGAGAGTATCTTTGCATCTAGGGGTTTGTTTCTTTTTGAAGTTTTCATCCGTTCAATGTCTGTCAATATCTTCTCCATAGTCAATACTAAACACAAGAAATTGACTTTAGTGAATTAGTACTAACGATCAACAAACCAAGAAAAAGATAGATAACATGGATAATTTCACCAATTTTTACCTGCAATGTGTGGATTCCGTGGTTGTCGTTGCATCTTTGACTATTAGAGGGTAAAAAACCAAGTAAATGAGGACCAAGAAAAAAAAAAAAGGAGAGTTATGTCAAAACCCATGTCATCTAATTTAGGCCACATAAGCACCGTTACCAGATAAATTATCGGAGGAATATGATGATTTGAATAATTTACCCGGTGATCTGTACTTTTTTATAGAAAAAATAATTTTAAAACTCTTACGTTAATTTGTTATTATAAATTGTAGAACTGTTGAAATTGCGCAGGAGAAACCACCAAATTCCCAACGCCCAACGGATTGGCGTGATTCATCGCAACAATCAACTACAACTTCTGATGGCGATTTCTAGGGTTTTAGTTTTACACTTCCCAATTCGAAATTCTTGTTACAAAAGCTTCAACATAAGGTAGCATTTTTCAATGTTCTTCAGTCTGCTGTTCGGTGGGAAGTTGGTGCGTTGCAAATTGCAGATGTGATATTTCCCCTGCATTTGATGTTTTATATGTATACAATCTCCATGACCAGGTCCGTTTACGCAACCTTCTCCTTTCTTCCTTTAAATATCTTATACATTACTTCATCACTATTTCTTTTTCTTTTATCCATCTATTGTTTGCCTTTCATTTTCACCTAATTTAGCTTCACTTCCAATCCAGAATTTGATGCTTCCTTTTTATCTTTATATTCTTTTTCCACAACAAACTCTGACATTCTCATTCCAACGATTTAAAATATATGATAATAGTGAGCGAAAGGAACACATGTCATGACTTATTAGTATCCCTATATAGAAAATTCAACTGAGGCTCTCTCAAATCAAATTGTTTGGAATGATAGTATGAATTAATGGGTATTTCATACTGTATATGAAACGTTTTTGAGAAGTGAAGCTCTTCATACATTATGGGGAAGTCAGGGTCTAAACATGGAGATGCTAATTCACCATGCGGGTCGTTTAAGTATCAGTTTAGGTATCAAAAAATGGTGCAAGGAAGTGATCCAACAAAGGGGAGGAGGGTGTCAGGAGGAGTCTACCAGTGGGATAAGCTTGAGTTGTTTAATGGATTAAGGAGTAACTCCATGAAATTAGGTTCTTTAAAGGGTGCTTATGTTGGCAAAAGGCATACTTGGATCCGTAAACATTTTTCATCACTTGTTTTCACACTTTTATTGATGGGTTTTCTTTTTCTTTTGGATTCTTTTATGGGTTCCATCTTTGAACCTTCGGTTCTTCAAAGTAATCCACCTCCCAAAAAATTGTCTACTGAAACTGAAATGGTATGTGTTTATGTATTTCTTTTTTGGGTCTGCATCAGCAAAGGAAATTGACCAAAACCAATTGTCAATTAGTCTAATAACCAAATATCATATGTAAAAATGGGTTAAATGCAAGAAATAGCAATGCACTTCCATGGATTTGTTTATTATAACATTCTACTTTCATTTCTTCTTATTACAACATTTTATTTTCAAAAATCTACCAAGTTAGCAATCTCATCTGAATACAAAACATTTTTCACTTCTATAATTGGGTAGCTTTTTCAATATACAATGCCTTAACAAAGTAATGACTCTTTTCTTGAAGTTTGGAGATAAAAGTGGCAAAAATGTGGTGCAAATGTATGGTCACCTTGCAAGTATGGCTTCTGGTGCTCTTGCAGAGGTTTGATTACCATTTTGACCTTGCTCATTGCTCAATAAATAGCTTTTGTTTGTTTATAGTTGATATGTATTGCTGTATGTTCATGAATAATTTCTAACACAGAGAGAGCTTAAACAAGAGGAATCAAGATTTTGGAAGGAATCTTATCGAAAGGCATCATTATGGAGTCCTTGTGCAGATAGAAAGGAATCAAGAAATACAGGTAAAAAAACTGATTTCAATGGCTAGATTGATAAAATGGTGAATTTCTTTCCATAATGAAATATTAGATTATGTTTTATATGATCTTTTTCATGATTTGTCAAATGTTGTTAGGACAGGAAATTTTCAAAGCAACACTGGTTATATATTGGTTAGTGCAAATGGAGGTTTAAATCAACAACGTGTTGCTGTAAGTAAAATGTTTTCTGATACTTATTAACCATTTTGATCATTTTTATGCATATGATTGAAGGCTTTATGGAATTTATTATATAAAAAAGTTTGTTGCTTTGTATATAGGTATGTAATGCTGTTGCTGTAGCATCATTATTAAATGCAACATTAGTTATTCCAAGGTTTCTTTACAGCAACGTATGGAAGGACCCCAGGTTTGTTACTCCAACTATTTTCTCTTCTTTTCATTTCTAAATTAAAAAATATAGTTTTGATGACTATGTTTATGATTCAGCCAGTTTGGTGATATCTATCAAGAAGATTATTTCATGAAAACATTGAAGGATGAAGTTAATATAGTAAAGGATCTCCCACCTCATTTGAAATCACTAAACTTCAAAGAAATCGGTAGTCTGGTATGTTGTCTTTTATTCCCTAATTTGCCCTCCATTAAAGTAACAAAACAAGGAATATCAATATCTTACTCCAATTCTTTATGATAATGTTTTCACCATTGAATTTCAGATAACTGATGCAGATCTCACTAAAGAAGCAACACCAGTTGAATACATCAAGAAAATTCTTCCAATTTTATCAAAAAATGGAGTTGTTCACTTTCTTGGATATGGAAATCGCCTTGGATTTGATCCTATGCCTTCTGATCTTCAGGTTACATTACAATTATCAGATTTTCAAATTTCTTATATATTTTCATTCATACTAAATCTTATTTATTTAATTTTCAGAGGCTAAGATGCAAATGTAATTACCATGCTTTGAAGTTTGTGCCAAAAATCCAAGAAATCGGTTCATTGTTGATTAGAAGAATAAGAAAATACAATGAGCCAAGGAACAAATTAGATAAGGAACTACTAGGAGATTTCATCACAAATCCTCAGTCAAAGTCAAAGTCAAATGGTCAAGATACAGATAGAGAACCACTTAAGTATCTTGCTTTGCATTTGAGATTTGAAGTTGACATGGTTGCCTACTCTTTATGTGATTTTGGTGGTGGAAAAGTTGAGAAAGATGAACTTCAAACATACAGAGAATCCCACTTTCCATTACTAATGCAACGATTGAAGAAGTCAAAGTGAGTATGTTGAAATTTAGGGTAAAAATGCATGAAATAAGAAACCTCAACATAATGGACAAATCATGGGGGTATATTTGTAATTTTTCTATAATTGGGTGATTGTAGGCCTATTTCACCAGAAGAATTAAGAATTTCAGGAAGATGTCCATTAACACCAGAAGAAGCTGCACTTGTTTTAGCTGCTCTTGGTTTCATGAGTGATACATATATTTATCTTGCTGGATCACAAATATATGGAGGAAAGTCAAGGTTACGCCCTTTGACCAATTTATATCCTCATTTGATCACAAAAGAGGATCTCCTTTCCCCTAATGAACTCGCACCTTTCAACAACTTTTCTTCTCAGGTACCTTAAATACACGAAATAGCAACATACTTTCTCTTACTTTTTATTTATTTATTTCTTATTCAAAATTTGATGAAAGTACATTGCTATTTCATGAATTTGGTTTTTTAGCTAGCAGCAGTGGACTTTATTGCATGTGCAACTTCAGATGTATTTGCAATAACAGATTCGGGAAGCCAATTATCTTCATTGGTTTTGGGTTTTAGAACATATTATGGTGGTGGAAATGCTCCAACTTTGAGACCTAATAAGAAGAGACTTGCTGAAGTGTTGTCAAAGAATAATAAAACTGTTATAAATTGGAATGATTTTGAAGCAAGAGTAAAGAATATGATAACTGAAGCACAAAGTGTTAGATTGAGGGGTTGGGGTCGAAGTATTTATAGACAACCAAGATGCCCTGAATGTATGTGTCGTTTTCAGTAATTGTTGTTCAAAAACAATCTCTTTTTGTTTTTTCTTCTGAGTTTTTAAGGTTGTCGTTTCCTCATTTTGCACATAAGAATGCTCTTTTGTTGTATTTTTTTGATAAACTTAAACAAAGGATTATGCACAAATTTAGACTTGTAATCACTATATCGATTGATGAGCATCTTTCAGAGATTAGGGGTTGAAGTAGAAATTTCTTTCAAAATTTGGACTTGTGATGCCCATGAAGGTAATAAGTTTTAATATATTTCTATTTCAAATTTCATCTTAAAAGTAAAAGATAAAAAGGATTAACAAATGGAGGACTCTAAATTAATTCCATTTAATATGGCTAAGTAAATTTACATGAAATTAATGAAATTTAGAACAACAACAAAGCTATCATGCTCTCATGAAAAAACAACACATCATAAAACTTCCTAGCCTCGAAAAGGGATTGTGATCAGCACAATCTCTATCTTGAAAATGACAAAACTACCCCTTATGAAAAACCTCATGATGGTGGGAAAAAGCGGTTAAGATTGAAGGGGAGAGTGTAAAACTCTTCATTTCGGCTGTCTCCTTTGAATGTTCTGAACTTGGCCCACCATGGCATCCCTCGGTCTTTTGCACTGTCTTTGAACTCGAGTGTGTTGTCAAGAAACACCGACACCATCAATGCCACCGTTGGGGAGGAGAAGAAGATGGTGTTGAGGAAATCATTGAACTGCACCAATACATACACAAAAAAAAAAACATTATTAATAGATGTGAAATGACCAAAATGCCCTTCCGGTTTATTGCATGAAAACATACTTGAGAACATGTAAAACATGTCCCTAGTGTGCAAAAGACCAAAATGTCCTTCAGGTTATGTGGAAGGGACCGTGAAAAGACCAAGATGCTAACATGTCCCTAGTGTGCAAAACCTTTCCAGCTATCGTATGTGGAAGGACCATGAAAAATAGATGCGAAAAGACCAAAATGCCCTTCATGGTTGTGGTTTGTGGAAGGACCATGAAAAGTAGATGTAAAAGGACAACCGTAAAAAATACAAACTTGTCGTGTATGCAAAGAGATATGGAAGTTTTGTATGAAAAAATAGTAACTTGCCGATGGGTATGTGAAATGACCAACTTACCCATTCGGCTTTGGTATGCGAAGGACCATGGAGAGCACCAGCCGTGTACTCCCTAAAGTATTCGGGAATAGACAAGCCAAGGAAGAAAGACACGCCCACGATGAACAAGTTTCTCATCGAGTTCATGTTTGTGAATTGCAAGAATGACAACCCCACAGAAGCTGCCAAAACAACAAAACACCAAAATAATTATTTTTCACACATTTCACACTTTCATTATTAACCAATCAAATGCTTACCAACAAGACCAAATAGCACACAATATGCCGCAGCAAAAATCGGGAAAGGTATCGACGCAAATAAAGCTCCAAATTTCCCTACACATTATATTATTATAAAAAAAGATGAAATCTTGCAAAAGACGTAAATGCCCCCGTGAAATATTGGATTAATGGGATTTGTGGGCTTACCTAAAATCGAGAAGAAGATCATGAAGCCAGCTGAGATTTGAATGACTCTTCGGCTACCTACACGAGTGCTTCCAAGAAGACCGACGTTTTCTCTGTTTTGTTTGGAAAATATGTTTTAGTTTCATGTCTTTTCTTTTTTTTTTTTTTTAAACAAATGTGAAATCGTGAATAGAATTTGTTGAATATCGGAAACACTTACACGGAAACTGTTGAACCGGTTGCAGTTCCAAAAAGTCCACTCAAAAGAATCCCGACACCCTGAGTGACGAAATATATTTCTTTTTAATTAAAATCAATACTTACAATTTATGGTGATTTTTTTATTGGTTGAATTTTTAAAAGTACAATATTGTAAAAAAAAATTCGTAATTTATTTATAATGGATATAAATAACACTGACCTGCCACCCAATGCCGCGACTGAGAACATGAGCAGGGGGAGGTGTTGCACTTGCTAGACGGGCTGCCGCCTTATATGCACCTGTTGACTGTTGTAACACGAAAATCATCAAAATGTTACAAAAGTATAAAATCATCAAAATCTGGACACAATATAACCATGTTGTAGAGTGTGACAAATGTCATTAAAACAAAAAAAAAAAAAAAAATACAATATTTATAAGATTTTCACCTCAATAAGGGAGACGAGAACTGCTGCCATCATCCCAAAAGCATGTCCTGCTTGAAAAGTTGGCGCACCCCATTGAAGTGGATACGGAAACTTTATCCTGCATTGAAGTGGATACTTTGAGAATCGACTTTATGCTTTGAAAAATCTATGAATCATAATAAATTCATGAATCAAACTACTAACCATGGTGCAGAGGATATGAGATCGGCTTTATCGGTTCTGCAGTGCAATTGGGTCTGTTCTGGGTGATGTTTATATGCACCACTAGCGGTTAATAGGTGTGCATAGGCCCAGATCACTGCTATCGTCAAAAGAAGAGCAAAACGTTCCAATATCGGCAGTTGTTTCGCCTGAAACTGTTTCAGGTACTGTTTTTCCACCGGAAAATCAAGAAACGGGAAAATTAGCGTTTTCGTTCATCAAATACGACTAGTTTTTAGTAAACGTAATGGGCACTAGTGATATACCTGAGAGAACATGATGAAAAGAATCAGCATTGGTATGCCGAATTCCACGCATCTCCCGACCTATGATTATGAACATTTTGAATCAAATCGTCATGAACAAAGATAAAGTTTTGATTTTTTTAGCTCAAATTAAAGGTCTTTGAGTCCTTTCTAAAGATTAGTGTCAAGTTCGAATCGTCTTGAAACCGAAAACGAGTGTAATTTGACCTCCAGAAGTACTCGCGTCATGAAGTTGAACCCAGAGCACTTTGACTTTCTCAGGTCAAATACTTTTCTTTGCATTCTAAAATATGGTAAGGTGTTTTTACAAAATTGAGTCCGCTTTTCCTCTACGATTTGTAGTTGTTATACTAATTCAATCGGGTTATCAAATTTTAATAAAAAAAATTAAACGATTTGTATGAATTTCAAAGATGAAAACGAGTCTATATGACCTCAAAAAGTCAAATCTAAGACTAGTAAAGTAAGCATACCACGGGAAATCCTCTGTCAAAGAGACCAAAACCAGTCAATGCAATCACTGGAACCATACCAACAGGGCTAAAGAATCTGAAATAAATGAAAATTTATTAGAACTCGATTACAAAATCGTATTGTTTTCTTTAAGAAATTGTAAATTTACCTAGAACAAATGGCCCACAACTGACTATATCCCAAGATAATCTGCACGCTTGATGCTACTATAAGCGCACCTTGTATCGCTCGCATTGTAGCAAGAAATCTCTGAAAGTGCAAGAAACTCATTATTATATCAAACTGGTTGCTATTTCTTGAATCATTAGCAAGTTTGTAAGTTTAGATTTACCATATGATCGTCGACAATGGTGGCAAGAGAAGGGTCATGGATGATTGAGATTATAGGGACCATGAAAGCCCAAGATCCACCAACAACAGTTGGCAATCGAGTTCCAAAAAGTGTTTGCAAAAATGTATTAATCCCTTGAACAAATAACAACGTTTGCACCACCCTCACCTTATCATTCTGCAAATTGTTAATGTACAAGTTGTAAAGCACAGTTATACATACATGGTACAAGTATATGATGCATGTTTTGGAGGAAAGTCACTCACAGATGTACCACCCATCAAAGGAACAAGAAAACTGGGAATCATTACAGCAGTTCCTAAAGACAAGATGTAATGCTGAAACCCCAAAGCTATCGCTTCCCCTGTTTTTTTTTTTTTTTTTTTTTTGTTCAGTTTTAAGCTAAAATCAGCATGGAAAGTGTGAAAATTTCGTTGATTTTAAGGAAAAGTGAAGAAATTTACTTACCCCAAGATGGATTGGAGTCGATACAGTACTCTAAACCCTGAAGTTGGTCTGTTGGAAGATGAGTGATATCCTCTGCTTTTGGAGCTTCAGCCATGGTGGAAAAGATTTGGAAAACTTAAAACAACCCAGAAATGCTTTTGTTTCGATGCTGAAATAAAGATTATTTTTTGTTTAGAATAAGGTTCTGGTAGTGAAAACGAATTCAAGATTCTTTCTAGCTCCAAATGTGTTTATTAATGAGTGAATCAACAGAAACAGAATCGAGATTCGTTGATTCCTTCTTCTTCCAAATGAGGTTTTTTTTGCTGAAAATGACTGAATCAGCTCAAATGGATGATTGGATTCTATGTGAGAAAAAGAAAGAAGAACGTAAAAGAGAATTTGGCGGATGACCAATGAGATAGAAAGAGGAGGAAAAAGCTTATAAGGGTCAACAATGGTGGAGTTGAAAAAGCCCTAAAAGCAAAAGTTGATTGGAGAGTTGCAGGGGGGAGTCTTTTTGTTTGCTTAGTGATGTTGAATCTCTTTGCTTTAAGTAGTGATCCGTTAGATTTGAGAGTGTGTTGACAGAAATGCCCCTCGAAAATACTTCCAAAGTTTATGTTACCGTTGGTCCCTCTGTATGTATTTAATATATAGTTACCCCACTTACCAGAAAATATACTAATTTTTTTATTTTACTTAATTAATATTACTTATTTGCTCTGCAAATTTAATTAATTAATTACTGTTTTGAGCATCAAATCGTACTCAAGATGAAATACACAAAAACAAAAAAAAAAATGTGAAACTAAAGTATAAAAAAAAACGTTTATCTAGAATACTAAAAGTTATAAAACATAGTATGAGATTTTATTCCACAATTGTTTCTAAACCTTTTAAGATAAAGTTACATAAATGGTCCTTACAGTTTATAAAGAGATCATATGTTCGGTTCGTAACTTTTTTTTTGGTAAATATGGTCCATGTAAATAACTAATTTAAAAAATTTGTACGGACCGCCCTTTTGTCCCACACAATTTATTTTCTGCAATTTTTTCTTATCATGTGGCCTTTAATTGAGGATAATTTAGTCTTTTTTTTTGTATTTTTTTTCTTTTATATATATATATATATATATATATATATATATATATATATATATATATATATATATATATATATATATATATATATATGTGTGTGTGTGTGTTAGATCCATTTAGAATTTATATTTTTCCAAAAACCGAAAAATCAAATATGGAACGTTAGATCAAAACGAACTCATTAAGGGCATAATTTTCATCTTATCAATCTCATTTAATGTTTAATTTTATGTTATTGGAAAGATTAATAAAAATATCTAAAAATTAACATAATAAATCAAGTTTTTTGTATTTTTTTTTAAACTAGTAATTTTCAATTTAAAAAAATGCAAATGTTTAAAGTTTTTTTTTTTTGGAAAACAAGAATTTTTAAAAAAAATTTAAAAAAACAAAACTGTAATTTTTTAAGAACAGTAAATTTAAAAAAATTAAAATAAAAATTAAAAAATTAAAAAAAAAAACTGGAATATTTAAAAAAAATCAACATTTTAGATGTATATATATGCATATTGTTCAAGTGCATATATACATATTTCTTATACTATAATATTCGTAAGTAATTAAAAAAATCATTTTTATTTAATAATCTATAAACACAATAGTACAAGTATTTACCCGGTACAAAATAAAATATAAAAAAACAGAAGATGCTACAAAATTTCAAAACTTTTTCATGTCTTTATGTCAAAATTTTTATATTTTCTTCAATTTATCATTTTTCACATCTTTAATATTTTCCACGAATTCTTCCAAATCTATAAGAAATTTTTTATAAAAAATAGATGTAATTCACCTATGATTTACATGCGAATTACATATGATTCATATGCAAATTACATGTGATTTACATGTAATTTGTATGTAATTCACTTGTAATTGATTGTTAAAATGAAACAAATTAAAATAAACTATATATTTAGAAAAAAAATAATAATTAAAATGATTTATATGTAAATTATATGTGATTCATATGTGAATTACATATGAATCACATGTGATTTACATGTAATTTACATTTAATCTATATGTTATTCACTTGTTATTTAACTAGAATTGACAAATGACAAATAAGTCATTTGGCACATGTGGTATGTGTATATCTTTGGTCATTATAGCAAATGTCCAAATCATGAATTTTTATTCACATTACACATTACTCCATTAATTTGATTAATTTGATTGAAACTTTAAAATTCATCCAATTGACTCAAAACTAATCATTAGTTTCCAAATCTAAATAATTAGCAAATATTTATATATGGATATATCATGTAATATTCGCATGTAAATATATCATGTGAATATACCATGTACTATTCATATATGAATAATTGACCAAATAACGAACTTTCAAACGTTTAGATCCAAACCTATATTTGACAAATCAGATCATAAGTAAATTCATAAACAAGTTAATGATCTTTATGTAGATACAAATACATCTACATGATATAAGGACCATGCACATATTAGATTAATATAATAATATGATGATAAGAGTATATGAAGTGGAAAATGAACATACCTTCCCTGTAACTTTCTTGTTTTCTATAGATATAAGAACTTGCACAACGAGTTGATTACACCATAAGATTAATTGGTGCTCCATTGATAGCCATACATTCTTTATGCACATACTACTAATCATAAAACTATGAGTAGATGGGACAATACCATCAACTGATTCTAGCTTTGACCTTACCTACATACAGTGAGAAGAACACATCTTTTACTTTGGGTCTAGGGTTCTTTTAGGGTTTATACAAGTGATTGATGTTAAATAATCACACCTCGTAATCACTAGCACCACCAGAAATGGAGACACTCAATATACATACATATATATATATATATATATATATATATATATATATATATATATATATATATAGGGTCTAGTGAGGACTCTTTTTTCGGTAAGGACACCTTAAAAATTTGAAAAAAAAATTAAAAAAAAATACAAATCATAAAATTGAGCATAATACTATATCAGAAAGAAAACAAAATGAAAATTTTTTTGGATCATATAAATTGAAGCATAGATCATTTTTATAATCCATGATTCACTTTTTATGATTAATGATTCAATTAATGATCTAATTTTTTTTCTCCGATATAGTACTATGCTTGATTTTATAATTTGTATTTTTTTATATTTTTTTAAGGTAAACTCACCGAAAAAAGAGTTATTATATATATATATATATATATATATATATATATATATATATATATATATATATATATATATATATATATATATATATATATATATATATATATATATATATAGTGATAATACAACGCAAACCTACGATCATTTTACTTAATCAAACACTTGCAAATTCAACTAGCTCCACTAGTATGAAATTATGTGAAAACAAACCATAAAATTGAAATTTCGGACAAAATTAATCTTCTTGGTGAAATTAAATATATCTTATAAAATAAAGTATATGGTTATAACAGAAACAATAACTTTCCTGATGTGTAGTTTAAGAAGAAATAGGAAAAACTCAAAAGACATTTGTTTCTCTGATTTGCCTCATTGAGATTAAATATATTTATTTTCATGATTTTCGTTGTTATTTTAAATTATCCTTCTCTTTATATATTTGATCACGTCTTCCTCTCCTCCCTTTTCGCTTCTACCCATATTTTTACAATTTACATAATAGATATACTTAAAGTTTTGGGTCCCTTATAACTTTAGGCACTGGGCAGTCGCCTAAGGAGCCCCTTCTCTTGGGTCGACCGTCAACCCTACTCAGGGCCGGCCCAAGGGCTGGACGAGATGGGCCACAGCCCAGGGCATCAACTAAATGAGGGCAGCAAAATTTATAAAACTATTATGGGTGTGTCTCATTTCATTTGGGTCAAACTTTAAATAAAATATAAAAGTCCAATACAGGGGATTAAGGGAAGCGTCGACCTAAAGCAGCAAAACTAATGTGAAGTGAAGGCGGCAATTGAACATTTTAACCGGATAAAAATCTCACGCCTATACTCTTAAGAACAGAAAATGAAGAGACGGGGCAGAAGTTGAGGAGACGGTGAGACATGGAAATGGGGTATAAGATCTAGCTGTATAGGAAGAAGTGCATAAAACTCACACCTTTGTCCTCGATATTTCTCTAATTCTTTTCCAGATCTTTTGGCAGAAATCAAAGACAAGGGCCGTTTCAGTACTGTTTTTAAAAATGGGCTGCCCCGCAGCTCTGGCCTTCATGATTGGCTGTGCTTGCCGAGCACTCGTCACTCCGGAGGCAAACGCCTCCCTCGGGCATTGGGTGCAGGTGCACTGCGTGCCATTGGTAATGATTCTACTACGGTGCCACAAATTCGCAAGAACCCAGTCGATCTCTCATAGACGACGACCTGTTAGCAAAAAATATATTCTTTTAGCTTACTCTTTCTCTTATCCTTCATGTTTTGGTTCTAGATCTTTCTATGATTCTTCATGCCGATTGGCCTCGATTGAAGATTTCATTAGATGCAAAGCAACCAAAATTATTTTCGTTGGGTTTTGCTTTTAGCATTTCGGTATAAATTAAATTTTAAATATCCTTGCCTGATACTATGTATCCAACATTTCACTCCTTAGTTTCAAGTAATTCATATTTCTTATAAATGTCTGTTGCATGCCATTGAGCGAATGAATAGAGATTTACTGTTAAGTAACAATTATGTTGATGGAAACACAAAATGGTCTTATCTACCTTTGCCATATCATAGATTTTACAAAATGTCTTACCATTGTCGTCTTAGTGTTAAATGTCAAAATGAAACATCAACTTTTTTTTTCATTGATTTTATTTCAATGGCATATTCAACAAATATAACATATTCAATCTTTTTTCCTGTGTACTTTAGTTACTAAACTTGAGTATGTGAATATGACAGAATTGCAAGACAATTGGTTTGGCCATTTGGTTTAAAGTCAATAAAATTTTGACTGGAGCGGCCCCTCCAAAAGTATGTTACAGTGATAGATCGTGATTCTTTTATATTTCCTTACCTTTGTGAGTGAAACTTTGATTACATAGGCGTGTTAGGATTTTCATCCTTCATACATGTAATTTGTTATGAAAATTAAGAATCAGAATCATCATATGGAGATCCATGGAAGTGTTGGGAATGGTTTTAGGCTTAGAACTATAAACGCAATCTTAAAATATACCAAATGTAATTTCCATTAAGAGTAAATTACACGAATGGTCCCTATGGTTTAGGATAATTTGCGCGTTTGGACCTTAACTTATTTTTTTAACTCAGAAGGTCCCTACTGTTTGTTTTTGTTACATGCTTGGTCCCTGTCTTTCCTAAAAAACTATTTTGCCCTTGATTTTTTTAAAATATTTAAATAAACACACCTCAACCCCACAAGTCTCATCGCTTTACCTTACCTATTCTACCATTTTTTCCTATTTAAATAATAGTTTTTTTAGGTAAGATAGGGACCAATCACGTAACAAAAACAAAATGTAGGGACCAAGCGCGTAATAAAAACAAATAGTAGGGACTTTCCAAGTAAAAAAAATAAGTTAGGAACAAACGCGTAAATTACCCCAAACCATAGGGACCATTCGTATAATTTACTCTTCCATTAATCATATCTATAGATTAGTATGACTCAAAACATTCTCAAATAATGTTTCTTACAAACTTAAAATTTAATAGAATTGGTAAAAAAAAAAAAAGGGGGCATAAGCAAACATCTTTGCCCAGGGCATGGTAAAACAAGGGACCGCCCCTGACCCTACTCGAAGCATATCATTAATATCGTGTACTGAAAAAATATTGATAGCAACGTAATATATGAAAGACACACTACCATCTACATATATCCTTTCACGGATACTTAGTAAACATGCCGCTATTAACTATTTTCAATAAAATAAAATAAAATAAAATAAAATAAAATAAAAAACTTACAGTTTTATTCAAAAGTTGTATTTTTTCCCAAGTTGGATGAAGGTATAGGAATCAATGAGAAGAAGGTAAAGAAAGCTAGTCCAAACTTCATTTTACGAGTTCTCATGGAAGTAGAACATATGCAGACAGACGACGTGAGGAGGTAATTAAATTTATTTGTATTTTATAAAAATTTTATGAACACTTATATAAATATATTAATTGTTTTTGGCTTATTATAGAGAGAAAAAGGACAAGACCCGCAACATATCGACGGTTGGAGACAGAAGCGATTTAAAGAAAGTCAGAGTTGGTGTACACTGTAAGTAGAAGTAGTTTGGGTAAGCAATAAACAAAGTTAATAAGTTGTTTGATAAATATGTTATTATTATTATAGTTAGTTTAAGGTATATTATTATTGTTTTAGTGTATAAATTTAGTTATTTTTTTTAATTAATGTATTTTATTGTTTTCTTTATTGTAGGAAAACATTCAACGAGAGAGGATGTTGATGCAATCACAGCTCGGGGAGAACGAAAAGTTAAATGAAGAACAATGTTTCGCTCGTGCCCTCGGTGAGAGACGTGGACATACTCGTGGAATTGGAAAGAAACCAAGCATCAACAATAATTTATTTCCAAATGAACATACCAAACGTTCCAAAACTTTCACATCCCAATCTTCAGATAATCTCCAAGTTGTATTATCCCAACAAATTCAAATCATGCAACAACAAATGCTACAAATGAACCAAATGCTTAATAACACTTTCGCGGCTTTCATTCCAAACTTCCAACCACAACCAATGCCACAATTCCAGTTTAATCCCAATATGTTTCCACAAAATAACCCTGAAACATCAAATGAACTCGCGGAGGATGATGATGATAATGTTGATGATGATGGTGATGATGATGATGATGATGATGATGATAAGGAGGAGGAGGAGGAGGAGAACTAGAATGGTAATGACAACAATGTTTGTTAAAAACTTGTTTTTTTTTTGTTATTTTGTTATGTAGTAGAGTTTGAATGGTATGTTATGTTTATTAAGTGTTTTTGGATTTTAATGGTATGTTATGTTATGTTTATATTATTTTAAAAATATCCTTTTTGGATTTGTTTTAAATGGTATATATAACAAAACCTGTGGAAAATATAAAAAAAAAAATGCTATAGAGACGACATGTCGTCGGTATAGCTTTCCAATTGTAAAAACGGTTTTCACACTCCAAACGA
Organism: Lactuca serriola; assembly: GCF_051521515.1. Taxonomy (NCBI): domain Eukaryota; kingdom Viridiplantae; phylum Streptophyta; class Magnoliopsida; order Asterales; family Asteraceae; genus Lactuca; species Lactuca serriola. The sequence goes on along the minus strand of NC_136414.1, from coordinate 34,204,760 downwards.
CATGTCGTCCGTATTGATCAACTTTTCCAAACGACAAGTCGTCGCTATAGGTCACACTTGTCCAAACGAGAAGTCGTCTCTATAGGGTCACAGTTTTATTGACGACAAGTCGTCTCTATAAGGTCCGAATAAAACTTTTTCTAATTTCCTCGAAAATCAATCCCGACGACCATTTGCAGACGACATGTCGTCTGGACTGACTATGCTATATCGACGACCCCGACGACATTTTTGACTTTTACCGATGGACCTATACCGACGACTTTTTACAGACCACATGTCGTCGGTATAGGCTTTAGAGACGACAAGTCGTCTGGACAGAGTTCATAATTGTCGTCTGCATAGTGTACGATGTTGCCACATACATTCCATACCGTTAAAACCATTGTGACTGAATATTCAAAACCCTAAATTCCAAATGAGAATTCTTTGTGCATTGCGTATGTTAATCGAAAAGAAACATAAAAAGAAGATGAAGATTGAGTTTTTTTGGGGATGACTATGATTAAATACATTTTATGGATTAATATCGCACGCCTAAAAGAAAATACTAAATAATCTCACATGAGGGGCACATATAAGAGAAAATAGTATAACACAAACAGTGTGAGGCAAAAAGACGATCTATGCAACTTTTTGAAACCATAGGAACAATACAGATAGTTGATTCTTTTAGTTTTAAGTATGTATGAATAATTGAATATACAATTAGCCGATATAGTTGTATATTCCATCATGAATATACACAATTGGCTGATTTATTAGTTGTTACTATCTAACTAGCTGATGTCTTTTGTGTGGATATATTATTAGTTGATCTATTAATTGCACATTTCACAAATATATGAATAGTTGATGGATAGCTGTATATTTCACTATAAATATATAACTATGTATTAGTTGGATATTTTTAAGTTTTTATTATAAGCACATAACTAGTTGTAATATACATGTGATGTTAAAATATTTTTGATTGTATATAACAATATATCGATATTGACTTCTAATTTTCTATTTGTAAAAAGAAAAAATTATGAACTTAGCATATATTAAACTTTTTTAGATAAAAATAAAGTCTCTAAATCATAAAATATCATCATCTTTAAATTGACGTACTAAAAAATATTGTCCTGTACATATTTAGTCATTGTTTTTCTTTTCAACAAGAAGGTTTCACTTAGGTAATTTGGTTAAAACGAAATCATCTTCGTTAAATAGCAAGTTAGCAACATAATATATTTGCAAATGTATAGGGATGATCGTTGTATAATTTGATTGATAAATAATGATATTTCATGGTTTAGTATTATTGTATTAAACCAAAATTTTGACGAGATAACTCAAAAAGTCGAAATAATTGTATATTTATCAAATGGTCTAAATGAAAGACTGTTAAAATACACCATGATTAGGAATGAATGAAAAAAACAATAATCTCAATGGACTAAATAAAACATGATATTATTTTATGATATTATCCCTTAACAAATTTATGTATATAACTTTAGTTATGTAAAACTTTCACATGCAAAAAAGTACAATTAAAGAAAACATGAATGCCTCAAAAAGACAGTCCCAAAGAAAAGCACAAACTTAAAAACAGTATAAAGTACGACTTAAAGTTTGCTTTGCATGAACTTAAAAAAAAAAAAAAAAAAAACACGAAACCAAAGATCCACTATTCAATGCATGCAACGTTACAAGTACTAACACTAATTGTACAATATACATCCTTGTTAAAAAGTTGCTCAAATGATTAAAGGTGCCAAATTCAACAAGTTTTGTAATGTCATAACAAGTTAAAATGCTTAGTTTTTGTATGGGTTAACATGATTTGTGTTGGGATGACCGTTTTGATGTATATGCATTTTTTAATCATATAAATATTTAGTAAGTGAAGTTTAATTACAAAATTATATTCTTAAGAAAACAATCTACTTTTTTAATAAATGTTTTATGATGTTGTATAATTAACCTAAGCGAAACATTTTAAAAAAAACAATGCACGCCGAACTACAACTATCACAGTAAATTACTTTGATTAATTATTTGTGAATCAACTAATTTTGTTTCAGGATTAATTTGTTTATGATTTTGGTTAATTTTGTGCGCCTCTTCAAAGTACTTACATGTTAATTTCAAATTATTTACAAGTTGTTTATAATTTTGATCAGTTTACTGTTTTTGAATATTTGATTGATGGTTATTGTTTTAGATTTTGTTTTTTTATTTTAGTTTTTGGTTTTTGATCTACCGAGAAAATAGACGGAGAGGTCACATCATACGGAACGTTTGATAGTTGTTGATTGAGTCGGATTCCATTGAGTTAACCAATTCATACACAATCTCAAATCTGATCGAGTAAGAGATATATATAAGAAGAGTCATGATTTTAAAATTTGTTGATTGGGGAAACCTGAACGCTTAGTCCCCAAGTAAATTTTTTAACTCGGACGTTCCATAATATTAAAATTTGTTACCCGTCTGGTCCCTGCTACATCTGCAATGACTGTATTGCCCTTATTTATTTATTTTTTCTTTTTCTGATTTATTATTATATGAAATAAATATAAAAATTAAAATTAAAAAAAAAAAAAATCCTAAACCGCCTTATCTTTGCCTTCCCCCTCTCGGGTTAGAGCTCTCCCGCCACTATGCCACTGTCTGTTTCCTTCCATCACATATGCAGATGAAATCAAATAGCCATGGTACAAATAAAGAAAAAAAGACGTAGAGAAAATCCGGAAAAAAACCAAAAGGAATCGATTCAAAACCCTAAAAATCCCCAAATAAAACACAGATCCCCCACCACTATGCCACTATCTATAATTCTTCTTCATCCCCTATCACAAATATGAAGAACGCCACACACCACCATCATGGGGTCGATTGTGAACGAAAGGAAGTAAGAAGAATCGATTTGTGAAATTTGTCTGGATATAAGGATATTGATTGAAGGTGGAGGTAAAGGACCGAGTGAAAAGGAAACCATCCAAAAAAAACTCATGAATGCTTCAAATTTTTTGGCTTTAAAATGTAGGTGGCTTTTGATTTGGTTTCGAAAAACACAGGTGGATTTTGATTTGGTGCTTCTTTTGTCTTTAAATGTTCGCTTTGTTTAATGTTTGGGTTTGATGTCGATTAGTCTCAATTTCATTATTGGTAGAGGATTTGAGTTCAAAATTTCATTAGATTCTTGTTGTGATATGTAGGGAAGAAGTTAAAGGACTTTAGATGGTGGAGGATACCGGGAGATATGAGGATTTGGGTTGATTTCGGTCATATGGTGGTGCTAAGGGATTTCCACCCTTCATTTATCGATTTATTTCTCATAAAAAGCCATGACAATCATCAACAGGAATTGGGGTTTCTATACCTTTGTTTTTTTTGTTACTGTTCATCGAAAAAAACATGACATCAATGAAGATGGTTACCGGTGGATTGAGGCGGCCTACTGGTTACCAGCAACGGTGACATCTAAAAGGTTTCAAGCTATGGTAGCAATGATGTCAATTGAACTTAGAGAAAGAGATGGAGAAGGAAACATACGTTTAGAAAAATGTGGGGTTTGAGATATAGTAGGGTGGGTTTTGAGGTTTTTTATTTTTTAAAATATAAACAATTAATAAATAAATAATAAACTGTTTTTTTAAATGCAAGGGATACAGTCATTTCAGATGTAGTAGGACCAGGTGGGTTGCAAATTCTAATACTAGGGATCATACCAGTTAGAAATCTTGCTCAAGGACTAAGCGTGCAAATTTACCCAAACCATAGGTACCACCCATGTAATTTCCCAAAAAATTAAATTTGCAAGTTGAAATTGTTTTGAACTAATTGCAAACAGGAGGGATCATTTTTGCAGTTTTTTTTTTTTATTATTGTTATATTAGTATGGCCCATAAATGACCAACCAAACTCCTCAATCGGTTGCTCCTCCTCCCACAAACATCGTCATCAAAATCAAAACTTAAATCTTTGGAACGTTAATCCAATTCCCATTTCGCATTTACCATTTCTAATTCCCTAACCCCCAAATTCCCTCCCATCATGCCATCAACCACGCCCTCCCCCACCACAAGAAAAGAAGCCCTCCTCCTCCGCCGCTACGAGATCGGCCATGTCCTCGGCCAAGGCAGTTTCGGCAAAGTCTACGTCGCTCGCAACGTCAAAACCAACGAACAAGTCGCCATTAAAGTCATCGACAAAGAGAAGATTTTGAAAGGCGGTTTAATCGCTCACATCAAACGCGAAATCTCCATCCTCCGCCGTGTCCGACACCCCAACATCGTCCAACTCTTCGAGGTAATGGCTACAAAAACCAAAATTTTCTTCGTCATGGAATACGTAAAGGGAGGTGAATTGTTTGGTAAAGTCGCTAAAGGTAGATTAAAAGAAGAAATGGCTCGAAAGTATTTTCAACAACTAATTTCCGCTGTAGGGTTTTGTCATTCACGAGGTGTTTTTCATAGAGATTTAAAACCTGAAAATATATTATTAGACGACAATGGTGACCTAAAGGTTTCCGATTTCGGGCTTAGTGCAATCTCTGAACAAATTTGCGGTGATGGTTTGTTCTACACATTTTGTGGAACTCCGGCGTACGTCGCGCCGGAGATTTTGGGCCGAAAAGGTTACGAAGCAGCGAAAGTCGATATCTGGTCTTGTGGGATCATCTTATTCGTGTTAATGGCAGGTTATTTACCATTTCGTGATCAAAACATAATGATTATGTATAAAAAGATTTACAGAGGAGAATTCCGGCGACCAAGATGGTTTTCACCGGAGCTATCACGTTTATTAAAACGATTACTTGATACAAACCCAGAAACCAGAATCACCATATCGGAAATCATGGAAGATAAGTGGTTCAGAAAAGGGTTTAAACACACAAAATTTTACTTCGAAGATGACAAGATCTTTAGCTTAAAAGATGAAGAAGTTGACGATGATTGCATAGCGTATGCTTCTGATCAATCTGCTACCGAATCTGAAAGTGAATCAGATGGTAAAAGACGATCTAGACCCATGAGTTTAAATGCATTTGATTTGATTTCATTTTCACCTGGATTTAGCCTTTCTGGGCTATTTGAAGATGGAAGTGAAGAATCAAGATTTGTCACCGGAGCTCCGGTTTTTAAAATTGTTTCAAAGCTGGAGGAGATAGCAAAAGTGGTTAGTTTTTCAATGAGAAAAAAGGATTGTAGGATTAGTTTAGAAGGGTCAAGGGAGGGTGTTAAAGGCCCATTAATAATTACAGTTGAGATATTTGAATTAACCCCAAGTTTAAGAGTTGTAGAAGTTAAAAAGAAAGCAGGGGATAAAGGCGAATATGAAGAGTTTTGTGAGTGGGAATTAAGGCCCGGATTGCGACCTTTGATGCATCCCGGGACTTGTGGACCTAAACGGACGGTTTCTGCTCCCGAATGAAGAAAGAAAGAAGGGGTAAAACCGTAAAACAGTAAAATGGTATGGTGTTATTGTGTTATTTTACCTCTTTGGTCTTGTTAATTATCTGTTTCTTGATGCTAAAATGCTAACTTTTAAAGTAGAAGTTCTTTGATCTTTTGATCTTTTGTTATTGGTCATATGGTTAAATGGGATTCAATGGTTTTATCTATGCGTTCTTGCAATTTGGTATTTTTTAATGCAATTTGATTAGTTATCTGGGTCTGTGATAGAGTTTGTGAATCTTTGTTAGGATCTACCATATGTCAGGTAGATTCTTAATCAATCTTTCATAGCATATAGAACTCAATACTTTTGTTGAAACGTTGCATTTTTAACATTGGACTTGACAAACATTCTAGGGCTATCTTCGATGCCGAGGATGGGTAGATTCTTAATCAATCTTTGATAGCATATAGAATTCAATACTTTTGTTGAAATGTTGTATTTTTAACATTGGACTTGACAAACTTTATAGGTCTATCTTCGATGATGAGGATGGGTAGATTCTTAATCAATCTTTCATAGCATATAGAATGTTGCATTTTTAACATTGGACTCGACAAACTTTATAGGTCTATATTCGATGATGAGGATGAGGAAGACATTAACGTCTTTTTAGTAAAAATCTTGGTATAACTTCTTTCATCCTTTGTCCACTGCGTGCTTGGGCCTTACAGCAAAAACTAAAGAATTAAACCGTTATAAAACATTGACATAGTTCATAACATGATTTTTTTAGGCAACCAATTGCAAATTGTTTAGAGGTTTTTTTTACCGGTTAACCCAACTAACACGACACAATCTATTTCTATAAGAAAACCATAGAAAAGAAAATTCTCTAATGGACTAAAAATGCTATCTTTTCTAATCTTTCCTACACCTAAAACTGTCATTTCTAAACTTTCATAAGTACCAAACTATAACACATACACACACACTCCTCTTCTTATTTGTGCATCGGAAATTATCAATGAAGAACAAATCAGCCACCAAATTACACCCAACCAAGTTCACGTTTAACCATTTAAAAACTGCATTCCAAGTTCTAGCCGCTACTTCATATCTAACAAAAAAATGATCAAGTTATCATGTCTCTAAAGAACAAATCGGGCATAAGATAGACAGAATGTCTAGACCTCGCAAACTAAGGTTCAAGTTAGTAGGGAGTTTATTCAATAAAACACGCCAGATTAAAATGTTTACCTTCCTAGGAATGAAATGATTCTAACGGGTTTATGTATCAATAACCGGAACCGGAAGGACTTTATCAGCAACGCTTCCTCCCCTCCTTTAATTGCCCTACCATAAAAACCCAAAAAACCAAGATAAAATTTTCATTTTTAAATAAGAGTTACAATCATCAAATTGTTTCAAAAGTCATTACATAGTAACAATGTCAAATCATCAGAGTAACAATGTCTAAAAGTGCAGAAAATGGTGAGGGGATAATGATGTGCCATCACGCCGGACCATTTCCCTTAGTACCGAATGTACCTGAAACCATAAATATTGTAAGCAAAAAGTTAGTGAGTTTCCCCAAGTACCATATACCAAACATAAGTAATTTAGTGATATGGTCCAAACCATAGTCTTATAAGTAATTTCCTGTCGAGGGCCAAATCCCGGTCTTCCATACAGTTGTCAGGGGCCAGATCATGGTCTTTCATACAGATGTCAGGGGCCACATCCTGGTCTTTTATACAATTGTCAGGGGTCAAATTCTGGTCTTTCATACACATATCACAAATATAGCTAGCATCTTATATCACAAATAATGGCTCGGCCTTGGTGCCTTCAACCCATTGATATAGTGAGAAAACTCACATCAGTCCGCTGATAAATAGCTATATGCTCGGCTGCAGAACTGGAAGATCCCACACTAACATAAAAAATAACCCTAATCAAAATTAGGTCATAAACCATAACCATGGGTCTAAAATCCTAACCCACACTCCTAGGATAAAAGGTCATTTTACCCTTCCCATAATGGGCCTAACCACACTTGGCCTAATAACACCATAATGGCCCCTAAGGCCCAACTCATACCAATTAAGGCCTACTAACAGATTCATGAGGCCCACCTACTTTAAATAGGCCAAGGCCCAACATCTAACTAAGGCCCAATGGTCTAAAGCCCAACCGACGTTCAAAAGCCCACTAAGAGGCGTACGCTTTGCGTACACAACCGCTTGCTAGTATGCACTGCGTACCCCTTGGTATGCTCAGGGCTGCTTTCCACCTTAAGCCATTTAGTGCTTAATCCATTCAACCATAAGGTCCAACTTCTAGATCTTATCCATTTTAGGGTTATAATACATAAATTTGGCAACTTTAACCCTTAGCATGTCTTAATGGAACCCAACATCCATTTTTGTCCATCAAAGCTCATATTAAGGACTCAAATTCATGCATGGACTCATATCAACTATCAACATGACATTTTTATGCATCTTTAACAACAAAGGGACTGAGATCTAACACCTCTAACTCCTGGAGTTGCCTAAACTCACAAAAAGTACCCATGGGACCAAATAAGCTAAAAAACAAGCCCTAAACTCTAACTATCAAAAGAACCATCAAGGTAAGAACTTTATACCTTCAAAAGCTCCCAAAGTTGATGAAGATTGAAGACTCTGGATGTAAAAGCTCAACCTTAACAAATGTCTGGTCTCCAAGTTCCTTCTTCTTGAATACACACAAAAATGCCACAAAATCACTTATTGCTCAAAAATACTCAAATGATGAACTAGGGTTTCAATGGGATGTAACAAATAGTGGAGGCTGGTGAGGGTAGGTATCCAAAGGCCATAATGATGTTTAAATAGGGATTATGCCCTAACAATTAAGGGTTGGTCTTGGCTGCCGTACGCCCTACGTACACCACGTACGCTTAGCATACGTGGTTAAGCTCCCCGACTCCAATCGCGCATGTACGCTAAGCATACCAAACGTACGCCCAACGTATGAGGGACCATATTCACAAAATTTTCAAACTTAAAGGACCAAACAAGAAATACATGTAATCGAATGTTACACCTACACCAATACCATTGTTTATCTTCACATGTCAACCGATAAGAAATAATACAATCTTTTTTTTTTTGGATTCTAAATCATACAATCTAGGAAACTTATTAGAAAGGAGTTGATCACCAAGCCACACTTAAGTCCAAAATCTAGTCGCAACACCATCTCTCACTTTTTTCTTTAAAAATGAATGCTCCAAAACTCCCCGTCCATTCTAGTTTAGCAAACGAAGCAATGATTTTAAACCAAGGTCCCCCTCCCCCCACGAAAAGAAGTTCTCAAAATCTCTAGACCTATCCCCATAAATAACTTTTATGAGACGAACCCAAATCAAGTTACTATTATTTAAGAACCACCATCTCCATTTTTGAACTAAAGCAAGCTTAAAAGCCATAAAACTTCCGTATCCAAGCCACCACTATGTGTTCCAACCACGATCATATCACATTTCACCCGAGCCATTTTTTTCTTCTTTACCACCCAAAAAATTAAAATTGCACGAGTAGATTCAAACTCTTTCGCCACTCTAACCAGCATAAAAAATCAACAAATAATACAAACCCAAGGAGCCTAAAACCTATTTAACCTACATAGACCTCCCACCAAAAGATAAAGTAGTTGCTTTCCACTTAGATAAGTTTTGTGTAACTTTTTATGTATAGGTTTACATCCCACCACTCTAGACATATTTTGCCAAATCGGAAGACCAAAATAAAAAAACAGAAGTTTGTGCGGCTGACACCTAACCATCCTAGCAAAACCATGGACCTCCTCTCAAGGAACACGAATTCCAAAAAGATTTGATTTTTGTAAGTTTATCTTCAAACCCAACACAAAATAGAAAAAATGTAAAATATTAACCATATTCATAGCATTTTCCATATCCCATTCACCCATGATTATAACATCGTCAGCATAAAAGAGATAAGAAATTAAAAAATTGATTCATACCAATTTTAACTCCCGAAAAAAAGTTGGCAGCCACCACATCCTTAATGGTAACATGCAATCCCTCTAGACTACATGTTTAACTTCCTCTAGGGTGCATGGAACTTTCAAACCGTCGGCTTGCTCCTCCGACAACTCTTAAACCAATTACTACTACTAACGACAAGAATAACTGGATTTTTCTTAAAATTTTCTTTAAAATCTTAAAAAAATACCTTTTTAACAAACTTTTCTTTAAAATCGTCAAAAAAATACCTTTTTAACAAACTTCAATACTCCAGTGGCCTTTAACTGTAACACCTTGTATTTGGATTTGTCGCCTTTTTTCTTCAAAACCTCATGGTAATATTTAGAGTTCACACCCCCCTCTACACTCCTTATAATCTTCGATTTTTGGGAAATATCACTTAAATCGTTTTTTCTCCATTAGGCAAAATTTAGTTTTAATTTCACTTCTTTCCTCCATAAGAGATGGATCACTTATTCCATCATCAACCATTTTATCGACGACTATTAACCAATTAATACGTTCCGTCTTGTGTGCCAACTTTTTCTGTTTTTCCTCATTCCACAATTTCCTAATATTCATTTTAACAACTTTCAACTTATTCTTAAAACGGATACAAGGAATTTCCATCTCATCCACAACATTTTCGGACCAAGAGGAATGAACAATAACATCAAATAATGGTTCCTCCATTCACGGGTTAATAAACTTGAATAATTTTGGCCCGAAGTCCATAACACCCGAGGATAAGAAAATAGCTCTATGATATGAAATTGTTAAATACAGAGCCATTGCCACTAGATTAGGGAAACCGACACTAATCTATTCTGATACAAGGAAACAATCAAGTTTACTAAGTTTAGCCCCATCATAACCAACCCTACCCTGGTAAAAGAGGAACCAACCATAGCAATTTCCGATAGATCATTATTAATAATGTAAGAGCTAAAATTATTAGCTATCCTTTGAAAAATAAACAAACCCAAGCCTTTCTTAGCTTACTCTAAGTGTATTAAAATCACCGAAGAGCACATAATGACCTTTATTTTGTTCCATAAACGACTCCAAATAATTCCACAACAACCTTTTTTTGCTTTCTTCCTGAGGAGCATACACATTAACCATATAACATGAGAACGAGTCGCCTTCTTACCCATGATTGGAAAAGAAAAACTAAAGGAAGAGGGGAAAAAGAAATAACCTTTGGAGATGACCGGAAAAGATCGGAAGAAATTTTGGGGAAGGTAAAGAAAATCAGCTAATTACCCCTATTTAACCTAGTGACAGAAGAAAGAGGATATGATTTGATTGCGTGATGATTTTTATTGATCGGATAAATCCTATCCGATTAGGGTTTGAAATTCAAATCTCTTAACTCAATTATCTATGAAACGACCCAAAAATATGATCCAAAAATTTCATTTTTAATTTAAGTAAAACAGTATTCCAACATCATCCATACATCCCAATTAAAACAAGTGTATCAAATATCCTAAAATCATAGTGAAATATCAAGTGTTGAATCCATGTGGTGTGTGTGATGCAGTCAACCCGAGCTCTTCCCCTTGGAACCGGAAGTACCTGAAACATAAACTGAAAACCATAAGCACAAAGCTTAGTGAGTTCCCCAAACTACCCTATACCATACATAATAAATTATACACTGGCCCCTGCACCTCCATCGGGCCCCGCCTGGCATCGAGTCCCACTCGGCTCCGGGCCCTGCTCGGTATACAGATATGTTTTTCTTAGGCCCCACCTGACATTAGGCCCCTCCCACTATTCATATACAATATACATATCACATATTCATGCTAACACATACAATGATCATAAAACAATAGCATACGAATCCACCATTGTCCCCGCTCGACATCAGGCCCCACCCAACATACATAGCAACACACAATACATGCAAGGGTCACGTAGACTCCTAGAATCCTAACATAATAAATAAGGGCCGAAATTAGTGCCTTAGACCTGCTAACCCAGTGAGGAAACTCAGCTTAAATGCTGAAACTCACTAAAGATCCCTAGTTGCTGCCATGACGACTCCCCGAGCTATCAGTACAAAATAACACCTAATTAACACTTGGATTCCATTCTATATCCAATAATCCATACTTGGGATAAAATGACCATTTTACCCCTAGCCTAGCTTGATTCAAGACTAAGGCCCAAATCCATAATCTAAAAGGCCCAATACCAAATGATCCTTTAGGAACCACTTGTGGCCTAATTTTCCAAATTGGGCCCAAACCTCAAATATGGGCCTTACCCTACACCCAATAAATTTCCTTAGCCCAGAAGCTTGATTTCAGATGGTCCAAATAATCCCCAACCTTCTAGCCCAAAACATGACCCAAACCTAAAGCCCAACATCGAAGCCCACTGATTGCACTACGCTTGGTGTAACCCTAGTATGCCCCGCCTACCAGGCTGTTTTGCTAGATCGAGAAGTCTCACGAGTACGCGCAGAGTACTCCTATTTACGTTAAGTGTAATCGCCAAAAGTCCAAAAAGTCCATTAAGCACTTAATGCTTAATAGCAAACGTCCAAATCATGGATCTAGCTCCTAATAGACCTCTAAACCCATAAAGTCACTGACTTGGTGACTTTGCATACCTTAAAAGGTCCCAACTTCAAAATATGGCAATCGACTTCCACAATAAGGGTCTAAACCCAAAAGATGCTAACTTTAAGGCTTAGAAACCTCAAAACATCAAGAAGGGCAACTCATAACTTCTAAAAATGCATCAAGCCACCAAATCTCTCTCATGGGACCACAAGTTAACCAAAACCAAGCTAAAACTAGATCTAAGCTATAACACAACAAGTTCAGAGCTCTATACCTCTAATGAGTGCCAAATGATGAAGATGTTCCGGATCTACAAGCTCTCACTCCTCCAATGAAGCTTCAAGATGATCTCCTTCCTTCAAAACACCAAAATACACTCAAAAGACCTTCCGAGCTCAAGAACACTCAACAATGGAGTTAGGGTTTTGTGGAAGCTAATTAGGGACAAGAGGGAGGCTGATAGAAAAGATCATTGGGACATAATGCTCTTTAAATAGAGCTCAAACCCTAAATATTAGGGTTTCAGGGTCTGGACACATACGCCGCGTGTACCCATTCGTACGTCGCGCGTACGTGTATGGCATCCACGTTCCTTTTACTCTACTACGCCCTACGTACATGGGGTGGTACGCCCCCCGTACGGCACACCCCAAGCCCAAAACGAATAAGTCCAATGACTTCAAGGCCCAAAATAATAATTAAATAACCAAATTTGAATAAATACCTTAGAATTATCGGGCGTTACAATTTAGTATTTAATTATTGTTCCTTTAAATATTGGATAAACTAACGTTAATATTCCCATGAATAATTTGGGGTAAATTGTTAAGGGTAAGATCCTCAATCCTCTAAGGATCCCGGATCCCAAAGAGCACTCAGGATCCTAAGCCACATCACGATCCCAACTATTATTGTTATCATTATTTGCTAACACCTATAACGGTTATAATCTCATTTCTTATTGATATGTGTGCAAAATTAGTCAATAAAAGACTTATTCTGAACAGAGAATCGTATCAACTAAGATTAAGACCTGGAATAACAAGTCAAACAACGTTCCTATGCTGATCTCAGAGGATCCTGGGAATATTGGACTTATTGTTGCTTAGTTTAGACTATAAATAACACTTTTATTACACACACTAGACACACAATTAGCTCATAGACGACACTTGTACTGGCATTTACACATTCATTTATGTAATTAACATTTTACATCAATAAAATCATCAAGGCAGGTGATCATTATCACCTCCCAAGGTTTTGTGCTGGAGATCCTAGCTAGGATCAAGGGCTTTCCTTATAAACCATTGTGTCACCTTGTCTACCATTTCATACTTGTTTTACCTCAAAAATCACAGCTTCTCCTACAGTTTGGTTGATTATTGATTGTTCATTTTTTGACCAAAACAAGAACCCAATGATCATTATGCTTTATAACCTTTTGCCTTAGGAGAGGTCTTGAGTTATGATCCCTTTAGTTTCATATGATCTTTGTAGTTTGAGGAGAGAAGGATCCCTATTAGGAGATCTTTGAAGATCCTTACTTTGCTTTCCAACTAGGAAAGATACTATTTAGAAAATGACTGGGAAGATCCCTATTGGGGAAGATCCCACTTTAGATAATAATTGGGGAGAATCCTACTTTGAATAATAACTAGTGAAAATCTCATTATAACTGGGGAAAGTCCCAACTTAGGATAGCATGATAATGTCATAGACCTTAGAATTTTTACCGGGGAAGATCCCAACTTAGGATAACTTGATAATGTTATAAACCTTAGATTTAAACATTAGGATCTTAACATACGTTTAGAAATAAGAGGGTTGTCAAGTCAGTAAAGCATGAAATGATCCCCTTATTCACATCCCATAGTTAGATATCATGTGTTCAAGTGAGGTGTAGAAACCTTAACTCGTGTGAAAGAGGTCATTAACTTTTTAAGCCTTAGAAGGGATTAAGTACCCTTAACCGTAGGAGAGATTATTAGTCTCTATTCGTGGTTATTAGGATCCATAGATTCCATCACGTTGCAAACATTAGCTTGGGGTGGGTGTTAGCTTGGCTAACGCCCCTCCGATGCTTAAGTCAGTAATGGTCTTTGAAAAATTAAATGAAAGAATTAGATAAAAGTAACTGGTAGAGATTGTGTACCTTGAGCTTGTTGGAAAATGATTAATACAACTTACATGAAGTATTATTTTAGATGTATAGCATTCCAGGATCTTGGCAAGACATTTCCTTCAACAGTAACCAACTAATATGCCCCTTTTCCTGCTTCAGAATCGATGAGATATATTCCTCCCATCTAGTGCCAGTTTTCCTGCATTGAGATACTTGGTCCTTAGGAATGTTAAGGGTCAAGATCTTGAAACCTATCAAGGATCCTGGATCTTAAAGGAGTCTTAGGATCCCGAACATACATTAGGATCCTGAACACTGCCATTATTATTTTGTAACAAGTTTAACAACTATATTTCTTGTTTATTTCTCACATGTGTAGAAATGGTCAACATAAGACTCTTTCATAACGAAGAATCACTTCAATCGGGCTAAAAACTCAGGAATACATAGCAAAGCATGTTGCAAATACCAGTTCAATAGGATCCCAGAAATATCAGACATTTAGTTGCATAACCTAGACTATATATACGCTTGTAACATGCACACAACGACAAAATTAGCAGACACCTTAGACACCTTGAGCTACTAAAACACTTATACTCGTTTCTTCATCATTATTTCTGTAATTTATTCTTCAATTAATAAAATCAAACAAGGCATGTGATCATTATCACCTCCCAAGGTTTTATGTCGGAGATCTTATCAATGATCAAAGGTTTTCCTTGTAAATCACTTGTGCCACTTCGATCTCAATCTGATAATTATATTAATCACAACACCACAACCTCTTATACAATTTAGTTGATATTTGACCAAAACAATTGGCGCCCACCATGGGGCTGTGGTGTTCGAAATCATTCAGAAATCATGTCTACCCAACCAACCTTATCCTCTTCCTCTATTCCCCCAATTTCATCTAAAAACCTTCTACCCAACCAACCTTATTCTCACATGTGCAGAAATGGTCAACAAAAGACTCATTCACAACGAATAATCCCTTCAGGGGCGTAGCTACACTATGTGAAGGTGGGTCCTAGGACCTACCTTTTTTCTTTTTTAATACAACAATTCTATATAAAAAAACATAAGGAATTACCTTATTTTTGCCAAAAGACCTAAATTTTCATACTTTTTTCCATTTCATTTATATAAGGAATCACGTTGATTTTGGTTCTAGATTCGCCACTGAATCCCTTCAACCAGGCTTAAAACTCGGGAATACCAAGTCAAAGCACGTTGCAAATACCAGTTCAATATCGGACTTTTAGTTACATAACCTAAACTATATATACACTTGTAACATGTACACACCGACACAATTAGCTAACACCTTAGACACCTTGAGCTACTGAAACACTTGTACTCGTTTCTTCATCATTTTTTGCGGTAATTTACTCTTCAATTGATAAAATCAAACAAGGAAGGTGATCATTATCACCTCCCAAGGTTTTATACTGGAGATCCTATCAAGGATCGAGGGCTTTCTTTGTAAACCACTTGTGTCACTTCTATCTCAGTCTGATACTTATAGTAATCACAACACCCCACTCTCTCATACAATTTGATTGATTTTTTTTTACCAAAACAACAATACTAGTTTTTCAGATTGTTTATCTATCGGGTCTAAAAGACAACCAGAAAGTGTGAGAATGTTGATCCAACATTACGACGAATCAAGTCTAAAAGACAAAAGAATGTATTAGAATGTTGATCCAACATTATGTGATTCGCTTTGGCCCACATTTAAATTAAAAACACCAATTAGCTACTTCTAGTTTTAAACCAAGCAATTAGTGAATAATGAAGAACAAAATGAAGGTGTTGTCTTATTAATTAGCTTATCATCTATGAAATCGAATATATATATATATATATATATATATATATATATATATATATATATATATATATATATAATCTTAATCCATTAACTTCCCCAAAACACTGAAATAAGTTTACAAAATTTGAGTCTTTGATCAGTTATTGTAAATCATAATACACCTTTTCATATCCAAACTATATCATCCAATGAATGCTTCAAATCTTGGTCACAAAATTTCTGATAATCTATGGTGTTACCAGATAGCGTCTTCATCTCCACCATGTGCAAGGATGGTGCCACCTCAAATATCTCTGCATCTATGGCCAACTTCCCTTTTCTCCCTTCTTTGATCCCTTGTATCCTCATTGTCCCATCTAAATTTTTCATAACCTTAAACTCCTCAGTCTCTGCTACTTCTTCCAACTTTGATATAATCGTTGCTGCTGGTTTTCTGGTCATGAAACGTGATTCTAGTTTCTCACATGGAACGTTGTTCTCGAAGAAACCAGAAAGATTTAGTCCATCAGATAGTGATATGATATCAAATGCATTCATTGAACTTGTCCTCCTCAAGGTAGTAGGAAGCTTTATAGTTGCAGCCTTTTCGAGTTTTTCAAGATCAACGCAACTTCCAGTGGGAGTTTCGGTTTCTTGAATGACATTTTCGTTATGATCAAGATCAATTCTTTGTTGTTGTTTTAACCTGATGGCTATTGGTTTTGGGATTTCGGTTTTATTCAAACCCTTTTGGAACCATAAATTTTCCATGATTTTAGCCAGTGTCATTCTTGTGTTTGGATTTGGATCAAGAATTGCTGACAGCATGTTTTTGACCTCTAAAGGGAACCATATTGGGCACTTGAACTCACCTTTGCTAATCTTTTGATACATTTTAATCAAATTTTCTTCATAAAATGGGAGAGAAGCTGTAAGCAAAACAAACAAGATCACCCCACAAGACCAAATGTCAGCCTTTTGGCCATCATACCCTTTGGTATTGATCACCTCAGGTGCAACATAAGCAGGTGTTCCACACATGGTGTGTAGAAGGCCATCTTGCTTCCTGGACTCGGACACCGCACTTAATCCAAAATCTGAAACTTTAAGGTTTCCAAATTCATCAATAAGGAGGTTCTCAGGCTTTAGATCACGGTGGCAGACACCACGACTATGGCAGAAATCAACCGCATCTATTAACTGTTGAAAATATTTTCTAGCAGCATCCTCTTTTAGCCTCCCTTGTGCGACCTTATTGAAAAGCTCACCTCCTTTAACGTACTCCATTGCAAAGTAGATCTTCGTCTTGCTTGCCATTACCTCGTAAAGTTCAACAACATTAGGGTGTTTTACAAGCCTCATGACCGAAATTTCACGCTCGATTTGGTCCATCAACCCCGCCTCCACAATTTTATCTTTATCAATCACCTTAACAGCCACACTATGGTTAGTTTTGAGGTTTCGTGCATAATAGACCTTCGCAAAATTGCCATGTCCAAGCAATTTGCCTAGCTCATATCGTTGCATCAAAATGTTTCCTTTTCTGTCTTCCATCTTTTGGATTCTTCTGTGATCGATGATTTCGGTTTTCTCAAAACCTAGAACGACATTAAAATAGAGATTGAAAACCTAAAGGATTTCATGGACATTGAACCAAGGGGATCAAAGTTAGAGCATTGCCTTCACAAGGGTGGAACCGTGGAAGTTAGAAAGCATGGACACAAGTAACCACATCTTCAAACCTGAGAAATTATATGCATCAAAATCTCAAATACATAGCTATGCAATTGAGATTACTATTTATAGAAGTTTATGAATCATATATGTGGCTAAGAAGGAAGAGTAATTGGGGATATGTCATTGTTATTACAAGTGGTTATGATTGTACCGATGAGTACTGTATTGATGGAAACGATATATATGGGTTAATCACCTTTCGTATGGATACTTCATTAGGTTAGGTTTATAAACAAGTGTTTTAGTTTTCCTTTGTTTACTATAGTTTTTTGTTTTTATTTTTTAGGCTAACTAACACGCTCAGTATTCTACTAGTAAATCTATATATTTCTCCCAAACATACATCTTGCTATATGTTTATATCACTATGTGGAGGGTTGTTATTTTATCTCATTACAAGAAAATTTCAATTTAGTTACGGAAAATTTTCATAGCAAAAAGCTAAAATTTTATAGCTAAAGCTGAATAACTGCGGAATTTGCTACGGAAATTTTCACTTAGACTCTGTTGTTGTTGCTTTTTTCCCTGTAGCAAAATGTTTAGCTATAGAATTATAATTTCGTAGCGGTGTTTTCGTAGCAAATTCCATAGCTATTTTTCCGTAACAAATTCTATAGCGATGTTTCCGTACCAAATTCCATAACAATTTTCCATAACCAATTCTGTAGCAATGTTTCCGTAGTAAATTTCATAGCAATTTTTCCATAACCAATTTCGTAGCAATGTTTCCGTAGCTAATTTCATAGCAATTTTTTCATAACTAATTTCGTTGCAAATTCTGTAGTAATTTTTATGTAGCATATTCCATAGTAATTTTTCCGTAACGGATTCCGTAGTAATTTTTTTGTAACAAATTCCGTAGTATTTTTTTCGTAAGAAATTCTGTAGCAACTTTTTCATAGCATATTCCGTAGTAATTTTTCAATAGTAATTTTTCCATAGCAAATTTCGTAACAACTTTTATGTACTCAATTCCATAACAATCGTTCCATACCATTTTTCTAAATTCGGTTATTCAATTTGCTTATTATATCAATTTACAAAAATACAATTAATATAAAATCAAAAGTAACAAAGTATTTCTATAGAAACTAAAAGAAATATCCAATACATCAAAAGATACATATTTCAAAATCAAAACTCCAATATATAGACGCCCATCCTGTCTAGTAGATCCAAGTAAATACCCTTGATGAACGCCAACATTTCCTCAACCGATTCACTACCATTTGGTACAGATGATGTAGTTGATGCAGGTGTAGATGATTGGATAGATGTAGGTATAGATGATTGGGTAGATGATGTAGGTAAGGATGATGTAAGTATGGATGATGCATGTGTTGATGATGTGGCACCAATAGTACCAACATGTGAAACAAATGTTGGGGAAAATATAGTACCAACAGAAGATAATGTGGTACGGGATGATGATATATATTACCAACATATTTTGCATCATTGGTACGTTTGTTTATGAAACATACATTTGTATGTTGATTTCGTTTCAATGTTTCTCTTAATAAGAGTTGTGACATCTTTCCTGAAATTTTAAAAACTTAGGAAGTTATAAATATGTTGGTTCACAAATATTATTGAAATATCTTATTGAAAATTTAAGCATACTACTTTTTACATTAAATAACAATGTACTTTTGTTTGCTTATTTATTTTTGCATGCTACTTTTTACTTCGAAAATTTAACTAATTGTAGTAATGTAATCTAAATACAAACACTAAAAGTATAATGCAAATACTTTAATGAAAGTAGATTGCTATTTTTTGCATTTAGACTTAGCCCTTTAAAATTGAAAGAAAAAAAAATAACAACTTACTTTTAGGATTAGCCCCTTTGAAACTCAAAATGGAACTATTTTCTAAAGTACAATGTCATAGTGAGTATAAAAAATAAAGCACAAAGCTTAAACATGATAGTTTTGTTATCACTTGGATTGGATTGGATTGGAGTGGAGTGGAGTGGAACCTGGAACAAAGAAGAACAAAGAAAAACAAATAAATTTTATCTCAACAGAGAAAAACAAATGAACTTTATCTCAACAAAAGAAAAACAAAGAAAAAGTTAACAAAATATTATTTAGGAAAATATGAACATGAACACTTGTAGTTTAATACATTTAAAGGGTTATCAAAAATTATATTTATGTAGAACAAACAAGCCATTTAACAAAGCATTATGGAACAAGACACATCTACTCTATTTTCAGAAAAAATTATCAAACCTTATGAGACATTCTTGAATTCAGATAGTTAAGTTGTAACTACACCAAAAAAATTGCATTTTAGAAAGTATAAATATTAAGGTACATTACATACTATTTGCCTACAAGAAAAGACTGCATATTAACCAAACAAACCAAAAGGCTTAAGTACTCTTCTCTTTCTTTCTTTATCTAAAAAACTTACAGTTTATTCTTCATGACAAGAATCTCATCTCTTACATTTTTCTTCTTTTTTTTCTACCTTCCAATCCCAATAAATCCTATCTTGATATATCAATGTTGCTTTTGATTTTAGTGAAGATTTGTTTTTTTTTTGTAGACTCTTTTAACAAATTCATAAAATCCATCAATTGTAGTTTTTAACAACTTTTGGTGATAGAGTTAAATTAATCAAATCAGTGAAATTATTAGATTCAACTGTAGTTTAACAAATTCATAAAAAAGGTGAAATTATCGGGTAATAAATACAATATTAATGCTAAAGTCTCCAATAAATCAGCAAGCATTATAAAATTGGTCAAATCATATAATTTAGGTGGGAATAATTCAACTTATGACCTAAGATTTAGGGTATCCAATTCTCAAAGAGGGAATTAATCATTCGAATTAATCTAGAATTTATAGTAATTGCAGAATCTAGATTGGTTGATTATGAAGAATTCAAAATGTAAACAACAAAAGAAATATTGTAGAGGAGTTTGTTATGAAAAACGATAAGTCATAATTCCCTGAAATACTTTGTTATCTATTCATGAAATGAAGCCACCAAAACCCTAATTTAACTCTCGATCAAGCTTATATGTATATAGACAGTGGCGGAGACAATAGGGGGCATGTCGGTGTTGTGCCCCCCCCCCCCCCCCAATTCCCATCTCATTTTAATCTGGTATTTTACCAACCGAGGGAAACAATAAGTTAAAGCCCATATTGGATGTAGCCAAAAGCCCAAGAGCCCCTTCAACTATGAGTATAATACTTGTTAACCCCTCTACCCTACATACTAAATGGGCGACTTCATAGTAACAAAACCTATTGGTGACTCTTCATTTAGATTTAAGAATCTTTGCTCCTACAATTGCTCTCCAAAGTTCAAATCTCATATTCAATAACAAGGTTAGTTTAATTCTAATTATATATCGTATTTAGTTGTTTATTTTTTCTAATTTGTTTTTAATAATTTTATTAGGATTGGTAATTTAACTTCTTACAATTATAGGATAAATCTTGAGAAAAAATAATCATCAATTTTTTTCAATAAGAAAAATGTTCATGAACCACAATTATATCATGTTAGTGATAATATTAGGAATAATGTTCATAATTCTGAAAAATGTTCATAATACGTGCCTAGATAGTTAAGGAGCCAATCATAGGCTAAATCATAAGCCCTCGTTAGTATAAAATTCTGGCTCCGCCCCTGTATATAGATATCATAGAATCCAAGCAAAATAAAAGGATAATCAGATTCAAGTTACCTGGTGGTGAGAACTACAGTTGATGTTCTTCTTCAAAGAAATAAATGGATAATCAGATTCAACTGTATTTTAACAAATTCATAAAATTCATACAAAAAAAGTGAAATTATCAACTAATAAATACAAAACACAGAAGAATGTTACATGGTAGGGACGAAGACGACCGAGAAAAATCTACCGATTGACGGAGCAGGCGGCGAACGACAAAGAAAAAGAGAGTGAGAGGAGCTCCCTATAGAGTGAAGACGGATCGATAATGGCGTAAGTGGAGATTGGAAAACTGAGGAATAAGGAATGAGGAATTAGGTCAAAATAATGAGTAAAGAGCAAAAATACAGTCTAGAAAATGATTCAGACATGACGGGGAGGCAGAGCAACGGTGGCAGGTTGAGTGAGGGAGAGATGCGATCGGCGACAGGTCATGAGATCGACAATTTTCTACAATTTTATCGGGATACCTCTGATTTGAGGAAGAAGTATATTTGGGTCATGTGATTTGACCCATTTGCCCTTAATAGAGTACTTCTTTCTCAATTTTCTGCAGATTGAACCTTCCAATTGAATATTGCACAATAGTACCTTCCAATTGAATATTGCATGTTTTTTTTACCCTAGCAACATATGCCATTTACTTGTTTTATTGGTAAATCAACGTGAAGTGATTTAATTTTAAGCCATTATTGTACTGTGTGTTTTCTATTTTTAAAATTAAAAAAAAATAGAATTACAAATATTAAAAAAAAATTAAGGGTTTTTGAATATCTGTCTTTTAATATCAACAAATAGAAATTTCTTTTATATTGATTTTTAATGTGAAAATATATTTTATTCAAATTTAAAATTGATTAGAATTTATATTAGTAGCATAAATCTTTTTAATAAATATGTCAAAATAGCACCAAACAAAATATGCTTAAAGTTAAAAATTATAAATACAAACATCAATATCATATATATTGGAGATTATTATAATCAATTATTAGTTACTATGATATAATTATATAAGGAAGATAGATAATTTTTGATTTACATGTTTACGTAATCATATAGAAAATACTTGAGGTTATCTTTTTTTTTTTTTTGTGTGTGTGTGTTTGTCCTTTTTTGCTCTCAAGAAAATTTTCTTTTTTTTGCTCTCGAAAAAATTCAACCAATTGGAATGATTAACACATTGAAAAATAAAACTATTGCATGACATTCAAATGACATTGGCGTTTCTTGAATTTGTCCTATTTATGAATCAAATGAACATATGGCATTGTAGTTTTGATATGCAGATATCCTCATTTAATCAAATAAACAAATATTAATATTGAACATTTTTCATAGATACACATTAAATTTAATATTAAAAATATATCCATTTTTATGAAACACGTTTACATTACATTATAAAAATGGAATTTAATAATGAAAAAACTGCATCAAATTCATAGTGTCACATGCATTTGGCCACATGGACTTAAAATTCAATAATGAAAAATTGCATCAAACACTCATACAACCATATTTGTATCAGATTACACCCCTATTCACAGGATTCCCTTCCGGCCATTTCACCCCATTCCTTTCCAACCATTCAACCCATATTCACATGATTACATTCCAATCCAATATGATTCTATTCCAACCAAACCTAATAAGACAGAAAGATATATTGAATGGGACAACATTGATATATTAAACAAAACAACATTAAAATAAACACAAACATTAAAAGGAAGATCAATAACAGAAGCAATATGAAGAAAACTCAAACTATTCATGTTTTTCTATTAGTTTCAATCTTGTTTTTTGCTTTAGTTATTTATCATTTGTCATGAACACTAATAATAATAATAATAATAATAATAATAATAATAATAATAATAATAATCATACATACTTATAAAGCTAGCATTTTTTCTTGAATCTCATGCATTTGAAACCCCCATTCTTTTTTCCTTTTACCACATTCATTTGAAACTCCCATGATTTTTCAATTTCTTTATAATAATAATTATAATTTGGTAATTAGGTTAAATAAATATCAAATCTAAAGTGTATTCATATATAAAGTAAATTTCAATATTAAAATAATATTTTTAATTCTACTTATAAAATTATGTTTTTTAACTTTTAACATATTATACATAATTTATTAGTTTTAATATATTGTTGGATGTAAACCATTATCATTTTAAAGGTATAATTTTTGAACAATTTGTATAAAATACTTAAATTGTTAATTAAAATATAATATTATAGGCTCAACTTAAATATAAATTTTATTTAACTTAAACAACTCAAAGATTATTTTATAAATAGTTAAAAGTGATAAATTATAGTGTCTTTCTAATGATGATTGTAAGTTGGTTAATAAGGTTAAATAAATATCAAACCTAAAGTGTAATCATAAATAGACTAATTTTAATTTTAAAATAATATCTTTACTTCTATTTATAAAGTTATGTCTTTAAATTTTAACATATTATACTTAATTTATTAGATTTAAAATGTTGTTGCATGTAAACCGTTATCAGTTTAAAGCTACAATTTTTGAACAGTTTTGACAAAATACTTAAATTGTTAATTTAAATATAACATTACAGTGTTAACTTAAATATAAATTTTAGTTCCACAAAATAACCAAATAATATTCTGTAAATAGTTAAAAGTGACAAATTATAGTGATAAATGCAAAAACTAAATTGTAATATTAGTTTAACTAAAATATTTCCTAAATATATTTATATAATCGTTAAAAAAATTTCAAATAAGTAGCTTAAAATAACTTATAATAAATGTAGCTTAATAAATGTATATATTATCATATAATTCAAACGATTGAGATTATGAAGTTATAATAAATGTATATATTATCATATAATTCAAAATAATCAATATATTATAACAATTTCATATATACAAATTATTATATCAAATTTAACAACAACGTTATTGTTATATTTAAAAAATCATATATTTGTAAAGACTTCAACTATATATGTGTTTCTGCGCAACGCGCGGGCATTCGCCTAGTAATAATAATAATAATATGTTGCTTTATTGGACCACTTAGCACCTTAAAGATGAAAATTAAAGAAGAAACGGGTTAGCATTAGATTTAAAAGTGCTTTTTAGAGAAAATATTAGTATATAATGTAATCTTATGTATTAAAATTTACATTGTATGTTTCTTCCAAATGTCTGTGAGTGATGGAGCCCTAACTATAATTGCAAAAAATCAAACAAAATCATCAATGGGTTAGAAAAATATCCCAGTTTTGAGACATCAATGAATCAAAGAAGACCATCAAAGGCAGCAAAAAAATCATTCACAGCAACATATGACTTGCAGACATGAGTTCACACACTTGCGTAACAATGAAAATATTTATTACTAACAATGAAAAGGCAAATTCACACACCTGAGTGAGTCATTGTCTAGTTTAGCAAGAAAATATTGAAACAAACAATCAAAAATACTTGGATAAATAACCTCCAATATTTGGGACATGAATGATTACAGTCACAAGACATTTGAAAAGTCAAATACTGTTTCTAAGCTATATATATCCAATACGTGCATTTTTTTTCATATGCTAGTAACCAACCACAACACTATTTCTAAGCATAAGGGAAATCAAATATCATTTGAAAAGTACTTCAATAGCTTCTCAGAATTCAAATTATCAAGGTCATCAATGTTGGAGAATTTGAATTTCATCTCTGATCAATTGGACCTCACTTCATCACTTGTTAGACATCGATCTTTCACATGTCCAGTCAAGACTCAATCAAGAATCACTAATTCCCAAACATATCACCATTCGGTACAATGAAGAGGCATTTGTCTCAACAGAATCATTGATTCCGAAGTAGACTCATGGAAGAGGAATAGAATCAATGAAACCAATTTCACAGAAAGGCATTCAGAATCTTCAAATAGAATCTTCTTGAATAGAAATGAGCAAACAAACAACGACCTCCTATAGAATCTATGCAAAAAATACCATGATAGAACACATCAGCAAAAATACCTCTTGGAATTGGAATGTTGTGAGCATCAACGACCGGCGTGATGGGTGGTTGAGCAACGGCGACGACATGTTGAGAGAGGGAGAGATGCGATCAGATCGACGATGGGTTTGAACGGATACCTCTAATAATGGGAGGAATTAAATTTGGGTCATGTGGATTTACTAATTTGCCCTTAATAAAACACTGAAACAAACGTTATGGCTCAAGTGCAATTCATTAAACCATTTTTTTAACTAAAAAACCAAAATAAAACAAATTAATTCTTTTTTTTCGAAACAGTTGGTATAAGGTAGTATTGAGCAGCGGTGTAGGATCAAATCCCAAAGATAGTAAGTCTTTCCTTTTGAAAGTCTGTTTCAAAAATTCTATATAAATTTCTATATGATATGAAACTGAGATAGTTACCTTTCAGAAAATTGTAATGATAAGCGAAATTTTTATGTTTTATTCTTCTGAAGGTGGGAGAAAAGATAAAACTAAAATAAACTGGATTTTTAATCCAAACATAAGATTTAAGTTTGAAACTCATTTTATTAATTAACTTCTTTTCGTTAACCCGAAAAATGGAATAGATCTACGAGAAATCTTATTTAGTTAGATATGGTAGATTTGCAAACACCGACCCGACCCTTACTCAATAGGGCAATTCAAAGAGGAGAACAAGGATAGCCGACTACCGCTTGTATGATTGAAAACTATCACTGCATACTACCCGATAATTGCAGGTCTGACTAACTCCTTCTCTCCAACAGCTGCTTCAATCAATGTGAAGTCTGACTATGAGGCCTCTTAGCCCGCAACTAACTACTTATTGAAATGAAAGATCGAACATTTAAGGCTAACTCTTTCTCGTCTTGAAGAAAGTATCAAAATGCAATTATATAAGCTATCACTTTTGCTATTCAATATCGGCTCATCGAAGGGAAAAATGAGAGTATCAAAATGTAGTTATATGAGCATCGACTTGATAATTTGCCTGTGACATCCCCATTTTCACGGCCAAAAAAGACCGATTTTGTTTATGCTTTGTTTTATAAAATCAAAGTAATCTTTTAAAGATAACGGTTGCGGAATTTGTTCCCAAAACAAGATATGATAATAACTTATCAAAACGTTTCTCAAAGAGAATGTATTTTCATTTAATAATAAAACCACGGGATGTCATGTTCTGATACAGACATATAAGCATAAACAGAACTTACATTTAATTACACAATTGATTTATATCTCCTTTAAATCTCTCTGTGAAATATGTCTTCGTATTAATACCTGTGATACAAAGAAAACTGAGTGGGTCAGGCTTGGGAGCCTGGTGAGCATATAGGGTTTTCATCCCGCAATGTTATATCATATATTTATAAATATAGAACATTCAAACTTGCACAATTTCACCATATAAAGGCAACTCTTATCCCACCCCATCGATCCTCACAATGACACGATCTAAACTCTCGTATCTTAAATTTTCCTCTTTACCTGATCCCTACTCATGGATCTAAAACTATCCTCTTCACCGATCCATACTCACGGATCTAAAACTACCTGATCCATACTCACGGATCTAAAACTACCTGATCCATACTCACGGATCTAAAACTAACCTCCTGATCTGATCCATACTCCCGGATCAATAATTGTACCCAATCCATACTCCCGGAATAGGGACAATTAACTGTACCTTAATCTTGATATGATCCATACTCCCGGATCAATAACTATGCCCAATCCATACTCTCGGACTAGGGACAATTAACTTTGTCTTAATCCATACTCCCGGACTAATAACAAGTTTTTATCTCTTTATCTGATCCATACTCCCGGATCTAAAACTAACCTCTTGGTCTAATCCATACTCCGCTACTAACTAGATCAACAACAACAACATCGGGGCCTCTCATCTGTTTATCACACATCAACTATCTACCCATGTTCTACCCAACATATCAGTAGATAAAAATATATATTTTTATACATAGATTAAAACCTGTATAGTGTTCTCATTCAATACCTATTCCACATAACAGATGAGGCACACCCACATAACACGTATTTCATAGAGAATAAATCAGATCTATGAGATAGAAGAAAGTGAATATACATTCACACACATAACAATAAAATTATACACATAACATGTATTTCGTGTAAAATACTTCATAATTATGCGTTAGAAGAAAGTAACCACACACTCACACGTATAACCCACAATATACTTAATACACTCAAACCATACTTGTATTATTATCGTGTTTATGAAAGGTAGTATACACTCACTTGATTAGAAGATGATCGGACAGCACTACGACTTGCAGAAATAGTATTCTTCGGTAGATCTGAAAGATCTCCACAAAAATCGAACTTCTCGCGGGCAGAGCTTCGGCTCGGGAATCGCACTTCTCGGGATCTCGGGAGCGTAAAACTTCCTTCTTAACTTGGATATGAGATCCGGGGTATCGAGATGGCTTCGGGGGTTTACACGCAGAGCTTCGGCACAAAAACGAGGAGAAATGAGCAAATAAGCCCGGAACCCTCGCATCCTATTTATAGGAGGCTGAAGTCTCGCAGTACGCGGGGCGTACTGCCTTACGCGGGGCGTAAGCCTCCGAAATCGTCACTGCATGCATCATCCGAAGAACTCGAGTGCGAATGTCGACATACCTCGGTGTACGCGGGGCGTACTTCGGATGAGTCCGATGACTCGTCTTCGGATAATACCGGGATTTAATAATTAAATTTAATTATTAATTATTTAATAAACTTTGAAAATTCATATCTTCTTCATACGAACTCCGTTTTCGACGTTCTTTATATCCACGCGAAGGTGAGACTACGCTCTACAACTTTCGTTTAGACTCCGTTGGCTAATTTTAACTTTATTTTTATTATTTATTTTTAATAGGCCGGGACAGAAAAACTTCGTTATAAATTCATAACTTCTTTGTTTGACATCCGTTCTCGCCTAACTTTTCATTGCTTCGATACCAACAACGAGACCTTCGATCATTGTTTAGATTGCTTCGGCTAAAAACCGCTCGATCTCAAATCGAGTATTTCAGGCTGCATACCGCTAAGTCGAAACTTCGAAAAATCATAACTTCCTCATACGAAGTCAGATTTGGGCGTTCTTTTTATGCACGCTCATGGTTTAACGTATTATACGACTTTCATTTAGATTGCTAAGGCTAAATATCATTCTAACGTAAATTCACTTTTTACGTCGTGCTGTGTCGTGCCGGTTCTGTCGCGAAACTTCGACAGGTCATAATTTCTTCGTTATAACTCGGATTTCGGCGTTCTTTATATGTACGGAATCCTTGTAACATATACTACAACTTAGTTAAGATTATTCATTCTAAATAATCTTTCACCAAAAATTCATTTTTTGACGCCTATCGTCTCTAAATTGACTAGCCTTGATCTACGGGCGTTACAATTATCTCCCCTTAGGATGATTACGTCCCGGAATCATCAACGAAAATAGAACTTGTACAATGATTCCATACGATATCTCTTCATCCTAGGTAATAACCTTAAATTCTATGTTTCCTCGAAAGAGTATTTAACTCTATGGCTTTCTTGACCGCAGACAATGCCCAATCTTGCATCTGCTTATCGTACTATGTTGTATTTTCAATCGTAACCCTCGAGTTACCAAATAAGTCGTTATTATGGACTCCTTCTTCTTCTCAGGATAAATACTTTCCTTTATCTATTGTAACAAACCGATGGGTCGTGCTCTATTGACCTCTCATCGCACGATGCGACGCTTAGACTCGGTCTTTAATAAAGTTAGATTCTAGAATGGAACATACCTTCCTTCATATTCTAATGGGATATAATCACATTTCAGCATGTAGCATTTCTGCCTACAAACTTCTATTAACAACGAGCGCGACACTATCAATCGCATTAACTTCAACCTTCTGACTTAAGTCAGATGTTACATCTAACTTGGTCCTCTAGACCACGTAACATACTCCTCGTAGTCGAACTCAAATTTAAACATGACTACTAGGGTCTGAACAAGAACCATCTTACTAGTCATTACCGAAACAATGGTAATGACATACCAGAATAAAATGGAATCAATCACTAGCTTCTTGGTAACCTTGTGACTTTCCCTGATCCAAGTGCGAGTCATGTGCTTCCAGTAGTATATGCATCTACTACCTTTCACACCTACTCATACTTGTCCCAAGTATTGTCCTGCAGTCGACCAAGTTACCATACAAGAAAATCAAACAATCATTTAACACATCAGTTAGCAAAACTAGGGTTTATATTATTTCTTGAAACGATTACACAAAGGTTCAAGTTCACCCTATACTACGCCTCTAGTAGGCTACACCATATGTTACTTTTCATATCGTTACTTTATAACTTGATCTTTGGATATAAAATCCTCATTCCTGATTCCTTACATTGCCATCTGCTTCATCAAGGATCATGTGGAATGCTTTTGGCTTTGGTGGTGCATTTGGCCTTATAGCCTCTTCTCTTCTTGGGCAGTTTTGCTTGAAGTGCCCTTCTTCGCCACACTTAAAGCAGACTTCTCTTTTGGTTGGGCATTTTCTGGCGTAATGACCAGTCTTCCCGCATTTAAAGCAGGTCATTTCTTTAGAGCATTCCCCAATGTGCTTCCTTTTGCACTTGTCACACCATTGTGCTCCTTCTTCGAGCTTCTTCGAATTAGACTTCGAAAATTTTCTCTTCTCATCGGACCTTGAAGATCCTTCCATCTTCAACTTTCTTCAAAGATATTGGGTCCAATTATTATTTTATTTTAGACGCGTATTTTATCATTATTTTATTATATCATTATAAGCACGTATATTGCATATAAATCACATGATACTCAAATAATTCTTCTTTATTACATAAAATAGGTTACAATTGTTGACCCTAACTATTACATCATCATAATAATGCTTAGCCAGAAACGTGGGCGTTACATATAGTTATGCTAGATCTTTATCACAATAAAAGGAACAACTTGAAAAACGTTTATTCAAAAACTGTAAGCCTAGCCTTGGTGAGTTTTCGAAAAGATCATATATCACAATACACATATATGCATACAAACAATGGATACAAACTTTCACCGTTCTACCAATAACATGTGTATTTGGAGTCACGACCTGTCAATGTTCGTCGTCGACATGAGTCCATAGGTTTGCGACCTGTCTTTGTTTTGCTACCAACTCCTTACACATACATAATGAACTAATCATATAAACAACTTTCAATCATAGAATCTACCGGTCTATGCATACAAATCTGCTCTTCTAGCTCTTATATCCTATTCATACATGAATATATATATATATATATATATATATATATATATATATATATATGTATATATATGGTGTAATACATAATATTATGAGATAACTCACCTGATCGGTCTTGAAACAGCCAAGTAGGTAGCTTTGCAGACAGCTTGACCAATGTATCAGCCTATAATATACTAGGCGAATGCCCGCGCGTTGCGTAGAAACACCTATATGGTTGAAGTCTTTACAAATATATGTTTTTTTAAATATAACAATAAAGTTATTGTTAAATTTGATATAATAATTTGTATACTAAATTGATATAATATATAGATTATTTTGAACTATATGATAATATATAAATCTATTATAACTGTATAATCTCAATCGTTTGAATAAATTCTATCAGCGACTTACTCATGGATAAATTTAAATATAATATATGGTTTAATGTTATTTATGGTTGTTGTTATTAATAATTAATTTATAAAATTTATTTGCTTAATGTTTTAATTTCTATCATTATAACTTGGTAAAATATCAAACATTGTTTTTTTTTATTTTAAAGGTAACAATATAATTATTTATATAGATTTATTTTTAACTATTTTTATTGTAAATTATTTTAAACGACTTATTTGAAAATTTTCACGATTATAAAAATATCTTTAGGAAATATTTTAGTTAAATTGATATTACAATTTAGTTTTTGCATTTATCACTACAATTTATCACTTTTAACTATTTACAAAATATTCTTTGTTTTTTTAAGTGGAACTGAAATTTATATTTAAGTTGACACTGTAATTTTATATTTAAATTAACAATTTAAGTATTTTGTCCAAACTGTTCAAAAGTTGTAGCTTTAAACTGATAATGGTTTACATGTAACAACATTTTAAATCTATTAAATTAAGTATAATATGTTAAAACTGATAAACATAAGTTTATAATTATAAGTAAAGATATTATTTTAAAATTGAAATTAGTTTATTTATGATTACACTTTAGGTTTGATATTTATTTAAACTTAATAACCAACTTATAATCATTATTAGAAAGACACTACAATTTATCATTTTTAACTATTTACAAAATATTTTTTGGGTTGTTTAAGTTAAACTAAAATTTATATTTAAGTTGACCCTATACTATTATATTTAAATTAATAATGTAAGTATATTATACAAATTGTTCCAAAATTGTATCTTTAAAATGATAGTGATTTACATCCAACAATATACTAAAACTAATAAATTAACTATAATATGTTAAAAGTTAAAAAACATAATTTTATAAGTAGAAGTAAAAATATTATTTTAATATTGAAATTTAATTTATATATGATTACACTTTAGGTTTGATATTTATTTAACCTTATTAACTAACTTATATGTATTATTAGAAAAAATTGAAAAGTCAAGGAAGTTTCAAATGAATGTGGTGAAAGGAAAAATGCATATGAGTTTCAAATGAATGTGGTGAAAGGAAAAATGCATCCTTTATAAGTAGAAGTAAATATATTATTTTAATAAAAAAACATAATTTTATAAGTAGAAGTAAAGATATTATTTTAATACTGAAATTTAGTTTATATATGATTACACTTTATGTTTGATATTTATTTAACCTAATTACCAAATTATAATTATTATTATTATTATAAAGAAATTGAAAAGTCATGGGAGTTTCAAATGAATGTGGTGAAAGGAAAAATGAATGGGGGGTTTCAAATGCATGAGATTTAAGAAAAAATGCTAGCTTTATAAGTATGTATGATTATACTTGTTATTAATTATTTGAGCATAACGACTAATATTTAGATCCTTCATTAATCCTAAATATACTTTCATGGCTATCAAATAAGGATCATCCAGTCAAGACAGTCGGGTGGCAAGACCATTTCAACATATAAATTTTCTGAAATCCAACAACCATGCCCACATGTATATCCTAGATACATCTTCCATAAGTAGACCAATCAATACATTTAAATGGAATTAATGACTAATCTGATACTTATAGATAACAACTAAGGGTATAACCAGTTGTAGATAGGAGTAAGTATAACTTACTTGATTTCGACGAAGCCCGAATCTCCATGAGTAGAGCTTCGACACCTACTTTCTTCTCTTTTCTAGAAACTTCCAAATTTTCGATAATTAAACTACACAACGAGAAGTCAAATCATGAGGCACCAAAATTCTCGAGGGTGAGAGAGATACTCTTTGGAGAGAAATAGTGATGTAATAAATGAAGAGGCTTAGCCTCTTATTTATATGAGTCTCGAAGGGCGTGTCGCGTTGTGGCCATAGGCGCGCCGCTCCGCGGTGGTTGATGAGTTTGCCGGATCCAGGTAACATGTCACTTTCTTGTGGAGTCGCGTCATCCTTGCAGGTAAATTCTCGCATTCATCGATAAATTGTAACTTTTGCATACGGGCTTCGTTTTCGATGTTCTTTATATCCGTCGTTTCGTAATTTCGATTACTATAACTTTCCTTTAGATTTCAATAGAAAATTCATAGTCTATCTTCATTTATATTTTATAAAGATTATATTGTGAATAACCTTGCAAATTTCATAACTTCTTCATCCGAGTTCCATTCTCGATGTTCTATATATCTACGGTTTCGTAATTATATAAACATCAAATTTCATTTACATTACTTCGGCTAACAAGTAATGTGTTTTCGTTTTGTATTTTACAACAAATACCGGCGAAATACGTTGTAATGCGTAACTTCGAAAAATCATCACTTCCTCATAAGACGTCAGATTTTGGCGATCTTTATACTCACGATTTTGTATTGACGTCTACTACAACTTTCATGATGATTACTTCCGCTAAAAAGGAATATATTTTCACTTTAAACTTTATAAAAAAAAACGTTTATATTTCCTTTTTACATCTGTCTCCGAAATTGGATAGCCCTTTTCTTGAATGCAACTCAGGCCACCAGCTACGCCCTCTATCATATTTCCTTTTTCCTCAATTTATCCTTCCCAATGAGTTTATGATTTTTCGAAAAGAGGTGATCGAAAGTGGAATTTTCTGATGTTCCAATGACTTTTTTTTTGATGGAGATGGGTGGTTGCAGTGGCGGACTAAAGTGGTTTTCGAAGGGTCATGGACCCCTACTTCGTTTCAGCTCCATAACTAATTTTTTTTTCTATCAAGATGCAACGTCAAAAAATAATTAATGTTACTACTACTGAAAATTTATCCGTCCCCTATGAGGGTGGTGATGCATTTTATGATGGTATTTGTGATTGGTGGTCTAATTGTGACGGTGATTGGTTGTGGTGAACGAGAGAGATTGTGATGGAACGCACTAGTGTGGGTTGGAAATGGATGGGTAGGGAAAGAAATTTTATTTGATAATTAAAATAAAAATATGAAAAAGACAAAATTTAAGGTAATTTAGTTTTTTCACAAATACTTGATCCAAACATGTAATTTTTCAAACAATAAGTACGAGTTAATAGTCATATTACTTTTTGAATACTTAGCTCCGAACTACTGTAGATTGGGCCGACCAAAAAGACGAAAACTGCAATTTACTCTAAAGCTAAAAGTATAGGTTGGCTGCATTTGAAACCGAAGAGGCAAGAGGCAAGAGGCATGAAACATAAATAGAACAAAAATCGTAGTAGTGTTTTTTCCTTTATTTTATTTATTTTTAATGGCAGAATTTTATAAATAAATATCTAGCAACCCTACTTCAAACAACCATACTATATCATATAACTAGGTGTGACACCCATTTATTATATGAATTTATTTAAAAAAAATTAATATGGATTTTTAACAATTTGAAAAATTTTAATTTATAAGAAAAATAAAAAAAAAATTGAATTATTAAAATCAATGAGGCTTTAATATATTAAATACACTAGGTGTGAGATCCATGTATTACATGAGTTTATTTAAAAAAAATTAAATATAAAATTTTAACAATTTGAAAACTTTGAATTTATAAGAAAAATGAGAAAAATTTTGAATTATTAAAATTAATGAGACTTTAATGTATTGAATACATTACATATATAAACCATTTCTAATAAATACTTTACATATATAATAATACCTTACACATTAAATGTGAAATTTTAATTTAATAAAATGAAAAATACAATAAAATGACAAGTGAAAAATAGAAAATTTAAAAATTCTAGAAAATGTCATGTGTCCAAATGAAGAAGAAGAGGACATGTGGCAAAAAAACCTTCATTTATTATAGTACATTACATATATAAATCATTTCTAATAAATACCTTACATATATATTACTTTACATATTAAATATGAAATTTTAATTTAATAAAATGACAAGTGGAAAATAAAAAATTCAAAAATTCTAGAAAAAACGTCATGTGTCCAAATGAAGGAGAAGAGGACATGTGGCAAAAAGATCTTTATTTATTAGGGATGATATATAGTATAAAAATATCTTTTTTTTTATCATATTTGACAACTTTTTCTAATAATATTATTAATTAAATAAATAATATTATACAAATTAAAAAAAGTATCTATCTAAACATAAAATTATAATTATTTGAAAAATCTTTTTGATTCATAAAAACGAAATGTATTTTGATTACATTTTATAAATAAACTCATTTTATAATGATTTTTTGAATCATGAAAACACACACACACACACACACACATATATATATATATATATATATATATATATATATATATATATATATATATATATATATATAGAGAGAGAGAGAGAGAGAGAGAAAACTACAAAATAGGTCATCGTGGTTTGCGAAAAACTATTGATAAGGTCCAAAAAATTTTAAACTTGTATAGAAGGTCCTAAAGTAAAATGTTTCCATGGTTTTAGTCCTTGGACAACCTGAAAAGACTTTTTTACCCTTTTAATTTTATTTTTCTATTTTCTATATTTATGTTAATAACTTTTTATTTAGAAAAAAACTAAGCTACCCCACCCATCTCCCTCTCTCTCTCTCTCTCACACCCTTACACACACACACATAAAGCGTAGTTTTTACATACCAAAAACACAAACTAATAATTGTCACATGCATGTTTTTAATTTTCTTTGTATCATAGACCTATAGTAGAGATACTAAAAACAAAACTATAACAGGGATTCAACAAGCACATATAGTCTATGCGTTCTTCCTACCATCATTGATGATGTTTTTAACAAGAACAACAAGAGTAGTAGCAAAGGAAACAAAAATCTCATGTTTCTGTTGAATCTATCGCCCAAAAAAAATCCAAAGATGTTAACAATCACCATCCCTATATCCCTTCTCCGGTGAATGTAAATTTGAAATCTCCCCTCTCAATCTCCAACCGTTCTTGAAGTTTCATTATCCCAAATTGAAACAAGTATAAATCAAAGTGATGATACAATTTAATGGATTCGTTGGAAGTAAAAAACAAAGTATTGAACCAATCAAAATTTCAATTAATTATTTGACCAAATTAAAAGCATCCCACTGTCAATTCAAACTTCATTTGGTTACATGTTAACCACGAATCGAAAGCGGCAACACGAAAAACATACTATCTTCATTAATTTGACAATCCATTTCGATCATCTTCATCACATGTTAAATCAGAACGAAACACATGTCTCGAAGCATCTTAAGATCGAAGTACCATCTCAATCAAAATCTCTCCATCATTCAACCCATTAAAATTGAATCACATGATTGTACTATCAAAGACCAATTCAAGAGCGAAACGACATCAAAAACATTTTTCGATAATACTTCACCTCGAAGTTAGTGTACGCATTGAAATCTCAAGTCGTCTTCTTTAACAAAACAAAATCGATGATGGGTTTGAGCTAAAAGAACATCCTATGTGTTCATGCAAACCTTAAAGCTTGGATCTAGGTTTCTCTATTGTACATGCAATTCATCCAAGACTTATGAACCCTAGATCTAGCATACATATTTCAAAATTATCATATAAAATCAGATCTAGATGATTACTTCTTCAAGAATGGCTTGAATCTTCTTGTCTTGGAGCTTATATAGAGTCACAAATGTCACTCCTCTAATGGCTTACAAACACCACAAGCAAGAGGATGATATTGGAGAGAGGGGAGGAGGCACTATTTCAGCTATGAACTCTTCTAGGGTTTCCAGTGGCCGAAAACTGATGCCCAAGGGGTCTATTTATACTTGTGCTGCTAGGGTTTCAGTCAAAACCCTAATGGACAGCTTAAGCCTTAAGCGGTCCAAGGAACCTTCTAGAATAACGCCTCCTTGGCCGAAATTAAGATGGCCACATCCTTAATTTCTTCCATGCCTAATCCATAAGGCTTCTCATCCCAGTATTCAACTATCACACATTTGACAGTGTAAGTCCCCTTTATTTAATTAATGTCATTTAGCCACAAAATCAATTCTTAATTAATTCTTGTCTAATATTAATTAAACTATATGATTTCTCTTTTAATATATTATTCATATAATATATTAACAAATCATAATAACCTCTTTCTCTCCTTAAATCATCCTAACAAATTACTTTGGTGAAGGCAACCCAAAAGGACCATGCACAACCGGGTCAAGTACATACCAAATATAGTTACGGGCTTAGACACTAATCCAAAAATCGAACCATCATTTTCTCTCATTTTCAAACCCATCAAGCTCATAATAAGATTAAAATGGAACTAGACGAAAATAACAATTTATCAAAAATCAGTTTCGATGAAAAAGATAGAAAAGAAGGATCGATTTTGAAGATTCGATTTTAAGAAAAGGGGAACCACCACCAATCGCAACTTTGATTTCATCGCAAAAGAATACCTAGTTAATTTCGAATCTGGAATTTTAAACATCACATTCACCCTATCTCCAAACATCCCCGATTCTTACACATTTGACAATGGTGGGTTGTTGATGTTGCAAGTGATGGAGGCGTGAACATGATTTTGTGTGATGATCCAGAAGGTAGAGCAGTTGTAGGCAATGGCGGGGCCAGATATTTTGATATGGGGGTACAAACATTGTCAATATATAGTCTATATAGTTATCATATCATGGACATTAAAAACATGGTACAATCTCTTTAGATGTGGTAAAATAACATAGAGCATGTTTATAATTTTTTTATATACATAAAGGATTTTTTTTAGGGATGCTATAGTACCCCCAAAGTACAATTTAGTTCCGCCACTGGCTGTTGGTAAGGTGAGGATGGCGATCTAAAATTTTCTTCTGGGTGGCTAAGGTGATGGTATTAAGGCATAAGAAAGAAGAAGTTATGGGTGTAGGTTTTGCGTTTGTATGTGTGTGTGTGAGAGAGAGAAAATGTGTGTGTGTGTATGTGTGTGTGTGTACCGATGGGATTGGAGTGAGCCCAATTCTTTTATTCTTAATTTTTAATTAATAAAGTATTAAACGAAATATAAAAAAATACAAAAAGAAATTAAAAAGGCAAAGTAGACATTTCAAGTTCTCTAGGGACTAAAGCTATAGGAAACATCTAATTTTGGACATTCCATACAAATTCAAAACTTTTTGGACTCTATCTATAATTTTTTTTGAATATCATAGGGACCAATTTTATAGTTTTGTCTTATATATAACATAGCTTTACTGGATTTATGATTTTTGGGTTTAACAAAAAATTATGCAATAAAAACTTACCTTTTAAATAACAACTTATGGGATTATTGAAAATGGAATTATTAAATAATTACTTTTTTAGATAACATTTATTTATTTTATTTATTTACCTAATATGTTATTTAAGAAAATAGAATTATTGACAAATAAATAAAATAGTCTGATCAAAATGTCTTCATCTCATACCAATGGTGAAAATAAACAAAAGAATATTTCTTCCTCTATAAACAGAAAATGTTGTTATATGTTTCAAATGGACCAAGCAATGAGAACTTCCTCGTGTGTCTTTGTAGGATATATAAGTTTCAAAATTTTCAAAATGGTTTTGGATCAAATTTTTTCTAGTTCAAACCGTGGTTATGATATTGAGTATATTGAGTTGAATCAGTTTGAGTTTAACTGATTTAGATCGAGTTTGATTAATATCCAAGTTTTTTTGTCAAGTTGACCAAACTCGCATCGGTTGTAGGCTGACGCAAATAACTTTTCGAGTATTTGCTTGAGTTATACGAGCTTTACAACCCGGTAACTAATAAAATTTTAAGTTCCAACCTTTTTAAAAAATGTATCTATTATCATAAGTTCTACATAATAATAATATTTAAGATATAGACTTTTTGATTTTATATGAAATTATTATTTAATAGATAACAATACCGACTTAGTTCTTTTTAACAATTTACATTTCTATATATTTTTGCTATATAATTATGTGTATGCACAACAACTTCAAGTTTCAACGTTATCTTTTATATAGTTCAATATAATGATAATAAAAAAAAACTATTTTTTAGATTTATTATATAATATTATTTAGTTGTTATTAATAATGATTTAGTTATTTTAATTATATATATATATATATATATATATATATATATATATATATATATATATATAATTTAAAATAGACATAAAATATTTTATACTTATGATAGTACAAACATTAGCATACTTTAAGACATTAAGATGCTCTAAAGCTAAACTATCCATTTAAACCTAAGCTTTTTATTTTATTAGACAATTATAAAAAACCCGTGCCAATGTAAAATCAATAATACTAGCTTTTTTTGGTGACCCTGTTACACATATTATCTCATTGTGAACTTTCAAGTCACCCAAAATTTTTATGGGAAGTGGACTTGATAAGAGCTCGATATTGGTTGAATCAGCTAGATAAATATCGGCTCTGAACACGTCATGTTGAGCTCGATAGCCCGCCCAACTTGGTAAAGCCTTGTAGATGAAATAGAGCATTTTTTTCTTCTCTTTCTCCCTTACTCGACGAGCCACCCCACTCTTCTCCTTTTATTCAACTTACCTTTTTTATGTTGGATGTGAGGGTGAAGCCCAACATATCACCACTTCCCTTGGCCTTAATAACATGAGACATAGTACCTCCCACTAACAAGAACAAGTGCAATATCCACCGCCATGTCAGGAAGTAGTGTGCCCTTGGTTTCACCGTTTTTCTTTTTCCTTATTTATATTTATACTTATATCGGTTTGTTAGTTTTCATGTAATATATATATATATATATATATATATATATATATATATATATATATATATATATATATATATATATATAGTTGAGATCGGTTGAGAACTTGTAGTTTCCCGAGAACCCGATAACTAAAAGTGGAGCGTTAGATCAAAACTAATTTATTAAGGGCATCATCGTAATCTTATCGATTTCATTTAATGTTTAATTTTTTGTGTTATTCTACATATTAATAGAAATGTCTAAAACATTACATAATAAATCAAATTTTCGGATTTTTTTTGAAAAAAGTATTTTTTTTCAATTTTTTTTTAAAAGTGCAGATTTTTTAATTTTCTAAAGAAAGCATGAATTTTTGAAAAAAAAAATTTCAATTTTTTGCAGATTTAAAAAAAATAGTATTTTTTAGTTTTTTTAAAAAATAGTATTTTTCAGTTTTTTTTAAAAAAAATGTAGTTTTTTTAGTTTTTTTTATAGAAAACATGAATTTTTGAAAAAAAAATTGAAAAAATTATTTTTTTTTTTTAAAAATTGCATTTTTTTAAAATCATTTAAAAATCCATAAAAAACTGAAATATTTAAAAAACACTATATTTTTTAACCAAAAATATCAGCAATTTTTATACATTTATGCATATTTTTACAAATGCATATATGCATATTTCATATACTATAATATTTGTAAGAAAATCATAACAAAACTCATTTTATTTACTAATCTCTAAACACAATACAATAAGTATTTTATTCGATACAATATAAAATATAAAAACAAAAAAATGCTACAAAATTTCAAAGCATTTTCATGTGTTCGTGTTAATATTTCCATATTTTCTTCAATTTATCATTTTCCATCTCTTCAATATTCGCCACAATTTCTTCCAAATCTACAAGAAAATTAAAAAAAATCTGATTGATGTAAAAACACTCACAAAAATACATATGCGATTTACATGTGAATCACATGTAATTCATAGGTGATTTACATGTGAATCACATGTAATTCATATGTGAATCACATGTAATTCATATATGATTACATGTGATTTACATGTGAATCACATGTAATTCATATGTGAATTTCATGTGAATCACATGTAATTCATATGTGAGTTACATGTGAATCACATGTAATTCATATGTGAATTGTGAATTACATGTGAATCACATGTAAATCATATGTGAATCACATGTAATTCATATGTGAATTTCATGTAAATCACATGCAATTCGTATGTGATTTACATGTGAATCACATGTAATTCATATGTGATTTATATGTGATTTACATGTGTGTCACATGTGATTCATATGTGATTTACATGTGAATCACATGTGATTCATATGTGAATTACATGTGAATCACATGTAATTCAGATGTGAATTACATGTGAGTCACATGTAATTCATATGTGACTCACAAGTGAATCACCAAGTTAGTATATGAAAAAATATGTACATGTATAGATACCAAGTTAGTAAACAACTATGTGAAAAAATATGTACATGTATAGATACCAAGTTAAAAGAGGCATATCATCGTCCCTCATACGAATCTGATTATTA
The DNA here is from genome assembly GCF_051521515.1 of Lactuca serriola. Classification (NCBI taxonomy): domain Eukaryota; kingdom Viridiplantae; phylum Streptophyta; class Magnoliopsida; order Asterales; family Asteraceae; genus Lactuca; species Lactuca serriola. Next base: position 34,163,348 of record NC_136414.1, on the reverse strand, counting down.
ATTTCATCAATTTGGAATTTTTAATTTCATGGATAATAAATAAGGATAATAATAATAATGCATACCTCTGATCCAGTGAAGATTGCAGGCTCCTTTTCTACTAACTATGTTGTAGTCATGGGATTGGTTGAGAGCTTTGTGAACATTTTTTTTTACCTAATCCACAACATCTTCATGTGTAACAGCTCCTGAGGCAGAAATTACCTGAAAAGATTCATGATTTGTCATACAAGAATTATATGTCACTTTGAAGTACTATGGAGTTTCTGCCCCTGAAGGTTCACTTGCTCAGGTTTGTTAACATTTCCTTTGGCTACATTTACATTTTTATTTACATCTGAGACACCAGTTGAATTCTGCTTTGAATATTCTTCTATTTGCAGAGTGTCTGCAATAAGCAGAAGGCAAATGCATTGGGTGCTAGTTTTGTGTATTTACCTGCTGGAGAGAACCTAGAGTGGAGGGTTTATTTTCCATAAATTTGAAATTAATGTGTCACATCAACTTACTACATGAAGTAAGCAACCATTTTTTCAATTGATTTGCCATAAATTTTACCTGAATTTGACTATTTGTACATGCACATCTATTCATTCAAGCCTTATTTGATTAAAAACCTTCCCACTTTGGGTGATGTATTAGATAACTATAGCCCAATTTTGGTTGTTGTACGTGAAAGAGCAACTGTTTTTAAGCAAAATGACGAGAGTGATTTGGTGCAGCAACAAGTATAATTTCAAATGTTATCTCATTACATACTTCTTAAAGTAATTGTATTGATGACAATGACATAATGTACATTTTGTTTAAACTCTTATATTACATTATTACAGACCGACAAGAACAAATTGGCTAAGGAACATTCATAAGAGGCACCACAGGTATGCATGATATTTATTTTATTTCACTCTTATAAAGTTCCTATTCTTTTAGACATTTATATATGTTTAACATGCTCTGTATGAAATGCTACAGGATGATGAGAGCAAGATTACAACAGTATCTTCGGAAGAAATAACTCAGGTATGGTATTTTTGCCATTTTTGAACATTCAACACTCTAAAAATTTATTAACAGGTTCAAAAAAATTTCCCCTGCTGTAAGTGGTTAAGGAGAATTCAGAAAAACCTGTAGAGACTGTTGTCGCTCCCAACAAAGAACATCTAATAAGAAAAGTGAACGGAGAAGAAGCTTCTACTAAAACTCTGTTAATAAAACGAATTTTGCCCTAAATTCCTCAAATCAATCACAAAATGTTGATGAGAAAAAGTAAAACGAAAATGAAATCGAAATCAGGCGATGATGATTACATATGTAAAACGCAAAGACGATTTCTGCGGTGTACTTCGTTGGCGATTTGATTTTCTCACCGAAGAATCCATAATTGTAATAATCCGTTGATATAGGTCTAGCACCCTGCATTCATTCATCCTCAAAATGTAATCAATCTATCAATATTCATAAACAAAAGATCATTATCTCTCTTTGAAATCTGAACCTGACCTACCGTGTTGACGATTGAGGAAGACGGTGGTGGATTGCAACCTAGTGGTGATTGTCGAGGAAATCGACTGTGATTTTGGTAGATCATCAATCTCCAATGAATCGTCGATCTAAAGATGCAACTCGCCGACCTCGGCTATGGGGGAGAAGGAATCGTTGGCATTAGAGTTGAAGAAGGTGATGATCGCTTGGGGAAGATCGCATGCGACATTAGGATAGTTTGTATTGTGTTTTAGTAAATCAGATTTAATAATAAACTAACAATATATTTGTTTCCAATAATACCCATTATCTCATTTAATTAACATGCCCCCGTCTCTTTAGTTTTCTGATTATTTACTAGAACGCCACCATGCATCTCGACCATCCTTTTTTTATCCAACGCTCCACCTTTAGTTCTCGGGTTGTCGGAAAACTTTGAGTTCTCAAATGATTCTTCCTCTTTCTCTCTCTCTCTCTCTCTCTCTCTCTCTATCCTTATATATATATATATATATATATATATACATATATATATATATATATTTATATTTATATATAATAATAATAATAATAATAATAATAATAATAATAATAATAATAATAATAATAATAATCTTTGATTCTTATGTAGTTATATTTACGTGATTTGAATACGTTTTTTTGACACTTTGACTTCAAATATTAGCTTATGGATAGCGCAAAAAACCCAAGTATTTTTACAGTCCTAATATTTTATCTTAATTTACGAAAAAGTCACAAATCCTAATAAAAGAGGTGAATCTGATTTGTTTATGATAAAATATGAATTACTGGTAAAAATGGCGATTTGACCATTTTTTCCCAGTTTACCAATTTCATTACTTACCCGGTTCCATTAAAGTCTTATTATTTTACTATAATTTAAGAATAAGTCCCAAACTAAAATTAAATGACGATTTGGCCATTTTCTCCATGTAACATACACTTTACCGGTTCCATTGTTTATGTGGATGCCTAGTAGTTAAATGAACAAACATGATGGATACAATAGGTTATATAATGTTACATTTACCGTAAAATTTGATGTCAATCTCATCAGCTTATTTATAATTATGTATCCAGGTTAATAATTAAACCAGTAAATATGTGTGTTTCCGGGAAAAAGGGCAGGGAATAAGTTGATGAGATAGATATACTGGGTTACAGAAGATTAGATAGACTATTTGAAATTTCTTATAAACTTAAAAAAAAGTTGTTGCTATTTTATGTAATTATTGCAGTCTTCGTTGGATACATTTTATATTCTAAAAAATATACAATACATCAGGATATAAAGTTTTATGGTAAACATAGTATAATACACACTACAATAAATTTAAGTGTTTATCTACACACATTATGTGTGGGTAAAAGTTTGTTATGTGTTTGTCATTCCTTTACACACATAAATTAAGTGTCCCTATATGTTGACTCATGCATGTAGATAAAGATAATTTGTAACACCCATAAAAATCATAAAAAATTTAAACTCTTTAAAACCAACCCAAATTTACAATTCGTTTACAAACATAGTTTTCAAAACATTTTCAACATCACAGTCTCCCAAAATCATAAGTCAAAACATGAGGATGTGTACGGTTACGCCTTTGCCTTCCCGCAGTCATCTGAAGTACCTGAAACATAACCCAAAATTGTAAGCCAACGCTTAGTAAGATCCCCCAAAGTACCAACTCACAAAAAATAACATATACAAGAACAACATGGCGGCTCCAATTAACCATCGGGTTGGAATGCCAATACATTATGGGTCCAGTCAACCATCGGGTTGGAATGCCAATACACAATGGGTCTTGTCATCCTTGGGATAGAATACCCTCGGGCCCACTCAACCATCGAGTTGGAATGTCCCCGGTCTACTATTGGTTCACACACAAAGCAGTAAAGCCTCAAGCACCGACCAAACATGTGCACATATAACATACAATCATATAACAGTCTATAGACAGTCAGACAGATCTGCAGGTAACTAACCATAACATCATCTTATATACCAGGATACCGATCTAACAAATCACGACAGTATAATAGCATGCATAATATGATATCGATATAATAGATCACTCATGCATAACAAGATATCGAATCCAAAGGGACGACCTTGGTGCCTTCGACCTGCATGTACAGTGAGGAAAACTCACCTCACAAACTGAACAGAAGCTGATGCGGTCCCGACTCTGATTCTCAGCTCTCTAACCGAAACATATTCCCACTAATGACCAATTTCCATCAAAATCGCAAAATACCCTCAAGGTCAAACTTGGTCAAAGTCAATTTCTCAAACTAACTAAGTCAAGTGAGTCAACCCAACTGGGTCAACTCGACCGAGTCAACTTATGGTGCATACACGGGGGGTACTCCGGAGGTACACTGGGCGTACACGCAGCCTCACAGTTGACCACCATCGGGGTGGTTGACCTCGTACGCAGGGCGTACCCTCACAAGTTCCAAAATCCATTAAGAGCTTAGTGGCTTAAGCTCTTACGTCCATAATTCAAATCTATGGCTAAAATCCTCTTACGAGTCATAAAGTCTCCAATTTTATGACCTATCATGTCCAATAAGTGCTTAACACAATGTCTTGTTCCATTAAGACTTTCTAAATGAAACATAAAGCTAAACTAACCATTTGGAACCAATTTTTACGACTTAATACCCCTCCTAGGGTCTGAAAGGACAACTCAAAGGTCAAGAACATGCCATATTTCAAGATCTAACATTTTGGGACCGAAAAGCTCCATAAAGACACCCAAATCTAGATCTATATGCTAAAGGGATAAAGTTGAAAGCTTTTTACCTTAGAATGGTTGCAAGTGATGTAGAAATCCCATATCCAAGTTTTCCACTACTTAAAGATGAGCTTGGCTTCCTTCCTTCTTCTAAGGTCCAAAACACACTTCTAAGCTTGAAAAGGCTCCTTAAGGTGAAAATAAGGTTGTACAAGCGTATGAGAGGGATGGAGACAGTTAAGGTGAATGAAATGAGGCCATAAGAGTGCTTAAATATGAGTCACACCCTAAAAATAAGGTTTCCATAACTGGAAAGTACGCCCCACGTACACTGATGTATGCCCTGCGTACTAGGGAGTGCCCTAGTACGCTTAGCGTACAACACATATGCATAGCGTACTCATAAGGACAAATTACAAAAATGCCACTAGGGCTCCTTTTGCACACTTTCTTGAACTTAGGGACCAAAATGCTACATATTAAATTATAGGGTTGATATTAGAAGTACCTTATCATCGGGATGTTACAGTTCTCCCCCACTTGATCTAGACTTCGTCCTCGAAGTCTTCCGCATCAAATAACTCAGGATAATGCTCTTGTATCTTAGCCTCCGGCTCCCAAGTCCACCCGGAGCCTCTCCGATGCTGCCATTGTACCTTTACCAAAGGTATCTCCTTATTGCACACGACCTTCATCTTTCTCTCCAAAATAGCTACCGGCCTCTCAACATAGTTCAATCGCTCATCAACCTAATATCATCCAATGGAACCACTTCCTCATCATCTAATATGCACTTTTGCAACTGCAAAACATGGAAAGTGTTATGGATTTGACTGAGCTCCTCATGCAGATCCAACATGTAAGCAACCTTGCCAACCCCGACAATCACTCGAAAAGGTACAATATATCGGGGACCTAACTTCCCCCTCTTCCTGAAGCATATCACAACTTTCTAAGGTGATACCTTCAGTAATACCATATCACCGACCTGAAACTTAAACTCGGATCGACGCCGGTCGGCATAGATTTTCTGCAGACTATGTGTTGTCTACAGTCTCTGCCTGATCTGTTGGATTAGCTCAATGGTCTGAAGGATTACTTCGGTCCTTCCCATGACCCTGTGACCAACCTCCCCCCAACAAACCGGGGTACAACATCTCCAACCATACAAGAGCTCAAAAGGCGGAGCACCAATGCTGGTGTGATAACTATTGTTGTAGGAGAACTCCGCAATTGGTAGGTAGGAATCCCAACTCCCACCATAATCAATAACACAGGCACGCAACATATCCTCAAGGGTCTGTATTGTCCGCTCACTCTGGCTGTCAGTCTGTGGATGATAAGCAGTGTTGAAATGCAACCTCGTGCCTAGTTCCTCGTGGAACTTCTGCCAAAAATGGGAGTTGAACCGAACATCGCAGTTAGAAACAATGGAAACCGAAACCCCATGGCGAGCGACAATCTCTCGAACATAAACATCGACCAACTTTTCGGCCGAAGAGCTCTCCCGAATAGCCAAAAAGTGGGCACTCTTGGTCAATCTATCCACGATGACCCATATAGCATCAAAACCCTTTGCCGTCTTTGACAACTTGATGATGAAATCCATGGTGATCTACTCCCATTTCCACATAGGATCCTCCGAATGCTGCAACTTTTCATGCGGCCTTTGATGCTCAACCTTGACCATCCTACACGGCCACCAATAACTCAATCTCAAATCCTGATACATCTTTGTGGCCCCCAAGTGAATAGAAAAGCGAGACTTATGAGTCTCCTCCATTACTATCCACCTGACCCTTCCTGAAACTGGAACCCAAACCCGACCACATTGGATTAATAATCCTCGGCTATCCGTGACAAACCTATCAATCTCACCCCGGATCCTCTCTTGTTTCTAGTTCTCCTTCCGAACACCCTCGGCCTGAGCCTCCTTGATCAATCACAAAAGCGGAGAATCAACAAATATCCTCATCCACATCTCCCCAATCGAAGACCTAACCGACTTGCGACTCAAAGCATCCACTACCACATCCGCTTTACCCGGATGGTAAAGGATCTCATAGTCATAATCATTGACTAAGTCCAGCCACCTGTGCTGCCTCATGTTCAGGTTTGGTTGATCCATAAGATGTCTCAAACTCTTGTGATTTGTGTAAACCATACAACAGACCCCATAAATATAATGTCTCCAAATCTTGAGGGCAAAAACCACTGCCCCCCAACTCCAGGTCATGAGTAGAATATCGCGTCTCATGCGGATTCAGTTGCTATGAAGCATAAGCAATCACTCATCCTCTATGCATGAGGACTATCCCTAAATCGGTGATGGATGCATAATAGAATACCATAAAATCCTCAACTCCCTTTGGAAGGGTCAATATCGGGGCCTCAGATAACCTCTGCCAAAGAGTCTCAAACACAGACTGTTGCTCAGGGCCCCATCAGAAATCCACCCCATTCCTTATCATACGAGTGAGGGGTACCGCAATCTTGGAGAAATCATGAATAAATATGTAATAGTACCCTGCCAAACCTAAGAAACTCCCGATCTTTGAGGGAGATTTCAGAACCTCCCACTGCATCACAACCTCGATGTTGGCCGGATCGACCAAAATCCCATCCTAGTTAACGAGGTGCTCTAGGAACTAGACCTCTCGTAACCAAAACTCTCACTTTGAGAACTTGGCATAAAGTCGATCTCTCCTCAAAACCTCTAAAAGCTCTCAAAGGTGCTCCTTCTGCTGCTCTTTGGTCTTGGAATACACCAAGATATCATCAATAAACACAATGGCGATTGGTCAAGCATCGACGTGCATACCCCGATTCATCAAATCCATAAACACATCAGGCGCATTAGTGAGATCAAATGGCATCACCACGAACTCATAATGCCCATAACGAGTCCGGAACGTAGTATTCTCCATGTCCTCCTCTCTCACTCTCACCTGATGATACTTATATCATAGATCTATCTTGGAGAACCAAGATGCACCCTGCAACTGATCATAGAGTTCATCAATCCGCGAAAGGGGATAACGGTTATTCACCGTTAACTTGTTTGAATCCCGGTAATTAATGCACATCCGGTGTGAACCATTCTTCTTCTTGACGAATAGTATCGACGCTCCCCACAGAGAACTGCTTGGTCTGATGAACTGCTTGCCTAGCAGCTCATGCAGCTGAGATGACAACTCCTACATCTCAGGTGGTGCCAAGCTGAACGATGCCTTGGCAATTGGGGCTGCACTTGGCACAAGGTCAATATGGAACTCAACCTGCCTCTCGGGAGGCACGTCGGGTAGCTCCTCCTGAAATACATTAGCAAACTCACTGAAAACTAGAGCCTTTGAAACTAAAATCTACTCCCCAACCTGGGTATCAACCATATAAGACAGATAACTAGCACACTTGTGCTGAATATACTGTCGAGCCCTGACTGCTGAACAAAACCCTGAACCAATCCTGGTACCCTGCCCATAGATAACCAGTTCTCCCCCACTTGGGGTTCGAACTACCACTCGCTGGCCCTCACAATCAATCATGGCATCGAACTTACTCAGACAGTCCATGCCCACTATCATACATACATCCCCCATGCAGATGCAGAAACCCCGTGCTCATTGGCGATGGTCCTAATTTCTTGTTTCGTCAACTCATTTAATGACTAGGCGTCAGGTCAGCATTTTAAAGGAAAAAATGGTCAAATCATTACTTAATTTTATTTTGGGACTTATTTATAAATTATGGTAAAATAATGAGACTTTAATGAAACCGGGTAAGTAATGAAACCAATAAACCGGGAAAAACAGTCAAATCGTCATTTTTATAGGTAATGCATGTTTTTTCATAAACAAATTTTAGTTTGAGATTTTTTCGTAAATTAAGGTAACAATATTAGAAATTTTCTTAGATTTCTCTTTACTAGAACTAACATATTTAAATAAAATGATCATATCTCTCTTATACAAACTCTATGTACAAATCAAAAGTCTAAAACTTAGGGATAATGTCATAAAAGACCTTAAGTTTGACCAAAAATGTCGGTTTTACCCTCCAACAATTTTTTGGTTTGTTTATGCTGTAAATTTATCATTTTGTTTTGTCGGTTTTTAGCATTTTTACCTATAATAATAGGTTTCCATGTTACTATAAAATATTATTTGCAAAAAACCCTTAAATTTATAAATATTTTGCAAAAAAAACCTTTAAGATTATAAAAATATAAAATATAAAACTTTTATTCAAAATTGGATAAAACAAAATAATTTTCTAAAATTTATATATCAAACCAATATAAAGTTTACCGTATTTATATCATTAAACCAAAATCGAAACATATTATTACCTTTTAGAAATAATAATATATCATATTTTTTTAATAAAAATAAATATAGGTATATAAGTTATTATTTTTAAAACACAAACATAAACATATTAAACATATAAAATATAAATATATTTGTCTAAGTTATTATATAAATATATTAACTATTAGACTTTTTTTAGTTTTGTTCTGAAAAGTTTAAATATTAATTAAGGAATATATTTAAATTTTGATATAACTAAATAATTTTTAAAATTTAAATATCAAAAGTTTATATCGACGCAATATAAAATTTACCATAGTTAAAAGTAAAACTATGTTTCGATTTTGGTTTTATAATATAAGTCCGGTAAAATTTATATTGGTTTAATATAAACTTTTGACATTTAAATTTGAAAAAAAACTATTTAGTTGTATCAAATTTTGAATATATATTTATATTTTATATGTTTATACATTAAAGGTTTTTTTTGTAAAATATGTGTAAATTGAAGGGCTTTTTTCGCAGATAATATTTCATAATAACCTGAAAACCTGCAATATATTACACGTAAAAAGAACAAAAAATACAAAAAAAAAATTGACAAGTTTGTGACATAAATGAACCAAAATCTATTGATGGATAAAACCGATATTTTTAATCAAACTTAAGGTTTTCTATGATATTATCTTTAAAAATTATCAGGGTTATTTCTAAAGGACAAAATTGCAAAAATTGTCCATGTGGTTGGCAAATTTATGTGATTTTAGTCCAAAACGAAATGTTGGTGCATCACTGGTCCAAAATTGGATATTTTTATTGTTTTTGGTCCTTATACACTTGAAAAGACGATTTTTCCCTTATACTTATATTTTTAATTTTTTTAATTGCTGAAACACATATGTTAATTTAATTTATATTTTTTAACTTAAAAATAAAATAAAAAGGGGTCTACCTACCATTTCTCTTTCCCCCTCTCTCAACAAAAACGCACACACACACTCAAGAAAGAACATATCACCATTAGTGGCCACCACCATCACCACCGATTGCTACCACTGTTCGCCACCATTACCAATGACTGCCACCATTGTCCACCATAAACATCCAATCCCACCTTCACCCCCATATTTCCTTCCTCATGCCCGATAAAACTTCCCCATCAATACTGCCCTTCTAATCGATTAGATCTGTCCCTACCTAAATGTCGCCACCACCATCTTTCAACGATTAGGGTTTTTAGCCACCTCCACCATCGCCTTAACATTTTTCGACAGAAGAGCTCTGCTTTTCATCGGATCACCTAAATCCCCCATCGTGAAACCCTAATTTTTTTTTTCCAACATTACCCCTGTAAACCACTGGTTCAAAATGGGAAGATAACATCAGAGAGAGAGAGAGAGAGAGAGAGAGAGAGAGAGAGAGAGAGAGAGAGAGAGAGAGAGAGAGAGAGAGAGAGAGAGAGAGAGGTGGGTTTATTTTGTTTTTGTTTTTCATTTTGTTATAAGAATAAGAAAATAAATAAAATATAATTATTTAAGGGGCATATTAGTCATTTTAGGTGAGATGTGGACCAAAAACACAAAAAAATACAACCATAGGGACCACAACCACGCAAGATATCTAAAATTGGACCAGTGGTGTACCAACATTTTGTTTTAAACGAAAACTATAAAAGTTTGCCAACTACAGAGACCATTTTTGCAATTTTGTCTTTCTAAAATCGATCAACACTTATACGTAACAAATCAAAAACATAAGACACATTAACAAAAATCATACATTATTTTTATACAAAATATTAGAATCGTTCATTGGTAAATAACAGTTTTGTAGCAAAAATCATACATGATTTTTATACAAAAATACGTTAGAGGAACAATGATACTGTAACTGCTCAAAAGGCTCAATAGGTTCACATAAGCATGAAGAAGGCTCCACGTGGGATACAGCATGGTCCCTAATTATGACACGTATACACCTATCTGGTATCTTGGATGACCTCACAGACCTATGATGACCACTCATCAGTCCTTGAAGAACGACTTTGCTTTTTTTCAAGATTAAAATTCCCAACTTCTAAGTATTTAATTCATATATAAAAACTATCAGAAACCCAAGTTTAAGTTTTTTTAAATTAATAAATCAAATATTTTTTAGGAAGACGTTATTAATACCCCATATTTTATAATCTTACCCCCTTAATTATTAAAAGTTTGGTAACTTTACTACACATATACCATAGTACACTTTTGAGCCAATTGATACATTTGACGTCCTTTATTTTCTTTTCTTTTTTCTTTTTACCGGCTACTTACATTTCTTTTTTTTATAGTTTTTGTTAAAAATTAGGGCTAATCATTTGAACTTAAAAATGCAAGGACGAACTATTGTTCACAATTTTTTATTTTTTTATTGACGTCCATAAAACTTATTTGTGGCTTCTATTTTTATTTTATTTTTTGTTTTTTTGTGTGTTCATAATTACCCATCTGTTTCACATAAATATATTAAATATTTTTTGTTTCTCTTTTTTTTCCTATCATATTCAATTTGCCGTATTTATAACTTTTTTGTTATTCCAAACATAAGCATGACGTAATAGAAATAAAAATATCAATTTTTATTGAAGACAAGGAGACCTAGCTTCAGTCAACATGTGAAACTCGCTTAAAGGTCAACGTAAATCGCTAAAAGCCGCCATGAAACATTGCCGGAAAAAGCATGCAACTCGTCGGAAATTAGTCCACTCTTTCTTGGCGGTTGCATCCTTCTTTGCTAGGGTTAAGAGAAAGTAATAAATTTTTACATATAGTTTTACATTAACAACCTATTTATTTTGAAGATATAAATTTTATACCCTTATATTTATATCTTTTCTACGTATATTGATTTATTTTAAACAATAAACATCAACTTTTTTATCAAAAAATTATTTAACATATTCTATGTATTTTTTTAATAGATTACACAAATAAATAAATAATTTGTTTTATAATCAAAACTGATTATAATAAAGAGAAATATGTATATTTGTATGTGTATGTATGTATGTATGAATGCATATATATGTGTATGTATGTGAATGTGGGTGCATATGTGTATGTGGGTATGTATATGTATGTGTATGTGTGTATTTGAATGTGTATATGTATGTTTATATATATGTGTATGTGTATAAATGTGTATGTATTTGAATGTGTATGTTTATGTTTATCTATCTGTGTATGTGTCTACATGTATGCGTATTTGAATGTGAATGTGTATGTGTATGTTTATTATTTGTTACGTCAAAAAATTAATTTATTATTGTTGTCGTATTTTTTTAATAAAATAAAAATAGTTATATATATTTTTATTTATAAAAATAGTGTTAATAAGTTATCTATAATAAACTAAATAATATTATAATAATTAGATTTATTTGTGAATTAAAAAAATATATTAATCTTAAATTAATTATTAAGACTACTAATGATTAGTAAAAAATATGTAATCATTAAATTAATTACTAAAACTAATGATTAGAGAAATGATTAAAGGATAGGGATAAGTGGAAATGGGGTAGGAATAAATGAAGCCTATTTTTTATTAGTTTGATTTATGATTCGGGTTTGGTGGGCAATAAGTAGTTAAAATGTCTTCAAATTAAAAAACAGATGTACATATTTTATTGGTCAACGAACTGAATAAATAACTTTAGGATAATATTTTTAAAGAAAAATTAAATATATTTTTTTTTATTTTTTCTTCATATTTATTTTTGTATTCATATAAGATTAGATATTTGGATAACAGTAATTTTTTTTTAATCTCTTCTTTTCATTTTGAAACTTAACCTCATCTTGTGCTTAGGAAGATAAATAGAAAAAAAAAATGAATTATTTGATTTCTCATCTTTAAATTCTATAAACAAGACCTCTTTAAAAACCTCAAATAAATTTATATCGGTGTGACGCGTAGTCGTTTTCTTTAATTGCAATATCCGATTTAGTTTATACATAAAAATCAATCATCTATTCTGTTGAGATAAAATGTACACTTCGTCATAGGAGATTCATGTAATCGACAATATACTACAAGGAAAAAAATTATAGCGGCGGTAAAACTCGTCGCTCAAGCTTCTCAAAACCGTCACTAAAGGAAATAACGGTGATAAATCGCCACTATTGCTCCAAAAATCGCCGTTAAAGACACATTGCGCTCATAATACTCTACGTCGCCACTAATAATATCACTGCTACTAATCCTTATTGCGGGTAATATTGTCATCGTTAATGTTTTTTTTTTTGTTTTTTTTTTTTTTTAATTTTTTTTACATTAGTCCTTTTCGTGTCCAGTAAAACCGATACGTGACGACATTAAATGCTCAAAACACGTAACATTAAATGCAGAAAGCGATTACATAACGACATCCACTTAAGTCCCAAAAATGTTATAATTTCATGGTGCCAATATAAATAACAAAAATGTTTTAAAGTTATGACATAACAAGTCTAACAAAACATAACAAGTCTAACAAAACATAAACTAGTTTGACGTATCATCATATTGATTCCCCTTATTTCCTCCCCATCATTTGGTGATTTATTTGCTGCAATCCATTCACAATACATGTCAGATTGTTTAGTATTTATTGAAGGTTCTTCAACTACATAATAAACAACATATAAACTTATAAGTTAAACTATCAACATAAACCAATCAAGTATAAATAAAAACTTAGTTAAATGATAAAATTATAAATAAATATTTATTTATTGCTCCTCTACTACATCACTACTAAATACACCGTTCTTATCGGTGTGAGCATCGTAGAACACTTCAACTCTATTCTTGTTTTGTTAAACTTTAAAAATTAGATTATATTTTAAATAAATAATTACATATATTATAAGTTACCTTTTTGAAGGATTCACTATGCATTTATACACTAAATTTAGGCAACATAAGCATTTAAATATAACCCTAGGTATACATGCACCCTAGATCTAGGTTTTACTTTTATGGCAACCTACTTTCAAAACTATGAATTTAAACTAAAAAGAGGGATAGAATTTAAACTATCTATTTAAATAAATAATTACATATATTGTAAGTTACCTTTTGAAGGATTTGATATGCATCTATACCCTAAATTTAGGCAACAAAAGTATTTAAATATAACTCTAAGTATACATGCACCCTAGATCTAGGTTTTACTTTTATGACAACCTACTTTCAAAACTATGAATTTAAACTAACAAGAGGGATATAATTAATAACCTTTCAAGTAATCGTATATACAAGTGAATCCTTCAAGATCTTGAACTCTTAGAAGCACTTGGAAGGACTAGCACCTAAAGTACGAATGTCTCTAATGGCTCACGCCCAAAAGTCTAAAACCCTAGAAAATTGAGGAGAGAGGAGAAAGAACTTGAGAAAATCGGATTCTCTAAGTGTATGGAAGATTAGGAACGAAATTATAAAGGCTCAAAGGGTCTATTTATAGTTGAGGTAACATGCGTATAAAGTTGATTAAGTTTTTATTCTAAATTAATTTTAATTAGTTTCTAATTAATTAAAATTAATTATAAATTAATTTTAACTAGTTTCTAATTAATTTATCAAGCTATGATATATTAATAAATTATTTATCTCACTCTATTAAATCCTTTTCATGCTATTTTAGCTCTTGAGGGCAACCCAAAAAGGACATTATTATTATTTCCAAAGTTATATCAATTTAGTTATGACATTGACCACATATTTCCAACACATTCTTATAGCAAGAACTATTATACGAACTCGACCACCCATAGTTTTCATACCTTTGTTGTTCATCGAATTTTTGTTTGCCTCCAAAGCCTTTTATGTTCGTCCGTTTGGAAATACTTGTGATACTCGATCATGCATGTATGATTTTTCCTTGAATTGTTTTAAACATTTATTGGTATTTTGAGTCCTATGTGGGGCATAGGATGGCCTCCTACGCTCAGTGTAGGAGAAATATTCCTTGCGGGAAATTAAAGACTTATGTTGGGCGTAAGCCTAGCTACGCAGCACGTAATACGCAAAACCTTAAACCCAAATTTTGGGGTTGTGAGCATATTAAAGGCTCTAAACTTCTTAAGGGCCCCTTCATATCTAGTCTTCATCCTCCCATTCTATACCTTCGTAACCCTAATCATTTGTGAGAGATTTTGAGGTTTTAAGTGTTTGTTTGTGTGCTCCTTTGAAGAAGAAGACCATTGGAGAAGCATCTAAGAGTTCCAGGCCTTGTAGATCTAGATCATTCACCTTGTTGTCCACCTTCTGGAGGTATAAAGTTTCAACTTGGCAATATCTCATGCTAGATCTAGTTAGTTATGCTTTTTGTATGTTTTTGTCCCATAACCTTGCATCTTGTGAGTATAATCTACTCCAAACCTCTTGATGATCATTTCTTGTTGTTTTGGGGTTTCTGAGTGATAAAGTTAAGAGCTTGATCACCCCAATTCACCCCATGCATGTGATCTGGAGCATTAGTTCATTTCTTGGACTTAGGGCTTGCTTTATTGCTCATCTATGGCATGAAAATGGATAAAGTCCAAGATTTTGTCCATTAAATCATCCATTTGAATCGTATCTGGAAGTTTGAGGAGCTTGCCTCCTGTATTAAGAGTGTAATGGGATGTTTGGAAATTTGCTAAGTACGCAGGGCGTAACTTATGTTACGTTGGGCGTAGCATGGTTTTAGCTCGTAATCACCCAAGCTCTATGCCATAAGTAGAGTAGCTTGTATGCATGACGTAGACCGCTAAATCTGACAATTGTAGACTTTTGGTCAAAATTAGGTTTTGAGCATAGTTTTAAAAAGGGTACTTTTTTTTATTGCTGATTAGGTGCTTATTTGTGCATGTGTACCATGTGTGAGCCGTTTTATACAAACAATCCTATGTGTGCTTGCAACCCTAAATTTTGATCTATGTTTTCACTATTAGATACAAACCATTATGAACACAAGAAGAACCCTAGCATGCATCTAGGTATTTCAAAATTTAGATGGTAGAAAGAATTACATACCGCTTGTTGTTATATTGTAATAACAACTCAAATCTTCAATCTCCTTGTCTATGAAAGCAAGTACCACAAGTGTAGTACCTCTAATGGCTCACAAACACCAAGAGCAAATGGAGAGGCAAGAGAGTGAGAGAGAGAGGGGGGAGAGGTAGAAAAATAGGCTCTAGGTCTTCTAGGGATCAAGTGGCCGATTTCCCTTACCCAAGGGGTCCTTAAATAGGGTGGAGATTAGGGTTTCAGTCCTTATCCTTATCTGGTTGCTTGCCCACCAAGCAGCTCATAAGATAAGTCTAAAAGCCTTATCCTTGGACGAATTCTAGGGACTTATCCCCTTGAATTCGTCCACCCTATCCATAGGACATCCATTGCCCTAATTTGCAACTATCACATAATTACAATTCAGCCCCTCTAGTTTAATTAATTACTTATGATCACAGAATTAATTCTCAATTAATTATTGACCAATATTAATTAAACAAATATGATTTCTCTTTTAATATATCATTCTTATAATATATTAATAAATAATAATAACCTCTTTCTCTATTATTTCTCCAGTCAAGTTGCTTTGGTGAAGACAACCCAAAAGGACCATGCACAACCGGTTCAAGTACTTACTAAATATGGTTACGGGCTTAGACACTAATCCAACATTCTCCCACTTGGATAAGTCTAGTAACCATAAATGCAAGTATAACTTGATTATCAATCGTAGCTCTCAAAGACGTTGTCGAACTCTGATCTTATCAACAACCTGTCCTTTAGATAAGGGATCGTACAGTCCTCTGTTTTAGATATCGAGTGGACAATCTCATGGAACATAGTCATACTTATTGTTCAACAGTTTGTTTCTCGATCTCAGATTCATTTGACATAGAACTTAATTGAACACATCAATTCAGTCCTGACCGGGCCTGACACATAAGTCAAATAAAATCATCGAGGGGCCCTGATATCGCTTTTGTCCTCTTAGAATAAAAGGAACAAATAAACTTTGACTTATATGCATTTACTATTCACTAATCAAATTATACACAACAATGCGTTTTATGACATCAAGTTACTGATGCGTTTTCACATTGTCAATGCACAATCAATTAGCAAAAAATAAACCATATATCTTGGTTTTAAGACCATATGATATTATCGTCTTGCGATCACTTGTGATAAATTCCATGGAGTAAATCCAGCAAGCGCAAGTTTATTCCAATGCTCAAAACTTATTCATAAGCACTCATGAACGTTGTAGCAAACATTTGCTATGTCTAATACCTTTCAGAAAATCTACACCAATTCATGACAGTCTTCATTCATACCAACTTCCAACATATGAACGCTATGGACCGTTTGAATAATTCGATTATTCTTAATTAACTAAATTATCCAGGAAGTCAAAACATGCAAAGTGAAACAATAGGTAAACAATTAACACAAGACAGTAACTTTAAATAATACTCCTTTATTTAATTATCAAATGTCAATTACATTTAGCTATTACACATTTCTAAACTATCTAATCCAAACTAATATCGTCCTTCAGCTCAATGCTCCTAGCGTGCTGCAAGTGCTTAACCCTACTCAGTCTCTTCGTAAGCGGATCTTTTGGGTTATCCTCTGATGATACCCTCTTTACTACGACGAGTCCTTCTTCTACCCGATGTCTAATAAAGTGATATTTTCTGTCGATATGTCGAGATCTACCATGATCCCTCGGTTCCTTGGTCAAGGCAACCGCTCCTTCATTATCAAAAAAAATTTCCATAGGCTCTTTTATAGAAGGTACAACTCCAAGGTATCCAATGAAGTTCTTCAACCATATCGCCTCCTTTGATGCTTCGCTCACTGCAATGTACTCTGATTCGCACGTTGAATCAGCTACAATTTCTTACTTGGAACTTTTCCAAGTCACTGCTCCTCCATTAAGGGTAAAGACCCAACCCGACTGTGAGCGATAGTTGTCGGTCTGTAAACTGGCGTCACTATACCCTCGCACCTTCAAGTCATCACTCCCTCAAAGGACTAGAAACCATTCCTTTGTCCTCCGAAGGTACTTAAGAATATTCTTGACTGCGGTCCAATGTGATTTGCTAGGGTTCCTTTGATATCTACTTACCATGCTCAAAGCGAAGGCCACATTAGGGAGAGTACAAGTCATATCATACATGATCGAGCCAACTGCAGAAGCGTAAAGTACTCGGCTCATCTCTGCTATCTCGACTTCGGTACTCGGGCTTTGAGTCTTACTCAACTTGGCATTACTTTAGATTGGTAATTCTCCCTTCTTTGAGTTTTCCATACTAAAACGTTTTAGTACCTTGTCCAAGTAAGTATTCTGACTAAGTCCTATTAGTCTCTTACTTCGGTCTCTCACTATCCTTATTCCCAAAATATAGGAAGCCTCTCCGAGGTCCTTCATAGCGAAGCATTTCCCGAGCCAGGACTTAACTTCCTGCAGTGTCGGGATGTCGTTTCCTATGAGTAGTATGTCATCGCCATACAATACGAGGAAGCTAACTATACTCCCATTGGCTTTGAAATATACACATGATTCATCTTCACTTCGTACAAACCCAAACTCTTTGACTTTCTCATCGAAGCAAAGATTCCATCCGCGAGATGCTTGCTTAAGTCCATAAATGGACTTCTCAAGCTTGCACACTCTATTGGGATGCTTCGCATTGACGAAACCCTCTGGCTGAGCCATGTAAACATCCTCAGCCAACTACCCAATAAGGAAAGCGGTTTTGACATCCATTTTCCATATTTCATAATCATGAAATGTAGCAACGGCTAGCATTACCCTAATAGAATTTATTTTGGCAACTGGTGAGAAGGTCTCATCATAGTCAACTCCGGGAGTTTGAGTAAAGCCCTTCGCAACCAATCGCGCCTTATACGTGTGCACATTCCCATCCATTTCGGTCTTCTTCTTGAAGATCCAATTGAACCTAACCGTCTTATGTCCGGGCACATGGTCAACCAAATTCCAAATTTAGCTGTCGTACATGGACTGAATCTCACTATCCATTGCCTCTTTCCATTTCACAGACTCCGGGCCTGCCATGGCTTCCTTAAAGCTGTTAGGTTCATCTAGATTTATTAGTGTACTATCACTAATATACGTGTCCTCTTCTATAGTAATATGAAAACCATATAACTGGGGTTGAACTCTAACTCTTTCGAAACGTCTAAGAGGTATGGATTCGTCAATCGGTTCAACCGGAGTCTCCTCCTCGGGTTGAGCGCCAGCGTTAGAGGTTCCTTCATATCTTGACTCTTGAATCTCTTCAAGATCGATTTGCCTCCCACTGTCCCCTTGGCATATGAGTTCTCGCTCTCGGAAAACCCTTTTCCTCGCAACGAAGACAACATTGTCACTCGGTCTATAGAAGAGATATCCGAAGGATTTTTGCGGGTAGCCGATGAAAATACACCGCTCACTATGAGGTTCGAGCTTGTTGTGAGTCTCTCGGCTTACGAAAGCCTCGCAACCCAAACCCTGATATGTGCCAACAAGGGAGCTTTACCTGTCCACATCTCGTGAGGTGTTTTGGCAACCTTCTTTGTAGGGACTAAGTTAAGGATATGGGCGGCAATCTCTAAGCTATACCCCCAGAATGAGATAGGTAGTGAAGCACGACTCATCATGGAACGAGCCATGTCCAATGGGGTCCGATTATGCCTCTCAGCCACACCATTCAACTGCGGTGTCCCAGGTGACGTCAATTGCGAAACTATTTCGCATTCCTTGAGGTAGTCGTGGAATTCAAGACTTAGGTACTCTCCTCCTCGATCGGATCGAAGCATCTTGATTTTCCTGCCCAATTGATTCTCCACTTCTTGTTTAAACTCTTTGAACTTTTCAAAGGTTTCTGACTTGTGCTTGATTAAATAAATATACCCATATCTACTATAATCATCGGTGAAAGTCACATATAAGCGGTTTGCGTCCCTTGTGGTGGATCTAAAGGGAGCACACACATCGGTGTGTATGAGATCCAATAGACCCTCACTCCTATCACAAGTGCTAGTGAAGGGTGACTTGGTCATCTTTCCAAGTAAACAAGACTCGCACACGTCGCTCCTAAGGTTGAATGACTCCAACACTCCATCCTTTTGGAGTTGGGCTATGCGTCTCTTGTTAACATGTCCAAGACGACAATGGCACAAGCATGCTTTATCCATACTATTGGAAGAATCCACACATAATACATCATTTCCTAGGTTATCTACAACCAGAACAGTTTCATAAATTCCATTACAAGGCAATGCTTCAAAATATAAAACACCATTTAGATAAGCATAAATCAAACCTTTCTCATTATCAAACGAATATCTAAATCCTTGTCTAAACAAACCATGAAATGAAATGATGTTTCTTGCCATATTTGGAGAATAGCAACAATTATTTAAATCTAAACCTAATCCATTACTAAGCGCTAAGGAATACACTCAAATCTTGGTGACAAGTGACAATCTTCTGTTCCCCATGATTAGATTTATTCTTCTTAGTCCCTGCAAATCAGAACATATGTGAAAACCACATCCTGTATCAAGAACCCAAGAAATAGCATGTGATGAATCATTAGATTTAATTGTGTAAATACCTGCGAAACACGGCTTGATCTTCCCATCCTTGATGGCTTGCATATATTTCGGGCAACTTCTCTTCCAATGCCCTATTTTGTGGCAGTGGTGGCACTCTGCCTCCTTTGGGTTTGAGTTGGGCTTAGCAGAACCAACTTTGGTTCCACTAGAAGAGGTACCATCTTGGGGCTTTACCTTGTGGTGGCTCTTTGAAGGGGCCTTCCTCTTCTTTCCCCTCCCTTGCCCAATGGCCAAAACAGGAGCAACGGGTGGAGTGGGAGTTGATGCAACAGACTTGTCCTTGAGGTTGCTTTCAGCAGTCCTTAGGAGCCCTTGGAGTTTTCTTAAGGTGACCTCTTCTTTGTTCATATGGTAGGTCATCCTAAATTGGTTGTAGCACGAGGTCAAGGAGTGGAGAATGATGTCGATAGCCAAATCTTCCCCAAAGTTAACATTTAACTTGCGAAGATGATCAATGTACCTCTGCATCTTTTGCAAATGCAAGGTTAGGGACTCTCCACTCCCCATATTAGCGGTGATCATGTTGGTGATGATCACATAGCGCTCTTGCCTTGCGCTTTGGTGGTACCTCTCCAGCAAATCTTGGTGCATTTCGTATGGATACATGTCCTCATAGGACTTTTGGAGTTCAAGATTAATAGTGGCCAGCATAATGCAATGAACTTTCGTTGCATCACGCTCGTGGGTCTCAAAGACGGCCATTTCTTCGGGAGTGGAAACTTCTGGATTGATCTTTTCAAGCTTCTCGTCGAGGACATATTCTTTGTCCTTGTAACGAGCAATCATGCGAATGTATCTAATCCATTCGTTGAAATTCGATCCATCAAATGCCACTTTTTGACATAGGCTCATTAGGGAGAATGAGACAGGAGCATTGTTGTTTGCGTTTGCGTTAGACATCTGTAAATAGAAAGGAACAAGGTTTGATTAGAATTGAATCCCTAATTAAACACCCAAAATGAGAAATTAGGGCTAGGATCCAACAACATTATTTACACATTAGAAAAGGGATGTCGTAATCCAACATGCAAATAATTTGGAGGTAAGTGAATGACGATTCACTAATTTTCCACCATGAAAAACATAAAAGGCCTAAGTTTTAAATGTATTGAAAATTCCTAGATTCATTTGAGATTCATTG
This sequence comes from Lactuca serriola, assembly GCF_051521515.1. Taxonomy (NCBI): domain Eukaryota; kingdom Viridiplantae; phylum Streptophyta; class Magnoliopsida; order Asterales; family Asteraceae; genus Lactuca; species Lactuca serriola. Next base: position 34,142,001 of record NC_136414.1, on the reverse strand, counting down.
AAATTTTCAAAGACATGTTTAAATCTCGATATGCTCCTCTAGTTTGTGACTGGGATGCCGAGGATCACAAAGCTAGTGTGAATTACCATGCAAATGTACATGGTGCCCTCATTGTTAAAGTCACCTATTCGATGTGCCGGTTAACCACACACGCTCCATCGAACTATGACACACAATGAGTCACCCTTGGCCACCTTTTCTTAGAACCAATTAGTGTGCCGGTTAACCACACACGCTCCACTAACTTCTTATAAAGGGTGCAAAGTATAATTTCATGGGATTGCATCAATTCACTTTGCCTAAAGTAACTAAGAATGGGAATTTTTGAAAAAACGTTTAGTTACTTTATATAGATTCATTATACTTATTAATGAGGAGAGGATTGCCCTATCTTACCCGTTCGGCTAACGACCCTCCACCAATCAAGGAAGCGGTGGGTGAGAGTGGACACCCATTAAATGACCATTTTATAGGCCACAACCTTATACCCCCCTTATAGACCAGCTTCGTGAATGAGGCCTACTAACGGTAAGACTAGCATTTTAGTTATATATATATATATATATATATATATATATATATATATATATATATTAATCTTGTAATAATATAATAGTATAGGGTGTATTTTAAACACTTCAAAATACTAGGATTTCAATTTCAATTTTAAATTTTTTGAAATTTAAGACCTTTTAAATTAAAATTTTAAATATTAAAACTCTTGATTTAAGAATTATCTTAGATTAAAAAATTAATTTGAATTATTAAATCATAAACGATTACCTTAAATTAAACAATTAATTTATCCTAATCCCTTAAATCCCTCTAGATTTCGAAAAACATGGGATGGGATAATTCAAAATCTTTAATTACCATATTTAACCATTAAAAGATAATTACAAGATATGAGATTATCCAAATTTCTAAAAATTAGGATCCTATCTTGGGGAGGAGGCTAATTTCGAAATTCAAGGGTTGGCAAACCCTAGAATTCGAAATCTTGGGCACAAAGGAAAGGGTTTGACAACCCTTATCAAAATTTTCGAAAAACAGGGTTCAAGAAACCCTAATTTCGAAATCCTTGCCTCCTAGGGTTTATTGGCCATAAACCCTAAAGTGTCAAATTCATACAATTGTATAATTCTAATTGAAAACAAATAACCATACGCTCTGATACCACTAATGGGTTTTATACAAACAATCATATGTGTGCTTGCAACCCTAGATTTGGATCTATGTTTTCACTATTAGATACACAACATTATGAACACAAGAAGAACCCTAGCATGCATCTAGGTATTTCAAAATTTAGATGGTAGAAAGAATTACATACCTCTTGTTGTTATATTGTAATAACAACTCAAATCTTCAATCTCCATGTCTATGAAAGCAAGTACCAAAAGTGTAGTACCTCTAATGGCTCACAAACACCAAGAGCAAATGGAGAGGCAAGAGAGAGAGAGAGGGGAGAGGTAGAAAAATCGGATCTAGGTCTTCTAGGGATCAAGTGGCCGATTTCCCTTACCCAAGGGGTCCTTAAATAGGGTGGAGATTAGGGTTTCAGTCCTTATCCTTATCTGGTTGCTAGCCAACCAAGCAGCTCATAAGATAAGTGTAGAAGCCTTATCCTTAGACGAATTCTAGGGCCTTATCCCCTTGAATTCGTCCACCCTATCCATAGGACATCCATCGCCCTAATTTGCAACTATCACATAATTACAATTCAGCCTCTCTAGTTTAATTAATTACTTATGATCACATAATTAATTATTGACCAATATTAATTAAACAAATATGATTTCTCTTTTAATATATCATTCTGATAATATATTAATAAATCATAATAACCTATTTCTCTATTATTTCTCCAGTCAAGTTGCTTTGGTGAAGGCAACCCAAAAGGACCATGCATAACCGGGTCAAGTACTTACCAAATATGGTTACGGGTTTAGACACTAATCCAACAGGATGGGCCCATACTACTGAAACCACAAGATCCATATGTGGTTTAGAAGGAGTTCTGAGGGTACTAAGAAGTTGAGTGGATTATATGCTTTTCATGTCTTTAGTCTGGTTTTGACCTTTTTTCCTTGTGTATTTTAGTATGGTGTTTACCCGAGGTTCAGGCTCCAGCTGCTCGAAGAGGCAGGGTAACAGTGATGATGAGATCTGTAGGATCATTGCTGTGGAGGTGGCTGTAGCGGTTAGGGAGGCTACCTCGGAGGTATTTAGGTCTATCAAGATCGCGATGATCGAGATGTTGATGAGTGCTATGCTGTTGTCACCGAGGTTGCTGCTGTTGCAGCCACCACAACTGTCGCTGATGCGAGATCCCATGAGGGTGATTCGATGAAGTACCAAGAGTTCAACAAAACAAAACTCACCAGATTTTGATGGAGTGCACGATCCGATTGATGCTATAAGGTGGATCACTGATGTTAAAAGGTGCTTTTATACTTACTCATGTCTGGATGATTTGAGGGTTCGATTTGCGTTGAACCTACTTCGCTTAGGAGCGAAGGACCGGTGGAAGTTCGTGACTGTTGATTTATCACCTATAGAGATGGCCGCAATAACCTAGGATCGGTTTGTTAAGATGTTTCGTGAGGAGTATGTTCCTTTGGTGGAGAGGGAGCGATTGGCTCACGAGTACTTATCGCTTTGGCTTACAATGAAGATGGTGACCGAGATTACCAAGATGTTCCATGAGATAGCTATGGTTTTCCCAGAGTATGCATCCACTGAGCAGTTACGGATGACCTGATACTTGAGTATGCTCAAGAAGAATATCATAGAATTTGTAATGAACTCCCAGTACCGGACATTGGCTGAGCTGCAGTCCAATGATAGGAGGAGGGAGATTAAGATGGAGCTGCATGTGAGGGAGTCAAGGGCGGATACTCAGAGTAGGGTTAGGAGGCCAGTCCATTCATAGCCAGCGGATAAGCGGCCAAAGCCCCGTGATTCGAGAGTAGGGGGCCATAGGATTCGTACTTGTAGCAAATGTTTCAAGGGTAATGATGGTCCCTGTCTATCAGGATCGGTATGCTAATTATGTGGCTAGGACAAAAACTTTGCGAATGAGTGCCTGTTGGGTTTGCAAGTTTGTTTCAGGTACAACGAGGCAGGACATGTGAAGGTCAAATGTCCGCTTCTTGCAGTGAATCCAGTTTAGGATCCCGCTCCTGCAACCCTGCGCATCACTGATGGACGCCAGTCGAAGGTTGAGGCACCGAAGGCCAAGGGTCGATCTTTTTCAGTTGACTTTGGAGGAGGCCAAAGTAGCACCCAATTTCATCGTTGGTATGTATATGTTTTACATTCCTACTGAATTATTTTATTGTATATTCTTATGTTGTAATTTTGTTAGGTACTATTCTTGTGAATTTTGTACCTGCCTTGGTGTTATTTGACTAGGATGTGAGTCGGTCTTTGTGTCTACATCTTTCTGTAGAGATTTCAGTATTGCTTGCGATGAACTGGATTGACCTTTGAAGGTCACTATAGTTTTTGATCGTATGGTTTTGGTTTTCGAGGTATACTGGGACTATGTATTGGAGATTTTCGGTGTTGGATTTTCTATTGATCTCTTCCCTATTGCGATGGTAGCTGTCTACGTGATTGCGAGTATGGATTGGCTAACTCGGTTTGGGGAACTAATTGACTATGTGAATCGGTTAGTGAAGATTCATGACCCTAGTAGGGGAGTTCTGACCATCTATGCTGAGGTACTAGGGTTGGATCCGCCTTCTGTTCCGCTGCCAGGGCAAGGCTGTGTCTTCAACATGAATGCATGGGGTATCTTGTTTATGTGGTCGATACACAAGTTGAGAAGAATAAGTCAGTTTTTGATGTTCCCATTGTGAGATAGTTTCCTAATGTTTTCCCTGATCAATTGCCCAACGTACCTTCTGAGAGGCAAGTGGAGTTCAATATTGATCTGATCCCTGGTACCGCCCCGATTGCGAAGGCGCCATATCGCCTTGCTTCACCGAAGATCCAAGAGTTATCCTCAAAGTTGCAGGAGCTGTTGGGGATGGAGTTTATTTTTCCTAGTAGCTCGTCGTGGGGAACACCAATCCTTTTGTCAAGAAAAAGGATGGTTCGCACCGAATGTGCATTGATTATCGGGAGTTGAATAAGTTGATTGTGAAGAACTGGTATCTGTTGCCACGAATTGACAAACTTTTTGATCTGTTGTAGGGGGCATCTTGGTTTTCCAAGATTGAATTAAGATCCAATTATCATTAGATGAGGGTTCGGAAGGAGGATATCCCGGATATGGCTTTCCAAACTCACTATGGATATTATGAGTTTGTGGTGATGCCTTTCGAGCTCACCAACAAACCGACAACGTTCATGGATCTCATGAACCGGGTGTGTAGACCGATGTTGGAATGATCAGTGATTATTTTCATCGATGATATCTTGGTTTATTCCAATACCAAGGAGTAGCATGAGGAGAATCTACGAGAGCTTCTTGGAGTTCATAGGGTGGAGAGGTTGTACGACAAGTTCTCCAAGTGTGAGTTCTGGCTGCACAAGGTTGACTTTATGGGGTACCTCGTCAACCACGATGGTATATTGGTCGACCCTGCCAAGATTGATGTGGTTATGCGGTGGGAAGTTCCGAAGTTTCCATCTGATATTCAAAGTTTACTTAGGCTGGCAGGGTATTATCGAAGATTCATCAGGGACTTCTCCACGATTTCAATTCCTCTCACTAGACTGACTAGGAAGGACACCACCTTTCGTTGGGGTCTTGAGCAACATGAAGCATCTGAGACTCTTCGGCAAAAGCTCTATGAGGTGCCGATGCTTACCCTTCCCGAGGGAGTTGAGGATTTCGTTGTATATGTGATGCATCGATAATGGGTTTGGGTGAAATATTGATACAGATGGGGCATGTGATTGCTTACGCTTCAACGCATTTGAAGCCTCATGATTCGAATTATCCTACTAATGATCAGGAGTTAGGGGTAGTGGTTTTCACCCTCATGATTTGGCATCGCTATCTATATTGAGTTCGTGTACTATTTACATGGACCACAAGAGTCTGAGGTATCTGATGCATCAACCCAATTTAAATATGAGGTAGCGGAGATGGGTTGATGTAGTGAAGGACTACGACTTTGAGACTTTATACCGTACGGGTAACGCCACCATGGTGGCCGACGCATTGAGTCACAGGGCGGTTAGTACTCCGATTCGGGATGTATGTTTGAGGAAGACGATTGTGAATCTATTGTTGAAATTAATTAGAGTTGCTTAGATGGAAGCCATCAAGGAGGAAAATAGGAAGAGTGAGCGGGAGATTGGTTAGATTTCAACATTTGATTATGATAGTCGAGGATTGCTGACACTACATGGTAGGATTTGGGTGCCTTATTCGGGTGGGACCCGACAGATTTTGATGGATGAGGCACACAAGTCGAGATTTTCTATTCATTCAGGTGCCACAAAGATGTATTATGATCTGAGACTAAGTTATTGGTGGCGTTGTATGAAAAGAGATGTAGCTTGGTTTGTGGAGCGGTGCCTGACTTGTCAGAAGGTCAAGGTCGAGCATCAGCACCGTCATGGAAAATTACAGCCTCTGGAGGTCCCGTTATGGAAATGGGAGCAGATCATCATGGATTTCATTATGAAGTTGATGGGTATTATGCAAAACATATAATTCCTATGTGTGCATGCAACACTTATTGTTGATCTATGGTTTATCTAATTGAACATACAACTTGAACAACAAAATAGAAAACCCTAGCATACTAGTATATTTTTGAAATACACAATTAGGGTTAAAAGAATCATAGCTTGATTGCTATACAATAATCGCAATGCAAATCCTTGTGTTGTTGAAGCCTTAAGAGCAAGCGTCAAAACTGTCACTTCTCTAGTGGTTCACACCCAACACTAGAAATGGAATATGATTGAGAAGGAGAAGAGAGGCTGAAACTTTCGGCTAGCTCTTCAAAGGAATGAGTGGCCAAAAATTGTAGGGTTTAGGCTATTTATATAGTGTAGTCAGGAAACCCTAGATAAGCCCTAATCCAAGATTATATTAAACCGGACAGTTATCCACTTTCCTGTTTATCCACCAAAGACTATTCTAGAAACCCTACGACATATGAAAACCATTCATGCCTTATGGAGGGTTCTAGATTGCCTCTTGCTCAACTATTGAACAATTGCACTTCTGTCCCTACACTTTTAATTAATTCCTTTAATCCTAAAATTAATTTCAGATTAAATATTACTATTTCTAGTTAATATATTATTTTCATAATATATTAAAAAAATCATTTATTTCAATTTATTAATCAAATAATTAATCAAACTCTTTCTCCAAAATCATCATGTGTAGTTGCTAGTGTTGAGGGCAACCCAAAAGGACCGCGTTACTATCAATTCAAGTATATACCAAGTATAGTTATGGGCATCGAAACCTAATTAAATAGTCTCCTACTTGGATAAGTCTAATAGATATAACTTCTAGTATATTCTTCTAAAGTGATTAGCAAATTGTAAACGAACTCTGACCTAGTCAGATACGAGTCCTAAGATAAGTGATCATATGATCCTCCGTTCTACAAGATATCATGCGGACATGAGACATGGAACATAATCAATCTCATTGTCCAATACTTAGTTTCCAGATTTCTGATTTGTAATAACAAAGTACTACTAATCGAACACATCAATTTAGTCCTGGGTGGGCCTGACACTATAAGTGAACACGAAATCATCGAGGGGCCCAAATATATTGTTTTCCCCCCTAAGGTTAAAAAGTAATAGATAAACTTTGACTTATATGCTTGTACTATCTACTCATCAAATCATGAACAACAATACATTTGATAACATCTAGTTACTAATGCGTTTACATATCATCAATGCACAACCAACTCGTAAACAACAACTCATATATATCCGTTTAAAGATTATAAGATATTATCGTCTCAGAATTACTCGTGATAAATTTCATGAAGTAATTCTTGGAGCAGGGGTTAATCCAATACTTAAATTCCCTATTTCAAAGTACTCATGAATATTGCATCAATACCATTAGTATGTTTAAAACCCTTTAGACAATCTACATTCAATTCATGACAGTCTTGATTCACTACTTACATCCAAAAGTATGATCAATTGTGGATGTTTGAACAATCTAATTATTCGGGAAGTAAAACATGCAAAATGAACCACAAAATAAATAATAGACAGAAGGTAGTTGTCCAACTCATAAATAAATCTTCATTACTTAATGACCAAAAGTTAATTACATTTATTTTGTTACGAGTTTCTAAATATTTATGTAACTACTAAAACTAATATCATCATTCAGACCAATGCTCGTAGCATACTGAATGTGCTTGACCTTACTCGGATTCTTTATGAGGGGATCTGTTTGGTATTTTCTATCGATATTACTTGATCTACCATGATCTCTTGGTTCCTTTGTTAAGGAAACCACCCCTTCATTATCGTAGAAAATCTCCATTGGTTCCTTGATGGTTGGAATAACTCCACGGTCTCTGATAAAGTTTTTGAACCAAATAGCCTCCTTTGATGCTTTGCTTGCCGCTATGTACTCCGATTCACAAGTAGAATCGGCCACCGTCTCTTGTTTGGAGCTTTTCCAGGTTACCTCTCCTCCATTATCGGTAAACACCCAACCAGATTGAGAACGAAAGTTGTCTCTGTCTATCTGAAAGCTGGCATCGCTATACCTATTTACTCTTATGTTATCACTGCCACCAAGAATAAGGACCCAATCCTTAGTTCTTCGCAGATACTTAAGAGTATTCTTAAATTCTATCCAGTAAGCTCTACCTGGATTTCCCTAATAACGATTGACCATGCTCAAAGCAGAAGCCACATCAGGGTGAGTACATGTCATAGAATACATGATAGATCCAATAGCGGAAGCATATGGAACTCTACTAATTTTTGCTATCTCTACATCGGTACTCGGGCTCTAAGTCTTACTCAGTTTGGTATTACTCTGTATAGGCAGTTCTCCTTTCTTTGAATTTTCCATACTAAAATGATTTAATACATTTTCCAAGTATGTACTTTGACTAAGTCCAATTAGCCTTTTACTCCTGTCTCTCAAAATCCTTATCCTTAGAATATAAGTAGCCTCTCCCAGATACTTCATAGCAAAACACTTTCCAAGACAAGAGTTAACCTCTTGCAAACTTGGAATGTCGTTTCCTATAAGAAGTATGTCATCAACATATAGAACGAGGAAGATTACTATACTCCCACTAGCTCTAACATATACACAAGATTCATCTTTACTTCTAGAGAAACCAAACGCTTTGACTTTCTTGTCAAAACAAAGATTCGATCTGCGAGAAGCTTGTTTCAATCCATAGATTGATTTATCAAGCTTACGAACTCTTTTTGGATACGTTGCATCCACAAAACCCTATGGCTGACTCATGTAAACATCCTCAGCCAACTTGCCATTAAGGAAAACAGTTTTGACATCCATCTGCCATATTTCATAGTCATGAAACGCAGCTATGGTGAGCATTATCCTAATAGATTTAATCTTAAATATTCGTGAGAAAGTCTCATCATAATCAACCCCTGGGGTTTGAGTAAAGCCTTTCGCAACTAGTCGAGCCTGGAAAGTGTGTACCGTTCAATCCATTTCGGTCTTCTTCTTGAATATCCATTTTCACCCAAATGTCTTATGACCTGGTATATTGTCAACCAAATTCCAAACTTGGTTGTCATACATGGTGTAACGCCCGTAGATTCGGGCTAGTGAATTTAGAGGCAATAAGCATCAAAAATGAATTTTTTATGGAAGATTATTTAGAATAAACAATCTTAACTAAGTTATATTATATGTCACAAGGGTTCCATACATATAAGGAGCGTTGAAATCCGAGTTATAACGAAGAAGTTATGACCTGTCAAAGTTTCGCGACAAAACCGGCATGACGTTGTGTCACGTAAAAAGTGAGTTTGCGATAAAATACTTTTTAGCCTTAGTGATCTAAACGAAAGTTGTAGTATATATTTAAGAAATATCGTGCATAAAAAGAACGTCCAAATCTTACTTCGTATGAGAAAGTTATGATTTTTCTAAGATTTAGCATAATAGTGCACAACTCGGAATTCGAATTTTAGATCGACCAATTTTTAGCCGACACAATCTAAATGACAATTGAATATATCGTTAATAAGAACTCAAAGAAATAAAGATAGACGGAAACAGACGTAGGATGACAATGTTATGAATTTTTAACGGACTTTAGTTGTCTACGTCTGTTAAAATATAACTTTAAAAACAAAGTCAAAATTAGCCGACGGTGTCTAAACGAAAGTTGTATATTACGTCACCACATACGCATGGATATAAAGAATGTTTAAAATGGAGCTTGTATGCGAAAGTCACAAAATTTAGAATTCGGGAATAGGCTGATGCGAAGGAGGGTGACATGGCATAATCTCATCCCTCGTTTTCTCCCCACGGTCTTCGCTTCAGATGCTAACAGTTGCCCCCTCGTATGTGCAACATAGCCTCAAATGCGCAGCATACCCCGAGGAGTATGCCCAACATAGTCTGAATCCAGCCACTATAAATAAGATGCGAGGCCCTCCTATATTCTTCACATCTTAGCCTTTCTTTCTCTCTCAAACATCTCTCTAAATCTCTCCTAATCCCTAGTACTTCCTAAGTGCTAAGAGGCGAGTCTCGGAACACTAGAAGGCTCCAAGAAGAAGTGCTTTCGGCTCGGAAGTTCTTCCCTCGCAGAGCCCGATTCCTAGCCAAACCTCCTAGTAAATGAGTTATGCTTACCTTACCTTAAGTAGAGTTTATGTTTATGTTCAATATCGTTATTATAAACTTATAAACAATATATATATATATATATATATATGTATATATATATATGTATATATATATATATATATATATATATATATATATATATATATTAAAATATAGTATACAAAGTGTTATTATAATATCTTTTAACTACTCACGGTATGGGGAATCCGATTTGAAGGGCCTCATAGGGTTGTTGTATTTTAGAAGTGCTTAAATGCCAAAATGGTCCTGCCCTCCGATGTTTCATGTCTGGCCCCTATGTACAGAGTAGTTGAAAAGTATTGTTTAACACTTATAAAACAATATCGCTCGTAAATAGTCGCAATAAATATTAGACTAAAATCTAGCGGTAATGATACTATGTTTTGCCGAAGGAAAATATAATTTTTAGAAGCGAAGCACGGCCCGAGTTTGGAATCATCACTTTAACAAGTGAGTGCATAGTCCATTTCATGAACATGATTTTAATACAAGTATTGATTATAGTATTAAAAATATGTTTGTGTGTGAAATATTTTTTTATTGCCTGAAATACGTGTTAAGAGCATATATGATAATATATGATGATTTAGGATACAAACCAAACCTAAATTAATTGAGATGGATATCGGGTAGTATCTACTTATGAGTGTGGGTGAGATATACACGGAGAGTCAAACTTTAAGATTTGTCCTTAGTCCGAGAGTATGGAGAGGATATAGTTATTTGTCGTTAATTCGGGAGCATGGATTAGACATAGTGAATTGTCCCCAGTCTGAGAGTATGGAATGGGCATAGTTATTGATCCGAGAGCATGGATTAGACATACCTAATCTAGGAGTATGGATTAGGTAAAGAGGCTAATTTTAGATCTGATATTATAGATCGTGTCATTGTGAGGATTGACGGGGTGGGGTAAAATTGCTTATATGAGGTGATATTGTATATATTGTGAGTTCTAAAACACACACACACACACACACACACATATATATATATATATATATATATATATATATATGATATAACATTGTGGGATTGAAATCCCTATGCACTCACCAGGTTTCCCAACCCGACCCACTAAGGTTATTTGTATCACAGGTATCGATATGAAGCTACATTACACTGAGAGATTAAAGGAGATGTAAATCACTAGTGTAAATGAATATAAGGTTTGTTTATGCTTAGGTTTCTATATTGACGATCACATCCCAAAGTTTTAATATAAATAAAATACTTTTCTTCGGAAATGCTTTGATAATATTATTATAATGTTTTTCTGTGAACAAATTCCATTATACTACTTTTCAAAAGGGATACTCTGATTTTTAAATAAGCATTAATAAAAGTTTTAAAATGACTGTGAATTTGGGGATGTCACACATGGACTTGATTTCGCTGTCCATTGCCTCTTTCCACTTGGCTGACTCAGGGCCTGCCATGGCTTCCTTGTAGTTAGCTGGTTCATCTAAATTTACTAGTGTACTATCACTGATAAACATATCCTGTTCTGTGGCAATATGGAAACCATACAACTCTGGTTGTATTCTAACTCTAGTGAAACAATTAAGAGGTAATGATTCGTCAATTGGTTCAACTGGAATTTCTTCCTCTGTTCGAGCCCTAGCGACTTCAGAGGTTCCTTCATCGTTTGACTCTTGAATTTATTCAAGATCATTGGTACTCCCACTGTCCTGTTTGCATATGAGCTCTCTCTCTCTCTCAAGACTCTCCTTCGTGAGATAAAGACCACGTTCTCACTAGGTTTGTAGAACAAATATCCAAAAGACTTTTGTGGGTAGCCAATGAAAATACTTATCTCACTACGAGGTTCAAGCTTATCGTGAGTCTCTCATCTAACGAAACATTAACAACCCTAAACCTTGATATTTTCCAATGAGGGAACCTTCCGTGTACACATCTCGTGAGGTGTTTTAGCAACCTTCTTTGTTAGGAAAAGATTAAGAATGTGGGCGGCAGTCTCTTAGGCATACCCCTAGAATGAGATTGGATGTGAAGCTCGACTCATCATGGAATGAACCATGGCTAACAAGGTCCGATTACGCCTGTCAACCACACCATTAAGTTGTGGTGTCCTAGGAGGAGTCAATTGTGAAACTATTCCACATTCCTTGAGGTAGTCGTGAAACTCAATACTAAGATACTCAGTGCCCCTATCGGATCTAAGCATCTTTATCTTCCTACCCAACTGATTCTTGACTTCTTTTTTAAACTCTTTGAACTTTTCAAAAGTTTATGACTTATGCTTTATTAAGTAGATATAGTCATACCTGCTATAATCATCAGTAAAAATCACATAGAATCGATTTGCATCCCTTGTGGTGGATCTGAAGGGCCCACATACATATGCATGTATGGGATCCAATAATCCTTCACCTCTTTCACAAGAACCCGTGAAAGGTAATTTCTTCATCTTTCCTAATGAACAAGACTCGCATGTGTCATCTGACCTTAATCAAATGATTCCAACACTCCATCATTTTGGAGTTGGGCCATGCGTTTCTTGTTAATATGTCCAAGACGACAATGTCACAAGCACGCTTTATCTATACCATTAGACGAATCAATATGAAAAACACTATTTCCTAAATTATCTAAAATCATCACAGTTTCATACACACCATCAAAATGTAAAGCTTCAAAATAAAACACACCATTTTTCTAAGCAGAAATAGAACCATTCTTATCATTAAACAAATATCTAAAACCTTGTTTAAATAAAGCATGAAATGAAATGATGTTTCGTGTCATATCTGACGAGTAACAACAATTTATTAAATCTAAACCTAACATACTTCTAAGTACTAAGCTCTAAACTCCACTGTTGGTGACAGGTGAAGATCACATATTCCCCATGATCAAGTTCATCCTTCAATGCTCCACATCCCTACTTCTTCTTAGCCCTTGCAAATTAGAACATATGTGAAACCCACATCCTATATCAAGGACCCAAGAATAAGGATATGATGATTTTTTTAGATAAGATAGTGTAAATACATGCCGACGTTGGCTTCACCTTGCCATCCTTAATATCCTGCAAGTATTTTGGCCAACTTCGTTTCCAATGGCCCTTGTCATTGCGATAGAAGCATGTGGCCTCTTTGGGGTCAGAGACAGGGAGAGCATTAGAACTGGATTTTCCTTTGTGTCGTATACTTGACAACCAAGCTTGGAACTTTCCCTTCTAGTTTTGTTTGGGAGGACCTTTCCTCTTCTTCCCTTTTCCTTGCCCTATGGCCAGAACAGGTGCACTTGTAGAGATGAGGGAACACCTTTTCCCTTTATTCCTGCTTCAGCCGTTCGAAGGAGGTTGTGCAATTGTGAAAAAGTAGTTTCATTGTTGTTTTTTCAAATGATAGGTCAAAATGAACTGATCATAACAGCATGGCAGAGAGTTCAACAATATGTCAATTGCCAACTCTTCGTCAAAATTCACATTAAGCTTTAGCCTATCCACATATCGTTGCATTCTCTAAACATGGTTGCTGACAGACTCTCCATCCTTCATCTTGCAAGCAATGAGGGACTTTACCACCTCTTACTTTTCTTGATGAGCTCACTTATGGTATTTCTCCATAAGGTTCTTTTTCATCTCGTACGACCAGTAATCCTCATAGCGCCTTTGCAATTTTGGAGTCATTGTCGCCACCATGATGTACACAACTTTTGTGGCATCATTATAGTGTTTTATGTAGGTGACCATTTCTTCAGGAGTGACCTTCGTTTCGTCGATCTCATCTAAAGGTTTTTCAAGTACGTAATCCTTGTTCTCGAAGTGAAGAGCCATTTTGATGTTGTGCATCCAATCATTGTAGTTGGTGCCATCCAATTGCCTCTTTGAGCAGATGTTCAATAGAGAGAAGTTGTTATTGTTGGAGGAAGTACCAAAAGCATCAGTTGGAGTAGACATCTGAAATAGTAGAAAGGATAGTTTTAGTTAGATAAGAATACAATAATACTCAATATAACACCCAAAATGAAATATCAAGGTTAGGATCCAGCTAAATAATTTACAACTTAGAAAAGGAATGTCGTAATCTAATTGTAAATTACATAAAGGTAGGTAAATGACGATTTACCAATTTCACCATCGAAAAATGAAATTTTAAGGAATTTGGTTTTTTTTAAATGAAATTCCTAGATCTTTTTGAGAATCATTGAACTTTTCAATGACATGTTTAATCTCTATTATGCTCTTCCATTTGTTACTGGGATATCGAAGATCACAAACAAGATGTGAATAATCATGCAAATTATCTTGGTACTCTCGATATCATTTATCATATAATTTTAATGTAACGGTTAGCCGCACACGCTTCAATAATCAATGATAATCACTCTTTAATTGTCCCTATAAGTGTGCCGGTTAACCACGCACGCTCCACTAATGACTCATAAAGTGTAATGTATAATTTCTTGGGTTAGCATACAAGTTCACATTTTTCCTAAAGTAACTAAGATTGGAAATTTTATAAAAATATGTTTAGTTACTTTATAATTCATTATACTTATTAATGAGGATTAGGTTGTCCTATCAAACTCGTTTGGCTAATGACCCTCCACCAATCAAGGGAGCTGTGGGTAAGAGTGGATATGCAATGACGGTCATTTTATAGGCCGCTTCCTTAAACTCCCTTATAGATCGGCTTCGTGAATGAGATGTACTAGCGGTTCGACTGACTTATAGTTATACATGTAGTAATATTAAACTTTTAATGTTACATATAGTATAAGGGTGTATTTAAATTTTTTTCAAAAATACTAAGTTTGTATTTTAAAATTTGAAAATTAATATTCAATTAATTAAATTAAAAATAAACCAATCATGAATTCAAGATAAGGATATCAAATTACTTTTTCTTAATATTTAGTTTATACAATTAAAACATTATTAAAGGTAATTATCCTAATCAATTCATGAGATATCTTTATCCATTAAGTTGTCCCTTTGAATCATATTTGGAAGTTTGAGGAGCTAGCTTCCTGTATGAAGAGCTTAATGGGATGTTTGGCAATCTTCTAAGTACGCAAGGCGCAACTTATGTTATGTTGGGTGTAATATGGTTTCAGCCATCAATCACCCAAGCTCTACACCATGATTTTCGTTTTATCTTTTTCCTACTGAATCTTCCTTTGAAATCATAATCATTTATTTATATATACTTAACTATATATATAATAATTATCTTTTTATAGATTTTCTTTGATAGGTTACGGTACACTTAAGTACATTGTGTATCCTTTCATTTTCTTCCATAATTATCACTTTATATATATATATATATATATATATATATATATATATACATACATACATACATACATACATACATACATACATACAGTAGTTGGATAAAGAATATTCATGTAGAGTCATAGCATAGTATATTTTCTATCCTAAAACTTGGCCATCATTACTTGTAAGTACTAAGTTATCCTCGGAAATCATCTAGCATAACATCAAGTTATAAACTTTTTCTAGTGAATCAGTTAGCATAACGGTAGGCATAATATCATTGCTTATGTCTAGGAAGAGTATCTACTGGCAATTTATCCTATCGTTTCATGTTATATGTATAAACTACTAATATATTTATAAAATATATTTTGATAAAGAATTTCCATAGGCATGTATTCCCCCCCCCCCCTGAAAAATATTTTAAAATCGTAAAAGTGGGTTCATGAATTCACCCTAGTAGCGTGATCATAAAGACTTTGGATACCGCTTCTGAAGCTTCGCACCATCAGAAGGGTGATAGAATGTCGAAACGGAATTTTAAGAGAGAAAGGGAATGAGTTTTTGAAGTGTGGAATTTGAGAAGTGAAATCCTATATTTATACGACATATGCACGCTATTCACCTTATGTGGTCGTGCACACGATTCATGGCTCCAACCAAAACTTGCCACGTGTCATACTTCTGGTGGTGCACATCTCTCAAAACTCGACGAATCCTGGTGTCAGATATGCGTGTCGTGCATAGAATGCACTTAGGACGCACCTCTTAATTTTCTATAAAAATTCATATCTTGCTTTTATGAACCTCGTTTCTTGCCCTCTTTATATATTTGTGTAGCTATCCTTGATTTCTACAACTTTCCTTAAGGTTGCGTTGTCAAATTTTAACGTTCATTTCTAACCTGTATTTTATGTTTTTCCAAAAATCGTATCTTCTTTATATGGACTCCATTTTTTACCTATTTCATCTCAATGTTCTTATCTCTCAGAGTACTACGATTTTCCTTTTAATGACTTTAGTTAAAACTCGACCGATTTCTTTATACTAATTTGATGTTAATTACATGGTTAATTTTTATCATGGTTGCAGAAATCGGGATTAATCGGCGATTAATCGCTTGATGTTCTCCAACCGTCGATGATTATGGCATTAATCGGAAATTTAGGATTAATCGGGTTTGGCGGGATTAATCGGCCTTGGCGGGATTAATCGGTCAACAAAAGTAAAAAAATTCAAAAAAAGTAGAAAAAATGTTTAAAAAATGTCAAAAAAAAGTCAAAATTTTTTTAAAAATTCAAAAAACCAACTTTCTTTTTTTTACTCCAAAATTTTTAAATTTTCAAAATTTCAAATATTATACCAAAATATTCATATTTTCGTATTTCCAAATTTTCAAATTACAATTTTTATTATTTTCTAATTTTGAAGTACTTGGTTTTCTTAAGATATATTAATATTTAATTAATTTTAATATTTTATTAATAATCTATGGTCCCTGATTAATCCTCGATTAATCCCCGCCAAGACCGATTAATCCCTTAACACCAGTCGACCGTCGAGCTACCGTCAAACGATTTTTACAACCTTGATTTTTATATTTCATAAAATTATAACTTCTCCGATCGGAGTTGGATTTTTACAAAGTTTATATCATTGGGATCATTTTACTGTGTACTTTCCAAATACACTAACCATTATTAATAGCGGTGTGACTTTTTGGTCACTCGGTTTTTACCCTATTAACCTTTTTCCACTTATAAGTGCTAGCATATCTGATCATATTTTCCATAATACGAAAAACTCTATTTCTTCCATTTGTATGTGCTAAACTCTAGTGACAAGTGTTTGATGGAAATTTCACAGTTGTCACACTTTGTGAAAGTGGCTTGGGCGCAACGCGCTCTTTAGAAGTGTTGGGCGCTTTTTAGGGTTTCTGTAACACACCTATTTTATACTAATGTCTTGATTGTTTTGTCTTCCTGTGGGCACAGGGTGCCTAGTTGTGGGTCTGGAGAGCCTATTGACCAAAGGTTTACTTTTTGTTTGTTGACTTTGACCATCGGTAGTTGACTTCTTGACCAGTTTGACAGTTGGTCGAATTGATGGGTTTTAAGTTGTAGACTAAGGTTTGGTATCAGTTTGGTTAGGTGGTTCATGTATCCGATTCATTGTGCTTCGTGTATTAGAATTCGACTCTTGATTATGTAATTCCTCTCACTATATCTCGTGTAGGACACATTGTGCCATGTTATGTTGTTTGTCTTTGTGACTTGCATTAAAGACCATGATTTGGCCCATGACATTTTTATGAAAGACTATGATTTGGCCCATGACATTTGTATGAAAGACTATGATTTTGCCAATATCAAGAAAAACCATGATTCGGCCCACATCAAGAAGTGATTGTCAGACTATGCTTTGTCCCATAGCAATTACTTGGCTTGAAACAAACACGTTGACTAAAAATAGGCCGCTGGGTTGAAACAAACTCGTTACTTCATGTATGGTTGTATGTGGTATTTTGGGGAACACACTAAGCTTTGTGCTTATGGATTTAATTTTAAATGTTGCAGGTCTTTTTTGGCTGTACGGGGAAGAGCATGACGTGATTGCATCGAATATGCTATTATGAATTTGAGATGTTCTGCACTTATGAACTTATTACTCTGATTTATGTTATCAAATAATTGGATATTACTTTTTATGATTTAGTGGTATGGTTTACTTTGTTGTAAAAATGCAAATTTTGGTTTGAATTTGAGACGTTACAATGTAGTATGCGGATTACACATGTTACCAAATGGATTAAAATCGTCATATGCAAGCCCTAGGCGTACGTTATGGGGTTCACTCTAGAAGTCAAGTTTATTTTATATCAAAATACTTCCAGTGTGATTCATCAACATGATAACATATCGCACCCTCTTTTGATCATCTAGTACTATGCCAAATCATATTTTTGGTAGTGTACCTCGAACAATATAAACGTCGTAATCTAGGGGACACAGGCTAGTACCGTAACACCTTATGAGCTACTTTCTTACCCTTGATGTTTTTATCGATCCATCGACTCTCTTTACAAATGGGACAAATTTGCATTGACTCGTGTTCTTTCCAAAGGAGAAAATAATCATTTTTGTACACATGTATTGAGTCGTACCCCATATCCAATATTCTTCAGTTTCTTTTTGGCTAGATAATGTGAAAGGGGAGCCTTGTTGTCTTTGGGAAATGTTGATTGCAACAACTAAATGATTTAATCACATAAACTATCAGTCCATTCGTTGTTCACCTTGACATGTATCAGCTTTGCTAAAAATATCAAGGGGAGAAAATGAGGTGCCACTAAGATACAATTTAGTTTGGACTTCTTCTAAAAACTATACACAATCATCATCCATGCTGCTACCCCCTTGATTCGAGGTCCCTTTGTAGATTTTGGTATCATTTTCTCTTGATTCCCACATAAGATCATCGATAACATCAACTATCTTGTAACTTGTCGCTACTACATCTACAACTGGAAGAATTAAAGGCTCCTTGTGATAGATCCACATTTTCTACGACTTACTGAAACCATTTATGAATATATCATATTTCATTGTTGTAAAAGACTTGAAGAAAAGGTCATCACATTGTTCACACATACATCTAATTTTAGCATTACTGTAAATATGTGACTTGGATATGTCGATAAAAGAGTTGATTCCTAAGGATAGTTACGATGTGGATTAGTTCTCCAACTATTATTAATACATATTATGCGACTGAAAAATAATTTAGGGTTTTGGGTTTACTCTACGGTAAACAAAAATCATATAGAGTATTCATAAAGTACATGATTCAAAAAGTATCCCCGAAATGGGAACCGCAATTTGGAAACAGACTGAGTATGCACATGGGTAGGCTTCTAAACCCACTTTTTGAATACCTTATCTCATATGTGAATGTGTATTACAAGATTATACGTTTAAGAAAAATTCGGCAACATATCCCCTTAGCTTGCAAGTGTGTGTGTGTGTGTGTCTATATATATATATATATATATATATATATATAGACACACACACACACATATATATATATATATGTATATAAACACACACACACACACACACACACATATATATATATATATATATATATATATATATATATATATATATATATATATACCCGAACAGCAAAGAGAAAATTACAAGTGAATCTTTCTTAAACAAACAATCATGTAATACATGTTCACAACCTAGATGAGATAAAGTACTCAAAAAGTAGTCTTTAAACAGGGACAACAAGAAATTAATTTCTAAATCAATTTCGGGCAGGTGTTTCTAAGCTCGTGATGATTATAAAGAAGACACACACACGAGTATAATTTGGAATACTTTTTTTGTTATTTATAGCATGTTACTTTTGTATATTTTTGTTATTTATGGCAATTTTGTTTTAATTTTTCTATAATAACATTGTAATTTAAATATTATGTTGTTTATTTTCATTTCGGGCATTGTACTTTTGCATATATTTTTTTTTATTTATTGTATCTTTTTCTCTATTATAGCATTGTACTTTAAACAATTATATTAGTTGTTTTTTTTTCTATTGTAGTATGGTACTCTAGATGACATTGTGAATTACAACATCTTACTTTCTTTTTGTTTATTCTGTTATAGCATTCTACTTTACACATTAAGTATTTTTAAGGGATTGCCTAATTAAGTCACATAAAATAAACTTATACACATATACCAAATACACAAACACACATACCAAATACACATATACACATACCAATTACACATATATACATACCAAATAGATAGAACTTGACATGCTACATACCAATTAAATATACACATACCAAATATAAATACACACGCCACATACACATACCAATTAAACATACACATACCAAAAGATTTTGAACAATCTTTTTCAAACTATATTTTGATCAATATTCAAACCTCTTAAAATGTAACACCCGTGCTCCATGTATTTTTCATTTTCAGCCTAAAGTCTTAATTTTTTTCAAATTGGGTCCTTATGCGGGGCGTACCCTATGTGTACATTGTGCGTACTTCATTAATGATGGTGGGGACTCCATTAAGTATGTTGGGTGTACATAAGGAGTACGCAGGGCGTACTCATGCTGATTGCAAAACCCAAAATTTTAGGGTTGAGAGCCTATTTAAACACCTTAACTCCCTTTAGGCCTCTTCATGTTCAACCTCCACTTACCCCAAAGCATTCATTTCGAAAACCTAGCTACTTTATGAAGATCTTGAGCATTTTAAGTGAGTTTTTGTGAAGAAGGAATTCATTAAAGGAACATTGGTGAGCTTCGAGCTTGAAGATCCTGAACTTTCATCTTATTTGCATGCCTCAAAAGGTATACAACATGAACCTTTATGATTCCTAAGTTTAGATCTAGGTTAGCTTAGAGATTTTCATGCATTTGGTCCCATAGTTTTGGTTCTTGTGAGTAAAAGCTACCCCAGAGCTTCTGATGGTCATATTTTTTCCATTTTCAAGGATTCTAAGTCATAAAATAGGATCTTGATGCTTGATTTTCACCCATGCAAGGGTTTGAGTCATTAGAGGACGCTAAGGATCCAGGGTTTGGTTTTGGACTCCATTAAGCCATGCAAAGTCATAAATTCAGGAACTTTATGACTTTAGACATCCATTAGAGTCGGACCTGAGTGCTATACGTTTGGTCTTAAGCTATTAAGAGCTTAATGAAGAGTTTTCAATTTGCTCGGTTACGCGGGGCGTAACCCTTGATTACGCGGCGCATAACGGGACTTTGCCCCGTTTTTTCCGTGGAAACTCGGTACACATGGTGTAAGGAAGGAGTACGCATGGCGTGCTCCCAGAAGTGGAATTAGGTTGTTTTAGGGCCTTGGGCCATGTTTGTTTGGTTCTAGCTTGGAATGTGGTATTTCAGCCTAGAGAGAGAGAGAGTATGTAATGGATCTTTGATTATGATTATTACCCTAATTCTTAATTTTGGTTGGTTTTGATATATATATATATATATATATATATATATATATATATATATATATATATAACCCTAATTTTTGGATTAGTAGCCCGAGTGTGAGAGCTATATGTTATTGATTGAGGCGAGTCTTCTCATTATACTGTAGGAAACAAGGTGTCGTATGTGGTTGTTGTCTTTGTGACTCTTGTTGTATGCCTAAATGCTATATGTATGTGGGGTGAAATAGACCTAGGGGTAAAATAGACCCGTTAGGTTGAAAAACACCGATTTAGTCAGAAGGGACTCTAGGGTGAAATAGACCCGGGGGTGAAATAGATTCGTTCGGTTGAAAAATACTGATTGAGTCGGAAGGTACTCAGGGGTGAAATAGACCCGAGGGCGAAATCGACCCGTTATTTCCTTGTGCTAATATGTATGTATGGTATGAGTATTGTAGAGAACTCACTAAGCTTTTGTGCTTATGGTTTAATGTTTATTGATCTTAGGTGCTTCCGATACAAAAAGGAGGGGCCAGGTGTGACTGGACAGCATCCCCAAAAGTTTTCCGCATTGGCTATTCATGATTTTTACTCTGATGTTTAAATGATATAATCAATTTGTTTTTTTGGAACAACCCATTTGTATGGTGTAAGTGCTTTTAAAATGAAAATTTTACTATGAATTTTTGGGACGTTACAAGTTGGTATCAAAGTCTTCGTTTAAGGGATTCAGGAACACTCTCGGTTGT
Source organism: Lactuca serriola (assembly GCF_051521515.1). Taxonomy (NCBI): domain Eukaryota; kingdom Viridiplantae; phylum Streptophyta; class Magnoliopsida; order Asterales; family Asteraceae; genus Lactuca; species Lactuca serriola. Next base: position 34,120,175 of record NC_136414.1, on the reverse strand, counting down.
AACTAAACACAAACTGAGGAATTAATAATCTTTTGAAAGAAAACAAGTTTCTAAAAATATTTTTATAAAGAAAAAGGGGTGTGATGCGTGAAATCAACCGAGCTAAAGTAAGTATTTCCCAAAATACCCATATATAGTTATTTGTTTCAGTATGTGTATACGTGTATGGCATGCTAGATTAGGGCTAAGGATCTCCTCATAATTGTATGATGGAATGCTAGGAGAGATGTATTTTTATGCCTACTGTATGAGCCTCTAGAACTACATGCTAGTGTGGTTTTCAGATGACTAGATAAAAAGGCCTGATTAGGTGTTGCCCTGGTTTAGATTTCTCGATGCTCGAATGTTGTTTGCTTTGTGCTTTGTGCTTTGTGGGACTCATGTAGATGTGAGTTAACTAGTAAGTGAATATGTTAATTTACGTGTTACAAAGGTTAAATAATCTCAGAGTGATTGATTTGGCCCTATTTTGCAACTCTCATATGAGTCTAGCCGTTGTTGAGTTTTTTAGTCGAAGGATTATCTAAACTTTGTTGCATGTGATTGTATTCATGAAGTAGTTTATTGAACTCAGCAAGAATTCTTCAGCAGATGATGGTAGGGTGAGAAACCTAAGAGACTAGGAAGTGTTTTAGTGGGTTTGGATGCACTGTTTAACGAGTACTTAGAGTACTAGTTTTATTAGGGGACTTAGGGGATTTGAGATGATTCTTGAGAAAAGTATGGATAGGAGTGGAAGGTAGTATTGGGCCCATACCACTGAAAGCACATGATCCATACTCGAATCAAGGAAGTCACGAAGATTCTAGGAAACCTATAGGTTGAGGATTCATTGGTTAAGTTCTGATCATTTGTGTGGTTGCTTTTCAGTATGGTGATGATCACTCATGTAGGAGGTTCTAGTTCAGGTTCAGGCTCTGGTGTTGAGCCGATTGATGAAAGGGTATGCGAGTTTGTTATGTCGGAGATCACTCATGGTATTTTGGATGCGACTCTTGTGATGTTTGTTACCATCAATGAAGGGGTCATGGAGCTCCTGGATGAGCGTCTCGGGGATTTTTGGGCTGAGATTGCAGCAGGACTACTGGGGACATGAACTCTCTCTCATCGGGAGTTCAAGGCTTGTGGAGCCCTAAAGTTTTTTGGGGAGGAGGATCCTATTACTAGCTCTTACTTTGAGGGAGCGAAGGTGGGATATGCATCATGCCTTTAGGGGATCGATTTCGTGGTTGGATTGTCATTGAGGTTTCACAGACCGTACAAGAGGAATTGCCTGACAATATTGGTCATATCACTAATAGGTTAGTCGCCATGTTCTAGGATCAGATTCCAGCCGCTCAAGTAACTATTGGGATTGTTGAGGTGACTTGAGAGTGGGAGATTGGTTTATAGATGAAATTGGTAAAGAGGAAGCAGACTCATGATCCGACTCTACTAACAACTTCTAAGTAGCTTGATGTTACCATGCCTAGTACCGGAGGCCAAAGGGGCCACCACATTTTCGCTAAGGGTGGAGGAAACCACGAGCCTATGCACTGCAAGTTTAAATGTGGCAGGTGCGGACGAAAGGGTCATGTTCGCCAAGATTGCACCCTGGAGGTAGAATTGTCTTATCGTTTTCATCAACCTGGTCATGTTAGGGAAAGTTTCCCACGTTTGTTGATTGGGGTGACTTAGACCCATCACCCGTGGTCTTTTAGGAGGCAGGGCGAAGACTTCAAGACCTCGCAAGTATGTATACCTTCATTTATTCTAATTTCTTTTGTTTATGCGATTTGGTGTTTGAGACGTAATATTCAATTAGGTTAAGTCCCCACCTAAGGATCGTAGTTCTTCGTGATTGCCTGGTTATTATTATCCGAAGATCATCATATGTCATTTTGCATACCGAGGGCTATTGTTGGAGTGCATCTACTTGATTTGTTTAGTGTGTCATGTTAGTATGAGCATAGACAGAAGCAATTTGAGTATCCTGCTCGGAGGACCAGCCGTCAGATCGATTTGTTAGATCCAGAAAGATAGGTTAGAAGGAGTTGCAGTGTAAATTCATCAGATCAGTGGAATTCAAGATGGTTGGGATCTTTCATGGTTGAGAGGTGTAATGGATGGATCAAAACGTGAGTGTAGGGCAAGATGACGCCAGGTCCATGTTTTTAGTAATGTACGTTTGGTCCTTGCATCATAATTTTTCAGGCCAAGATCTCATGGTATCTGGTTGTCCTTTCTGGGACAACAAAGTAAGAATTCAGGGTATTTGTGTCCCTTAGGTTGGATGTCAGTTGATGGTTGATTTGATTTTTGGATATGATCGCTACCATTAGTGGGGTAAGAGTAGCTGTGACCTATCATTCCTACGATTAGGTGATGCATTGTTCGTATGGGTTTGATCAGCCATTGGGATTGCCAAATGGATTCGAACACTAACTATTGACGATGTTCTGATTGCATCAATTTTTCAGCAAGTGGGTTGTTGGATTGGTGATCCGTCCGTTCCGGTCTAGGTTTATTCTTCATTTTCATAAGTTGAAGTTATGTAAGGATTTCGAATTGTATTAGGGAAGGTGCTTTTCATGCACCGATGTTTTCCTTCAAGAGTAGTGAAGTGTCTAGTCTGGTTCGAGAGTAGATACCCTAGACTGTTTGGTTTTGGAATCTTAGCTCATGTAAGCTCAGGAGGATATTAGTGGAGTAGTAAGGTTGCAGGATGATTAAGAAATGCATCGATTATGAGGATGTCAGAGTGCAGTTAGATCTAAGCGGGGGAGAACCGTTTGGAATAGTGGGAATAATTTCAGGTGTGAAACAAGGAGGAGTTTCATACCCTAGGTAAGTGGAGAGCCAGTCCTAGTTGTAGTATAGATTGAGGTTTGCACCATGAATGAGGGTTCAACTTATCTTGACTGAATACGTGAAACATCAATAATGGCGCATGGCGGATATGTGATTAGGTTCAGGTTAAGGGTTGTGTTAGAGCCTAAATGCATGTCATTGTCTGATAAAGGCTTTGGGGTTCGAAACACGTCCCGAACACCTTATTAGGGTTTAGTAGGATGGGGTTTCGACTCATGTTGATCTTGGTTTTGTATTATGGTTGGTTGGTAAGACCATGGGTTAGGTCCATGGTTGTTGTGGAAATGTTGTAAGTCTATGATAAGAGTCGTAGCATTCACTAGGATGAGTTAGACCATCTCATGAGTGGTTGTTGGATTGTAGGAGGGTCAAAGCGCACACATGGTTCGAGTTGGGTCGTATTGTTGGTTGACCACTCCTTGTTAGGGATGAGGATTGTTGGAGTTGTGACGGTGTTTTAGGCTTATATAGACCTCAGTTGGGTGGGATCCATGGGTGAGGCACATTCGATTATGTAGATTGGGTGAGGCATGTAGGTGAGGCTTGATTGGTTAAGTTATCTTGAGTGATAAGACCATTCAGACATTCGAGGATATGCATAGGACAGATAGTGATTCGTAAGCCCAAGACCAGTAATGGGATGATGGCGAGAATAGGGTGATCTGTGAGCTTGAGCATCCTAGCGGATTAGATAGTATCACGGTTGATCGTGAAGCAATAATTGTGTGACTCCTGAGGGTGGGACCCGATAGTAACTGGCTTAGTTAAGTTGTCAGATCATGTTTAGATTAGGGAGACTGTGAGCAATGGATTAAATATGTGTGATAATTAGGCTAGGGTAGCCTTTATTAGTTAGACTCTTGGGTTAAGTCTCGTTGTGTGACCATGTGTAAGACTATTAGTCTCAATGGTCGGTTAGGGATTTTGCATCCCAGTTTAGTAGAAGGTCAACATGGATGCAGGAGATTTTGGATAGGTCGGATATGGAGAACCTTGATTATCAAGATGCGAGCAACATTTGGAATTGACACCTATGGGAAATACTCGCACTGGAATTCGCCTTATTTTCAAATGAACTGTTTCAGCTATGATAAGAGACTAGGAATTCTGTTTTCCAGTTGTCAGCAAGATGATCCAGGAACAGAAGGGTTTTGTCGATTCATGTTGTGAATTAGAGTCTTTATGGATACGGGGTGAGATGGTTTTATCTTTTGGTAAGTTGGATAGTGTTTATGGTTTTCAACTTTTGGGTAGATCAGTTGGAACCTCCTTAGTTGGACAAGGGCGGAGGATTAAGGTTCGATTTTCCATTATGGGTATGTGATCTCTGCTACGATTGGGGCTTTGAAATCAGTAACAAAAGACGGTTTTCTGCCCAAGAAGACTTTTCGGTCCTTATTAGCATCAAGGAAGTTATGGCAGAGTTTTCGGGTGTGGCAGAGTAAGTTGTAACGAATGATTTAGAGGACGAAATCCAATTCAAGTGGGGGAGAGTTGTAAAACCCGTGCTCCATTTATTTTTCATTTTCATCCTAAACTCTTAAATTTTTGCAAATTTGGTCCTTACGTGGGGCGTACCCTATGTGTACGTTGGGTGTACTTCATTAAATATGGAGGGGACTCCATTGAGTACATTGGGCGTACATAAGGAGTATGCAGGGCGGACATAAGGAGTACACATGTTGTACTCATGCTGATTCCAAAAACCTAAATTTATGGTTGAGACCCTATATAAACACCTTAAGTCCCTTGAAGCCTCTTCATGTTCAACCTCCACTTACCCCAAAGCATTCATTTCAAAACCCTAGCTACTTTGTGAAGATCTTGAGAATTTTAAGTGATCTTTTTTTTTTGTTTTGTGGAGAAGGAATTCATTAAAGGAACATTAGTGAGCTTGGAGCTATCTAGAACTTTCATCCCATTTGCAAGTCTCAGAAGGTATAAAGCTTTAACTTTATGATTCATTGGTTTAGATCTAGGTTAGTTTAGAGTTTTTCATGCTTTTGATCCCATGGTTTCTGTTCTTGTGAGTAAAAGCTACTTCGAAGCTTGTGATTGTCATATCTTTCCATTTCTGAGGAAAGTCATAAAAATGGGATCTTGATGGTTGCTTTTCCCCCATGCAAGTGTTTCGAGTCATTAGAAGATGCTAAGGATCTAGGGTTTGATTTTAGACTCCATTAGGCCATGCAAAGTCATAAAGTAAGTAACTTTATAACTTTAGACGTCTATTAGAGTCACACCTGAGTGTTGTATGTTTGGTCTTAAGCTATTAAGAGCTTAATGAAGAGTTGGCAATTTTCTCGGTTACGCGGAGCATAACCCCTTATTACACGGTGCATAACGAGACTTTGCCCCATTTTTTCTGTGGAAACTCGGTACGTATGTCGTAAGGAAGGAGCATGCATGGCGTATGCGTCATTTTTGGGCCTTGGGCCATGTTTGGTTGGGTCTAGCTTGGAAAGGGTAGAATGGTATTTTAGGTTAGAGAGAGAGAGAGAAAGAGTATGTAATGGACCTTTGATTATGATTATTAGACTAATTCTTAATTAGGGTTGGTTTTAATATATATATATATATATATATATAGCGAGGAGATTCTTGGATCAGCAGCTCGGGAGTGAGAATTATCTGGTATCAATTAAGGTGAGTCTTCTCACTATACTGTAGGACACTAGGTGTCGTATGTGCTTGTTGTCTTTGTGACTCTTGATGTATGCACGTATGCCTAAATGTTATATGTATGTGGGGTGAAATAGACCCGTTTGGTTGAAAAACACCGATTGAGTCGGAAGGGACTCTAGAGTGAAATAGACCCGGGGGTAAAATAGACCCGTTCGGTTGAAAAATATCGATTGATTCGGAAGGAACTCAGGGGTGAAATAGACCCAGGGGCGAAATAGACTCGTTATAGGCTTGTGCTAATAGGTATGTATGGTATGCAGTATTTTGAGGAACTCACTAGGCTTTGTGTTTATGGTTTAATGTTTATTGGTATCAAGTACTTCTAGTACGAATGGGAAGGGGATGGCATGACTGCACAGTATCCCCTAAAGTTTTCCGCATTGGCTATTCAAGATTTTTACCTTGGCGTTTAAATGATATAATCACTTTGATTAGTTTTGGAACAACCCATTTGTATGTTTTAAGTGCTTTTAAAATGGAAATTTTACTATGATTTTTTGGGACTTTACTTGAAATGTTTAGATTTCAACATCCTTCGACATGTTCATGATACACATACCAATTCAAATTATAATTTGATCAAAAAGTTCAACTCTCTTTTTCTTTTAAAAAAACACCAATTCTTTGCAAATACATATATATATATATATATATATATATATATATATATATATATATATATATATATATATATATATGGCATACATTGATACACATATACATGTATTAATTGTCAAGAAAAGATTATGAACAAAAATCTATCACTTTGGAGAAGGCGGTAACAGTGGTGGTGACCTAAAATCAAGAAAGTGAAGTAGGAAAATTTGTCTAAAGAGAAAGAGAAAGATAAATGAGGAAGGAGATGCACTATCATCACCGGAAAATCTCTTTGCCCTTCCCCGCTAATGTCACAGTGGGCTAGTTCCTGGTGGTGTGGTGGTGTAAACTCGAACAAGTGAGTTGAAATCATAGGTAGAGGGACAGAATTGTCAAAGCGTGAGTGAGAGGGAGAGATAACCGTGAATGGCAGAAATGAACCCAATTCGTCGATCTAAATGAAACACAATTACCAACGGCGTTTTAGCAGTGATTAGTACTATTATCGGCAAAAAGTTGGATGAGAAGATTCCGCAGTCATTGTTTTGGGGTATTAGCGCCAACGAAAGTCGCCGCTATTTCTGTCGCTGCTGTTTTTTATGTACGATGAGAGTTACCAACCATTGGATTCTGATGATAATCGACAGATAAGGAACATACTAAGCAAAAGCACACAAATTTGACTTTATTGGTTTTACTGACGATGCTGTTAGCAACCACAGAAGCAATATTGGCGATAAGTAAAGATTGTCGTAGCTATTGCGTCCGTCGCCAGTAATGCCAACATTTATTGTATAAGAGATGAATAATTTTGATGATGACAAATATTTATGAAAATGATGCGATTTTAAAATCGTTTCTGCAAATGACGTTTGGGACAATTAGCATATAGAGTCTGTATTCAAATTTTAAAAAAATAATTAACTTTTTATAAAAATTTGATTTTAACATTATATTTTTCTTCCATGTTAAATTGGATGTTTATTTTATAAATTTGTTACAATTCAGACCAATTAATTGGCCAACCAAGTGGTCAGCCATGAGATTTCGATGTGTCAGCTTTTTATAACGTAACATTATTTGGCGACATCATATTTTGAATCTCAAAATAAAAAAAAATATGGGATGTTGTATTTATCGAAAATACATTGAATTTTAAAAAATTTATAAAAACCGATAATAAATATGTTTACTTATAAAGTAGTGGTCCTAAAGAAAGTTGTAACGTCCCAAATTCCATAATACAAATTTTCATTTTTAAAAATAGGATAAATACTCATTTTTATAAAGTTACATTAAAGTCAAACAATTTGTTCATAAACCATAATTCAAAAGCAGAGTTATAAGGAAAACAATGTGGAATCTCGAATCATAAAATTGTTGATGTGCGTGTGTACATTGCCGTCTTCGAAATCCGATGAGTACATGAAAAACATTTGAATCCACAACTGTAAGCCAAAGCTTAATGAGTTCCCCAAAATACCTCATACAACAATACACATACAATGCATGCACACATGATCTTATAGCCTGACTGGAGCGCCTCACAAGGCCTACAGTATACTTGGAACGCTCTACCGGGACTACAGTCTATTGGCCCACCTGATAAGGCTTATAGTAGCTGGATCGCTCCCTTGGGCATATAGTCTGACTAGACCACCTTGTAAGGCCTATAATACATTGGACTGCCCGGGTATCTTGGCCTACAGTACAAAGCAGGACTAACTCAACCCAACCAACCACAATATGTCGACATATGCACATAAACAAACAAACACACAATAGCCAACAATACAAGTAATCATAATAGATCTAAAAATCTAACAGATTACTACAACATACCAACATCCTATCCATAAGGATACATAAATCACTACAGTATAGCAACATCCTACACACAAGGATACATATTACAATACAAAGTGTAATGAGAAAACTCACTTGAGCTAACCAATAGAAGCTCAACAATAAACCTAAGCAACATAATAGGTAACACAAGCTGCCTAATGTCAAATTGAGAGTAGTTCTTAGCTAAACACTCAATTCTATCATAATTTTGCCAAAAGTCAAACTGGTCAAAAAGTCAATTGTCTGACGCTACGCTCAGCGTAGCACACCAATCTATGCTCAGTGTAGCACCCCTGATTCCCCAAAACTCTATTAAGCTCTTAATACAGAAGTTTCATTTTGATCTGAACTAAATGAAAATCTTAATGGATAAAGTCTCTGACTTTATCCATTTGCATGGATATAAGGAGCAAAAAATCAAACCCTAAGTCCATAAAGTCATATTTTTTCTCAAGAACTCATGCATTAAAGGATGAGAGTGCCCAAGCTCTCATTTTTATGATTCTCCCAACTCAAAGACATCATAAATTGACACTCGCATGGTTTAGAGTACCCCATACTAAAAAAACCAAGATTATGGGGAAAAAAGTTTATAATATCAAGACCAAACTAGATCTAACATGAATAAGCATCAAGATAGAAACTTTATACCTTCTGGAGATAGATGAGAGGATGCAAATTTTGGATCTACACTAATTTGATGTCTTAAGTGGTTCTACAATACTCCTCTTCCTTCAAAAATGAACACTCCAAAAGCTCAAAACTCACAAATGATGGCTAGGGTTTCAAGGAGGTCGTTTGGGAGGGTGGAGGTTGAGCACGGGGATGATCTGAAGGAGTTAGAGCCTTTAAATAAGGCTTACAACCATAGATTTAGGGTTTTGATCGAGAACGGCTACACTCAGCATAGCCTAACCTACGCTCAGTGTAGGTCACTAAAACCATGTCCAACATTCCCATCTACACTCAACGTAGGGCATAACTTCCTAAATACAATCTTTAAACAGATGTAACTTCTTTGTTACAAATCCATTTTCAGTGATGTTTATATTCACAAAAAGGTATTGACGGTACCCACAACGCTAGCAAATTACTTTTGACTTAATACATGACAACCTAAAACCATAATCCATGCAGGAAGCCCAAAATATTACTTTTCCTATTTAACCTTTTCACTTCAAAGCACAATTTGAGGGCTTTAATCACTTAACCAACATTATCAATATTTGATAGGGTCTAAGCTCTATTCCTTTGAAACCCAAGACCTTACTTGATCTTATTACGGCCCCTATCCCAAAATTAGAAATATCATGTAACAAGGTGTTACATAAGTAAGAAAAAAGGGGTTTTACAAGCATTTATTATTTGAACTTACAAAAAAATTTAGTAAAACATATATTTAGTAATGGTAAAAACGAATATTACTACACTGTTATTACTATATTTTATGTAACATTTTAATATAAAATTGATAATAAATATGCTGGGAAATCTGAAAAAAAATCTCTATGTTTTTACTCTATTGACTAAAAAGTAACCCTTGCTTTTTTTTTTTTGCAATATAAACATGGAAACCAGTAAACACTTGCAAAATAACTCTTTTAATTGGTTAGTGCCAGTTTTAAGGGTTAAATGCAAAAAATAAATAAATAAAATTATAGTAAAATAGAATCAGGATGACTTTTTCATTAATAAGATTAAAGTTTAAAGACTTTTTTTGGAGATTTTATTAATTATATGTACTAAATTTATTTGAAGAAAACTTATATTTATTTATTAAAAAACTCAGAATAAATATAACTTTTTTTATTAAAAAAACAATAATGATAATTTATATATCATTTTTGGAAAATAAAAATTATGATTCTCTTTCATAAATATCATTACTACAATCATAAAGATGTCATATATATATATATATATATATATATATATATATATATATATATATATCCTATATAACTTAAGAAGACTTTGTTGATTCGTTGCTAGAAGTGCATTTCTAGGCAAATGTTACTTTATTGTTGAATTTTTTGGTAGTGTGTGTAAAATGTTTATCATAAAACTACAACTTACCAAAGATCTTTTACAATCGAACGACACCTTAGAAAATAAAGGTTTATCAGAGGTTATTATTCCTAAATAGAGCTCCACTATAGATTATGTGGCATAGAAACCCACTTATTATGACAAATCAACAAAAGTTCGTTTTTATGTTCATTAATGCCTCATATATGTCAAAAAATTTCATAAAACATGATAATGATATTATAAAAGAATTTTTGAATAAATGTATTTTATTTACATTAAAACATTGGGATGTCATCGTCAATACAGAAACATAAGCATAATGAAATATTACAAGCCTTATAGTAATTAAACTAGTGGTCTAATACTCCTTGAATCTCTAAGCAAAATATATCTTTTATATAGCCACCTGTGATACAATAAACTGAGTGGGTTATGTGTAACACCCCGTTTATTTAATAAATAAATAAACAAATTAATGAATGAATAGTAGCCCTAAAATTAATAATTATATTGCAAGGCGTTGGTCTCGAGGAGTTAACTGTCATAATTTTAGAAGGCGAGGATTAAAGTGTAAAATCCGGACTTAATTTGTAAGTAATATTGAAGGCGGGGACTAAATGGTAATTTCAGGGACTTCATTTGAAGAGATTTTGGAGGCTAAGGAGCTGTTTGGTAAATTAGGGGTCGAATTTGAGAGGAATTATGGAAGCAGGGGTGTAATTGGTAAATTTTGTACCTAAATTATAATGGATTTTAGTGCTGAGGGTTTAAATGATAAATTTTGGGCTAAGCTTGAAAGAAGAAGGGAAGGGATGGACTATTGTTGTCACTATGGCAAACCTTTAGAATGGAGACGGGTATTTAAATGTTCTGCAAACCCTAACCCAAGTGGCCTTTTAGCAGCCGCCACCCTCTCCACCTTCAACCTCCGGCCGCCGCTGCCTAGTCGAGTTCCACCACCCACTACCGTTGAAGACGGGAAGACAAGGACCCGACGTCATAGCCATGAATTATAGGGTGAACAAGCTCGCGAGTGCTGCCGCTCGCCGACTGTCTTTCATAGTGGAGCTCAACTGCCGCTGATACTGTTGTTTGTTCCTTCCTCCGTTTCTCCCGCCGCTATACCGCAGTTCACGACCGTCGGCGCCATCCCAAGCGTTCGTCACGACCGGGCTGCATCCGACCATCTCTTACCGTTAGAAAAGAATGCCTCCACCGGTGAAGACTCAGTTGCCATAAGCCCCATTGTAGCGCTGTTGTTCCGCCGCAGTCGTTCTTCGAGCATGTTCATGTGTTCACGGTGGCAGCTGTCATCGCAATTTGTTGATATCACCGCCGTGAGCCACTAGGTGGGTGGCTGGGGTGCATCTTGCAAATCTGTAGTGTGTGTGTGTGATTGTCTTAGGGTTTGTGGGTGTTTTGTGTGACTAGAAAAACAAGAAAGCCACCACAAGGGTGGTTGCATGTGTTTCTTTTAGTGAGTGAGTGAGTGTGTGTGTGGGTGTCTATTTGGTATTTTGCATTGTAATATTGTAACCGGTGACTTGAATAATAGAAAGAAACTCAAAACCACCACCGTGAGGTGGTGGCTGCCGCTACCAGCCGCCGTGTTGGGTGGCGGTGTGCTTAGTCTGTGTTTGGATTGCTTTTGGAGTGCTTGGAAATGATTGGACAAGAACCATAACCACCACCGTGAGGTGGTGGCCGCCGCTGTGAGCCGCCATTAACCAGCACTACCCGAGGTGGTAGTGGGTGGTGCCTGACTAGTGAAACCCTAATGGGCCTAGTGAAACCCTAATGGTCCTAGTGAAACCCTGATTGACCTAATGAAACCCTAATGGGCTTAAAGATTTAGTTTTGGGTCTATTGGGCTATGATTGGGTGGGAAACCCTAATTTTGGATATATGGGCCTTGGACTTATCGGGACCCATATTTGGACCATTGGAATGGAATTGTGAAGTACACCCAATCACACCATATGATTTATCTAGTAGAGTAATGGACTTAATGGATTAAGTCCTTAATGGGTTTAGTGAGAAACACTTAACCCTAATTGTCATTTTATGTGAAACCCTAATTTCATTTAGGCCTTAAGTTGGGCCTTTATATTAGGCTTTGGTGATTCGGCCAATATGGGGCCATTCAAGAGCAATTATATGGATTAGAATAATTTAATGGGCTTTAGGGTAAGGCCCATGTTAGGGGTTTGGGTCCAATTTGGAAAATTGGGCCATAGATGGGCCATAATTGTGCTTTTATGATTATGAGATATTGGACCATCTGAATGCCAAATGTTTAGACTAGACTAAATGGTTGGGCCTCAGGTTAAGACCATGTAGAAGTTTGAGCCCAATTTGGAAAATTGGGCCATATGTTGGGCTTTCACTCATAGTTAACTTTTGGGCCTTTGGATTGGGCCTTGGGCTTGAATCAAGCTAAGATAGTGGTAAAGCAGTCTTTTACCCCAAGCATCGACTTATGGGTATATGTGATGGAACCCAATTATTAATTGGGTGTTATCTGATGTTGACAGATTCAGGAATTTGTCATCCAGCAACTAGGGTTTTGTCAACAGGACTTCAGCAATGTGAGGTGAGTTTTCTCTAGTAAGAAGGGGTCTAAGGCACCAAGGTTGACCCGTTTAGATAGTAGTAGTTTCAGACCATGGTCCAATGTCGGGCGGGGCCCGAAGTAGGTTTATATGTTTTCCGGATTCTGATCCGATGTCGGGGCGGTCCCGAGAAGGGTGTATGTATGTTTGATGTCTTTATGATTCATGCATGTTATGTGTTATGTATTTCGGGGCAAGCTCAATGCAGAATTAGCTTATATGTTATGTGTACTGGACTTCGGTCTGATTTCGGGGCCAGCCTGATGAAGTTATTATGTTTATATGTTATATGCTTATGTGTTATGTGCTTGTTGCTATGATATGTATTCCGAACTTCGGTCCGATGTCAGGCGGGGCCCGATGCAGTGGGCTAGGACCAAGTTATGTTTATGTTGTTTGCATTATTGATGTGTTTATATGTATACCGGATTTCGGTCCGATGCCGGGGTAAGGCCCAATGTATGTTATGTGGTAGAAGGAGGAGACTCACTAAGTTTCGTGCTTACAGTTTTCAGTTTTGGTTTCAGGTACATCGGTTTTCAAATGAAGTGCTCAGGAAGATTGCAGTGCACACACCATTCGTTTAGTCTGGGATGTTGATACTCTGATATATTTTGACAGCTGTTATGATATTTTGAGATATACTATTTATTCTTTTTATATGATGATGATATTTATGGTTTTATTTATGATTTAAAAACAAAAATTTTAGCCTGTATTTTTGGGATGTTTCATTATGTTGGGAAACCTGGTGAGTACATAGGGATTTCAATCCTGCAATATGATAATAATGTATAAGTCAAACCTGCAAATCCAACTATTAACACATATATATCATATCTATAAAACAATGTATCCCATCCCGTCGATTCCCATGTATAGATCCTATACAGCGATCTTACAATATCTAGCCTAGAGGATCAATATGAACAACAAACTGACGGCACTGCTTCGGAAATTCACTGGCAGCAAATGAGGATCAATAAATACATCAAATGAGGGAAATGGAATAAGTTTCACCACAACCCACCATTCATAAAACAACAAGACAATTAAGTCGTAGATGGTTATCTAGATAACTATGCCATGCAGTGGTCTGAAATCGTGAGGTATTTTACCCCCAAACCCACCCTATCTGACAATACAACATCAGACGTACCTGGTAGTGGTCTATTACCGACACACTCTATTAGGCAGTCTACGAAGTTCCCTCAATTACTTCATGAAAAGAAACGCCGACACATGAAGCTCGTCCGATCACTTCATACAAGAAACGATGACTCCAAAGCTCTTCAAAATAAAAGTATGGGGAAATACTAATAAAGTACTCCCATTCGCTCCCGTATCCCGACACGCAATAGGTTCAAAAAAGACTTTATACATGATAGTACTTCTAGCACATTATAGTACGTTGGTATGAGTAGGACTCGTACCCCATAACATAATAATATCCCGGCATAAGCATCACCTGAAATACAAAGCTTTGAAAAAGACTTGATACTTAGAAAGTACTTTTGTACGTAGGACTTACTCCATCGATCATCAATCTCCTCGAATAGAGTTTCTACTCTCTACTCCGATCACACGCGTACCCTTAATAAGATACTACCCAAAATCCAAACTTAATTGAACCAAGCATCTATTTTAAGTCTAATTTCATTAATAAGAAAGCCTACAATGTTTATAATCAACTTTCAATACTAACTCTGTTTCGGCAACACTATCCTAATTTAGTGTAATATTTTATACAAAGTATTAAGTATTAACATAAATTCATCTTCTGGGTTATAATACATCTATTTTTATATCGTGTAAATACATCTCAACCCATATAGAACCATGTCTGGTTCGTATAGCGTATATCATTAAATATACATATAACACATATTTCCAGATAATAATCATATAACTCACATATAAACTTTCAACATATATTTAACACTTTTATTAATACTTGTATTAAAAGCATGTTCATGAAGGGACTATGCACTCACTGGTGACTCGAAATTCGGACAACGCTTCGCTTCTAACAATCGTCTTTTCCTTCGATGAAACCTAGCATTATTCTCACTAGATTTTAGTCTAATATTTATTACGACTAATTATTAGTCTAGATTTATCATTAAATCAAACTCTACTTCAATATCTATCAAGTAAGGATCAGTCAGCAAGACAATTGGGAGGGAGGAACATTTCGGCACATAGCTTTTTTGAAATCCAACAACCAAACCCAACGTGACCATTCTAGACACCTCTCCCGTAAGTAGATCAATCAGTATAACGACTTTGAATCAATGATAAATCTTGCTTATAGGTTTATACTTAAAGTAGGATAAGCATAACTTACTTACAAGAGAGTTTAGCGAAGAACAGGGTTCTGTGCAGGCAGAACTTCTAAGCCAAAAGCTCTTCTTCTCAGAGCCTTCTGGCGCTCTGGGACTTGCCTCTAACTCCTAAAAAGGGCTAGAGAAAAACCTTGAGGGTTTGGGGGTGATTGGGAGAGAGTTGGATTGAATTGGTGTGGAGAAATGAGGAGAAACGCCACCTAATTAATTATAGGTTGACAACTCTTGCGTACGTTGGGCGTACTTAGTATGTTGGGTGTACTTCTTGTTATGTTGGGCGTAACCTTGCAAAGTGTCACAATCTCGTGAAAAGTAATGGGGAGGAAGGTGTGACCCAGATCTTGCCACATGTCATTCGTTGGTTAATCCTAAAAACTAATTATCTTCTAAAATCCATAACTTTTGCATATGATCTCCGTTTTTTAACGTTCTCTATATCCACGCGTAGGTAGCGACGTGATCTACAACTTTCGTTTAGACTCCGTCGGCTAATTTTGACTTTATTTGTAAAGTTATATTGTAATAGGCTTAGACAGTTAAAGTTGGTTAAAAATTCATAACTTTGTCATCCGACGTCCGTTTTCGGCTGTGTTTATATCATTAAGCTCCTATTAACGAGAGTTTCAATTTTCTTTTAGGTTGTGTCGGTTAAAAATCGATCGATCCAAAATTCAATTTTCTGGGTTGTGTACTGCTATGCAGAATTTTTAGAAAAATCATAACTTCCTCATACGAAGTCAGATTTGGACATCCTCTACATGCACGCTCTCGGTTTAACGTATATTACGACTTTCTTTTAGATCTTTAAAGCTAAAAATTAGTTTATCAAAATTTCACTTTTTACGTTACGCGGTGTTGTGTCGGTTTAGTCGTAAAACTTCGACGGGTCATAACTTCTTCGTTATAAGTCGGATTTCAGCGTTCTTTATATGTACGAAATCCTTGTCACATATACTATAACATGGTTACGATTATTTACTCTAAATAATCTTCTATCAAAAAGTCATTTTTTACGCTTATTGTCTCTAAATTAACTAGCCCGAATCTGCGGGCGTTACACATAACCACGACCATTTACTACCAACAACACCATCTTCACTATAAAACACTCATAGAACGCCCAAAATGACAATACATACCAAAATGTCATTCATTAATGAACACAAATTCAGACTTCGGATATAACCACACAATTCATGTAAATATGATGGCTTTTGTGGCAATAACTATAATACAATATCTACAATAGTCATAAAAACACATGTTAGATGCAATTAATATGACTTTTGTTGATTTGTCCTAAGGAGTGCGTTTCTACACCACATATATCATGGAGCTAAATTTAAAAATTGTATTTAGATGACAACTTTATGATTATAGTAATGATATTTATTAAAAAGAATCACAAAAAAAAATCCCAAAATGATATATAAATTATCATTATTGTGTTTTTTGATAAAAAAATATAAATTTTTTAGTAAGATGATATAGATAATATCTTTATTTTATGTTTTTTTAATAAATAAATAAGAGTTTTTTTCAAATAAATTGAGTATATATAAAAAATCTTTGGAAAATCCTTAAAGTTTAATCTTAGTAACAAAATAGTCATCCATCATTTTCTTTTTACAATTTAACCCTAAAACCGGCAGTAACCGATTATAAGAGTTATTTTGCAATTTATCAGTTTTAATGGTTAAACTAAAAAAAATATGAGTGGTTTTTTTTGTCAATAGAGTAAAAATTTATGGATTTAATTTTTAATAGATTTCTTAATATGTTTACTTATAAAGTTTTAATTATTAAGTTTGTGTCTTTGTGTGTGTTATATTTACCATTACTATATACTAAATACAGCATCTGTTTTACAGTTTTACTAAATAAATTTATGTAAAATTTTAATGTAAAGACCGATATAAATATGTTTACATATAAAGGTTTATTTATTTAATGTGTGTGTCTGTGTGTTTTAGTGTGTTATAGAAGGTTTGCATGAGAGCAATGACAATGAGGCAGGCAACCTTTGGCTAAGAGCTGCGCGTAAACCATGCAGCATGCATCGTCAGCCACGCATTTGGCCAAACTCAAAGCGTGTCACGCATCTATCACATCTCTCCCTCTCTCTCTCTCTCTCTCTCTCTCTCTCTCTCTCTTTCTCTCTCTCTCTCTCTCTATATATATATATATATATATATATATATATATATATATATATATATATATATATATATATATATATATAGTGTTGGCCATAAATTGCATGCTTTAATGAAAGGAAAGAATGAAGACATCAATCGAGGAGAAGTTCTGCGAATTCTACGAGAAGTGGGTATGTCAGCTAGAAGAATATCTTAGATTTCTCGTTCAAGATTACACACACGAATCAGATTACGAAAATTTAGTGGCGAAGATGACAACCCATCACAAGAATTACTACAAATTTAAATGGGCAGCTGCCCATGAAGACGTTTGTGCGTTTTTCTCGCCGGTGTGGTTAACACCATTCGAAAACGCTTATCTGTGGGTCACCGGTTGGAAGCCGTCGGCGGTTTTCCGGTTTGTGGACTCGTTGCGGTTGACGGGAACAGGACTGGTGGACTTGACGGAGGAGCAGGTGAAGAGAATTGAAGGGTTGAGGATGAAGATTAAGATGGAGGAGGAGAAGGTTGAGAGGGAGATGGAGAGACAGCAGGTGGGGATGGCGGACAGACGGATGGTGGAGATGGTGAGGTATATGAGATATGGTGGTGGTGTCGGCGGTGGTGATGCGGTGGCGGTGGTGGCGGTGAAGGGGTTGTTGGGTGGGTTGGAGAGAGTGATGAAAATGGGGGATTGTGTGAGATTGAAGACGTTGAAAGGATTGTTGGATTTGATGAATCCAAAGCAGTGTGTGGAGTTGTTGGCGGCACAGTCGATGTTTCATGTTGAGTTGCGGAAATGGGGCAAAAAATTGTGATTTTGTAAGTTTTTCTTGATACAACAAGACAATTAGTTCTAGTTGTTAATGCATGTTTTGTGTTTGTTGTACTGATTTTATGGGATTATTCGAGGTTCGAATCTGTCACACTAAGCATATCATTAATCTTGTATATTACATAGTTGTTAAATAAAAGTATAAAGATATATTTTGTTATAAATTAATAAGGTTAACAATTAAGTTGAGGATTTAGTATATTGACAGATTCATAGATGTTTTTGAGCTATTTAAATTCTTGTGATCACGGAGTTGAGCCCAAGCTATTCAAACTCACATTTTTCAAAAGATTTGCATGTAAAAATTAAGAAAAATAAAAACAGATGGGAAAAAAGGCAGAGTCTGTCATTATCATGGTTAAAACCGTTATTTATCATGGTTTGAATTCACTTGTTTGTTTGATGTTGACTCGTTGTGTACTTCTGGATTATATTCTTGGGATGTGATGTGGCTAGTCTTTATGACGTCATAAAAAATATCAGTAATGTTTCTGGATTTTGTCATCCTATAAAGTAGTTGGAGCTTAAAGATAAAAACTTCAGAATATTAATTAGTTGCATCAAAAGATATATATATCTGGTCTAATGGTCTTTATCGAGACAAATTATTTAAAACTCGACTTGTTTTTATAACTTTTATAAGTGGGATTATTTTGTTCTTTAAACTAACAACACAATTTTGATCCTTTTGATAATCAAATAGCTGGTCCTTTCCTATGGATCTTTGATCTATCTATTCGTATGAGTATCGACCTCTGTTACATAAGCATGATCTGACAATTATTGAATCATCACCATCAACTGAATCTTATGAATCATCACCATCAACTGACATCCTTACGAGGGAAATATCACATATGCACCTTGTTTGGGGAGACTGATGAGGATTTCAACGATTTTGTTGGGCTAGTTTCATTAACAATTAAGCCCAAACTTTGAAGGTGTTATACTGTTATACGTGGGCCCTCAATGCCTTGTCCTCGCACAAAAACTGAAAAATAAACATGTTCGGTATGGAGGTGAGCAAATTGGTTTTTTTATTCTTTGACGAACCGGTTAATGGCGAGTTTAAAATCGATCTAGTTTTGGGTTTTTTTCGTCTGGTCTTTTTTGGATGATTTTGTTTCATAACATTTATTACAACCAAAATATATTTGTTAGATTTATGTTCAAGGATATTCAATACTCAAGTTAATATATAGCATTTTAATATTCCATTAATGTAGAAAACTTAAAAATTATTTCATAACATTTGATAAGTTATAGAAACATAAACATTTTTTTTAATGGCTGAAAATGTATATAAAAAGACCAGTAGCAAACGCTAGGGCAAAACGAGAATTAAATCGAAGTGTTTAAAATAGGATTGTTAAACCATAAGTTTCAATTAGGATGAAACTTATGTTTCCTATGCACAACCTCCAAATGCACCACCAAGCAGAAATAATTATAGCATCCAAAACTTGTTTTCTAGCCACCGAAAGCCAAGACGACGTCACCATCTGACCAATATTTGAAATAGTCAAATAGAAGTAATATGAGAAAAAGTAACATCGCACCACTTCTTCAATTTAGAGAACACAGATCTAGCCACATCACAATCCAAAAAAACATGATCAATCTCTTCCACAAAATCACCACATATCAGGCACAACATACTAGGAATGACGATTCTATGGTTAACAAGATTATCTTTCATATGAAGAAAATTTAGTAACAATCTCCAACAAAAAAGGTTAACCTTAATCGGAAGTAGCTTATTCCATAAAGAAGGCAAAGAACCATGAGGTAACCTAATATCATCAATGAGCAACTAGGTATTTTTGACCGAAAAATCACCACCAACACCCAATTCCAAATCCAACTATATGAACAAAGAGAAAACTGAAATTCCCCACTATCTTAGATAAATTTGAAAGTTGGGTTGTAACAACACCTCCTCTAATCTGCCTTCTCCACCGCCAAACTCATTTATGATTCCCATGTCTATCAACGATCAAACAATCTGGATTAGACTCTAAAGCCAAGAGTTTAGGAAAAAATGTTGAAAAGCAACATCTCCAACCCAAACATCTTTCCAGAACAAAGTATTTAAGAGAATTGATAGCAATAATTTGATTATCATTAAGTTTAATCTCCGATAAGATAATAGAATACCAAATACCTATAACTGTAAATTTTCGATCCACTGTCATAAAACCTCATGTCTCTCTCCATGCACATATTTAATAACCTTAATCTAAAGCATATATGAATTATTAACAAAACTCCAATGCCATTTTGACATAATTCATCATTAATACCGAGACCACAAAATTTTTTAACTACCAAACCTTATTCCACTTGACCCAATGCATTTTTTTCATCTATATCTGCCCCCAAAAAACATTGGCTCTAGCCGCCTCTAAATCTATCAACAACTTTAACTGACATTTTAAATAAAGAGCAATAATAGATACCCAGAGAGCCTAAAACATGACAAATAAGACTATACCGACCTCTAATAGAAAGTAACTTCGCCTTCCACCCTCAAAGTTTAGACTTGAATATTATCTAAGATCGGACTCCAATCAATAACGTGAGACATATCTGACCTACACGAACTCCAAGATAGGTAAACGGTAATTTACTTGCTTCACAACCTATAGACAAAGCTAAAGACACGATCTTGTTTTCCTCTATAAGTTCAGACTTTAATTTATCCAACATATTTATTGAAATGACATATTAGGGAAATTCAAAATTTTGGAGTTCTCGTATGTGTATTCGATCGAAGGTGGAATATTGTTGGTTGTGGGCGGTGTTGGACGGTGGAATCTTTGTTTAATTTGCATTTCATTCTTTAGTATTGGCAGTGAAGTATCCGTCGATTTCTTTAAGATCAGTGTTTAGTATATGATGACATTCCCACTAACGTTCAATCATTTCGTATTTCAAAATCTCATTTTTCATATGGGTTAAGCATGTTAGGAAATCAAATGACACTTGTCAAGAATCTACACATATCTGATGTCACTTGCCAAGCTATGATGACCCTTGTTAGGAAGTAATACGAATAATACACGAAACCAACAACACAAAAAGACAAAGTATTTATGTGGTTCGGTTAGGGCGGCCTACGTCGTACATGAGGGAACTATTCTTTATTAAGAGAATTCTCAAACATAGATTACAAATACAACCAACAGAGATTCGACCTACTCATTAAGGATACAAGACACTAAAGACCCTCAAACAAATTACTAGCAGGCATCCCTCATGTCACTTGGTGGCACCTCTATTTCATTACACTTTGTTGAGGTGTCATAATGGCACATCAGGTGCCATTGAGTGGCACCCTGTCACTTGGAGGCACCTCCAGTTCATAATACTTCTGCGAGGTGTCATGATGACGCATCAGGTGTCATTGAGTGGAACCTTATCACTTGGCAGCACCTTATGTGCATGGAACGTTTTATAATGCTCTGGTCTTCTATTACATGCTCCTTCCAAAGTGTGCCATCATATTCGAGGAGTGCCATCATAACCAAGAGTGTCATCGTATCCAAGAGTGTCATGATATCCAAGAGTTCCAACATATCCAAGAGTATCATCATAACCAAGAGTGACATCGTATCAAAGAGTGCCATCATATCTAAGAGTTCCACCATACTTCATTGAAACCAGATGCTCCATGAGCATTCTCCAAATGCTCAAGTCACAATTTATAATCTCCACCTTGACTTGAGTATTCTCTAAACTCCGCCAGAAAAGAAAAAAAGAACTTCGTATCCCATCTTGCCATCCATCCACAAATGGATTTAAGTCATGCGAACCTCAACCAAGTTCAAGAAAATCTTAAACTTCTCTCTATGAAACAAACTTGTCAACATGTTTTTTGGATTCTCCTTAGTATCAAACTTTTTAATTCAAAACTTGTTATAGAACACGATAGGTTTCTCCACCTTCAAAACAAGACTATGAATGACACCAATTGTCCATGATCTTCTTCTCATTAGATCACATCTATGGTCTGAGCCTAACCGCCAAAAAAGTACCAATGAGTTTGTACTGATCATAATAGAATGGTCAAAAGACTTTTTAATGTAGGGAGAAATGTATAACCATCCTGCTCTTCTATCATTTCAAATTAACATCCCCACTATCTTATTTTCAGCTCTTAAATCGTTCAACACAAGCTCATTTTCCAGAAGCTTCTTCAAGTTGTCTATTTTGGCATCAGCATCACCAGACACTTCTTCCCTGGGTCTTACAAGGGATTCCTCACATCTATGTTTTTCCATGCCACATTGTTGTGTCCCATTTATCATAAATTTGCGTGGGTTTGTGTTACAAACTCCACCTTCTAGCTAGCACCCTGATCCTCTGCAACACTTGTACCACCTCATCTATGGTTACATATAGCAGATTCAAAGGTCACATCTCTAATAATAATGAATTTTGAAGTCTTTCCTTCTTTTGTATACCACAAATGATTACCTTTCCCTCTATATACATATCCGAGAAATATGCACTTCATTTCCCTCAACTCCAGTTTACCATCATTCACACGAGCGTAACCAGGGCATCCAAACATTCATAAACCAAAGTAATTTGAAGGTTTTCCAAACCACTCCTCTTAAGGAGTCTTATAAGTAGTTATATTTGATAGAGATCTATTCACCGGATAACAAGCATTGTTAATTTCTTCCGCCCATAATTGCTCCGATAAATCCACAGATAATTTCATAAACTGAGTATGCTCCAATAGTGTTTGGTTTATTTGTTCTGCCACTCCGCTTTGCTGTGGTGTTTGTGGTACAGTGTGATCCCTTACTATACATTCCGTTTTTGTAGAATTTGTCAAATGAAGCCTTGTAGAACTCCAACCAATTTTCTATTCTTAGTGACCTGACTTGGTTCCCGGTCTCTTTTTCATCCATAGTCTTCCACTCCTTGAACCGTCCAGACACTTCATCTTCATGTTTTGTATTCAAAAAGTATAGCCAAACCTTCCTTGAGTGTTCATCAATAGAGAACACAAATTATTTACATCCACTACGAAGCTTCACTGAAGAGGGACCCCCTAAATCCAAGTGAACATACTCGAGGATCTCCAAGCTTGAGTGTTGAACCGAACTAAACTTCACCCTGCTTTGCATCTCTTGAACATAAGCTTTACTAGGTTTAAACTGTCCAGTTACATCTCCACTAAACTACCCAGGTTTACTCATTTTCATACCCTAATCATTCATGCCTTATTCTATGATGCCAAGACTTTGTTTTATTATCATACTAATCGAAGTATTATGATATAACCACCGTTCTCTTAACCATACAACCTTCCAAGAAATAAATCCCATGAGCCTTATAGGAAATAAATCCAATGAGCACTTTAATAACTACAAGAGCACCCATTGAGACTCTTACCTACTCACGTTTTCCTAAATACTTCACTCCATCCTTCGCCAAGGTGCTAAGAGAGATCCGATTCTTTCGAAGATCCAGAACAAACCAACAATCCATTTTCTTAACCATACCATCGTGCATCTTGATATGCACTATGTTACTGCACTTGATCCCACACATCCCATAATCACCCATCTTGACTGTTCCATTCCACTATTTAAAGAACCCAAACTAGTCCCGATTATAAGTTATATGATATGATGCTCCCGAGTCCAAGATCCAAGAATCAGCATAACTAGTTGTACATACAGTCAAAACTTCACCATCATCCTCTTCATCAAAATATCCTTGAACCACAACAACATTTTGTTGTTGCTTGATTCAACTCCATGATTCCCTTTCCTCAGTAATGAACAATCTCTTATAGAGTGCTCATTTTCCTTGAAGTTATAACATCTAATGTTTGCTTTAGATTCAGAACTTGACCTCCCTATGTTATTTCCACCTCTATCTGATGTTCTTTATTTTCATGCGAACAAACCAAAACTATAAACTTATTCACCAATTGGAACTATTCTTTTCATTTCCTGGGACATCAAAGAATCTTTAACGTCATTACAGTGATTGTTTCCCTACCATACAACATAACATTAACCAAATGATGGGTTTTGAGCACTATAACACTCCTATGGTGCACATACAACCCTAGATGCTTTGGATCTAAGTTTTCTCTAATTATACATGCAATATTGTTTTTCCAAAGCATGGAGCCTAACTAGCATACAAATGTGATATATGAATCATAAAAACTAGTTAGAAGATTACCTCTTGTTGTAGCTTGTTGAATTTGGCCTTTCAAGAGCTTAGCACCTCAAGTGTGATGCCTGTAATAAGTCACAAACACCGCCAATAATTGGAGGATTTGAGAGAGAAGTTCTAGGCACCTAAAATCGGCTATACTCTTGCTAGAATGCTTGTGTTTCCGATTTTGGCCAAGGGGTTACATATATATAGTGTAGAATTCCAAGAGTCATATGTAACCCTAATTCTTACACTTAGACTTATGATCCAATAACCCATTTGGACTAGCTCTTCATGGACTCTCACATAAACTTAGTACATCATGGATCAATAGCCCAAACCATATATATCACTAATTTACATAATTAGTCCCCGTCAGTTTAATTAGCCTCTTTTGATCACTAAATTGATTCCAAATTAATTCTTGATCAATACTAATTAACTAATATGATTTATTCATTAATATATTATACTCATAATATATTAATAAATCACAAATAACCTCTTTCTCAAATATTTATCCTATCATATTGTTCTAGTGAAGGCAACCCAAAAGGACCATGCTACTATCAGGTTAAGTACATACCTATTATAGTTATGGGCTTAGACACCTAATCCAATAGTCTCCCAATTGGATAAGTCTAATAACTATAATTGTAAGTAAAACCGATTAGCAATCATTACTCTGAAAAGCCATTGTCGAACTCTGATGCGTCCTTTAGATAAAGGATCATAAAATCATTTGTTCTTCAAGATATCATGTGGACAAATACATGGAACATAGTCATACTCATTGTCCAACAGTTTGTTTCCTGATTTCCGATTTGTTTGACATAGAACTTAATTGAACATATCAATTGAGTCTTGACTGGGCCTGGTATATAAGTCAAAACAAAATCATCGAGGGGCCCAACATATCGGTTTCAATCCTCCAAGGATTAAAGGAACAAATAAACTTCGACTTATATGTTTGTACTAACTACTCGTTAAATCATACACAACATCATGTTTTATAACATCAAGTTACTGATGTATTTTCGTACTATCAATGCACAACCAATTGGTAGTCAAAAACTCATATATCTTGGTTTGAAGACTATATGATATTATCGTCTCACAATCACTCGTGATAAATTCCATGAAGTGATTCATGTGAGCATGGGTTTAATCCAATACTCAAATCTTATTTCAGGAGCACTCATGAATGTTGTAGCAAACTTTTGCTATGTCTAAACACTTTAGACAATCTACAAGCCAAATTCATGACAGTCTTGCCTTAATACCTACTTCCAGAGCATGATCGACTGTGGATAGTTTGAATAATCTTATTATTCTGGAAATCAAAACATGTGCAATGAAACAATAGTAAACGATTGACACAAGATAGTAACTTTACTCATAAATAAAACACCTTTTATTTAATCATCAAATGTCAATTACATTTTATATATTACAAGTTTCTGAACAACTATCTAATTATTAAAACTAATATCGTCCTTCATCCCAATGCTCCTTGCATGATGCAAGTACTTAACCCTACCCAGTCCCTTAGTAAGGGGATCTGCTAGGTTCTCCTCTGATGATACCCTATTTACTACGAGGAGTCCTTCTTCTACCCGATGTCTTATGAAGTGATATTTTCTGTCGATGTGCTTGGATCTGCAGTGATCCCTTGGTTCCTTGGTGTAACATCCTGAGTTCAGGAGTGCAAGTTCAGGGTTCAAAGTGAAAATGTGAATGGTCAACTTGGCGAGTAGGGTCGCGATTCTGGTCGCGTGTTATGTGGCCAACTCGACGAGTTGGTGGCTGGACTCGGTGAGTTGGTGCCGTGTGGAGAAAACCCTAATCCCAGGGATTGATCCCTATATAAAGAACATAATACCCTCTCCCTAACCTCTTTGCTTCCCCTTGAAGTCCAAAAACCCTAATTTTTCATGTGTGAGAGAATTAGAGAGCATTTGGGTCTTCAAGGAGCGTTGGTTGAAGAAATCTTTGAAGATTAAGAGGTTTGGAGCAAGGGGCTTTGCAAGGTTTTGGCTTATTCTTCTGTTGGAGTCTTATTTGGAGGTAAGGATTCGTTGCTTGAGCTGTTATCCTTAGGGATCTATCATTTGTGGGATTTTTGGGAATTTATCTAGTGCTATCTTGAGTTTGGAGGTTGGATCTGAGGTTGCTACCTCAGATCTAGAGTAGTGATGATCCAAAAGAGCATAAAGTCCTTGTTCAAGAGTTGTTGATGAAGCCTTTTAGTACCAAACCTTAGCCAAGAGTGTATTATGCTTAGATCTCCTTGGATTCACGTAAAGTTTGCTACTTTAAGTGATGGATGGCTTGTATAAGAGTAGATCTATGGATTTGAGACCCTACATGGCTTGGAAAGTCTCTGTATGAGCTAAGAACTAGAGGTACTCGACGAGTCACATGGGTGTACTCGGCGAGTTGCATGAAGATGGGCAGTAACTCGACGAGTTGGAAGAACAACTCGGCGAGTTGGTTGAAGATAGCCTTGACTCGGAGAGTCTGTTCTTGGACTTGGTGAGTCTGGTCGTGAGGTCCTAAACTTTTCTGGTTAAGCTGTGAATCGGTGAGTCAAGGGATGACTCAGTGAGTTGAGTACGGTTAGACTAAGAGTTGTGGGACTCGGAGAGTCTTGGGGCGACTCGGCAAGTTGAGTCGTGTTATGGGAGTTTCAGAGCATGGGGACTCGACGAGTCAGCGGGTTGACTCGGCGAGTAGAGTCAGTCAGGAGGGTTGACTTTGACTGAGGACTTTGACTTTGACCAAGAGTTGACCAGTTGACTTCCAGGGGTATTTTGGTAATTATGGGTATTTATTGAGTTCAGTCTTTTGGTATTGGTCAGTGGTGGAGTTCATGTCGGAGGTTGGAGCAGCGTGATCTTACCCTTTTCAGTCAGCAGTTGCGAGGTGAGTTATCCTCACTATATCAACAGGGGCTAAGGCACCAAGGTCGGCCCTTTATCAGATTGTAATCTGGGTGTTGTTGTTATGTTATTGCTTTGCTATGTTTACATCCTGGTAGTTAGGATGGTATATGTTAGAGACCTGGTTAAGGTCGGTATCCTGGTATATAGGATGATGCTATGCTAGTGACCGGTTAGGTCGGTATCCTGGTTAGGATGATGTTATGTTATGTGATCTGGTAGATCGGTTTGGTTGGATGCATATTGTTATATGATTGTATATTTATGTGCACATGGTTGTTGGGCTGGAGTTGGGTTGAGGCGGGTCCTGCTTTATGCTGTAGGCCAAGGGTGGACTGGTTATCCCGCAGGCCCAGCGAGCGGTCCGGATAGGCTGTAGGCCCCTCGCGGGTGGATCAGACGTGCCGAGGCTTGGAGAGTGGACCAGGCCGACTGAAGGCCTGGTGTGGGCGGACCAGTCATACTGTAGACTCAGAGAGTGGACCAGGTTGATTGAAGTCCTGGTGTAGGCGGATCAATCACACTGTAGACTCGATGTATATGGCTAGACTCAGAGGGTGGACCAGGTGGACTGTAGGCCGGTGCGGCGGACCAGTCACACAGTAGACCCGAAGTGCATGGCTGCTCTTTATCGATTATATGATATGGTTATGTTTGTATGGCATTGGTATTTTGGGGGTATCTCACTAAGCTTTCGGGCTTACAGTTGTGGTTTAAATGTTTCAGGTACTTCAGGAGACCGTGGCAAGGCAAAGGCATGATCATACCGCTCCTCGAGTTTTTATGTGTTTACGATGTGGTTTCTGGGTAATACTCTAATAATAAATGTATTGAAAACCTTTTTGTAATAACTTTATCAAATTTGGTTGTTTTTGAAAAGTTTAAATCGGTTAGAATTTTCAGAGTGTTACAAGTTGGTATCAGAGCCTTGGTTTGAGTGAATTGGAGGAACATTCGTGTGAATCCAGTCTCAAATCAAGGAGAGTTTTCAAAAGAGAATTTAAAAAGGGTTTTCAAAAATAAGTAAAAGAGGACGCAGAGGTACGATCGGCCGGAGCTAGTAAGTAACCCCAAAATACCATACAAGTTATTTGTTTATGAGATATGATAGAACAACATGCTAGTACTAGACTAGGGATCTTCAGGAATCGCATGATAGAGTTGCCTGATTTATGATGCCTGCTAGCCTAGGGTTTCCTTCTGTATGAGATTTCCAGTGTTCCTCTAGGAGTGAGGGTTGAGTGCTCGTTATGCCTGTTCTTCACTAGGGCGTTGTGGTGATACTTGATATAAATATGGGTAGGTGTGGAAGGTAGTATGGGCCCGTACTACCGAAAGCACAGGACCCATACGCATATCAAGGAAGTCACAGCCCCTAGGGTTGGGTCGAGAGTCGGTTCTTGGGTTAGTGAGAAGCGTCTGATGTTTTGTGGTAATTTCAATATGGTGGTTACAAGGCATGCTGGGAGTGGATTTGGGTCAGGATCGGGAGCAGGAGGAGGCGGTCAGGGTGGGTCAGCACCACTCGAGGTTATTGGTCAGATGAGTACAGAAGAGTTGGATGCTAGGATTCGTGAGATCCTACATGATGAGGTTGCTGCTATGTTCCGGGTCAAGTTGCCAGAACTGTTTGGGTCGATCAAGACCACCATGGTTGAGTATTTTGATGAGCGCTATGCAGCTCTTACAGAGACGACAGCCGTGGCCGCAATAGTGGTTGTAGCAGCGACAGGGGGAGGAGCCGGTAGAGGTTTTCAGTATCGGGAATTTGATAATATGAAGCCCCCTACCTTCGATGGAGTTCAGGACACGATCGTTGCTATGAGATGGTTGTCAGACGTGAAGGGGTGTTTCTTCACGTGTTCATGCTCTGCTGATCAGAGGGTGAGGTGTGCTCTGAACCTTTTGAGGCTCGGGGCGAAGGATTGGTGGAGGTAGACCTCGGGATCGTATTCTGATGCGCAGCGAGCTGCGGTTTCTTGGGATCCGTTCAGGAAGATGTTCAGTACTCGCTATGTTCTGCGAGTTGAGAGGGAGAGATTGGCTCAGGAGTTCCTGGAGTTGAAGCAGGATTTAGAGTCGGTGATGGAGATCACCAGGATGTTCACAGAGAGGGTGATGTTTTACCCGGAGTTTGCTTTGGAGCAGACTCAGATGTCCCGATATCTGAGTATGATCAAGAGGGATATTAGGCAGTTTGTGTCTACACAGAGGTGCGAGACCTTGCTGGAGTTGCAGGAGGCCGCTCGGCGGCGTGAGTTGGAGATTGAGTTATAGTTGAGAGAACAGAGGCAGGCCCCGACACAGTCGCAGCCAGCGCCGAAACGGTCCGACACCGTTGATTCAAGGTTAGGAGATCAGAGCAGCCGCACTTGTTGGAATTGTGGGAAGTGTCACACTGGAGTTTGTAGGTCCGGTGGTGCATGCTGCAAGTGTAGAAGGGAGGGGCATTATGCGAGGGACTGTAGGCAGACAGCCCCGATTCAGGATTTGAGGATTTGCTATCATTGCCATCAGGTTGGACACTTGAGGGTCAACTGTCCACAGCTTGCTGCAGGACCGGTGCAGGCTCCCGCATCTGCCACTTTGAGGATTACGGGTGGAGGTCAGGGTGGATCAGAGCCCCGAGAGCTCAGGGTCATGCTTTTCAGCTTACGGAAGAGGAGGTCAGGGCAGTGCCGAATGCAGCTACGGGTATGTTTCCTTCTTGATATTTTGTTATCTTGTGATTATTATGGAGTATTGTATATCTGCTAGTCTCGTTGTGTGATTTTGGTATTGTATTCGTTGTTGCTTGAGGGTTATGGTTTGGTTAAGGGTTTTGGTATTGGGAGTTTCGTTGGTTATCATCCATGGGGATTATTAGTGGGAAATCAGGCTTTTGGCCTGAATGTCGGGTAGCATCTGCAGTCTGAGGAGTGGTTAGCTAAAGGTCGGGCTTCTTTCGAGTTCGAGATGATTAGTGTTTATACGTGATTTGGTGAAGGTTGCTCGTTCTAGTGTGAATCAGTTCGCGTGTAAGGGAATGTGTTGTGAAGGGTTGTTAAGGAAGGTCGGTTATGGCGACCGGTGGTGGATAGTCAGTGCTCTAAGTGCAGAGAATTGGAAAATTCTCAGGAGGATCGATAAGCGTTAGAGTTCGATTAGCTGTTTGGGATCCAACCATGTTTCAGTCAGCCAAGAGTGTGGGCTGGTATGAGTAAGTGACAGTTCGATGGGGCGGAATACAGACCAAGGATTTCGGATAGGGTGATTGGTGGTTGTAAGGCCTAGGATCAGGCCGGGATCTGAGTATATGGAATGGAGTTAGAGTTCGGAACCCCTAGAGGGCTAGAACAGTATGTATGGGTGGAATTCCCAAGAGGAATAGTTCGGGATGATGCATGATAGTTTGAGAGGTTCGGGGAGGCTAAAGGCCGGAAGGCATACCAGTTAGGCTGAAGGCTCGGAGGACGGTCCAGACAGGCTGAAGGCCCTGGAGGGCGGTCCAGACATGCTGAAGGTTCTGAGAGTGGTCCAGAGTGGCTGAAGGCCTGGTAAGGCGGTCTAGTCATGCTGAAGACTCTGTATGTGTTGATAGATCTGTATGAGGACATGGAATGAGTGTGTTGCGATGTGCTAGCATCAGAAGGTCTGGCCCCGGGTATTGGTCATGATTAGTGGAAGGTAGTGCATGGACTCGAGAGTCCTTGCGAGTAGATTCAGAGCATGTGTGGTGGATGGGATAGCGGTTATGCTATAAGGGAATAGTGTAGAGTGGAGTGTGTACACCGTGGCACTTGTTGTAGTGACAAGGCGGCCAAGTAGATTTCCTTGGATAAGGAAAGGGAAAGGTATGTAGCTCCGAGAGGGAGTGTAAGTTTACGGAAGTGAAATCAGTAGCGCGGGGGTATGATTGAGGTGTTCCAATTATGGTTTTGAGCAGAGTGTTTGCGCCGGTGGTATGGAGCACATATGGGTTGGATATATGCTGAGATCAGAAGGAATTCCGAGGGTGTAGAGCCAAAGAGGCTCGGAAGGGGATGCAAGGATGGAGCCTTGGATTCCCAGTATGGTTGTGATCAGGAGGTTATGTATGTTGCAGTTTGGTACCGGGTCAGGACCCGGAGGTCTGGGGGATGTCTAGCTGTGTAACGGTCAAATGATGGTTGTGACTTGAGGCGAGTGAAGTATCCTGGAGTGGTACTCGGTTGATAAGTGTGGTTATCAGAGGATCAGGCGGTGGTCAGGACACCGCAGGGGAAGAGTTAGGTTTTGGATTCCTGTGGTTGTGTTTTGAGGAACCTGGTCTGGTTAATGCCAGGTGGTGCATTGCGAGAGTAGTTTCTGGAGTTGTGTTGCCGCAGGCTTCGAGGACAAAGCCTAATTTAAGTGGGGGAGAATTGTAACATCTCGAGTTCAGGAGTGCAAGTTCAGGGTTCAAAGTGAAAATGTGAATGGTCAACTCGGCGAGTCCATGGGTGGACTCGGCGAGTAGGGTCGCGATTCTGGTCGCATGTTATGTGGCCAACTCGGCGAGTCGGTGGCTGGACTCGGCGAGTTGGTGCTGTGTGAAGAAAACCCTAATCCCAGGGATTGAGCCCTATATAAAGAACATAATACCCCCTCCCCAACCTCTTTACTTCCCCTTGAAGTCCAGAAACCCTAATTTTTTGTGTCTGAGAGAATTAGAGAGCATTTGGGTCTTGAAGAAGCATTGGTTGAAGAAATCTTTGAAGATTAAGAGGTTTGGAGCAAGGGGCTTTGCAAGGTTTTGGCTTATTCTTCTGTTGGAGCCTTCTTTGGAGGTAAGGATTCGTTGCTTGAGCTGTTATCCTTCTGGATCTATCATTTGTGGGATTTTTGGGAATTTATCTAATGCTATCTTGAGTTTGGAGGTTGGATCTGAGGTTGCTACCTCAGATCTAGAGTAGTGATGATCTAAAAGAGCATAAAGTCCCTGTTCAAGAGCTATTAATGAAGCCTTTTAGTCCCAAACCTTAGCCAAGAGTGTATTATGCTTAGATATCCTTGGATTCACGTAAAGTTTGCTACTTTACGTGATGGATGGCTTGTATAAGAGTAGATCTATGGATTTGAGACCCTGCATGGCTTGGAAAGCCTCTGTATGAGCTAAGAACTAGTGGTACTCGACGAGTCACATGGGTGTACTCGGCGAGTTGCATGAAGATGGGCAGCAACTCGACGAGTTGGAAGAACAACTCGGCGAGTTGGTTGAAGATAGCCTTGGACTCGGCGAGTCTGGTCGTGAGGTCCTAACCTTTTCTGGTTAAGCTGTGAATCGGTGAGTCAAGGGATGAATCAGTGAGTTGAGTACGGTTAGACTCATAGTTGTGGGACTCGGAGAGTCTTGGGGCGACTCGGCGAGTTGAGTCGTGTTATGGGAGTTTCAGAGAATGGGGACTCGATGAGTCAGCGGGTTGACTCGGCGAGTAGAGTCAGTCAGGAGGGTTGACTTTGACTGAGGACTTTGACTTTGACAAAGAGTTGACCAGTTGACTTCCAGGGGTATTTTGGTAATTATGGGTATTTATTGAGTTCAGTCTTTTGGTATTGGTCAGTGGTGGAGTTCATGTTGGAGGTTGGAGCAGCGTGATCTTACCCTTTTCAGTCAGCAGTTGCGAGGTGAGTTATCCTCACTATATCAACAGGGGCTAAGGCACCAAGGCCGGCCCTTTATCAGATTGTAATCTGGGTGTTGTTGTTATGTTATTGCTTTGCTATGTTTACATCCTGGTAGTTAGGATGGTATATATGTTAGAGACCTGGTTAAGGTCGGTATCCTGGTATATAGGATGATGCTATGCTAGTGACCGGTTAGGTCGGTATCCTGGTTAGGATGATGTTATGTTATGTGATCTGCTAGATCGGTTTGGTTGGATGCGTATGGTTATATGATTGTATATTTATGCGCACATGGTTGTTGGGCTGGAGTTGGGTTGAGGCGGGTCCTGCTTTGTGCTATAGGCCAACATACCCAGGGCGGACCGGTTATCCCGCAGTCCCAACGAGCGGTCCGGATAGGCTGTAGGCCCCACGAGGGCGGACCAGACGTGCCGAGGCTCGGAGAGTGGACTAGGCTGACTGAAGGCCCGGTGCGGGCGGACCAGTCATATTGTAGACTCAGAGAGTGGACCAGGTGGATTGAAGGCCCGGTGCGGGCGGACCAATCAAACTGTAGACTTGATGTATATGGCTAGACTCGGAGGGTGGACCAGGTGGACTGTAGGCCGGTGCGGCAGACCACTCACACAGTAGACCCGAAGTGCATGGCTGTTTTGTATCGATTATATGATATGGTTATGTTTTTATGGCGTTGGTATTTTGGGGGTATCTCACTAAGCTTTCGGGCTTACAATTGTAGTTTAAATGTTTCAGGTACTTCAGGAGACCGTGGCAAGGCAAAGGCATGATCGTACCACTCCTCGAGTTTTTATGTGTTTACGATGTGGTTTCTGGGAAATACTCTGATAATAAATGTATTAAAAACCTTTTTGTAATAACTTTATCAAATTTGGTTGTTTTTGAAAAGTTTAAATCGGTTAGAATTTTCAGAGTGTTACACTTGGTTAAGGCGACTGCACCCTCGTTGTCACAGAAAATCTCCATAGGCTCCTTTATAAGTGGTGCAACTCCAAGGTCTCCGATGAAGTTCTCCACGCATATCGCCTCCTTCGACGCTTCGCTTGCTGCTATGTACTCTAATTCGCACATTGATACAGCTATAGTCTCCTATTTGGAACTTTACCAGGTTATTGCTCCTCCATTCAGGGTAACTACCCAGCCTGATTGAGAGCGGAAATTATCTATGTCAGTCTGAAAGCTGGTGTCACTATACCCTGTCACTCTTAAGTCATCACTCCCACCGAGGGTAAGGACCCAGTCCTTAGTCCTCCACGGGTACTTAAGAATGTTCTTTACCATAGTCCAGCGAGCTTTACTAGGATTCCCTTGATTTCTGCTGACCATGCTCAAAGCAAAGGCCACATCAGGGCGAGTACAAGTCATAACATACATGATTGAGCCAACTGCAGAAGCATATGGTACTCAACTTATCTCTATTATCTCAGCCTCTGTACTCGGACTCTGAGTCATACTCAGTTTGGTATTGCTTTGGATAGGTAAGTCACCTTTCTTGGAATTCTCCATGTTGAAACGCTTCAACACCTTGTCCAAGTAGGTACTTTGACTCAGTCCTATTAGTCTTTTACTCATGTTTCTCAATATCCTTATCCCTAGAATATAAGTAGCTTCCCCAAGGTCCTTCATAGCGAAACACTTCCCAACCCAGGACTTAACCTCCTGCAAGGTTGGGATGTCATTTCCTATGAGAAGTATTTCGTCCACATACAACACAAGAAAGCTAACTATACTCCCACTAGCTTTGACATATATATAGGACTCATCCTCTCTTCTCGAAAATCCAAACTCTTTGACTTTCTCTTTGAAACAAAGATTCCATCTACGAGACGTTTGTTTCAATCCATAAATGGATTTCTCAAGCTTACACACTCTATTAGGGTACTTAGCATTGAAAAAACCATCTGGCTGACTCATATAAACATCCTCACCCAACTTTCCATTACGGAAAGCGGTTTTGACATCCATTTGTCATATTTCATAATCATGAAATGCAGCTATGGCTAGCATAACCCTTATAAATTTAATATTCGTTACTAGTGAGAAGGTCTCGTCATAGTCAACTCCATGAGTTTGGGTAAAGCCCTTCGAAACCAATCGCGCCTTATATGTGTGTACTTTACCATCCATGTCGGTCTTCTTCTTGAAGATCCATTTGCACCCAATTGTCTCACGACCTGGTACATTGTCAACAGGGTTCCAAACTTGATTGTCATACATGCACTGAATCTCGTTGTCCATAGCCTCTTTCCATTTTGCAGACTCGGAGCCTGCCATCGCTTTCTTGTAGTTGTTAGGTTCATCCAAATTTACCAGTGTGCTATCACTGATAAATGTATCACCATCTGTAGTAATATGGAAACCATATAACACATGTGGAACACTAACTCTACTGGAACGCTTCAGAGGTAAGGACTCGCCCACTGGTTCAATAGGAGTTTCCTCCTCAGGGTGAGCGCTAGTGTTTGAGGTTCCTTCATCCTTAACTCTTGAAGCTCTTCAAGGTCAATTTTCCTCCCACTGTCCTCTTGGCATATGAGTTCTCTCTCTCGGAAAACCCCTCTCCTCGCAACGAAGACAACATTGTCTCTAGGTCTATAGAAGAGATATCTAAAGGACTTCTATAGGTAGCCGATGAAAATACATCGCTCACTATGAGGTTCGATCTTGTTGTGAGTCTCACGCCTCATGAAAGCCTCACAACCCCAAACCTTGATATGTGCTAAAGAGGGAACTTTCCCTGTCCACATCTCGTAAGTTGTTTTGGCAACCTTCTTAGTTAGGACTAGATTAACGATATGGGTGGCAGTCTCTAAGGCATACCCCCAGAATATGATAGGTAACGAAGCTCGACTCATCATGGAACGAACCATATCCAATAAGGTTTGATTGCGCCTCTCAGCCATACCATTAAGTTGTGGTGTCCTAGGTGGCGTCAATTGTGAAACAATTCCACATTCCTTAAGATAGTCGTGGAACTCGATACTAAGATACTCACCACCCCGATCGGATCGGAGCATCTTTATCTTCCTGCCCAATTGATTATTCACTTCTTGTTTAAGCTCTTTGAACTTTTCAAAGGTTTCTGACTTATGCTTGATTAAGTAGATATAGCCATATCTGTTGTAATCATCAGTAAAAGTCACATAGAAGCGGTAAGCATCCCTTGTGGCAGATTTAAAGGGTCCACACACATCGGTGTGTATGAGATCCAACAAACCCTCACCCCTTTCACAAGTACCAGTGAACGGTGACTTGGTCATCTTTCCAAGCAAACAAGATTCTCAAGTGTCATCCGACATTAAGTCGAATGATTCCAACACACCAACCTTTTGGAGTTGGCCTATGCGCTTATTGTTGACATGTCCAAGACGATAATGCCACAAGCATGCCTTGTCCAAATTATTGGACAAATCAATATGCAATACATTATTTCCTAAGTTGTCTACAACCATCACAGTTTCATATACATCATTACAAGGCAATGCCTTCAAATAAAATACACCATTATAAAAAGCATAAATATAACCAATTTCATTATTAAATGAAAATATAAAACCTTTTTTGTACAAACCATGAAAGGAAATAATGTTTCACGCCATATCAGACGAGTAGCAACAATTATTCAAATCTAATTCTAACCAATCACTAAGCAATAAAGAATAAACTCCAATCTTGGTGACATGCGACATTTTCCTATTCCCAATGTTAAGTTCATCTTCCCGTGCTCCACATCCCTACTTCTTTTTAGTCTCTGCAAATCAGAACAAATATGAAATCCATAACCTGTATCAAGGACCCACGAATTATCATGTGATGAGTTATTAGACAGAATAGTGTAAATACCTGCACGAGTAGGCTTTATCTTCCCATCCTTGATGTCTTGTAAGTATTTGGGGCAACTTCGCTTCCAGTGCCCTTTGTCATGACAATGGAAACACTCTGATTCCTTTTGGTTGGTAGAGGGAGTAGTAGAACCACCTTTGGTTCCATAAGAAGAGGATCCATCATGGGACTTTCCCTTGTGGATCTTAGCAGGAGCCTTCCTCTTCTTCCCTTTCCCATGTCCAATTGCCAGGACTGGGGCAGCAACAATAGGAGTAGAAGTGGATTCACTAGATTTTCCTTTTAGACTACTTTCAGTAGTTCTCAAAAGGCCTTGAAGCTTGCTAAGAGTGACCTCCTCCTTTTTCATATGATAAGTCATACGCAATTGATCATAACAAGGAGGCAAAGAGTGTAGGATAATATCAATGGCCAACTCTTCATCGAAGTTCACATTCAACTTTAGCAAGCGGTCCACAAACCTTTGCATTTTCTGCAAGTGGTCCGTGATGGACTCTTGATCATTCATTTTTCTTGTTATCATGGAGGCAATGATTTTATACCTTTCCTGACGAGCACTTTGATGGTATCTTTCCATCAAGTCTTGGTGCATCTTGAAAGGGTAGTAGTCCTCATAGGACTTTTGAAGTTCAGCTGTCATAGTGGCAAGCATGATGCATGACACCTTTGTGGCGTCCTTCTCATGTGCCCTATATTTAGCAACCTCTTCAGGAGTAGTAGTGGCTTCATCAACCTCCTTAAGCTCTTTGTCGAGGACATATTCCTTGTCCTCATCACGAGTAACCATCCTAATGTTTCAAATCCAATCATTGAAATTCGAACCATCAAAGATGACCCTCCCACACAAGTTAATGAGGGAGAAAGAGCTAGAAGCAGTGTTGGAAGACATCTGAAAAAGAAAGACAAAGTTTAGATTAGATAAGAATCCTTAATATAACACCCAAATGAAATATTAAGGCTTGGACCCAACGCAATATTTTACAATTTGAAAGAGGGATGCCGTAATCCAATTGCAAAATATTTGAAGGTAGGTAAATGACAATTTACCAATTTCCACCATGAAAAAACGAAATTTATCATTAAATTTTAAATGAATTTGATATTCCTAGATTATTTTGAGATTCATTGAACTTTTTAATGGCATGTTAAATCTCGATTATGCCCTTCAAGTTTGTGACTGGGATACCGAGGATCACAAACAAGGTGTGAATAACCATGAAAATGTGTTTGGTACACTCGATGCCATTTATCACCTAATCAATGTGCTGGTAAACCACACACGCTCCATTGATATATGACAAACATCAAGCTACCCTTTTCCACCCATATTGGTCCAAGTTAGTGTGCCGATTAACCACACATGCTCCACTAACGACTTGGCAAGGTGCAAAGTGAAATTTCATGGAATAGCATCATTTTCACATTTTTCCTAAAGTAACTAAGATTAGGAATTTAATAAAATATTTAGTTACTTTATAATTATCATTATAATTTTAATGATAATTAATGTCCTATCCTACCTGTTCGGCTAACGACCCTCCACCAATCAAGGAAGCGGTGGGTGAGAGTGGACACCCATTAAACCACAATTTTATAGGCAGTATCCTTATACCCCCCCCCCCCTATAGATTCGCGTCATGAATGATGCCTACTAACGGTAAGACTGACTTGTCTTATACATACATATATATATATACATATATATATATATATATACATATATATATATACATATATATATATATATATATATAAAATTATTAAACTTTTAATATTATAATAGTATAAGGGTTGAATTTTAGTCTTTTAAAATCCTAGGGTTTGGAATTAAATGTTTCATGAATGAGACTTTACAAATTCCAAAACTTGAGGGCATGTTTTCAAACTCTTCAAAACTCTAGGTTTCCATAACTTATGAGTTAATGCATTTTTATTAATGAGACTTTTCATTTTCCATAACCTGAGGACAAGTTATGGAATTCTTTAAAGGCATTTAGATCAATTTTAACCAATAAAATTATCATGTAACATGTCATTGATCTAATCTAACTCATAAGGCAATTCAAATCAAATAGTACAAATAATCAACTTATTATCTTAAAATTTGATAATTGTCCCTTAATTGGATGGGTATAATCACTACCATATAAAAAATGATTTTTAATAGTCAAAAAAATTTGTGAATGATTCTCATCCAAAACATGGAAAAAAACAAAAAAAAACGTCAACTGAACAGTCACCACGTCGTGGTCACATTGACCACGCCGTGGTCATCAGTAAGATTCCAAAGAAAACGATTTTCTTTCTTTGAACAATTACCAATGCATCAATATTAGAGAAAACACCCTAGGCTCTGATACCACTGATGGTTTTTGAGCACTATAACACTCCTATGGTGCACATACAACCTAGATGTTTTGGATCTAAGTTTTCTCTAATTATACATGCAATATTGTTTTTCCAAAGCATGGAGCCTAACTAGCATAAAGATGTGATATATGCATCATAAAAACTAGTTAGAAGATTACCTCTTGTTGTAGCTTGTGAAATTTGGCCTTTAAAGAGATTAGCACCTCAAGTGTGATGCCTCTAATAAGTCACAAACACCACCAACAATTGGAGGACTTGAGAGAGAAGTTCTAGGCACCTAAAATCGGCTATAATCTTGCTAGAATGCTTGTGTGTCCGATTTTGGACAAGGGGTTACATATATATATATATATATATATATATATATATATATATATATATATATAGTGTAGAATTCCAAGAGTCATATGTAACCCTAATTCTTACACTTAGGCTTATGATCCAATAAACCATATGGACTAGCTCTTCATGGATTCTCACATAAACTTAGTCCGTCATGGATCAATAGCCCAAACCATATGTATCACTAATTTACATAATTAGTCCCCGTTACTTTAATTAGCCTGTTTTGATCACTAAATTAATTCCAATTAATTCTTGATCAATACTAATTAACTAATATGAGTTTTCATTAATATATTATACTCATAATATATTAATAAATCACAAATAACCTATTTCTCAAATATCTATCCTATCAGATTGTTCTAGTGAAGGCAACCCAAAAGGACCATGCTACTATCAAGTTAAGTACATACCTATTACGTTATGGGCTTAGACACCTAATCCAACACCAAATTCTCACCAGAATTCGATAGTAAACATAAGAGTATAAGTTTCAGATCTTCAACTTCAATCTTCACATGGTGTGTTGTTGGATAGTATGTCCAAGGTCATTAACTATTGGTGATATTTCTAATAATAACAGGGTCCTCTTGGGTTGCCCTTAAGACTCAAATTAATTAGAATCAATAAAGGAGGAATTGGTTTATTAATTATTATTGTTTAATAATTAATTAAAAACTAATTGGAAAATATTTTAGGAATTAACTAACAGTTTAATTAATTAAAGTGTTGAATATAAATTAATTATTAGTTGATTAATCAGAAATAGTCTAAAAACGTGTGGAAGAAAGAGGTGGACATAAAATCCTTATCCCATAAGGAGGATTTCGAAAATCATATCCCATCCGACAATGGTGGAAGGATAAATCTTGGAAGATATCCACGGCTATAAATAGGGCCATATGGTTCATTCTTCCTTGCTGATTTTTGGCTTGAAGTCTCACCTCTTCTTTCTCCCTTCTCGTGGAAGAACTCTTTTGAGTTTGACCCCTCCTAGTTGTTTTCTATTATACTCTCTTGAGTTCATTGGGTGTGAACCAAGAGATGTATTTTGGTTTGGGTCCTTTTCATCCAAACAAAGTGGCAAGCATGAGAGCTCAATTGCGAATGTTTTTGGATGCAAAAGAGGTATATGATTCTTAATTTGTATTTATGTTTTCCTAGGGTAGTTGTAATTAGTATGAAACTGTATATCCATATGTTGCATATGCACTTAGGTATCTCATAGTTTCATTTTTTTTACCTAGTTTAAGTGTATTTGATACATATAAACCCTAACAGTGGTATCAGAGCCATCGGTTCATAATTACTAGCAGCATTAATCCATATTGTCTATAAATGCTAATTTGAATTGGAAAAATGAAGAAAATCTAAAACTGAAAGAAACCAGCTAATCGTAAGCACGACACACTTCCTTCAAAGGGCGGCGCGCCCGCCCGAATTAGGGTTTCCTTATTTCTTTTTAGATTTAAATTTGAAGATTTCTAATATGGATAATTACCAAACTTAAATTGTTTTAAATCTAGAAAATTATAAATATTATTTAAATACAATTATTTGAATCTGAATATGTATTATTTAAATAATGATTTAAATATTTAATATTATTTATAACAAAGATTTATAAATTTGAATATTCACCTCTCATGAATTGTTAATTGTTATATTGCATCCTTCCAATTAATTTGAGTTATAATACACAACTAAATTTAAAGAGTTTTAAATTTGACCGTTATATATATATATATATATATATATATATATATATATATATATATATATATATATATATATATATGTCACACTCCAAAACCGGAACGGCGGAAACGTTCTGGGGTGGATGATGTCATGTCAAGTATCACAACATATGCAATATAGTAATCAAAGTACAACCATTGCATTAATAGTAATAGTTTTACATAGTTTACATTACATAGAAACATCAAAGTAATACAAGTAATAATATATGTGCAGCTTGGTACTAAACTGTATTCACCAAAAGCTCCTGGAATGTACCTGTCTATTGCTGACCTGAGAATACAAGTCATTTGAAAGCGAGTATCAACATTTTTATAAATGCTGGTGAGTTCCTAAGTATTTATTGTCATTTATGTAAGTAAACATTTTATTCAAAATAACTTTATGATAAGTAGTAGTTTAGAATTTACAGTGTATTAGCGTCCTTTCCAGAAAATCCTATATTTTCTAAATAAAAGCAGTCTTCTACCAAGACTTGACAGAGTTATGTTGTAAAAAGTAATTTTTCCTTAAACACTATCATTACCAAAATACGGTATTTGATTTTAAAGAAAGTAGGAAAATATTAGGGAAAATAACATATGCCTCAGCAAAGAATACTGCAGACTAAGGCAAAAGAAATCATAGACTCCAGGAGAGTATCGAATGAACGACACGCCTGGATCAGTCTAACAAAAGGAGATACAGACCCTAGAGGGTATCAAATGAATGATATGTCTAGCAAGGTCTAAAACTGAGAAACACAGACCCCAGACAGTATCAATTGAATGATACGTCTAGCAAGGTCTAAAGCAAAGAAATACAGACCCCAGACAGTATCAATTGAATGATATGTCTAGCAAGGTCTAAAACAAAAGCGAATGTGAACTCGTATGTAACCAAACTGATCGACGATAGAGTATCCGATGACCCTCCAGGTCGCACGTAGAGGTTGTGGCAGTAGTAGTAGTGGCTTCATGTCACCCATGGGCCTTGCCGGCGTGGACTGTAGCTAGTAGTCAGGGTGTGGGATTGTTAGTCCCATATAGATCTATACACATGATGTTCGCTCTCCTTCCCGGAGACTCTGGTTACACGGCATTGGCGCAATGAAGCGTCGTAGAGGGAAATTGTGTGTCACATTCTAAGGTAGAAGAAAGGTAGAGATAGAGGTAGAGACAGAGATAGAGACTCCTAACTATTCCTATAATAGTTACTAGGGTTTCAGAAACATGAATAATAGAAGGAGGCATTTACTACCCAAGGTGATGAACTGGCTGAGAGAGAGAGAGAGCTTTTATGTCTATATATGTATACATGATATATAATTAATAATTAAACGACCTTTGGACGGATATCCGATCCCACCAGACCACACCCAAACGAGGAAAAGGAAATAGGGCGAACTAGCCTTCCTAAGTCCTTTAAACATTATTTATATAACTATACAAGTACAGGCATGCATTTAACGAAGTAGAAGCGTTTAACGAAGTAGTAGCATTTAAAGAAGTAGAAACATCTAACGAAGTAGAAGCATAACGAAGTAGTAGCATCCAACGAAGTAGAAGCATTTAACGAAGCAGAAGTATAGAAGCATAGAAGAGAACTTTTAACAAAAACTTTTGGAAAAAACTTTATACTTAAAGAAATAACGAACTGATATCATTTTGTAAAACGAGCTTGAAAACATTTGAAAATCCTTTGAAAACCTACATAACAAGTTTTGAATATAATTTGATAAAACAATATAAGTGAAGAAAACCTTGATTTAAAATACCGTGGTAACTAGTTTTGAAGTAAGACATACAGCACGAGAGGTAATTTGAGAAAAGATTTAAATAAGTAAAAGCGTTATGGAAAAACCATTTATAGTATCATACTTGGTAAAACAACTGACAGTGTAATAAATCCTTGTGCATGCAGGTTATCAATCACATGTGATTGATATGATAACTGGCATGTTTTAACTTGTATTCCCCCCCCATAAAAGCATGTAAAAACATTTAAAAGGTTAATTCAGGGGTATGAACTCACCTGTTGTAAGTGGATCGGGTGAAGGTGCCGGTTGGGTGCTCGGTATCAAATAAAGACTTGAGCACACTTAGTGACCTATTAACATATGATGACATATGTTTACATACAATTAGTAAATATAATACTAATTAAACACGTATACGCATCCTAAAGTGCGGAAAACACTTTGGTTAAGTGCTAGGGGTGTCCCGGGTAACATCAAAGGGTGTGTATGGCCTAGATAGGGAGTTTACTCTTCAAGAGTAAACTCTTTATAGAGTTCACGGCCCTAAGACCAACTCCCCATGAGTTTACGGCCGTAAACTCATGGTGGGGGTGTTCTAGGATGCTAAATGGTCTTATATCTCTCATAGAATTAGGCTAGGTCCAAATATAAGGCATATAAAGGGGTTGAAGGCTCTAAATGGACCATTTGAGGAGTTTACAGCCCTAAACAAGGAGTTTACGGCCGTAAGATCCTAGATGCACATTCCTTTGGTGTATTAAGGTCTTAAATGGTAGAGAATAAAGCTCTATGCATTTTTCCAAGTCAAAGGAAGAAGTTAGGGCATCATTTGGGCACTCTTTGGGAGTTTACGGCCCATGGACCATTCCTAGGGGGGTTTACGGCTGTAAACTCCTTTTTCAAATGATTCTTTGATGTTTAATGCCTTTACTTCAATGGTGGTTGCTTGTAGACATTTTCCAAGGCCATAGGAGCTGTTTGGGGGCATTTCTAACACCTTAAAAGGTGTTCACGGACCTTGAAGAGGGGTTTACGGTCCAAGAGTGTTCTTGGGCCGTAAACTCATGTTTACTCTCCATATCATAAGGTTTTGGTGCTCTAAGCTCGAAGGTGTAAGTCCACAAATCATATCTAAGCCCTAGGGGTAGTTTAGAGGGGTTTTGGGGCTTAAAAACCCCACTTAAGGGTGTTCACGGTCCAAGAGTGTTCTTGGGCCATAAACACATAATCTTGCCCCTATTTGATGTCTTAAACACGAATTTGCATGATAACTAAGCTATACAACAAGTTAGGATAAGTTATTTACTAGTTTGGGGCTCGAAACGGGCGTTTTTGGCTCGAAAACAAGTTGTAGAGAGAGAGAGAGAGTGAAAAAGTCTCAAATGGACTCCACTCACCCTTATATAGGGGTTTGAGTTGGGGCTCAGTGGAAATCTACCCGATACTGCCATTAAACGGGGCTTTTGGTCGCACCCGATTAAGTGGTCGTATTTTGACTTGGTTGAAACTAAAATTTTCCAAGGAATTAATGAGAGTGTTTCTAATTTTTTTCAATCCTTACTAGTCATTATAAAAGTCCAAATTAATTA
Source organism: Lactuca serriola (assembly GCF_051521515.1). Taxonomy (NCBI): domain Eukaryota; kingdom Viridiplantae; phylum Streptophyta; class Magnoliopsida; order Asterales; family Asteraceae; genus Lactuca; species Lactuca serriola. The sequence continues at coordinate 34,075,817 of NC_136414.1, read as the reverse complement.
ACCGGTCCAAAGGTTAACGGATAGTTTAATAAGGCGAGGCTTATTAACGGAAGGAGGGGTTAAATATGACAAAATAAATTTCAGGTTGTCACATCATCCCCCCGTTAGAGGGAATTTCATCCCGAAATTCAGGTTTAAGCAAGGAAGTAATCATGAACAATCGGGTAGAGGTGTGAGGGAACTTCCTATTCGGTTGGTCCTCGCACTCCCAAGTGAACTCTGGCCTGTGCTTGTCATTCCAACAAACCTTCACTTACGGGATGCAGATTCCGTCTCGTGCAGTTAGCGAGTCCTACTGGTTTGTCTACAAAGTTAGGGTTCCCAATGGTTTCTATCAAGATGAGTGGAATACAAAGAGTGACGCCGGGCAAACACTTATCTAGTCTAAGAAGTGGGTTGATCTGGGGTGAAGCTTGTAGAATTTCCGAAAGTAGTAGTGGTTTGACAGGGGTTGGACCAATCTCCGTAAGAATCTTAGATGGTCCTAAGCTCTCGGAAGGGTAGAGCTTTTCAGTACATAGAATATAGTGTACTTCTTTGGCGTGATCGCCATTTCCGAAGTTCTAATTGTTCTCTCCCGTACTGGAAGTGCAGTCCTTCGGGTTGGTTCTTAAAAGCTCGGGTTGTCCTTGGATTCGTGTTTCCTGTCAATTGGCTTTCAGAGGTTTTCTAGATCATCGGATGGATTGCATGTTTACGGGTATTTGTTTGCTGCAGAGTGTCTATCTCAATCTTGTGCAAAATGAACCTGCACTTCTGATTCTTGAGATATTCTAACGGAAACCCTTAGGGTCGGGGAGATAGGGTTTTGCCAGGCGAGTGTTGGACTATCTCAGGAGGTGGTTCTACTATTTCTGTGCGAGATAGCATTCGTGGAACACCTAGTAGTCCAATGAATCTCTAAGACATGTCCTATTCTCCAATGTGTTGGTTTATTTTAGTGCGGAAAGCACGTGCTCTTGTATAACCCATCAAATAACACCTGGACTGGTGTCAAGTCTATAATCTCTTCGAGATCTGGGTTATAAGGCTTAACGCAACCTACCCTCGCACTTTATTCAAGTATTCTTGGCTGCGGAGGTTATCCTGTGGTTCTCGGTATTCTAGTGTTTACTTCGGAGAATGCAGTCTATCGCCTACAGGGCGACGGTGATTTCCTCCATGCGAAAGGGCGGAGGGTCCTAGGCACTACTCGTCGGTAACGAGGTGGACGAAGTGCCTGAGTAGTGCGAACATCTTCTGCAACTACTCTCCTGAAGGTTCCGAGTTTTCTCGGTCTAGGTCAAATCTAGTGAGTATAGGGTTCCATCGCTAGAAACTTTTAATCTCTTCATCCACTCTTCTCAAGGGTTAATGTATCGCAGCTTCTGGATTTCCGGGATGCCCGCTGAGATGCCTAACTCGGGGAAATTAAGCGAGATTGGATGGTCGCAGTCAATGTCCTTGACTCTTACGACTTAGATTTCCTTACCAACCGAGGGTGTTAGCTACTATGCTGGCTTAACCGGGATGACAACAAATTTCAGATTTGTGGTCATTATAGTAGCTCAACCCACCGTGGTTCTCTTGACTCTAGCTCCTATTCTACGGAATAGGATGAAGGGTTTTACTATGAGGTTCGTGATAGAGCTCATACTTGGCTTAACCACTAATACTTGGTGTATGCAAGCCGTATATGATTGAGGTCGGCAGGATGTTTAGTTGAGCGACTCCATCCCAGACCCACAACCCAACGAGGAACAGGGAGTAGGGAGGAAGCACACATCTTAAATCTTTTTGATCTCTATTATATACCACTCTTATGCATATACTCAGTTATAGTAGTCAGTCCCATGAGTTCTATCCTCTGGGTTCACGAACCTGATTGCAAGGTGCGAAGGGTCTTTCTGGGTTTCTACGGTGTCTGCTTCGGGTACTTATCATCTTCTGGAATGCCTGTAGTGCCTTTCGCTTCGGTTTTTATCAGTCTAAGATGGGTTGGTTAAAAGCGCGCGGTACCCTTCTCCCGGGTACTTCGGAAGGTTTGAAATACGAGTGACGACTGATGGATCGTATTAGTCTTTATTATTTTAATTTTGTTTTGGTTCGGAAGAACCTTTATTTGCCGAAATGGCTATGGGGAAAGTTCTTTTTACACAGCACTAAGGGTTTACACATGGTTGCACGAAATCGAACCATGATCAATAGAGGCGTCGAAGTTGGCAAACTCCGACATGGTATAGAATGAGGGTCGATAGGGTCGTGTGCCGAACGGGCACACAAGTTTCTAGGTGTCTCGGGTTTCATCCCGTGTATCACTGTCGCGGATACTTGGACCGATAGAGTCGACGCGGAACTATAGAGAGTCCTGAGTGTTTCTGAGTAGAGTGCCTTTTCATGAATGGATTCTCACGAGGCATTTCTATAATCGCCAAACATATACTAGTCATGTATAATTAAGATGGGGAGGACTGTTGACTGAGCGACTCCGCCTTAAATCCACAACCAAACGAGGAACAGGAAATGAGGCGACATTCACTCACTCTAGGTCTATCCATCTCAATTATACATGGCCGTCACGTATATATCTGGCCATTATAGTTTTACTTGATGAAATTTTAAATTTTATAACAGTGCTGCGACTTTCGCCTTAACGGGGAAGTAATTACATTTAGAATTAGAGTTTTAATGTTCTCGGTTAGTTATCTGATATTGAGAGACGTACCAAAATTTACCGGGTTCCTTGATACTTCTCCCTAAGCAGGTAAAGTCAGACTCCTCCTGTGTCCTTGTCGTTTCCTTCAGTTGGGCAGTCCCTTTTGAAGTGCCCAATCTTACCACATAGACAGCAAACTGTATTGGCCGCCACATTGGTGGTTGATGTAATAAACTCAATCGGGGTTCTGCAGACGCGTGCAGTATGCCCCTTCATGTTGCACCTAGCACAAAAGAGTTCCCGGCATATACCATGATGATGGTAGCTACACTTGCTGCAGTGGGGAAGGTTTCCTAGGTATGGTCTTCTCGAAGTCGGGATGGAAGAGCTGGCAGGGGTATTGACCGTCTCAACTCGTTGCCCTTCGAGAGGTCCTTGAGCCGAGGTACTTCCCTCCTCGATCTTGATCTTTCTCTTCAACGGATTTGGTTGAGGTTCTTGGGTGGATGGGTATACAGAGGTTGGTTGTTGTTGTTCATTACTAGGATCGGAATTCCCGATAGGGCTCTTGCTAAAACTGGCGTTGTTAGCATTCAGTTGAGCCATGACAGCTGCAATGGCTACCGAGACTGCAGCCTGGAAAGTAGCTTCGTTGAATAGGAGATTCGGTTTCTTGCCGGCGGAGGGGTTACGCTTCTTCGGAGGCGTGGTCTTCCTACACAGAAAGGAACACAAGCTAATGAGAGACGATGGTTAACCCTGGACGTATCAATCCTTACTATATTAGGCATAAATTTTTCCCGTGCTTCGTGTACTGGTTGTCTGAGTGTCGACCTACATCCTTATGATGTAGTCCGGGTATTCAAGGTAAGAGTATGAGTGTCGGAAAAAGCCATAAGATGCGAGTCGTTCCTACTAAGTTACCTTTATACTGGGAAAGGTTCACTCTCCGGCCTGGAAAGATTTGAGAACAGTTCGGAACGAAGACCGCGGGAAGAAAGGCTCATGAAGACTTATGGCTAAACACTCTCAATAAAGGTGTTGGGATCCGCTCTAATCGTATTATTTGCAATGGGAAAAGGCGATTTACCTAACACATAGCGTGATTAGTGTAATCACTAACTCACTAAATTGTATTATTTTATGGGTGTATTAGCGTGACGAACACGAGGAAAAGACACTTCTCGGGTTCCATGTATTGGCTCCCTCTGTCTACCTTATATTCCTGACTAGGACCGGCGTTGGTTTTCTTCGGATAGTTACCTAAGGTTATTTTCTCGTGAAGACATGTTGAATTTCTATTTCGCCTTACTTCCGATCCCGACTCTGAATGTCATCACTCCATGGTGGATGACTGGAAATCTCAGAAGTTTAGGCGAATTTCCCACCGATGTACCTAAAAGATATAGGCACTTGTTGGTCTCAATAGTCTCGTCTTGGTTCATTTATCTCTGAAATGGAAATCTTCTCAATGAACCTCTTATGGGTCTGAATCAACTCTTCTGCCGAGTACTGAAGTGGATAGGGTTTTCTACAGGGTTCGTGCGAGAAAGGAAATGTCTAAAGAATCCTAAGAGATTATTAACGTTTCACTAGGTGATGCGTATCGAGTTCTGCTACGATTACATAGGGTATACAAATCATATATAGCTTAGATCCGATAGGCCTTCGAATATGTGATACTACTCTATATCCACATCCCAACGAGGAAAAGGAAATAGAGCGAAACCACACATTCTTAGCCTATGGGATCCTTATTATATATAACCTTGGGAGTATGCCCTCTGTAATTGTAGGTATATCAATAAGGATCTTTTTAGTTCTTCACACAAGGTTATCTATGGGTCCTAAAATACCCCTATGGTATTTTAATTTCTTGTTTGTTCTTAACTTCTGAATATGATTCTGGGATTAATGTGAGTCTTTTAGTATTCCAAAATACTCCCATAGTATTTTTAAACTTTATGTTTGGCTCTATCATTCCTAGTTGGTAAGTTTCAGACGTGTTGCAACACCACTATCACTCCCAAGCACGCGTTCAGCGCATCTCGAATAAATGTTGTTGATCAGGTTACATTTATTCCAGCTTACGAATACATAACTGCACAAGTTTGACGGTAATGCTCAACATCCAAAGAATTTTATTCTTGTTCTTCTTGTGATACTTGTGTTCGAGTGTTTAGATTCTAGATGTTCGTATACTTTGGTATAATATGGTTATATTTTAAAGTATCATTCTTGGTCAGAGTGTTTTATCCCTAAGTATTTATAGGCTGTATATCTTTTATGAATTGATATACTTAGCTCACTATAAACAATGCTCTGATACCAATCTGTCACACCCCAAAACCGGAACGGCGGAAACGTTCTGGGGTGGATGACGTCATGTCAAGTATCACAACATATGCAGTATAGTAATCAAAGTACAACAACCATTGCATTAATAGTAATAGTTTTACATAGTTTACATTACATAGAAACATCAAAGTAATACAAGTAATAATATAGGTGCAGCTTGGTACTAAACTGTCTTCACCAAAAGCTCCTAGAATGTACCTGTCTATTGCAGACCTGAGAATACAAGTCATTTGAAAGCGAGTATCAACATTTTTATAAATGCTGGTAAGTTCCTAAGTATTTAGTGTCATTTATGTAAGTAAACAGTTTATTCAAAATAACTTTATGATAAGTAGTAGTTTAGAATTTACAGTGTATTAGCGTCCTTTCTAGAAAATCCTATATTTTCTAAATAAAAACAGTCTTCTACCAAGACTTGACAGAGTTATGTTGTAAAAAGTAATTTTTCCTTAAACACTATCATTACCAAAATACGGTATTTGATTTTAAAGAAAGTAGGAGAATATTAGAGAATACTGCTGACTAAGGCAAAAGAAATCATAGACTCCAGGAGAGTATCGAATGAACGACACGCCTGGCTCAGTCTAACAAAAGGAGATACAGACCCCAGAGGGTATCAAATGAATGATACGTCTAGCAAGGTCTAAAATAGTGAAACACAAACCCCAGACAGTATCAATTGAATGATACGTCTAGCAAGGTCTAAAGCAAAGAAACACAGACCCCAGACAGTATCAATTGAATGATACGTCTAGCAAGGTCTAAAACAAAAGCGAATGTAAACTCGTATGTAACCAAACTGATCAACGATAGAGTATCCGATGACCCTCCAGGTCGCACGTAGAGGTTGTGGCAGTAGTAGTAGTGGCTTCATGTCACCCATGGGCCTTGCCGGCGTGGACTGTAGCTAGTAGTCAGGGTGTGGGATTGTTAGTCCCATATAGATCTATACACATGATGTTCGCTCTCCTTCCCGGAGACTCTGGTTACACGGCATTGGCGCAATGAAGCGTCGTAGAGGGAAATTGTGTGTCACATTCTAAGGTAGAAGAGAGGTAGAGATAGAGGTAGAGAGAGAGATAGAGACTCCTAACTATTCCTATAATAGTTACTAGCGTTCCAGAAACATGAATAATATAGGGAGGCATTTACTACCCAAGGCGATGAACTGGCTGAGAGAGAGAGAGAGAGAGAGATTTTATGTCTATATATGTATACATGATATATAATTAATGATTAAATGACCTTCGGACGGATATCCGATCCGACCAGACCACATCCAAACGAGGAAAAGGAAATAGGGCGAACTAGCCTTCCTAAGTCGTTTAAACATTATTTATATAACTATACAAGTACATGCATGCATTTAACGAAGTAGAAGCCTTTAACGAAGTAGTAGCATTTAAAGAAGTAGAAACATCTAACGAAGTAGAAGAATAATGAAGTAGTAGCATCCAACGAAGTAGAAGCATTTAACGAAGCAGAAGTATAGAAGCATAGAAGAAAACTTTTAACGAAAACTTTTGGAAAAAACTTTATACTTAAAGAAATTACGAACTGATATCATTTTGTAAAACGAGCTTGAAAACCTTTAAAAACCTACATAACAAGTTTTGAATATAATTTGATAAAACAATATAAGTGAAGAAAACCTTGATTTAAAATACCATGGTAACTAGTTTTGAAGTAAGACATACAGCACGAGATGTAATTTGAGAAAAGATTTAAATAAGTAAAAGCGTTCTGGAAAAACCATTTATAGTATCATACATGGTAAAACAGCTGACAGTGTAATAAATCCTTGTGCATGCAGGTTATCAATCACATGTGATTGATATGATAACTGGCATGTTTTAACTTGTATCCCCCCATAACAACATGTAAAAACATTTAAAAGGTTAATTCAGGGGTATGAACTCACCTGTTGTAAGTGGATCGGGTGAAGGTGCCGGTTGGGTGCTCGGTGTCAAATAAAGACTTGAGCACACTTAGTGACCTATTAACATTTGATGACATATGTTTACATACAATTAGTAAATATAATACTAATTAAACACTTATGCGCATCCTAAAGTGCGGAAAACACTTTGGTTAAGTGCTAGGGGTGTCCCGGGTAACATCAAAGGGTATGTATGGCCTAGATAGGGAGTTTACTCTTCAAGATTAAACTCTTTATAGAGTTCACGGCCCTAAGACCAACTCCCCATGAGTTTACGGCCGTAAACTCATGGTGGGGGTGTTCTAGGATGCTAAATGGTCTTATATCTCTCATAGAATTAGGCTAGGTCCAAATATAAGGCATATGAAGGGGTTTAAGGATCTAAATGGACCATTTGAGGAGTTTACGGCCGTAAGATCCTAGATGCACATTCCTTTGGTGTATTAAGGTCTTAAATGATAGAGAATAAAGCTCTATGCATTTTTCCAAGTCAAAGGAAGAAGTTAGGGCATCATTTGGGCACTCTTTGGGAGTTTACGGCCCATGGACCATTCCTAGGGGGGTTTACGGCCATAAAATCCTATGTCCAATGATTCTTTGATGTTTAATGCCTTTACTTCAATGGTGGTTGCTTGTAGACATTTTCCAAGGCCATAGGAGGTGTTTGGGGGCATTTCTAACACCTTAAAAGGTGTTCACGGCCCTTGAAGAGGGGTTTACGGTCCAAGAGTGTTCTTGGGCCGTAAACTCATGTTTACTCTCCATATCATAAGGTTTGGTGTTCTAAGCTCGAAGGTGTAAGTCCACAAATCATATCTAAGCCCTAGGGGTAGTTTAGAGGGGTTTTGGGGCTTAAAAAACCCACTTAAGGGTGTTCACGGTCCAAGAGTGTTCTTGGGCCGTAAACACATAATGCTGCCCCTATTTGATGTCTTAAACACGAATTTGCATGATAACTAAGCTATACAACAAGTTAGGATAGGTTATTTACTAGTTTGGGGCTCGAAACGGGCGTTTTTGGCTCGAAAACAAGTTGTAGGGAGAGAGAGTGTAGAGAGAGAGTGAAAAAGTCTCAAATGGACTCCACTCGCCCTTATATAGGGGTTTGAGTTGGGGCTCAGTGGAAATCTACCCGATACTGCCGTTAAACGGGGCTTTTGGTCGCACCCGATTAAGTGGTCGTATTTTGACTTGGTTGAAACTAAAATTTTCCAAGGAATTAATGAGAGTGTTTCTAATTTGTTTCAACCCTTACTAGTCATTATAAAAGTCCAAATTAATTAACCAGTCCAAAGGTTAACGGATAGTTTAATAAGGCGAGGCTTATTAACGGAAGGAGGGGTTAAATATGACGGAATAAATTTCGGGTTGTCACAATATATATATATATATATATATATATATATATATATATATATATATATATATATATATATATATATATATATATATATATATATGCTAGAACAAGATCTATTATATGTATAAGAAAACTAAAACATTCGTCCTCGCATTTTTAAATATTGACATTCTCATTCTTACCATGACTAAGCTCACCTACTCAAATATAGGGTTTTAAGGAGGTCTCTATGATTCCTAATGATGTTGGTTTTTAGTATGCTTCACGCTTAACCCCCTTACTGCCCTATTGCATTTTGAGATTGGAGTTACCGAAAGGGTTTTATAGTGATAATGGTCAATCTAAAAGTATTCAAAATACAAGTATAAAAAATCATGTTTTATTAATTAAAAGTGAATCTTATGTTATCCATAAAAGTTGTAGATTACGTGTATAACTTGTGGTTAACCGGCACGTCAATTTGAGAGTATAAGTAGAGAATGACATGGAATTAGTGAATCTCAAGTGTAACGTGAGTTGGGGACCAAGCAATTTTTTATGGATGATTCACCATCTGTTCAGTCATCTGTGGCGACCCCGTCATTGAATTTGAGATTAACATAATCCGATATTAACATGTCATTGATAATTGATGAATATTATAGATCTAATAAATTTGTTGGTGATCATATTAGGAAAGGAATTTTCCTACTTAAATAGCTTTACGACTTGTTTACAACATCTCTTTACACATCATGGAGCCAAATATGGATCCTAGCCTTGATTAAATAATTTGATTTAGGGTGATTATTTTTTAGGATTTTTATATCGAACTAATTGGAATCTTATCTCTTGTAGATGTTGATCCCAAGCAACAACAACAACAAACCTCATCCTCCTCTACCGAATCAAAACTCTAACTTCTTGCTCCTATCGGTTCTGAATAGAGAAAAACTTGATGGAACAGGGTCAAACTGTCTAGACTGGATCCGCACCTTCATGTATGAGAAGAAAGAGAATGTTCTCGATGAAGATCATTTGAAATCACCATACGATGATCCAAATGAAGATGACGTTTCCTTTAATAAACATTTCAATGAATTGACCAAATTATCTTGCCTCTTCTTGGCGACCATGTCCTCGAAGCTCCAACAAAACTTAAAGAATTGGGGTTCCTATTACATGAACCAACACCTCAAGGAAATATTTCAAGATCAGGATAGGTAAGAACGATTCGAGATCATTATGTTCCTAATGGATTTTAAAAACCAAGATTGAGCTTCTATATGAGTGCACGTCCAAAAGATGAAGTCATACATAGACAAACTGGTAAATCTTTGTGTCGAGCTACCAAAGGATATAACCACTAACATGGCCTTGAAATCGTGTTGTAGTTCATATTCGCAGTTCATTATGAAGCAAGCATGAAGAAACCTTCCAACTCAAAACCTACTTCTCCGGTATTGGGCATTGATTGAGGTTCTACTAAAAGGAAAATGTTTTCTCATCCAAAAGGAAAGGGAAAGGCTAAGGTTGAACAGTCAGATCAAGGCCCTAAGATAATGATACAAAACGAGATAGTTCCTTCCACTGATCCAAATGAGGCCATATGTTTCTACTTCAAGTCCATGGGACATTAGAAATGTAGTTGCCCTAAATACCTGGAGGACCTCAAGAAGGGCAAAGTCAAGGTGGTTGGCACCTCATTTATGTTTATGATAAAACTCCATAACACATCTACTTCTAACTCTTGGATTCTTGATATAGTATGTCGTACTCACATTTTCTTTGATATGTATGTACTAAAACAAAGCAGGAAATTAAGACATGGGGAGCTTAAACTGATTATGGGAAACATGCACAAGTCATCCATTACAAGGATTGGGATGGTGTTTATCTTAGTTTATTGAATTATAGTTTTTCGCATGATATGGAATAAAACATTATTTCTTTTCATACACTTTATAAGGACAATCTTCGTTTTTCTTTTGATAATGAAAATGGTGACATTTTGGTTTATATGTAACGTCCCGAAAATCACAACCAAAGTTTTCATTTTAAATTATATAAAAACATAGTTTTCAAGGAAAGCTAAGTTAGAAAATCATAAGTATCAAAATATAATCATCCCAAAATTAGATGTAACATCTCGATGTGAGAAGAAGAAACAAGGAAGCCAAGCTCATCTTTGGAGAGTGAAGCACTTTAGATTTCGAATTTACTCTTCATTTGCAACCCTTCAAAGGTATAAAGCTTGCATCTTGATATTTCAATCATGTAGATCTAGAAATGGGTGTTTTAGTTATACTTTTTGGTCCAAAATGTCTTATCTTGAGCATGACACGTTCTTGATGATTTGATTTGTCCTTTCAAACCCTAGGAGGGGTCCTAAGTTATAAAAATGAAGTCCTAATGGTTAGGTTTGCTCCATGCATCTTGTAGAACGTCTTAATGGATTAAGACCCTCAATTAAGCACTTAGTGGTCATGTAAAATCATAAAGTTGGAAACATTATGATTCTAGAGTGTATTTGAGCCTTGGATCTGAAATATGTACCTAAGTGCTTAAGCCATTAAGCACTTATTGAGTTTTGAAGGATGCGAGAGTACGCTCCGCGTACTAAGTGTACGCCCTACATACGAGGTCAACCACCCCGATGGTAGTCAACTGCGACGGTTTGGAGTATGCTCAACGTACCTCCAGAGTATGTCCCACGTACTCGCACTGGGTCAACCTGGATGAGTTGACTCGGCTGGTTAACTCAGTTGACTTAGTCGGTTTGACCAGTTGACTTTGACCAAGTTTGACCTTGAGGGTATTTTGGCTATTTTGGGATTTTTGATAGAATTTGTCATTGGTGGGATTAGGTGCCAGTTAGAGAGCTGAGATTCAGAGTCAGGACCTCATTAGTTTCTGTTCAGTTTGTGAGGTGATTTTTCCTCAATGTACTTATGGGTTGAAGGCACCAACGCCGACCATTGGATTGTTATCCTTGTTTATCGTATTATGGTATGTTGTAGTTATCTATTAGATATGTATCCTTGTATATAGGATGATGCTATGCTTAGTGATCTGTAAGATCTATCTAATTGTCTGTTGACTGGTTATATGTATGCTTATCTACTATGTATATATCGACATGGTTTATGTGTGGTTGGGTTGAGGCGGACCAGTGTAGACTGAAGGCCAAGAGACCCAGGGCATCCCGGATAGACTGTAGGCCCGGGAGGCGTACCAGTCAGGCCGAAGGCCCGGAGAACATTCCAAATAGGTTGAAGGCCCGGTGAGGCGTACCATTCATGCTGAAGGTTTAGTGAGCGTACCAGATAGACTTTAGGCGGTGGGGTGTTCCAGTCAGGCTGAAGGATCTGTATGCATGTTGTATGTATTATGTTTATGTTATATGTTGGTACCTTGGGGAATCTCACTAAGCGTTGGCTTACAGTTTTGGGTTATGATTCAAGTACTTTGGACGATCGCGGGAAGGCGATGGCGTGACTGTACACATCCTCATGTTTTGACTTATGATTTTGGGAGACTCTTATGTTGAACATGTTTTGAAAACTATGTTTGTAAACAATTTATGAAATTGGTTAGTTTTAAAAAGTTTAAGTTTATCATGATTTTTGTAAGTGTTACAAGTTTGTTATCAGAGCCTTGGTTTGAGTGAATTGGAGGAACAATCGTGTGAATCCAGTCTCAGACTAAGGAAAAGATTTTAAAAATGATTTTCAAATTGTTTTCAAAATAATCAATGAGGATGTGATGTTTACAATCAGTCAGAGCCAGTAAGTAGACCCCGAATCACCATATTTTTATTGATTTTGTGATATGTTAAAACAACATGCTAGTGATAGGCTAAGGATCTTCAGGAACTATATGATAAAATTGCTTGATTATATGATGCATGATAGCCTAGGGTTCTTCCTTATATGAAATTGACATCATTACTGTAGTTGCTTAGTGTACGCATCATGGATATACATAACTAAGATTCTATAGCCTGATAATGTTTAGTTTGTCCTTATTTCCTATTCTTATTTGATGAAGACCTTAGGGTAGGATCATATATTCGAATGTCTATAGGGTCTAGTGTTATGATTGATTAGCATACACGAGTGTTGCAATGTTGGTGGAAGTTTCATGGATGAGTTGTGTGGGGTCAACCAGCTAGTCTCGTGATGTTTAGCCTTCCTATATGGAGTGAGGATTGAGTGTATGCGTCTTATAGTGTGTATTGTTAGGTTTGTTGTGATGATCCTTGAGAAAAATACGGGTAGGCGTAGAAGGTAGTATAGGATCGTACTACTGGAAGCACATGACCTGTATGCGTAACAGGGAAGTCACGACCCCTAGGGTTTGTTGGGAGTTGGTCCCCCTGGTATGATATGTGTGTTATTTGATATTTCCATAGTTTATTTTCATTATGGTGATGACGCGATGTTTCGAGGCAGGATCTGGATCAGGATCAGGGATAGGTGGCCAGGGTGGGCCAGCGCTGTCCGAGGATAGGATTAAGGAGATCCTTCAAGAGGAGGTTGTAGCTTAGTTTCGAACACAGTTGCCAGAGATGTTTGGTTCTATTAAGACTGCCATGGTGGAGTATTTTTATGAGCATTACGTTTCTTTGTCTGAGGATGATGTTGCAACCACCAAAGTTGTTAATGGTGTTGGGGTTGGTGTTGGGAGGGTTTTCTAGTATCAGGACTTCGACAATACGAAGCCCCCAACGTTTGATGGAGTTTAGGATCTGATCATAGCCATGAGGTGGCTGTCTGCAATTGAGGGGTGTTTCTTCACTTGCTCTTTCCCAGCTAACTAGAAGGTCAAGTGCTCTTTGAACCATCTGAGGTCCGAAACGAAGGATTGGTGGAGACTTGTTACTAGCTCATATTCTTCTGAGCAGAGAGTTAATGTGTCTTGGAAGCAGTTCTCGGAGATGTTCCGTTATATATATATATATATATATATATATATATATATATATATATATGTGTGTGTGTGTATATGTATATGTGTGTCGATGGTGGAGTGTGAGAGGTTGGCCCAAGAGTACTTGGATCTCAGATAGGGGACTGAGTCGGTGATGGAGATCACCAAGATGTTCACGGAGAGGGCCATGTTTTGTCCTGAGTTTTCTGCTTCTGAGCAGGCTTAGATGACCCATTACTTGAGCATGATCAAGATGGATATCTGGCAGTTTGTATCCACTAAGCGTTATGGTTCTTTGTTGGAGTTGCAGGAGGCTACCAGACGGTGTGAGATGGAGATGGAGCTCAAGTCGAGGGAGCAGAGACCGGCCCTGGTACAGTCACAGCCTGTGCCGAAGTGGTTTAAGGCCGCTGATTCTAGATCTAGAGGACAGAGGGGCCGCACTTGTGGGAAGTGTGGCAAGGTTCATGAGGGGTCCGGATGATCAGAAGGTGTATGCCACAAATATTGCAAGGAGGGGCGCCATGCGAGGGATTGCCGCCAGCCGGCCCCAACTTAGAGTTCTAGGATTTGCTACACTACGATCAGGTTGGCCATGTGATGGTCAATTGTCCATTGCTCCCCGCCAAGTTGGCACAGGCCCCGACGCCAACTACTTTGGGGATCACCACAGGCGTCAGGGGAGGGCGGAGCCCCCGAGGGTTCGGGATCGTGTTTTCCAACTTATATTCAAGGAGGCTAGAGGAGCTCCAAATGTCGTCACGGGTATGTTTATATTTATTATTCTGTTGATTATGTTTTATGTTATGCTTATATGTATGCCCCTGATAGTTACGTTCCTAGTGAACTTTTTGCCTGCTCTTGTGTTATTTGACTCGGGCACGAGTCGGTACTTTATATCTCGATCATTCATTAGGGAGTTTGATATGCCTATTGGGGAGTTAGAGTGTCTTATCCGATTTACCTTATCCCTATTACCATGAGGGATGTGTGTGTGATAGGGGGTATGGACTGGCTGAGCAAGTTTGGTGCCACGATTGATTGTGAGGGCCAACGAGTAGTAGTTTAAACCCCAAGTTTGGTGCCACGATAGATGCGGTTTGTATTCCTATAAGTGAAGTTGTCTACTTACAAGTTTGATTTGGAGAAGTTCAATGGCCTAAATGACTTCACTTTGTGGAAGGTGATGATGAGGGCTCTTCTGGTTCAACAAGGATGTGTGGCGGCACTGGAAGGAGAGGCAAAACTGCCAAAGGACATGGCGGCTGATAAGAAGGTTGATATTCTGACAAAGGCACATACTGCCATTTTATTGAGCTTGACATATGAAGTACTGAGGGAGGTTGTGGATAAAAAACTGCTTCTGGGCTCTGGGATAAACTTTGTGACAAGTACCAGAACAACTCGCTGATGAACAGGTTGTATCATAAGAAACGTTTGTACACTCTCAGAATGTTCGAAAGTACCCAAGTGAAAGATCATATGGATAACTTCAGTCGTACCATCTTGGATCTACAAGGTGTCGATGTGAAGATTGAAGATGAAGATCAGGCGCTCATTCTCTTATGTTCGCTTCCTAAATCATATGAGAATTTCGTTGATACCATGCTTTATGGTAGGAAAACGATCACTGTGAATGATGTGAAGGAATATCTGATGTCCAAGTAACTGAAAAGAAAAGTTTCAGGTGGAGAGGAGGTGTCCAGTTATGGTTTGTTTGCAGGGAGATGGAGGACAGAAGAAAGGAAAGGGGAAAACAGAGGGAAATCACTTTCAAAAGCAAAGTATAAAGGATCATCAAACATGAAATGTTATATCTGTGAGGAGAAGGGGCACTTCAAGCAAAATTGTCAACAACTGAGGAATGGGAAGTCCAAGAGTGAATCAATCAACAATAACATTGTTGTTGTGGTTTAGGAAAGTTCTGATGAAGGGGAAGATGGTGATATACTGACTGTGTGTACATCAAGTTCTGCTGATGCTTGGATCTTAGATTCTGGAGCATCCTATCACATGACGTATAATCGTGACTGGTTCGACTCCTTCAAAGAGTGGGATGGCATAGTCAAGATGGGTGATGATTGGGTCAGCAGTATCAATGGTAGTGGTATGGTGCAGATCAATATGCATGATGGCATGGTCAGGAAGTTAGATTGTTGGTACGTTTCAGAACTTCGGAAGAATCTATTTTCTCTTGGCACACTGGCTAAGAATGGGATGAGGTATGCTGGTGAATGCGACTGGGTCAAAGTGAACAAAGGCTCTCTGGTTATAATGAAAGGGAAGATAAATCATGGAGGGATCTAGGGATGAGCAAAAGGACCGAACCGGCCCGAACCGGACCCGGCCCGGGAACCGGCTTCGGCCAAAATCAAGAACCGAACCGGCCTGGCGGTTCTACCTGTTCCCGGTTCCTACCAGTTCTTGTCATGTATTCAAATGTTGGAACCGATCCTTGAAAAATAGCATCAAACGGTGCCAGTTTTTGTCAGTTCTACCGGTTCCGGTTATATCGGTTTCGGTTCCTACCGGTTCCCGGTTCCAAAAATCCATAAAAATACTGTCCTGGTCCCGGCCCGACCGGTTCCATTGGGTTCCGGTTCCGGTTCCGGCCGGTTCCCCGGTCCATATGCTCATCCCTAGAGGGATCTATATCCTAGAAGGCAGTACAGTTATGGGAACGGTGGCTATCTCCCAATCCTTGTATGAAGGTGATGACAAGACAGAGTTGTGGCATCGTAGGTTGGGGCACATGAGTGAGAAGGGCATGTGAGTTCTAAGTAAACTAGGACTGCTTGGTGGAGAGGCTACTGGAAAGATAAAGTTTTGTGAAGCTTGTGTCAAGGGAAAGCATTGCAAAATGAAGTTCGGCATCGGTCAACACACAAGCAAGGAAATCCTGGAGTATGTTCACTCAGATCTGTGGGGTCCTACACCAGTGAAGTCTCAAGGAGGATGCTTAGACTTCGTGATGTTCATTGATGACTATTCTAGGAAGGTTTGGTTTTACTTTCTAAAGACGAAGGATGAGGTGTTTGGGAAGTTCAAGGAGTGGAAGACCATGGTTGAGAAAAGGACTAGAAAACAAGTCAAGACTCTGAGGACTGACAATGGGTTGGAGTTCTGCAACGCTTCATTTAATAATTTTTGCAAGGCAGAAGGTATAGTGAAGCACCACACTGTACGGCACACACCACAGCAAAATGGAGTGCTAGAACATATGAACCAAACACTCACGCATCGTGCAAGGCGCATGCGAATATTTGGTAACTTATCCAAGCAGTTCTGGGTGGAAGAAATTAACACTGCATGCTATTTTGTGAACAGATCACCATCAACTGCAATAGACTTGAAGACTCCTCAAGAGGTATGGTCCGGGAAACCCTCTTACTATTTTGGTTTACGTATATTTCGATGCCCCGCATATTCTCATGTGAATGATGGTAAACTTGAGCCAAGAGCAATGAAGTGCATATTTCTAGGATATACGACAGGATTAAAAGGTTATCGACTGTGGTGTAAAGAAGAAGGAAGAACTCCTGAATTTATCATGAGAAGATATATGACCTTTGATGAATCTGACATGGATAACCAGGGAGGAGGTGAAACAAGTCAAGCAAGGAACAAAGATCAGGGTGCTAGCCAGAAGCTAGAGTTTGCATCTCAAACTCCAGACAGAGTTGTGATAGGTGATAAAGAGCAAGGTGGTAGTGAACAGTTCGGACAAAATGAAACCCAATAGCAACCCATGGGATCTTCGCCCAGTGGTGCTAATGTCGTGAAAGATGATGGGTTTGAATCTATAGCAAGGAGAAGATCGAAGAGGGTTATTCGACAACCTAATAGATATGTAGGATGTGTGAATTCAAGTGAACTTGACTCCATTGCTTTTGCTTTAGCAACTGGACAAGACATTGACACTGAGGAGCCTTAATCGTATAAAGAGGTTGTGGCGAGTAAATAAGCAAATGACTAGTTGATGGCCATGAATGAAGAAATGCAATCCTTAGAAAAGAATGAAACATGGGATCCTGTTCCATTACCAAATGGAGCAAATCCAATGCGATGCAAGTGGATCTTTAAGAAGAAGGAAGGGATACCAGAAGTTGAACCTACTAGGTTCAAGGCAAGGTTAGTGGAAAAAGAGTTCTCTTAGGAAGAAGGAATTGATTATCACGAGGTGTTCTCACCGGTCGTGAAGCATAAGACAATTCGAGTTCTTTTAGCCATGGTGATTGCATTTGATTTGGAGCTTGAACAGCTTGATGTGAAAACTGCATCTTTCATGGAAATTTAAAAGATAAGATTATATGTCCCGGCCAGAAGGGTTCCTTGATGCTAAGAAGGACCATGTATGTTTGATGAAAAAAAATCCTTGTACGGTTTGAAGCATTCTCCACGATAATGGTACAAGAGATTTGAGTCATTCATGATCTCAAATGGATACACTCGGAACCAGTTCGACAATTGTGTTTACTCAAAGGAATTGTCACTAGATTCATATATATATATATATATATATATATATATATATATATATATGTTGCTATTTGTTGATGATATGCTCATCGCAACCAAAGACATGGCTGAAATAAATGACTTGAAGGCATCCCTGAATAATGATTTTGAGAAGAAGGATTTGGGATCAGCAAAGAAGATACTGGGGATGGAGATAAAAAGGGATAGAAAAGCAGAGTGGTTGTGTATTTCTCAACATAAGTACATTGAGAAAGTTCTGCAATCCTTCAATTGTGATCAGTCCAAGCCAGTTGGAGCTACTTTGGCGACTCACCTTAAACTTGGTCCAAGCATTATACACACTACTAATGAACAAAGGAAGTACATGAGCAGGGTTCCATACTCTAGTGCTGTTGGAAGTCTCATGTATGCTATGGTTTGTACCAGACCTGATTTGGCTCATGCAGTTAGTGTGGTTAGCAGGTTTATGAGTAATCCAGGGAAGACTCATTGGGAAGCTGTAAAGTGGATATTGCGATACTTGAATGGAACGACGGATGTTTGTCTGGTGTATGGAGCAAATACGAAGAGTGACTTGGTGGGATATGCTGACTCTGATTATGGTGTAGACTTGTTGAAGCATAGGTCACGGACGTGCTACATATTCACTTTATTTGGATGTGCCATCAGTTGGAAATCAACGTTACAAGATACCGTTGCTTTTTCTACAACTCAATCCAAGTACATGTCCATGACAGAAGAAATAAAGGTGGAGATATAGTTGTAAGGGCTTATTTAGAGTCTTGGTCTGAAGGTAAAAACCCAAGAAATTGTGAAAAAATAGAATCTAGGGTTAAATCTGTCAAAATGGCAAATCGTTGGGGGCTGGAACAGAAAATATTATCATTTTCCTCGTTAAATTGGAAGAACAACATCACCTTTGACTACTGAAAGTCAAAATCAGACATTGGCTCCACTTCCACTTGTTGGGAATAAATCTGTCAAGCCAAACAAACTTAGGGGACAGGAAATGAAAAATATACCATCTTCTTAATCAATGAGCACTCATGTTGACTTAGAAAAGTCAAAATTGAATTTTTACTTCCGTTCAAAGCTTCTTGAAATCTCGATTCTAGATAATGATACAATCGAGCACACATGGACGAACACCGAGAGCGAATTGAATTTCCGAAGTAAATAATTTCGAATCCCATTTCGTTTGTAACAGTTTGCGTTTGAAATCAATTCCAATTTCAGTAAATTCCGAACGACAATTGCAAATTGCGAGTTTCAGATCACCAAACGACTCCGAGAGATTGATTCCAAGCCTTAGAAATCCGAACGCCAGAACTCCGAATCGATTGAAACATCCGAATGCTAGAACTGCGAACGATTTGTTCCTAGAACTCCGAATCAATCGATTACACATACGATTCCGAAAGGTTGTAGTTGCGAATAACTCCGAATGCATACACTACGAACGATCGCAACCTCCGAGCCTAGAACTCCGAAGCTAGAACTGCGAATGCCTCCGAACGTTCGGAGCGATACACAGTTTGATGGTAAACATCGATCGATTGCCGATTGCGAACCTTCGTCGTCGGTAAAATCCGATTTCATATGTTCCGATTTAGTGTTAGTTCTCGATTTACATATTGCGAACCTTCTTCGTTTGTAGATTTTTGATTCCGAACCCTCGCAATCCCGTAATAATTCCGACTACGAACCACCGATTTCAGATTTCGTTGTCGATTCCTATTGAATTTCATGGACGGGATATTAGCAGAACAGTTGGAGACTATTACACCAAAGTTACGTATATGGTCCCCTGAGAATCAATGAAGTAACACATTCAGCCCAATATACCGATCAAAAATCATTTTTATTATAATTCCAAATTCAGCCCTTTATATATTCAAAGTTCCGAAACTAAACACCTATTTGTCAATAAATCCGGATGCCACCCTCCTGCAATAGTACACTGACAGCTTGCACCCCTTTTGCTGAAATATGTCCGATGGCAACCCTCTTTTTGCAGAAAATGTCATTTTTCACCCACTTTTTCAATTTTTTCAGTTTTTGTCATTTCCAACCATTAAAAATCAATAAAAATTGATTACTTCAACAAGATTTCACATTTTTTACTCAAAATTCGTCAGCTTTCAACAGATTTTGTCCCTTTTCCATTTCTTTTTGATAAAGTTTTTATGAGACCTTTGGTACCATTTAAGATTCAAGATAGAAGTTGGTTTCATGTTTTTTGATAAAGTTTTTATGAGACCTTTGGTACCATTTAAGATTCAAGATAGAAGTTGGTTTCATGCACACCTAGTTATTTGAAGAAAATCGATCATCTTTTGAAAATAATACCCTCTTTTTAGTTGGAAAACAAAAATTTCCGTAAATTTCATTAATCCAACCAAATACTTTTTTCTCTTTTCTCCAACTTATAACATATTCATCTGAAGAAAAATTGAAGTTTCTTTGAACATTCTAAACTTCAGCTTTCTGAACCTTTTCACATGCATTAGGTACTTGTACCTTAGGCATCCAAACCTTCTTAATTTTATTCTTGTTCTTCTTGTTCTTCTTCTTTCTTTTCTGATTTCTAGGCTTCAGAAACGAATTTCAGATCTGAACAACCTCTTCATCTTTCTGAATCTGAACATTAGAAACCTTTGGTACACAAACTTTTGGAGTTTGATAAATCTGAACATCTTGAAGTATTGGCTTTCTGTAAGGAATCATTCCTTCAAAAACATCATCAGAACATAAAAAGTCATTTATTTGAGTTCCAATTAAACAAAACTTCTTTACATTCACAACTTCTGAATTTTTGCAATGAGATTCGTCTTCAGAACATCTAGATTCGGAATGTAACTCTTCTGAAAAACATGAACCAATTGACTCCCCCCTCAACAAGAACATTTGGAGTCATCTTTTCTTCATAAACACGAGTAACATTATGAACTTCACCAAGACCATCTTCCTTTTTCTTTTCAGTTCTCTTTTCATCTCCAAAATCTGTTGTTTATTTTCTCGATCTAAATGTCCATAGATAATACGGAATTGTTCTACTATTCTCTCATTCTTTTGTAATTCACGCTCATTAATACGTGAGTATTCAATTATTTTCTCATCAACAAAAAACTTATATAACTCAGTAACATCCCTCAATATAAATCACCAAGAACATGAAACAAAGTCACTTTATCGACACCATAGATTGGTTTAGTAACCTTTAATCCCAGTTCTAAAATGGAGTTACAGAATAAAAGATCCATTAGATCTTCAAAAAGTGATAGAACTTGAAGAGAGAGAAAGTACATCTGATAAGAATTCTAGAGAGAGAAAACGGATCTGAGATGATTTTTAGAGAGATAAAGTAGATCTTAACGCAAATTCGAATAAATACCAAGTTTTTCTTCTAATTCTCTTCCATAACACAATTTAAGAACAAATCAGATGAAATAATGAGAAGAATATAACATATCTGAAATGAAATTTGCAATAAAACGAGGTATTAGACTTTTTCTTTTCAGAAAACTTATAAAACTTGAAGAACAAGATGATATTCATGATAATATATCGCCATAAATAACATCGATTCTTGCAATAATCGCTGAGGTCTACAAGAACCTGCTTTGATACCACTTGTTAAAAATAACTCTGAGATGACAAATATGGAATATAAGAACAATCAAGAATCAATCACCACAATATGCAAGTAATCTAATAAAGGTTTTGTGTATATTGATATGGATCTGAACGTACAGAGAAAACCCTAATCTGGAAAAAGTTTTTATCAAAAGCTAACCTAATGATTATTTATAGGGAACATAAAATATTTACCAAAAATATAAAACCAATGCTTTAATATAAAACCAATGCCTTAGAAGAGTTCGACAAAGAACTTCTACTGTAAAGGTATCGTAGGGAATCATAAAACAATTAACCCTAAAAAAGGCTTCCCTAAATAACCAAACATGCCAATTCAGTTTCAATATCTCAAATACACAACAAAGTGCTTTGAGTCTTGCAAAGAATCCTGTGTATCATGAGAAGACGAAGCACATTGATATCAGGCTGAATTTTATTTAGGATATTCTGGAAGGAGACAAGTTTTCAATACTGAAGATTGATACCAAGGTTAACCCATCAGATATGTTGACAAAGTCGTTGCCTACGGAGAAGTTCAAGCTTTTCTTGGACTTGGTCGACGTTTGCAGGAGGTAGGTCCCTTCAGGGATGAATGGAAAGAAGGGAGAGGAAGTTCTTGTTCGAGGTGGAGTTCAGAGGATGCTTAAGTCAAGGTGGATATTGTTAAATGTGACTCGAGCATTTGGATCATGTTCATGAAGCATTTGGAGCACTTGGGGTTCATGGAACATGTGACAAAGGAGCATATCTTCTAAGAGAGGAATGGATCATTAGACAAAGGAACTGATCAAGTGCCAAAGGAACGGATCGTGTACAAGGGGATTTGGAGCACCTGGAAGGAGTTTAGAGCACTTGGAAGAGGTTTGGAGCACTTGGAAGGGATATGGAGCAAAAGGGGTCCTTATTGCGCCACATGTTGAATAGATGGGTCAAGAAGGATGCTCTTGCGCAATCTTGTTCTCCTCTTGCACCATTTTGTTTTCTTGTTAAACCAAATATGGCCTTGTCGAGCCATGCATGTTCCTATTGCTCATGGTGATGTTGTCGCTCCTAGATTGATGTTGTGTTCCATACTTGATGCTCTTGCGCCATTTAGATCCCTGTTGTGCCAACTAGGGTTGTTGTTGCGCCATGAAGAAGCTATTGTGCCATCATGGACCATCTTGGTACATGATGTGCCATATTGATTCCTTTTCTATGCCATGTTAATCCATGTATGCCTTGAAGATGATAATGCTCATGAATGTTCCAGAAGATGCTGCATGGCAGATTGTGATTGGTTAACACCCTTCATGTGCCTATAGACCAATGGGCTTAGCCCATTAGGGTTTTAGGTATGATCCCTCAAGTATAAATAGGGATGCATGATAGGTCATTTTGTATCTTGAATTCTAGAGTGATAGGAGAATCTATGTGTAATTGTACTTGTAACCCTTATGTTGAGAGCTCTGAAATAAAGAATACTCCCCTCCTTCTC
Organism: Lactuca serriola; assembly: GCF_051521515.1. Lineage (NCBI taxonomy): Eukaryota > Viridiplantae > Streptophyta > Magnoliopsida > Asterales > Asteraceae > Lactuca > Lactuca serriola. Next base: position 34,053,019 of record NC_136414.1, on the reverse strand, counting down.
ATAGACGTAGGTCTCCTTGACCAAACCACATAAATACTGTGTCTTGTGTGCTTTTTGTTTTCCTTGTAATCCGCTTTACTTCCTAACAAACTCATACTATGTTTTGAACATATTATAAATCGTTTCGAAGCTCTCATCAAAGAGAACATGACCAACTAAGGAATAATAATAATATATACAACATATATATGTATTTAATTGTGTTTAAAGTTTAATAAAAATACAAGGATTTTATTAATTTTTTCCATCATATATGTGGTAAATTACCAATTTACTTTTTATCTTTTTATTCCCAAGTCTTTGGAGATCAACCTCAAGCTAACTTTTGGTTTTCTGTAACATCCAAGTTTGGGTAAGTTCCTCTTTTAGTCCATAATGTTAAATTGTTTTCAATTTGGTCCTTTACAAGTACGCGGGGCGTACTCTATGCGTATGCTTAGCGTATTAGACTCCCGATGATCGTGGATACCATCCACGTACGATGGGCGTACGTGGAGTACGCATGGCATATACAGGTCTGGGACAAACCTAAGTTTTTAGGGTTTGTGCCCTATTTAAGAATGTTAACTCATCTCTTGGCTATTTTAGACCAGCCTCCATATCTTCAAAACCCAAATCTCGCCCTTAGCCTTTGTTTGGTGCTATTGAGCTCTTGTGAAGAGTTTTGGTGTGTTCTTGTGCATTTTGAAGTGGTAGAAGGAGACTTAATACGCATTCCTTGGAGTGGAGCTTAGAGATCCAGAGTTAGCGTCTTCATTTCAAGTAATTTGAGGTATAAAGTCCTTATCTTGATAACTCCTTGTGTAGATCTTTTTTGGGTGTGTGTATGGCTTATTTTCGTCCCTTTTGGTTGGTCCTTGTGAGTAAAGGTTGTTTCAAAAGCGTAGCCCTTAGATCTGGACGTTTTAAGGGTCCTTTATGCATAAAAATGCAAGCTTTATGGTTTATGTTGACCCGTGTATGTGTTAAAACCTTTGTTAAGATCTTTTTGAGCTCTTGAGCCCCATTAAGCCATGCATGCATGTAAAGTTGCCAACTTTACGTGATAAGTCATCTCTAGGGACAAGATTTGGGAGTTTGGATGAAGGAATTAGCAGGCTAAGTGCTTAATGGAGTGAATTGGCACACTAAGGAGTATGTACGGCGTACCCAGCTGGTACAATGATCATACTAGCCCCAAATGGAGTACGCTAGGCGTACAAGCTGAGTACGCCCCTCATACTCAGTAGATGGGCATTATTCTTGACGACTTTGGTATTGAGCCAATGTTTGGGCTTCCAATGTTTGGGCCTTATTGGATCATCAGACTTCTATGTTGGACTTTGGGCTAGCATATTGGGCTTCCTTAGATTTTAGGCCCATGATGGGTTTGGTCCCAATTTGGAAGATTGGGTCATAATTGGGCCTTAGGTTGCCTTCTAGAATTTGGGCCTTCATAGTAGTTGAATTGGTCCTGAGCCATAGACCAAGTTAGATAAATGGTAAAATGGTCTTTTTGCTTGGTTATGGGCCCAATATATTAGATTGGTGGTTATGGATTAGGATCTAATTAATAATTGGATGTTATTGGTTTGATAGTGCGGGGATTTGTCGAACCAGCAGGCAGTGTTTTATCTGAGTGATTCAGCAGTTTGAGGTGAGTTCTCCTCACCATGTTTAGTGGGTCGAAGGAACCAATGTCGGCCTAAGGTTTTATTATGTTAGGGTGCTAGATGTCTGCGTTACTCTACATGTTTATGTGCTGGTATGCTTAGTGGGCAGGGCCTAATGGTTATTCTGTATGCTATCACCCGTTATACTTGCAGGTTTGTATGGGGGGGGGGGTCTGCAAGTTAGGGCGAAGCCTGTTATAGTCAGTGAGCGGAGCCCGTTATGAGAGTTAGGGAGAGGCCTGTTATACTCAGTGGGTCAGGCCCATTATACGAGTTAGGTTGAGACCCGTTATACTCAGTGGGCGGGACCCGTTATGCGAATAGCACAGGACCCGTTACACTCATCGAGCTGGGCCCTTTATATGTTTCATTTGTGTGGTATGTGGTATTTAGGGGAAAATCAGTAAGCTTCGTGCTTATGGTTTTTAGTTTATGTTTTAGGTACTTCCGGTTCAAAGGGGAAGAGCTCGGGTTGATTTTAATGCACTCACTATTTTGTTAGACATTCTTATGATTACTTAGATGTTTTATTATCGAAATGATACATTTGGATTTTATATGGTTATGATGATGTTTGGATAATTGTTTTAGTTAACTAAAAATCTTTGGTCTATATTTTTGGGACATTACAAGTTGGTATCAGAGCCTTAGTTTGAGGGATTCGGACACACTCTAAGGTGTGTCTAAACTCAAACTGAGGATTTTGTAAAGAATTTCAAAAAGAAAATGTTTATAAAAGGATTTTCTGATACAAGAAAGGGTGTGGTGCATTCAATCGACCGAGCTTAAGTAAGTTTTCCCAAAATACCCATATATGTTATATGATATGATTTGATCTGTGAATGTGTGAATCACATCCTAGTTAGGGCTAAGGATCTAAAATTGGAATTTGCAATAAAACGAGGTATTAGACTTTTTCTTTTCAGAAAACTTATCAAAACTTGAAGAACAAGATGATATTCATGATGATATATCGCCATAAATAACATCGATTCTTGCAATAATCGCTGAGGTCTACAAGAACCTGCTTTGATACCACTTGTTACAAATAACTCAGAGATGACAAATATGGAATATCAAGAACAATCAATAATCAATCACCACAATATGCATGTAATCTAATAAAGGTTTTGTGTATATTGATATGGATCTGAACGTACAGAGAAAACCCTAATCTGGAAAAAGTTTTTATCAAAAGCTAACCTAATGATTATTTATAGGAAACATAAAATATTTACCAAAAATATAAAACCAATGCTTTAATATAAAACCAATGCCTTAGAAGAGTTAGACAAAGAACTTCTACTGTAAAGGCATCGTAGGGAATCATAAAACAATTAACCCTAAAAAAGGCTTCCCAAAATAACCAAACATGCCAATTCAGTTTCAATATCTCAAATACTCAACAAAGTGCTTTGAGTCTTGCAAAGAATCCTATGTATCATGAGAAGACGAAGCACATTGATATCAGGCTGAATTTTATTTAGGATATTCTGGAAGGAGACAAGTTTTCAATACTAAAGATTGATACCAAGGTTAACCCATCAGATATGTTGACAAAGTCGTTGCCTACGGAGAAGTTCAAGCTTTTCTTGGACTTGGTCGATGTTCGCAGGAGGTAGGTCCCTTCATGGATGAATGGAAAGAAGGGAGAGGAAGTTCTTGTTCGAGGTGGAGTTCAGAGGATGCTTAAGTCAAGGTGGATATTGTTAAATGTGAGTCGAGCATTTGGATCATGTTCATGAAGCATTTGGAGCACTTGGGGTTCATGGAACATGTGACAAAGGAGTATATCTTCTAAGAGAGGAATGGATCATTAGACAAAGGAACTGATCAAGTGCCAAAGGAACGGATCGTGTACAAGGGGATTTGGAGCACCTAGAAGGAGTTTAGAGCACTTGAAAGAGGTTTGGAACACTTGGAAGGGATATGGAGCAAAAAGAGGTCCTTATTGCGCCACATGATGAAAAGATGGGTCAACAAGGATGCTCTTGCGCAATCTTGTTCTCCTCTTGCACCATTTTGTTTTCTTGTTAAGCCAAGTATGGCCTTGTCAAGCCATGCATGTTCCTGTTGCTCATGGTGATGTTGTTGCTCCTAGATTGATGTTGTGTTCCATACTTGATGCTCTTGCGCCATTTAGATCCCTGTTGTGCCAACTAGGGTTGTTGTTGCGCCATGAAGAAGCTATTGTGCCATCATGGACCATCTTGGTACATGATGTGCCATATTGATTTCTTTTCTATGCCATGTTAATCCATGTATGCCTTGAAGATGATAATGCTCATGAATGTTCCAGAAGATGCTGCATGGCAGATTGTGATTGGTTAACACCCTTCATGTGCCTATAGACCAATGGGCTTAGCCCATTAGGGTTTTAGGTATGATCCCTCAAGTATAAATATGGATGCATGATAGGTCATTTTGTATCTTGAATTCTAGAGTGATAGGAGAATCTATGTGTAATTGTACTTGTAACCCCTATGTTGAGAGCTCTGAAATAAAGAATACTCCCCTCCTTCTCATAGACGTAGGTCTCCTTGACCAAACCACATAAATACTTTGTCTTTTGTGCTTTTTGTTTTCCTTGTAATCCGCTTTACTTCCTAACAAACTCATACTATGTTTTGAACATATTATAAATCGTTTCGAAGCTCTCATCAAAGAGAACATGACCAACTAAGGAATAATAATAATATATACAACATATATATGTATTTAATTGTGTTTAAAGTTTAATAAAAATACAAGGATTTTATTAATTTTTTCCAACATATATGTGATAAATTACCAATTTACTTTTTATCTTTTTATTCCCAAGTCTTTGGAGATCAACCTCAAGCTAACTTTTGGTTTTCTGTAACATCCAAGTTTGGGTAAGTTCCTCTTTTAGTCCATAATGTTAAATTGTTTTCAATTTGGTCCTTTACAAGTACGCGGGGCGTACTCTATGAGTATGCTTAGCGTATTAGACTCCCGATGATCGTGGATACCATCCACGTACGATGGGCGTACGTGGAGTACGCATGGCATATACAGGTCTGGGACAAACCTAATTTTTTAGGGTTTGTGCCGTATTTAAGAATGTTAACTCATCTCTTGGCTATTTTAGACCAGCCTCCATATCTTCAAAACCCAAATCTCGCCCTTAGCCTTTGTTTGGTGCTATTGAGCTCTTGTGAAGAGTTTTGGTGTGTTCTTGTGCATTTTGAAGTGGTAGAAGGAGACTTAATACGCATTCCTTGGAGTGGAGCTTAGAGATCCAAAGTTAGCGTCTTCATTTAAAATAATTTGAGGTATAAAGTCCTTATCTTGATAACTCCTTGTGTAGATCTTTTTTGGGTGTGCGTATGGCTTATTTTGGTCCCTTTTGGTTGGTCCTTGTGAGTAAAGGTTGTTTCAAAAGCTTAGCCCTTAGATCTGGACGTTTTAAGGGTCCTTTATGCATAAAAATGCAAGCTTTATGGTTTATGTTGACCCGTGTATGTGTTAAAACCTTTGTTAAGATCTTTTTGAGCTCTTGAGCCCCATTAAGCCATGCATGCACGTAAAGTTGCCAACTTTACGTGATAAGTCATCTCTAGGGACAAGATTTGGGAGTTTGGATGAAGGAATTAGCAGGCTAAGTGCTTAATGGAGTGAATTGGCACACTAAGGAGTATGTACGGCGTACCCAGCTGGTACAATGATCATACTAGCCCCAAATGGAGTACGCTAAGCGTACAAGCTGAGTACGCCCCTCGTACTCAGTAGATGGGCATTATTCTTGACGACTTTGGTATTGAGCCAATGTTTGGGCTTCCAATGTTTGGGCCTTATTGGATCATCAGACTTCTATGTTGGACTTTGGGCTAGCATATTGGGCTTCCTTAGATTTTAGGCCCATGATGGGTTTGGTCCCAATTTGGAAGATTGGGTCATAATTGGGCCTTAGGTTGCCTTCTAGAATTTGGGCCTTCATAGTAGTTGAATTGGTCCTGAGCCATAGACCAAGTTAGATAAATGGTAAAATGGTCTTTTTGCTTGGTTATGGGCCCAATATATTAGATTGGTGGTTATGGATTAGGATCTAATTAATAATTGGATGTTATTGGTTTGATAGTGCGGGGATTTGTCGAACCAGCAGGCAGTGTTTTATCTGAGTGATTCAACAGTTTGAGGTGAGTTCTCCTCACCATGTTTAGTGGGTCGAAGGAACCAATGTCGGCCTATGGTTTTATTATGTTAGGGTGCTAGATGTCTGCGTTACTCTACATGTTTATGTGCTTGTGTGCTTAGTGGGCAGGGCCTAATGGTTATTTTGTATGGTGTCACCCGTTATACTTCTAGGTTTGTATGGGGGGGGGGGGGGTTCTGAAAGTTAGGGCGAGGCCCGTTATAGTTAGTGGGCGGAGCCCGTTATGAGAGTTAGGGAGAGGCTTGTTATACTCAGCGGGTCAGGCCCATTATACGAGTTAGGTTGAGGCCCGTTATACTCAGTGGGCGGGACCCGTTATGCGAATAGCGCAGGACCCATTACACTCATCGAGCTGGGCCCTTTATATGTTTCATTTGTGTGGTTTGTGGTATTTAGGGGAAAATTAGTAAGCTTCGTGCTTATGGTTTTCAGTTTATGTTTCAGGTACTTCCGGTGCAAAGGGGAAGAGCTCGTGTTGATTTTAATGCACTCACTATTTTGTTAGACATTCTTATGATTACTTAGATGTTTTATTATCGAAATGATACATTTTGATTTTATATGGTTATGATGATGTTTGGATAATTGTTTTAGTTAACTAAAAATCTTTGGTCTATATTTTTGGGACATTACAAGTTGGTATCAGAGCCTTAGTTTGAGGGATTCGGACATACTCTAAGGTGTGTCTAAACTCAAAATGAGGATTTTGTAAAAAATTTCAAAAAGAAAATGTTTATTAAAGGATTTTCTGATACAAGAAAGGGTCTGGTGCATTCAATCGACCAAGCTTAAGTAAGTTTTCCCAAAATACCCATATATGTTATATGATATGATTTGATCTGTGAATGTGTGAATCACATGCTAGTTAGGGCTAAGGATCTTGTGCCAACCCAAAATTTCCAGTCTGAATAAACCATATCAAGACAATAGAGCTTAGAACAGTTTCAGTGAAATTCCAGACTTTGGGTATAAGTTTGGCAGTTTTTCAGGATTTACACTTAAGGAGATATCAGGAGAGTGGTTGCACTAGGGTTTTGTGCAACACTGTTATTCCAACACTCTGTTATATGAGAAATCATTTCAGGAATAAAAATATTTTCTGCCAAAAATATCTCACGACTATAAATAGAATTCTGAACCAAATTCATTCATTATTCGCATTTCCAACTAGAGAAAAGCCATTTTCTCTCTCACGGATCTTCGGGTTTTTATCCCAAATCATGAGTACCCCTCTCTAGTAGTATTATATAGCTTTAAATATGTTCATAACATGATTTAGAAGGCTAAATCACTAGATTTAGGAGTTTACTCCCCAAGGTGTTCTTGGGCGGTAAACTCCCGAAACGAAGCCTAGATCGACCCTTGTGTTATGCTACTGCCTTAGACTCATTTATAAGTGTGTTAGGGACATGAAATCAAGCAAAAACCACCCAAGTTTGGGAGTTCACGGTCCAAGAGTTTCTTAGGCCGTAAACTCCAAATTCAAGCTCCAAATGGTGCTTTTAGGGCACCTAAAGCATTGGACATTTACTAGGAATTGTTCCCACTTAAATCAAGGACCAAAGCACATCAAAATCACCTACCAAAGTGAGTTTACGGCCAAGACATGGTTCTTGGGCCGTAAACATGAAAGAAGGGCACCAAAGTGTGCCTAATGCCTTCATATGCTTGGAATAAAAGTCTAGAAGCTATACCACATGAGCAAGAGACTTGAAAGCATCAAAAACACCCATACTTAAGAGTTTACGGCCGCAAACTCTAAGGAAAATGGCCTTAGGGCCGTAAACTCCTAAATGGAGTGTTTCTATACCTTAAACCCTTCCAAGAATTTAACCACCAAGTTGGAATAATTCTAGGAATCATTTGGAACTTCAAAACACACCAAACACCCATGGTTGGGAGTTTACGGCCATAAACTCAAGAGTTTTCAACCGTAAACTCCATGTGTGTTGGTATATGAGGAGTAAAATCATATATGGGGTCCTTTGGAACCCTAAACCCAAGTACCTTGTCCCACAATAGCTTAGATGCAACCCTAAGGGCTTAAAACACTTATATAAAGTGTTTATTTTGTCTAGGATGTCTTAACATTATTAATTAGTGATTTGAGACTAATTGAGTGCATATATGTGTGATTATATGTTCATTAGGATCGTAGTGTGTGTACAAGTCCTCACTTGACACCTAGCAATCCTACGCCGTCCAGTTCATCCAAACTACCAACAACAGGTGATTTCATACCCCTTAATCAATGTTTTAAATGATTTTAAACGTTTTAGTCGGGGGAATACAAGTGGAAAACAGTATGTTATTAAATCAATCTTATGCATTTTGTAACTGTGTTTTCACTCAGTAGATTTCACATATTTCAAAAGGTGACACATGAAGTGGTTTTCTATCTTAAAATACCTTGATAACAAAAGTATTAGTTTTGAAATGTTTATTAAAATGACATCAAGTCATTCCTAATTATTGTTCAAAACTCCTAGATATCTTGCAAAACCATTATTTCACCTTCTTGAATCAAACTATACTTATGCGCATATGTTCATTTATATGTTAGAGATTATAGTTTTCACCCTTCATTTAGCTTCCAATACTCTTGGGTAGCAAGGGTGCATAAATCTACTTGAACAACCAATTACCTTCCAGTTAACTATCATAAGGATAGTTAGAAGATATCAAACATTATTACTATTACAAGGAATCACACAAGAGTCAGTTCATTCATGAGTCTATACCAATACCTTACATGATACATGAGTACACTTACTTAGGATTACATGATACATGAATATGTTTACATATACTTTCCTGTTACATGAACACACTTACATGAATACCATACAGGAAGACTGTTACTTAGGTGCATTATCCTGTATTTACTTACTTGGATACTTGTACTTAGAACTACGAGGATGATTTATTAGTATTTACTGTGTAAATTATCTTTCCTGTCCCAGTTCAATGGGATGATTCGGCGGGACTTACCATTCTGAACCCCACTGATTAGCACCAGTGGTCGATGAATGTCTACGGATGTTTAAGGTTGTTACTTACTTAGTAGTCAGTGACGGGACTAACCATCCCTCTGTCCAACTGTTGCAGCAGTGGATGAGATGTGAATCTTCGCAGGATCATTAGGTTAACAATCGATATTAGGAGATTGATGTTGGGACTAACCCTCCCTCCACCCTACTGCCGCTACTGAGGATGAGGGGACACTCTTCGGATGTCCATAGGGTCTATCTTTCGCTTCGGCGATGTCGTGTTTGTCCTGGTAACCCAAGACAATAACACTTACATGATTATATTTTTCCTGTTTACTTTATTTTGTGATACTTTAACATAAACGAGGAGTTAGACTAAGTACTCTAGTACTAGTCAATAGAAAGGAAAAGCTATCATATTACTTACAAAACATTCAGGTCTTGGTAGAAGACTACCTAGTCATTACAAAACATGCGGGTCTTGGGAGAAGACTACCTAGTCATTACAAAACATTCGGGTCTTGGTAGAAGACTACTTAGTCATAACAAAACATTCGGGTCTTGGTAGAAGACTACTTAGTCATAACAGAACATTCAGGTCTTGGTAGAAGACTACTTAGTCATAACAGAACATTCGGGTCTTGGTAGAAGACTACTTAGTCATAACAGAACATTCGGGTCTTGGTAGAAGACTACTTAGTCATAACAGAACATTAGGGTCTTGGTAGAAGACTATCATATCCTTTTCCTATTTTACTTTATTTTGTGAGATATTCACATAAACGATGAGTTAGACTAAGTACTCTTAGTACTAGTCGATAGAAAGGAAAAACTATCATTTTACTTACAAAACGTTTAGGTCTTGGTAGAAGACTATCAAATCATTTTCCTATTTTACTTTATTTTGTGAGATATTCACATAAACGATGAGTTAGACTAAGTACTTTTAGTACTAGTCGATAGAAAGGAAAAACTATCATTTTACTTACAAAACGTTTAGGTCTTTGTAGAAGACTATCCAATCATTTTCCTATTTTACTTTATTTTGTGAGATATTCACATAAACGATGAGTTAGACTAAGTACTCTTAGTACTAGTCGATAGAAAGGAAAAACTATCATTTTACTTTGTCATAACAAAACATTCGGGTCTTGTTAAAAGACCACATTTCATACTTATATCGACTGTTCTATTTAAGGATTTATACGACATTCTTAACAACATTCCAAAACAGGACAATATCACATAAATACTTATGAATTCAGCAGCTTTATAGCTGATACTCGCTTTCAAAATAACTTGTATTCTCAGGTCATCAGTTAGACAGGTACGATGTCCAGGCCTTGAGAAGACGGAGCACAGTCAAGACTCGCCATATTTTGATTATTCATTTTTATTGTTGTACATTATGAAAGAACACACATGTATTAAAACTTTACCTTTTAATGCAATGGATGATGTTGTTGCTTGTTTATTATATTACACTGTTGTGATACTGTACATGACGTCCTCCACCCCTGAACGTTTCTGCCGTTCGTGGTTTTGGGGTGTGACAGATTGGTATCAGAGCATTGTTTATAGTGAATTAAGTATATCTACCCATAAAAGATATACTAACTATAAACACATTGGGATTAAAACACTCTGTCTAAGAGTTTATACCTTTAAATAATAAAATATTTAACAAAGTATACATGCATGCATTCATACTAAAATCAGTGTCACAATGACAAGAACAAAAGTATTACGATTGTTGAATATCACAGGTAAGCTCGGGGATGTATGGTCAGTCTTAGGAGTGACATAGCCTGATCAACTATGCTGTTCCAAGGAGTGATTAGCACATGCCCAAGAATGGTTGTGATATGGAAACAAGTCTAAAAACTTACCAACATTACCACAATGAGAACATTATAACAGGACCTAAGTGTAAAATACCATAGGGGTGTTTTGTGTTACTATAAGTACTTTATACTTGAGAACTAAAATGGAATCTTCATTCCTAAGTTGATAATTTCTAAGTGGATACGCTAAAGTTATATGTAACTAGGATGTTATAGACTTAGAATCGGTGAAATTTTGCTTTACCCTTATCCCTCGTGAATTTGGAGTTGAGGTCACTTATTCGAAGGCTTATCCTATGTTGATTACATATAACTGGTATGCACTTTACAAATAGCGATGGAACCAATGAAGACTTCCTAAATAATTATCTAGATAGTTCGTCTAATAATTATTTTCTTACCCCAAATTCTCGCGTAGATAAGATGGTTGGATTCCATCCCCACGACAACCTGTTCCTTCCGAACGCGGTTATTGCTGGATGGTTTGGAGAAGAACCATATAATGATCATCCAATCCCTCTGAATGATCACCATGTTGAAGACCTTTCAGACGATGCCATCTCCGAACCCGAGGTTGAGAACCTACCTCAGGCAGCTCCTTTTCCGATTCCTAACCCTCGTTCGGCTTTTCATGGCCCGACGCCTGAGTGGGTGGAATGTTTGGAAATATGGAGCCAAGGACAAGATCAGCCCATGCCATTTAATGGTGACCGAAGCTTCTATGACCTGAGCAATGGGGGCTCAGCAGACAGAATCATGCTAATTCTGATCCGAAGAGTTGCCCGAAACGAAATTCAGGGCAGGACAGCTCTACAATGTATCGTAGAAGTCGATACAAATGGGGGAATGCATATGCTTCGCACCAGTCTCCTTGAACATGCTCGTGAGAGGTCTGAGAGAGACCATGAAACCCTGCTGCAAGCACTGTCTGAGTCACGAGCCGAAGTCATGGAACTTCGAGTACGCCAGAGAGTATATGAAAGACACCTACTTGATGTGGAACGTCAACTGGCTGAACTGAGAGTTCACCAGAGGGATGACCGTCGCTAGTAGTAGATACTTTACTTTATTATTCCTTGTTAGAAAGGAATCGTGTTCCTATCTATGCCTGATGTGGCATTTTCTATGAAACTATCTTGTACTGTAAGTACTTTGGTTAGGTCTTTTTACTTTCAGGAACTATCTTCTCTGGTTATGATGTAAGACCTTTTTACAAGGTCATTTTCCCGAACCTGTACGTCATGAATATCGAAGATATTGACAGTCGGCTAACTTCTGAGTCATTCTTTATTCGAATACTCTTATCATACTTTCGTTAGAGTCTATTTGAAACATGCTCTAGTCAAGTCATTGGACTATAGCAATTTAACTCCGGCGACATCTCCAAGTCTCTTTCAATGGTTGGATCACGTTATGCGCCAACCAACGATACCTCGGCTAGAACGACAAACATCTTGAGACCATTGCAAGAACTTACTTCTGATCTTTACTAGGACTGCATCATAGGGATGTAGGTCAAAACTTCGTGAACATACTTCCATTCCATACTAGGACTGCATCATAGGGATGTAGGTCGAACTTTCCTGAACATACTTCCATTCCATACTAGGACTGCGTCATAGGGATGTAGGTCGAACTTTAGAGAACATACTTCTATTCTTTTCATGAGCGATCGAACTACGTCTAGGTTCAACCATTATCGCTCACAAATTCATTTTCTTTTGGTGTAACAGAATCATGTCACCCAAGAAAAACGATCAGCCCATCAACCAAACACCAACTCTTCCGATTGATGCAGCTACCTTTCAAGCTGCAGTCTCGGCTGCCATGTCAGCCATTCTGAACCATCTGAACGCAAACAACGCAAGTGTTAGCGGGATTGTTAACAACTATTCCCATCCAAGTAACAATCCAATACCCCAGCAAGCAACAAACTACCACGATACCCCGAGTCCTACGACCAAGAGTATCAAACGAAAGTCTTGGACTAACTCTAAGGACAAGTCGCTTCGAAGGGCGAACAGGAAACAACCACCAGTAACAAGCTTCACAGCTACGACATCGGTACCTCCTACTACCATCCCTTCGGGCGTCCCAATGGTCCCCAAACCAGCCAAACTTTATGCTGGAAGTCTCCCAAAATGCATTAAATGCAGTTTTCACCAGCATGGACCTTGTAGGGAGATGCAGTGCTCACACTGCAACAGGAAGGGGCATACAGCCCGTTACTGCAAGACTCCAACAGCTCAGCATGCTCAAGTGCCAAACACCAGTGGGAAACATGTTTGCTACGGTTGTGGCAAAGTAGGTCATTACAAAAGGAACTGCCCAGAGGCAGCAAATGCTGGCATACACGGCAGTATGCTACCGACCACCGATGCAAGAGAGTCTACTCCGGACCCCCGTAAATGTGATTTAGGCGTTTCGTTGTAACAGACTTATGAACCATCCCAAAACTAGTGCAACCAGAGTCATATCTTTTGCGGGATCTCGTCCGTTTAGGGATGCTCGTGCTGCGTATACTTGTCTTTTGTAGTATACCTTGTTCGCAGCAATAGTCTTGTAGTAAATCCTAAGTTCAGTAACTGTATTAATGGTTGCACTGTTGTGTTTTGTCTGTAACGCCTTATGTTCAAACCTAATGTCTTTAGTTTCCATATGTTTCCGACTTTATCATACGACTCGAGTAAATTAACTCCTCGCAATACCAGCTCCATACGTGCATCTCTCCTCAGAAATCGTCTTTTAGTAAAGCCGTTATATCAGAACACCGAAGTACTCATACAAGGAGTACCTTATAGTTCTTTTCCCTTCCGAAGGAATCCCCACAGTATTACTCGTGCAGTACGTCAAGTTCAATTCCAGGATTCATACGGTTGATCTATCACTGAAGAATGTATACATGAGAGTGATATATAATCAATGTTCTACATGTTTAGAATTGATGATTCCACTTTAACTTCTTTTCCCTCGATGGGATGTGAGATTAAGGAAGAATCAGTTATTCGACTACCTTTTCAGTCTTAATTATATACGACTCGTATACACGAAATCGTGATCATTGAATCACGTATGAATTCTAATATGAACTTCAGGACGGAGACTGTCCAGGAGTACGAGTAATTACATCGGCATAGGAACAAACTTAGAACCCAGTATGACTCTTATAACCAGATCGCCTTACAGTCTAAACACCTACGAAAGATACAAGAACAGCCCGGACAACACAGTGAACTACTCAACAATAGAATTAGAAGACTAGGCTTCTCACCCTTGAGAGCTCCGGTCTTATTCTTACCAGAAGTCGACGGAGTGCATTTTATGTACCTCGACGACCGGAGACTTCATTAAGATTTCCTTTAGAAATCATTGTCTCTGCCTCGCATAGACGAATTGATTGGGCAAACACAAGGAAAGAATTTCTTCAGATATGGACCTGAGATCCGAATATCACCAGTTCGATTGTTAGAGAAGGATGTCCTAAAGACTACCCTCTGAACTCGATGCGGACACTTCGAGTCCGTAGTGATACCCCTCGGATAGGACCAATACGCCCATAGTATTCATGAGCTGAATAAGTAGAGTACGCCTTTCTTACTGGGATCAGTTCGTCATTTCTCCATGTAATGACTTACTTATCTACCCTCGTCGTAAGAAAGAACCCATAGAAACATTACCCTCGGAGATACTTTCCGCAGAGTTCTCTGAACAAGAGTTTTGGAATTTAGAGTCAAATTTCCAGAGACACACTTTTAGTGTTGTGGGAATTCTTGAGTACTCTGTCAAATTATCCAAAACCGTTGGGAATTTGTCGACACCATAGTCACCGACGGAAAATTTGCCAAATTCTAGGTCTTACAGACCTACTATCATAGTCCATTCGGAACTCCCCGTAGACTTCAGGAACCCTTTCGACTTTGACCCAGCAAGGGATGGCCCTTGACTGGGAAGTAAGCGAGAGAAAGAACATTTGGAATTCCCAGTGAGAGACCAAATTCTTTAGGAAACCTCACTCTAGGAACGGCTTAATACGCTTCGTAAAGCGTGGAAAGCTAAAATCCAATATAGTTAGGACCTCCGAGATTCTTACCAGAATCGGCCCTGCATTTCACAAACTAGACCTACTCTGCGAACTCAGTAACGTACATTTTCCCCTTCGCGTCTCGAACTTGAAACAGTATCCTTCCATTAGGACTTTTGTAATCCATCTCCACGAGATCGAGATTTACAAGATCCTTGCCTTCCTATTAGGACCGTAATGACCCTCGACCGAGTGGCCAAGCGGACGAAGCAACGCCGTCACCCATTAGTTAAGGTTCGTTGGAATACCAACTGAGAACCCGATTTCACTTGGGAGCGCGAGAGCAAATCGATTAGGAAGTTTTCACCTAAAAACTCGATCATTTATACCTACTTCCTTATCTAAATTCTAATTTCGGGACGAAATTCCTTCTAACGGGGGGATGATGTGACAACCCGAAATTTCCAGTCTGAACAAACCATATCAAGACAATAGAGCTTAGAACAGTTTCAGTGAAATTCCAGACTTCGGGTATACGTTTGGCAGTTTTTCAGGATTTACACTTAAGGAGATATCAGGAGAGTGGTTGCACTAGGGTTTTGTGCAACACTGTTATTCCAACACTCTGTTATATGAGAAATCATTTCAGGAATAAAAATATTTTCTGCCAAAAATATCTCAGGACTATAAATAGAATTCTGAACCAAATTCATTCATTATTCGCATTTCCAACTAGAGAAAAGCCATTTTCTCTCTCACAGATCTTCGGGTTTTTATCCCAAATCATGAGTACCCCTCTCTAGTATTATTATATAGCTTTAAATGTGTTCATAACATGATTTAGAAGGCTAAATCACTAGATTTAGGAGTTTACTCCCCAAGGTGTTCTTGGGCGGTAAACTCCCGAAACGAAGCCTAGACCGACCCTAGTGTTATGCTACTGCCTTAGACTCATTTATAAGTGTGTTAGGGACATGAAATCAAGCAAAAACCACCTAAGTTTGGGGGTTCACGGCCCAAGAGTTTCTTAGGCCGTAAACTCCAAATTCAAGCTCCAAATGGTGCTTTTAGGGCACCTAAAGCATTGGACATTTACTAGGAATTGTTCCCACTTAAATCAAGGACCAAAGCACATCAAAATCACCTACCAAAGTGATTTTACGGCCAAGACATGGTTCTTGGGCCGTAAACATGAAAGAAGGGCACCAAAGTGTGCCTAATGCCTTCATATGCTTGGAATAAAAGTCTAGAAGCTATACCACATGAACAAGAGACTTGAAAGCATCAAAAACACCCATTCTTAAGAGTTTACGGCCGCAAACTCTAAGGGAAATGGCCTTAGGGCCGTAAACTCCTAAATGGAGTGTTTCTAGACCTTAAACCCTTCCAAGAATTTAACCACCAAGTTGGAATAATTCTAGGAATCATTTGGAACTTCAAAACACACCAAACACCCATGGTTGGGAGTTTACGGCCGTAAACTCAAGAGTTTACAACCGTAAACTCCATGTGTGTTGGTATATGAGGAGTAAACTCATATATGGGGTCCTTTGGAACCCTAAACCCAAGTACCTTGTCCCACAATAGCTTAAATGCAACCCTAAGGGCTTAAAACACTTATATAAAGTGTTTATTTTATCTAGGATGTCTTAACATTATTAATTAGTGATTTGAGACTAATTGAGTGCATATATGTGTGATTATATGTTCATTAGGATCGTAGTGTGTGTACAAGTCCTCACTTGACACCTAGCAATCCTACGCCGTCCAGTTCATCCAAACTACCAACAACAGGTGAGTTCATACCCCTTAATCAATGTTTTAAATGATTTTAAACGTTTTAGTGGGGGGAATACAAGTGGAAAACAGTATGTTATTAAATCAATCTTATGTATTTTGTAACTGTGTTTTCACTTAGTAGATTTCACATATTTCAAAAGGTGACACATGAAGTGATTTTCTATCTTAAAATACCTTGATAACAAAAGTATTAGTTTTGAAATGTTTATTAAAATGACATCAAGTCATTCCTAATTATTGTTCAAAACTCCTAGATATCTTGCAAAACCATTATTTCACCTTCTTGAATCAAACTATACTTATGCGCATATGTTCATTTATATGTTAGAGATTATAGTTTGATTCAAGAAGGTGAAATAATGGTTTTGCAAGATATCTAGGAGTTTTGAACAATAATTAGGAATGACTTGATGTCATTTTAATAAACATTTCAAAACTAATACTTTTGTTATCAAGGTATTTTAAGATAGAAAACCACTTCATGTGTCACCTTTTGAAATATGTGAAATATACTGAGTGAAAACACAGTTACAAAATACATAAGATTGATTTAATAACATACTGTTTTCACCTTGTATTCCCCCCCCCCCACTAAAACGTTTAAAATCATCTAAAACATTGATTAAGGGGTATGAACTCACCTGTTGTTGGTAGTTCGGATGAACTGGACGGCGTAGGATTGCTAGGTGTCAAGTGAGGACTTGTACACACACTATGATCCTAATAAACATATATTCACACATATATGCACTCAATTAGTCTCAAATCACTAATTAATAATGTTAAGACATCCTAGACAAAATAAACACTTTATATAAGTGTTTTAAGCCCTTAGGGTTGCATCTAAGCTATTGTGGGACAAGGTACTTGGGTTTAGGGTTCCAAAGGACCCCATATATGAGTTTACTCCTCATATACCAACACACATGGAGTTTACGGTTGTAAACTCTTGAGTTTACGGCCGTAAACTCCCAACCTTGGGTGTTTGGTGTGTTTTGAAGTTCCAAATGATTCCTAGAATTATTCCAACTTGGTGGTTAAATTCTTGGAAGGGTTTAAGGTGTAGAAACACTCCATTTAGGAGTTTACGGCCCTAAGGCCATTTTCCTTAGAGTTTGCGGCCGTAAACTCTTAAGTATGGGTGTTTTTGATGCTTTCAAGTCTCTTGCTCATGTGGTATAGCTTCTAGACTTTTATTCCAAGCATATGAAGGCATTAGGCACACTTTGGTGCCCTTCTTTCATGTTTACGGCCCAAGAACCATGTATTGGTTGTAAACTCACATTGGTAGGTGATTTTGATGTGCTTTGGTCCTTGATTTAAGTGGGAACAATTCCTAGTAAATGCCCAATGCTTTAGGTGCCCTAAAAGCACCATTTGGAGCTTGAATTTGGAGTTTACGGCCTAAGAAACTCTTGGACCGTGAACTCCCAAACTTGGGTGGTTTTTGCTTGATTTCATGTCCCTAACACACTTATAAATGAGTCTAATGCAGTAGCATAACACAAGGGTCGGTCTAGGCTTCGTTTCGGGAGTTTACCGCCCAAGAACACCTTGGGGAGTAAACTCCTAAATCTAGTGATTTAGCCTTCTAAATCATGTTATGAACACATTTAAAGCTATATAATACTACTAGAGAGGGGTACTCACGATTTGGGATAAAAACCCGAAGATCTGTGAGAGAGAAAATGGCTTTTCTCTAGTTGGAAATGCGAATAATGAATGAATTTGGTTCAAAATTCTATTTATAGTCCTGATATATTTTTGGCAGAAAATATTTTTATTCCTGAAATGCTTTCTCATATAATAGAGTGTTGGAATAACAGTGCTGCACAAAGCCTTAGTGCAACCACTCTCCTGATATCTCCTTAAGTGTAAATCCTGAAAAACTGCAAAACTTATACCCGAAGTCTGGAATTTCACTGAAACTGTTCTAAGCTCTATTGTTTTGATATGGTTTGTTCAGACTGGAAAATTCGGGTTGTCACATCATCCCCCTGTATACTTATGCGCATATGTTCATTTATATGTTAGAGATTATAGTTTTCACCCTTCATTTAGTTTCCAATACTCTTGGGTAGCAAGGGTGCATAAATCTACTTGAACAACCAATTACCTTCCAGTTAACTATCATAGGGATAGTTAGAAGATATCAAACATTATTACTATTACAAGGAATCACACAAGAGTCAGTTCATTCATGAGTCTATACCAATACCTTACATGATACATGAGTACACTTACTTAGGATTACATGATACATGAATATCTTTACATATACTTACCTGTTACATGAACACACTTACATGAATACCATACAGGAAGACTGTTACTTAGGTGCATTATCATGTATTTACTTACCTGGATACTTGTACTTAGAACTACAAGGATGATGTATTAGTATTTACTGTGTAAATTATCTTTCCTGTCCCAGTTCAATGGGATGATTCGGCGGGACTTACCATTCCGAACCCTACTGATTAGCACCAGTGGTCGATGAATGTCTACGGATGTTTAAGGTTGTTACTTACTTAGTAGTCAGTGACGGGACTAACCATCCCTCTGTCCAACTGTTGCAACAGTGAATGAGATGTGAATCTTCGGAGGATCATTAGGTTAACAATCGATATTAGGAGATCGATGTTGGGACTAACCCTCCCTCCACCCTACTGCCGCTACTGAGGATGAGGGGACACTCTTCGGATGTCCATAGGGTCTATCTTTCACTTCGGCGATGTCGTGTTTGTCCTGGTAACCCAAGACAATAACACTTACATGATTATATTTTTCCTGTTTACTTTATTTTGTGATACTTTAACATAAACGAGGAGTTAGACTAAGTACTCTAGTACTAGTCAATAGAAAGGAAAAGCTATCATATTACTTACAAAACATTCAGGTCTTGGTAGAAGACTACCTAGTCATTACAAAACATGCGGGTCTTGGGAGAAGACTACCTAGTCATTACAAAACATTCGGGTCTTGGTAAAAGACTACTTAGTCATAACAAAACATTCGGGTCTTGGTAGAAGACTACTTAGTCATAACAGAACATTCGGGTCTTGGTAGAAGACTACTTAGTCATAACAGAACATTCGGGTCTTGGTAGAAGACTACTTAGTTATAACAGAACATTAGGGTCTTGGTAGAAGACTATCATATCCTTTTCCTATTTTACTTTATTTTGTGAGATATTCACATAAACGATGAGTTAGACTAAGTACTCTTAGTACTAGTCGATAGAAAGGAAAAAATATCATTTTACTTACAAAACGTTTAGGTCTTGGTAGAAGACTATCAAATCATTTTCCTATTTTACTTTATTTTGTGAGATATTCACATAAACGATGAGTTAGACTAAGTACTCTTAGTACTAGTCGATAGAAAGGAAAAACTATCATTTTACTTACAAAACGTTTAGGTCTTGGTAGAAGACTATCAAATCATTTTCCTATTTTACTTTATTTTGTGAGATATTCACATAAACGATGAGTTAGACTAAGTACTCTTAGTACTAGTCGATAGAAAGGAAAAACTATCATTTTACTTTGTCATAACAAAACATTCAGGTCTTGGTAGAAGACCACATTTCATACTTATATCAACTGTTCTATTTAAGGATTTATACGACATTCTTAACAACATTCCAAAACAGGACAATATCACATAAATACTTATGAATTCACCAGCTTTATAGCTGATACTCGCTTTCAAAATAACTTGTATTCTTAGGTCATCAGTTAGACAGGTACGATGTCCAGGCCTTGAGAAGACGGAGCACAGTCAAGACTCGCCATATTTTGATTATTCATTTTTATTGTTGTACATTATGAAAGAACACACATGTATTAAAACTTTACCTTTTAATGCAATGGATGATGTTGTTGCTTGTTTATTATATTACACTGTTGTGATACTGTACATGACGTCCTCCACCCCTGAACGTTTCCGCCGTTCGTGGTTTTGGGGTGTGACAGATCTGCTTAGTATTTGCATGATAGAATGCTAGGAGAGATGCCTTTGGATGCTTATTGTATGAGCTTGTAGACTTGCATGCTAGTACTGATCAGTCAATGATTGGATGGCCTGTTTAGGTTATGCTTGATTCTGATTACTCAATGCTTGAATGTTGCTTGCTTTGTGCTTTTTAGAAGTTTTCACTAACGCAAACTATATAGTAAGAAAATATGTTAAGTTACATATTACTGAAAATAGATAATTTTAGAAGTTTAGGTTTTAACACTATTGCGTAGCTCTTGTTTGAGTCCAATTGTTGTAGTGTGAGACCTCTCATTCGAAGAATTATTTGGTTTTGGTGATATGTAATTATATTTGTGAGCTAGTTAGAGGGAGTTAGCGGGAGTTCCTTCTACAGCTGATGGCGGAGAGTGGTGTGGAGATTACCCTAGGAAAACCTAAGAAGATATTTAGTGTTGGGGGCCTTATCTTGATGAGGGTTAATTGTATGGATAAAGAGTGACTTGGAGGATTCAAGGCAGTCCTTGAGGAAAGTACGGATAGATGTGGAAGGTAGTATGGGACTGTACTACCGAAAGAATATCATCTGTACTCAAGTCAAGGAGAGTTGTGATGAAACTAGGAAGCTTGTAGATTATGAGATTCCTCGATGTAAATTTTGATGCGTATTCTGATGGTTTATATGGTCTATTTTTAGTACGGTGACTCTTCGAGGCAGACCAGTTGGTAGTTCTGGTGCTGGTGAGGGTTCAGGCTCAGGTTCTAGAGTCGGGTGGTTGGATGATCATACGCGGGAATTCATTTCGTCTGAGATTACATGTTGCATGCTTAAGCAGACTCCTGTGATCTTCGGTACTATCAAGGAGGGTATTCTGTAGCTGTTGGAGGAGCGTCTGGGCTCTTTCCATTCTGAGATGGTAGCCATGTTGGGAGCACGTTCATTGACCTTCCATGAGTTCAGGTTATGTGGAGCCCCGAAGTTCTTTGGGAAGAAGGACCCGATTGCGAGCAGATGATGGTTAGTAGGTGTTGCTAACACTTTCCACACCTGTAATTTCCCCAAAGGGAAAGGACAGACGTGCATCCTATCTTCTAAAAGACAGAGTCTGTGACTGGTGGGAGGATGTAGGACAATCCTTGGGATGTGAGGCGATTGATTCCATGATGTGAGATGATTTTGTGGCTAGATTCAGGGATAAGGTTGCACTAGTGATTGAGGTGTAGAAGTTGGCGCGAGAGTTTTAGGAACTCCGCAAAACTACTGAGATGGTGGAAGAGATCACCGCGATGTTCTGGGAGAGAGTGTTTTTGGTATCATGAGATGTTGAGAAGCGATAGCTGACAGTTTGTGAGCCGATCCAGCTGCACGACATTGGATGATAAGATTGCGAGAGCCAGGTAAAGGGAGATAGATTCGGAGATGGGTAATAAGAGGAAGCCAAATTATGTGTAGAGTGTGATGGGTTCGGGAAAGAGGCCCAAGGTTGTGTTGGGTTTTGAGCATTCTAACACTCCTATGGTGTACATGCAACCCTATAAACCTTGGATCTATGTTTTCTCTATTATACATGCAAATAAGAACTTTCCAAGGCTTTATTCCTAACTAGCTGTAACGCCCCATTCCTAAGAGTACTTAATTGTGAGTCCCCGGGATTTAAGAGGAAGGGCATTTTGGTCCTTTTATGGGAAAAGTGGAAAAGAAGGCCAAATATGACAATTTGGGACATGCCGAGTACGCCCAGCGTAAGCTGGGATTACGCCCAGCGTAATTGGGTAAGTGACGCCGGTGCAAGGTTGAGTACGCCCAACGTACTCTCAGAGTTCTAAAACCCTAAAATTAGGGACAACCACTATATAAGGAACATGTTGGTTCATACCCTAGCCTCCATAAGCTCTCTCTTAACCTCAGAACCCCTAGATAGCCATTCCACCTCCATTTTTGGGTGTATTTGGCCTTGGAAAGCTTATTTTGGCAAAGGAGAGGCTAGAAGAAGAAAGAGGAAGTTGTCAAAGAAGGAGTTGAGTGGCTGGAGCTTATAGATCTGGAAAGATATCATCCTTTGGAGCCTATTTGAGGTATAAAGCTTCTTGCTTGTCATTTATATTGCATAGATCTACGTGTTGTGAAGTTTTGGCATCATTCTTGTCCCAAAAGTCCTCATCTTGATGCATGTTTTGAATTGGTCAAGATTATCTGTCCTTTCAGACCTTTGGAGAGGTCTTGAGTGAGAAAAATGAGGTCCCAAGGGTTGTGGTTGTTCCATGTTTAAGATATGTAGGTCTTAATGGATTAAGACCTTCGATTAAGAGCTTTATGGATGTCCCAAGTGATAAAGTTTGAGACTTTATGAATCCTAGGCATATTTGGCCTAAGGATCTGAAGTTTGGGCTTAAGAGCTTAAGCCATTAAGAAGTTATGGGGAATTAATGAACAGCGAAGTTACGCCCTGCGTAACTCAAGAGTACCCCCGCGTAGCGGGTCAGTGCCCCGATTCCAGTTGCGAGTCAGCGTGTACGCCCCGTGTACCAAGGGGGGTACGCCTAGCGTACTCCCTCTGTTGGGTTTTTCATTTTGGGCCTTAGGGATTGGGCTGTTATTGGGCTGCTGGATTTTGGGTTGTGACTGGACATTATGGATAGAGTATTGTGGACCCATTAGTTGTATTGGACCATGGGTCTAGGCCCATTTGGTAAGGTGGGCCCAATTTATTAAATTGGGCCAATAGTGGGCTTTGCTTCGGACTATTGGACTTTGGGCCATTAGTGGGCTTGAGAGTTTATCCAGTGTTGGGCCGGAATGAGTTAAGGGTAAATTGGTCAATTTATCCCTGGAAGGGTATTGTGCTTAGTCTAATGATTATCTGTGCTATGATGGCTAGTTCGGGATTTTCGGTGAGGCGGTGATTCGGGAATCTGCTTCTTCAGTTCAGAGTTTCGGTAGTGCGAGGTGAGTTATCCTCACTATATCAACAGGGTCTAAGGCACCAAGGCCGACCCTTTATCGGATTGAGATCCGGGTATTTGTTGTTATGTTATTGCTTTGATATGTTTGCATCCTGGTAGCTAGGATGGTATATGTTAGAGACCTGGTTAAGGTCGGTATCCTGTTATGTAGAGTGGTGCCATGCTAGTGACCGGTTAGGTCAGTATCCTGGTTAGGATGATGATATGTTATGTGATCTGCTAGATCGGCTTGTTGACTGTGAATTGTTATATGATTGTATGTTTATGTGCACATGGTTATTGGACTGGGGTTGGGTTGAGGCGGGTCCTGCTTTGTGCTGTAGGCCAAGATACCCAGGGCGGACCGGTTGTCCCGAAGGCCCAGCGAGCGGTTCGGATATGCTGTAGGCCTCAAGAGGGCGGACCAGACGTGCCGAGGCTCGGATAGTGGACCAGGCCGACTGAAGGCCCGGTGCGGGCGGACCAGTCATACTGTAGACTCAGAGAGTGGACCAGGTGGATTAAAGGCCCGGAGCGGGTGGACTAATCACACTGTAGACTCGATGTATATGGCCAGACTCGGAGGGTGGATGTGACATCCCCAAAATCACGGCCAGAAAAGACCGGTTTGTTTATGCTTTGTTTAAGAATCAGAGTTACATTTTAAATGAAAGTGTTGCGGAAGTTGTCCCAAAACAAAAATATGATAAAGATTTATCAAAAGCATTTCCATAGAAATGTATTTCATTAAAAGACTCGGGATGTCATGTTCGTACAGATCAAAAGCATAAACAGTACAATATAAGCCTTACTACATTATTTCATATCTACAGGCCTATATCCGTAATCCCTCGTCCAAAACATCACACCTATGCTCATGCGCCACTACCTGTAATACATAAAACTGAGTGGGTCAGGCTTGGGAGCCTGGTGAGCACATAGGGTTTTCAACCCACAATAAATAAGTTTATTAATTTCATCGATCAACAATAACCCGATTACCCGTTCCCGTTATCCTCACTTTACGTCCCTAAACACCTATCATAAGGGACCTAGCCTAAGGATCATCATCGGGATGGACACTACTACTAAGGGGATTCCTCAGCAATAAATGTCCTAAAGGCAACCATGTGGGGGATGGAGTACACCGGTGAACATATCCTTCACAAACACCTACAGGTTGCGAGCCTGCTAGTGTTCCACTGGATTGTCTAGAAGAGTCCGTGGTCGTCATCCATACTCCGCTAGATGACAGAATCAACAACATCAACATCGAGGCCTCTCATCATTTTATCACACATCACCTATTGCATCTACCTATGTTTTACCCCAACATTTTCGTAGATATAAAATACATATACAGTTTAAATCATTGAAAACATGTATAACAACGTTCATCTAGCATAGATAGCAAGTATTCAGATAATATGCACACATAGCACGTAATTTATATAAAATACTTCATATCTATGTGTAAGTTGAAAGTAACTATGCACTCACTTGTTAAGGTGATGATTCCAAAATCGGGCAGCGCTTGCTTCTAACAATTCTATTTTCCTTCGACGAAACCTAGCATTATTATCGCTAAATTTTAGTCTAATATTTACCGTGACCAACTATTAGTCTTAGTATTATTATTATTATATAAGCGTTAAACAATATTTTCCAACCACTATGTACAGACAGGGGCCAGACATAAAACACCGGAGGGCAGGACCATTTTGGCATATAGCACTTCTGAAATCCAACAACCCTATGCGGCCCTTTAAACCAGATTCCCCGTACCGCGAGTAGTTAAAAAAATATATTATAACGACACTTATATAAGTTATAATAATAGCTCAAATATTTATTATAAGTTCATAATAACAATACTAATTTTAAATATAAGCTATATTAAAATAAGGTAAGCATAACTTACTTACAAGGGGGTTTTAGCTAGGAGTCGGGCTCTGCAGGGGCAGAACTTCGTCGCTGAATCTTTCTAAGAAAGATTCGTGCAGCGCTTCAGCGCTCACCTTACTATACTAAGCTACAGAAAGAGAAGTCGAATCACGAGGGACCGAAATGCTCGGGGGATAAGGAGAGAAAGACTCTTGAATCAAGAGAATGGTGCAAGAAATATGAGAGCCCAAGGCTCTTATTTATACTAATTGAATTTTCAAAAACTACCCTCCATAATTACTTAATGACCTTTTAGTTATATAAACAACTAAACACCCCTCTATAATACTATTATAAATGGATTTAATGATATTTGTACTAAACTAATGTCGAAAGAACTCAACATTAGTCTTATAATGACCGCATCGTCGATACCTTTCTAATGATATATACATATGTATATATATGTGTACGTATACATGATTTATACTTTATTTTAATACGTAAATATGCTATTATAATTTGTAACTCGTTCATACGAACTCCGTTTTTGACGTTCTTTATATCCACGCGTAGGTGAAGACGTACTCTACAACTTTCGTTTAGACTCCGTCGGCTAATTTTGACTTTATTTTTAAAGTTATATTTTTAACAAGCCGGGACAGGATTGGTCTGTTTAAAATCTCATAACTTCTTCATACGAAGTCAGATTTGGGGGTTCTTTTTATCGATGTTCTTAGTTTAACATATTCTACGACTTTCGTTTAGATCACTAAGGCTAAATCTCGCTCTATCGTAAATTCACTATTCACGCTTCCCGGTATCGTGCCGGTTCTGTCGTGAAACTTCGACGGGTCATAACTTCTTCGTTATAACTCGGATTTCGGCGTTCCTTATATGCACGGAAACCTTGAGACATATTCTACAACTTTATGTAGAGATATCGGGATTATCTCACACTTTAATTTTGACGCTCATTTTTATTCTTTATTAATTATACATTTATAATTAAATAATAAACACATATAATTCACATAATACTCAAATATTTCATCTTTATTACTTCAAAAAGAGTTACAAGAGTTGACCTAGACTATTACATTGACAAAAATGCTTAGCCCTGAAACCCGGGCGTTACAATTCTCTCCTCCTTAGGATGATTCCGTCCCGGAATCATGCATCAGCAAACAGATGTGGATAGCGACTCATCATGTCATCCTTTGTTTCCCAAGTGAGATTCGGCCCATTCGAATGTTTCCATCGGACTAGCACCAAGTCGACCATCTTGCGTCGTAACTTCTTAGTCTTACGGTCAACAATTGCCTCAGGCTCTTCGATCAACCTTTTATTTTCATCCATCCTTAACTCTGAGATTGGAATTATGTCGGGAACATCTCCCGTGAATTTCCTCAAATAACACACATGGAAGGTGTTATTAATACCATTGAGTTCTTCGGGCAATTCCAGCTTGTAAGCTTGGTTCCCTATCTTCTAAAGAACTTTGAACGGTCCAATAAACCTTGGACTCAACTTTCCTCGTTTCCCAAATCGTATAAGTCCCTTCCACGGTGAGACTTTAAGCAAAACGGAATCCCCAACTTCGAAAGTTATCGGTCGTCTTTTCTTGTCAGCATAGCTCTTCTGACGATCCTGGGCTGCTAACATCCTTTCCCTAATCACCTTCAACTTCTCAGCAGTCTCATGGACTATCTCGGGGCCCATAAACTGCTTCTCTCCGGCTTCAAGCCAACAAGACGGCGTACGACACTTCTACCCATACAAGGCTTGATAAGGAGCCATCTTGATGCTCGAGTGAAAACTATTGTTGTAGGAAAATTCTACCAGAGGTAAGTGCTCGTCCCAATTCCCTTGGAATTCGAGGGTACATGCTCTCAGCATATCTTCCAGCGTCTAAATCGTTCTTTCGCTCTGACCATCAGTTTGCGGATGATAAGCAGTACTCAAACACAACTTTGTACCTAACTCCTCTTGTAGACTCCTCCAAAACCTTGACGTGAAACGACTATCACGTAAGCATTTGCGAGCTTATCCATAGACCACTTCTCGTTGGCTGCTATGAAGTGTGCACTCTTGGTGAAACGATCCACGACTACCCAAATCATGTCGTGACCGTTCTTCGTCCTGGACAGTTTAGTCACAAAATCCATGGTGATGTCTTCCCATTTACCCATGGGTACAGGTAAAGGTTCCAAACTCCCATACGGTTTCTGATGTTATGCCTTAACCCTCGCACATGTTACGCAATCGGCCACATACTTCGCAACATCGAGCTTCATCGTCGGCCACCAGTAGTAGGGTTTTAGGTCCCTATACATTTTAGTGCTACCGGGATGAATCGAGTACATGGTCTTGTGTGCTTCTTCCATCAGAAGATCTCTTATTCCTCCTGTCTTAGGTACCCAAATTCGATCTTGGATACCTTCAGTCCTCGACTGTTTGTACCAAACACTAACGTTCTTCCCAAACGTTCTTCCTTTCGATTATTTTTCTCTAAAGCTTCTTCTTGAGCTTTCCTGATACTTTCCACAATCGTCGAGACGACTTCAATTCTTAACGCTCTTGGCCTTTTCCTTTCCAGATTGACTTTCCGACTGAGAGCATCAGCAACAATATTTTCTTTACCTGGGTGGTAAAGTATCTCACAGTCGTAGTCCTTGAGAAGTTCTAGCCAGCGTCGTTGCCTCATGTTCAACTCCTTCTGATTAAAGAGATACTGGAGACTCTTATAATCAGTGAAGAGCTTGCACTTCGTGCCGTAGAGGTAATGCCTCCATATCTTTAAGGCAAAAACTACCGCTGCCAACTCCATATCATGAGTGGGGTAGTTCTTTTCGTGCTCTTTCAATTGTCGAGATGCGTATGCTATCACCTTTTCTCTTTGGGTCAGAACACAACCCAACCCAACTCCAGAAGCGTCACTATAAACCGCGAAATCTTCGACTCCATCGGGTAGAGAAAGTATCGGTGCTTCACATAACTTCTTCTTTAGCTTCTCGAATGCCTCATCGTGTTTCTCACTCCACGTATACGTAGCTCCTTTATGAGTCAAAGCTGTTAATGGAGCAGCTATCGAAGAAAAGCCTTGGATAAATCGTCGATAATATCCGGCTAATCCTAGAAAGCTTCGAATCTCCGTGGTACTCTTTGAACGTTCCCACTTCATTACAGCCTCGATCTTTGCGGGGTCAACCATTATTCCCTCCTGGTTAACAACATGACCCAAGAATTGGACTTCCCGTATCCAAAAGTCGCATTTGGAGAACTTTGCAAAAAGCTTCTCCTTCTTCAACACTTCTAATACTTCCCGTAGATGCTTGCCATGCTCCTCTTGGCTTTTCGAGTAGATGAGAATGTCGTCGATGAACACTATCACGGATTTATCGAGGAATGGTTTACAAACCCTATTCATCAAATCCATGAATGCTACGAGAGCATTGGTTAGCCCGAATGACATAACCAAGAACTCGTAGTGTCCATATCTCGTTCTGAATGCAGTCTTCTCAATATCCTGCTTTCTCACCTTTAGCTGATGATATCCTGACCTAAGATCGATCTTTGAGAAGTAGCTCGAACCTTGCAGCTGATCGAATAGGTCATCAATCCTCGGCAATGGATACTTGTTCTTCACCGTTGCCTTATTCAGCTCTCGTTAGTCTATACACATTCTCATACTTCCGTCCTTCTTCTTCACGAATAACACCGGAGCTCCCCAGGGTGATGAACTAGGTCGAATAAAACCGTTGTCCAACAGCTCCTGAAATTGCGTCATGAGCTCCTTCATCTCCGTCGATGCTAATCGGTAAGGTGCCTTTGCTATCGGTGTTGTTCCTG
This sequence comes from Lactuca serriola, assembly GCF_051521515.1. Classification (NCBI taxonomy): domain Eukaryota; kingdom Viridiplantae; phylum Streptophyta; class Magnoliopsida; order Asterales; family Asteraceae; genus Lactuca; species Lactuca serriola. The sequence continues at coordinate 34,023,878 of NC_136414.1, read as the reverse complement.
GTAACAAGTCTATACGAAACTCCACTTGCCTATCAGGTGGTAATCCGGGAAGATCTTCGGGAAAGACTTCCGGATAATCACACACAACCGGTATATTCTGCACCTCTTTCTTCTCCTTCTTGGCATCGATTACGAATGCCAAGTATGATGCACATCCTTTGGACAAACATTTCCTGGCTTTCATCAGGGAGATGATTCCAGAATTCACTCTGCGTTTGTCCCCATACACCATAAATGATTCTTTTCCGGGTGGGTTTACCTTTACTATCTTCTTTCGGCATTGAATCTCAGCATCGTTGGCACTAAGCCAATCCATACCCAAAACGATGTCGAAACCGTTTAACTCTATGGGTAATAGCTCTTCGTGGAATTCGTTTCCGTTTAGGTCAATGACGATGTTCCTAATACGATTACTAACAGGTACGAATTTGCCACTGGCAACTTCTACAATCAGGGCATTATCTAGTTTTTCTACAGGCAATGCTAATTTCCCACCAAATTTATGCGACACAAAGGAGTAGTTGGCTCCGGAATCAAATAGTATATTTGCAGGCAAACCATTTACAAGAAAGGTACCTGAAGCGACGTCTGCTGCCTCCTTTGCAGCCTCGAGCGTCATCTGGAAGGCTCTCTCCTTCGGCTTCGGCGGTATGTTGGGTCTTCCTGTCTCCTTCTTCTTCGGGCAGTCCTTCAAAATGTGCCCTTCTTCATTGCACCCATAACAGGCTTTCTGGTTGAGGGTGCATTCATTGGCGTAGTGCCCAGGCTTTCCGCACTTGTAACAAGTGACCCCTCCGTCACACTTCCCAGAGTGCTTCTTCTTGCACTTGTCACACCACTTCGCTTCTGATCCTCCTCCCCTCGAACCAGACTTCGAGAATCTACTCTTCTTGTTGGACTTCGAGGATCCATTGAACTTCCGTTTCTCACCAACCTCAACCCTCTCCAGACCTCTTTCCTTTTGTTGGGTCTCCACGTTCTTAGCTGCTCGAACAGCTGATTTTAGAGTGGTTGCCATCTTGACTGTTAGGCCAAAGTCAGCCAGCAGTCCGTTTGCGAATTTCTCAATTTTGGAAAGTTCGGTTGGCACTAGGTATGGAAACAACTTCATCTTTTCCATAAATGCAACAGCATAGTCATCGATGCTCATTCTCCCCTTCTTCAAATTTTGGAACTCATTGTTCAGATCAATCGGGTCTATCTCTGAATAGTAATGCGCCTTCAGTTGTTCCAAGAACTCATCCCATGACATTTTCAGAGCTTCTCCCCGTGGCATTGTATCTGCCAATAGCTTCCACCAGCTCAAGACTCCAGTTTTCAATTGTCTCACAGCGAAGACAGTCTTCTGCTTCTCGCTGCAGTCGCAGCTCTCAAACACCATCTCCATCTCGGAGATCCAGTCCATAATCTCAACAGGCTTTGGGCTTCCTGAGAGACTTGGTGGTTTCGCACCCAAGAAATTTTTGTACATCCGCCCATCCTTGTTGTTTCTCCCTTCTGGGCCATCCTTTTGCTCACCTTGAGCCCCTACTTGACTCACTTGGCGGCTATAGTTCCCTTCCTCAGATGGCTCGGGAACTGGCTCCGTCGGTTCAACATGTATGGTAGGTTCGTCCCTATTTTCGTGGAGCATCCGTCTCATTTCTTCCCATTGTTCAGCTAGCATAGCCTGAATCATGGCTTGAACTCCAGCCATGGTGACTGGCTCAGGTGCAACTTCTTCAACAACAGGTATTTGCTGAACCACTGGGGGTTGGTTCCTACCTCCATTTGCGTTCACGTTTCCGCTACGGGTCCTTGCCATCTTGATCTATACACCGAATAAGGTGAATTTAGATCTTTATTTAGGATAGACGTTTTAAATCGTCCTTATCACTCCGAAACGTTTACATGCTAGTTCTAATATCGTAGTCGTACGTTTAGAATCCTAAACACATAAGGTTTCCAGATCCGGTCGGCAACAGACCATAGATCCGAACAATTAACAGCATATTATGCACAAAGCATTTAGCACATAAAAGCATTTTAGGCACAATTCCTAAAATAAGCTAGTGCTCACACCTCACAATCATCGCTTAGCATTCTAAGTTTAAGTCTAGAAATCCTACAAATTCCTAGTTCGCTTAAACTAATGCTCTGATACCAACTGTGACATCCCCAAAATCACGGCCAGAAAAGACCGGTTTGTTTATGCTTTGTTTAAAAATCAGAGTTACATTTTAAATGAAAGTGTTGCGGAATTTGTCCCAAAACAAAAATATGATAAAGATTTATCAAAAGCATTTCCATAGAAATGTATTTCATTAAAAGACTCGGGATGTCATGTTTGTACAGATCAAAAGCATAAACAGTACAATATAAGCCTTACTACATTATTTCATATCTACAGGCCTATATCCGTAATCTCTCGTCCAAAACATCACACCTATGCTCATGCGCCACTACCTGTAATACATAAAACTGAGTGGGTCAGGCTTGGGAGCCTGGTGAGCACATAGGGTTTTCAACCCACAATAAATAAGTTTATTAATTTCATCGATCAACAATAACCCGATTACTCGTTCCCGTTATCCTCACTTTACGTCCCTAAACACCTATCATAAGGGACCTAGCCTAAGGATCATCATCGGGATGGACACTACTACTAAGGGGATTCCTCAGCAATAAATGTCCTAAAGGCAACCATGTGGGGGATGGAGTACACCGGTGAACATATCCTTCACAAACACCTACAGGTTGCGAGCCTGCTAGTGTTCCACTGGATTGTCTAGAAGAGTCCGTGGTCGTCATCCATACTCCGCTAGATGACAGAATCAACAACATCAACATCGAGGCCTCTCATCATTTTATCACACATCACCTATTGCATCTACCTATGTTTTACCCCAACATTTTCGTAGATATAAAATACATATACAGTTTAAATCATTGAAAACATGTATAACAACGTTCATCTAGCATAGATAGCAAGTATTCAGATAATATGCACACATAGCACGTAATTTATATAAAATACTTCATATCTATGTGTAAGTTGAAAGTAACTATGCACTCACTTGTTAAGGTGATGATTCCAAAATCGGGCAGCGCTTGCTTCTAACAATTCTATTTTCCTTCGACGAAACCTAGCATTATTATCGCTAAATTTTAGTCTAATATTTACCGTGACCAACTATTAGTCTTAGTATTATTATTATTATATAAGCGTTAAACAATATTTTCCAACCACTATGTACAGACAGGGGCCAGACATAAAACACCGGAGGGCAGGACCATTTTGGCATATAGCACTTCTGAAATCCAACAACCCTATGCGGCCCTTTAAACCAGATTCCCCGTACCGCGAGTAGTTAAAAAAATATATTATAACGACACTTATATAAGTTATAATAATAGCTCAAATATTTATTATAAGTTCATAATAACAATACTAATTTTAAATATAAGCTATATTAAAATAAGGTAAGCATAACTTACTTACAAGGGGGTTTTAGCTAGGAGTCGGGCTCTGCAGGGGCAGAACTTCGTCGCTGAATCTTTCTAAGAAAGATTCGTGTAGCGCTTCAGCGCTCACCTTACTATACTAAGCTACAGAAAGAGAAGTCGAATCACGAGGGACCGAAATGCTCGGGGGATAAGGAGAGAAAGACTCTTGAATCAAGAGAATGGTGCAAGAAATATGAGAGCCCAAGGCTCTTATTTATACTAATTGAATTTTCAAAAACTACCCTCCATAATTACTTAATGACCTTTTAGTTATATAAACAACTAAACACCCCTCTATAATACTATTATAAATGGATTTAATGATATTTGTACTAAACTAATGTCGAAAGAACTCAACATTAGTCTTATAATGACCGCATCGTCGATACCTTTCTAATGATATATACATATGTATATATATGTGTACGTATACATGATTTATACTTTATTTTAATACGTAAATATGCTATTATAATTTGTAACTCGTTCATACGAACTCCGTTTTTGACGTTCTTTATATCCACGCGTAGGTGAAGACGTACTCTACAACTTTCGTTTAGACTCCGTCGGCTAATTTTGACTTTATTTTTAAAGTTATATTTTTAACAAGCCGGGACAGGATTGGTCTGTTTAAAATCTCATAACTTCTTCATACGAAGTCAGATTTGGGGGTTCTTTTTATCGATGTTCTTAGTTTAACATATTCTACGACTTTCGTTTAGATCACTAAGGCTAAATCTCGCTCTATCGTAAATTCACTATTCACGCTTCCCGGTATCGTGCCGGTTCTGTCGTGAAACTTCGACGGGTCATAACTTCTTCGTTATAACTCGGATTTCGGCGTTCCTTATATGCACGGAAACCTTGAGACATATTCTACAACTTTATGTAGAGATATCGGGATTATCTCACACTTTAATTTTGACGCTCATTTTTATTCTTTATTAATTATACATTTATAATTAAATAATAAACACATATAATTCACATAATACTCAAATATTTCATCTTTATTACTTCAAAAAGAGTTACAAGAGTTGACCTAGACTATTACATTGACAAAAATGCTTAGCCCTGAAACCCGGGCGTTACAGTGGACCAGGTGGACTGTTGGCCGGTGCGGCGGACCAGTCACACAGTAGACCCGAATTGCATGGTTGTTCTGTGATCGGATATGATATGGCATGTTATGCGTGTATGGTATTTGTGGTTGGTATTTTGGGGATATCTCACTAAGCTTTCGGGCTTACAGTTGTGGTTTAATGTTTTTCAGGTTCTTCAGGAGACCATGGCAAGGCAAAGGCGTGATCGCACCGCTCCTCATGTTTATGTTGTGGTGTGATTTTGGGAATACTCTAAATCATTTGTATTGAAAACCTTTTGTAATAATTTAATGAAATCGGGTTGTTTTTGAAAAGTTAAAATTGGTTGCAATTTTTATGGTCGTTACACTAGCATATTATGAAGCTCTTATACTACAAAGTACTAGTTAGATGACATACCTTTTGATGTAGATTGATGTCTTCAAGCTTTAAGAGCTTAGCCCCAATAGTGTGGAAGCCTCAAGTGGAATCACAAATCACCAAAACACCTTGGAAGACTTTAGAGAATATGAATACTTGGTTCTCTCTAGTGAAATCGGCTAGCCCTTCTTAGTGTAACCACACTAGTCCTCATTTCACCAACCAAGGACATCTTTATATAGTATGGATACTAAGGTTAAACCCATGACCTTTCATTTCATATGATCCATGGGTTAAACACTCCATGCACTATCCATGAAAGCTTAGCCCAACCTAAATGAACTTGGCCCATTCCATATATATAAGAGTCCATATTTAATTAGTTCATTTTGATCACTTAATTAATTATAAATTAATTCTTGATCAATACTAATTAAATAATATGATTATATATTAATATATTAGAACTTATAATATATTAATATTAATCATAAATATACTATTCTCAAAAGACTATCCATATAAATTGTGTCGGTGAAGTGCAACCCAAATGGACCATGCCGGGTCGGGTCAAGTACATACCAAATATAGTTATGGACTTAGACATTAATCCAACAGTCTCCCACTTGGATAAGTCTAAAACTATTATTCAGTATGACTTCAAAACCTAACTGGCAATCGTAGCTCTTAAAGCTGCTGTCGAACTCTGATCTTGTCAACGAACTTGTCCATTAGATAAGGGATCATATATTCCTCCATTATAGATATCATATGGACTGAGACATGGATTATAATCATTCTCTCTGTCCATTTGTTGTTTCCTGATTTCCGATTCATGACGACTGACTGATTGAACAAATCAATTCAGTCCTGGCTTGGCCAAGCACTCACATGTGTCATCATTAAATCATCGAGGGGCCCACAGATATCGCTTTTATCCCGAAGGTAAAAGGAATGGATAAACTTTGACTCATATGGCTTGTTCTACTACTTGTTGAATCATACAAAAAGGCACGTTTTATAACACCGAGTTACCGAATGCGTTTTCGTGCAATCAATGTACAACCAACTCATAGTAACAACTCATATCTCTAGGTTTGAAGAATATAAGATATTATCGTCTCATGATCACTTGTGATAAAATCCATGAAGTGATTCCAATGAGCGCGAGTTGAATCCAATACTCAGAACTTATGAGCACTCATGAGTGTTGTAGCCCTTTGTCCAACATCTTAGACCTCTACAAGCCAACCCATGACAGTCTTGATTCATATCTACTTCCAATATATGACCGACTGTGGATGGTTTGAATAACTTAGTCATTCCGGAAGAATAACCTAGTTTATTCTGGAAGTCAAAACATGCAAAGTGAAACACAAGAATAAATGAATCAAATATGGTATCAAACCCTATGAATATAAATAAACACTTTTATTTATCACCATACTGAATACTCATTATTCATTGTTTCGGTTTTATCAACTTTATACTTGAATTAAAACACTAGTTGTACCATGCTCCAAGCATGTACACTATGTTTTCTAAACACTAGTCATGCCACACACCAAGTATGCATACTATGTTTGACTATGATCTTTACTTTGCGAAATAGACTAGTTGAACATAACTTCAATGATTCTCATTTCACAGTCCCAATTCCTTACTGCAAATGCAAGAATTCCAAATTCATGCCATTTACTGAAATCTGTTAGATTCTAAACTTATATGCATTGATCCTCTTGTAATGATTATGCACAAATTCACTTGGCAACAATCATTACAGAGTATTCCAAAGGAGATCAACTCCTTGGAAACATCATTCTTACATTAAGTTTCTTAATCTTACACAGATTTATTGAACAACTACCACCTATGGGATCACTTCCATATTCCCCTTTTGACTATCACTTCTGAACAAGAGTTGCCTCTTTCCAGAATATGTCAATATGGTCCTTCCAGAATTAATACTATACTTCCAACTGTCCTTGAGCAACCAATCTTTGGTAAACCTTAGATTGTCCTCGACAATTGCTTAATCATTTTAGTCATATCCAATTCTAGACCTTTTCCCTTCTTAACGTCCCAGGCATTTGGAAAATTTTAGAAAGGATGAATATAGCACATGTAATTGATCCTATATCCGAAGCATATGGGACACGATTCATGATGTTTCACATAAAGACTAAACCAGTCTTTTGCTATAATATTTCCATTTCTATTTGCCAAGTTCTCATAATTCAGATTATGAAAGGGATGCCGTAATCATAATCGAATTTTAGAACGCAAATAATGAACCCATATATATAATTTCCTTATGTTGAGCCATTCCAACATGAAATTCATATATATTCTTGACTAAATACGATTAAGACCTCAATCTAAGCTTTTAGATTTGAGATGAAGTATAATATCCTCTCCCTTAATTATAGCAAAACAACTTTTTCCCAATTGAGACCTTTTGTTTTTCTATAATTAACATTGCTAACTTGCAACCTTTATCATAATTATCATGCTCCCACTAACATGATGATTAATTAGCATAACACTTATGCTCCCACTAGCCTTGACATGTACCCAGAAATCAACTGGACTTCTAGAAATCAATACTTTATTGACTTTCTTACCAAAGTTCAGATTTCTGATACTAGATTGCCTTGATAAGACTTTATCAAAATCATACACCTCTCTTAGATAGCTCACAAGTGTGTCTAAACAATTTCAGAACTATGAAAATGGATGTCGTAATCATAGTCTCAATTGTTTAGACCTTTTTCCATTTCTCATAAGTCAATGTTAGTGTGCTGGTTAACCACGCACGCTCCACTAACGACTTTGAGAACTGCAAAAGTCACAATTGCTATGTACTTAAAATCTACTTAGTGAAAGAGTTTCCTTACCATCATTTTCATGAATCGAAGAGAAACCTTATGACACTTAGATCTTATGGTGTAAGTGTTCATATCCATGTGAATTTGTCAACACCATAATCACTAGACTAGGTTAGTGACAAATCCTAACTCATATGGATTGAACTTGTGCAATCTTATCTTCTTACCACCTGGCAGCTCAAGGGTCTGCCATTGCTTCTAAGTAGCTATCCAAACAATTGAGAACAGGAAGAACTCAAATGTATATCCAACTTAACTGGAAAGGGCACAGAAATGTCAACACGATATGTTATAAACCTCTAGTTGTGTGCTAGTGATGAAATACAAGTTTTTTTGTTCTTGATTACTTCTTGAAACCCTTTCAAGATCTTTTAGACTCCCACTGTCTCCTTGACCTATAAGACTTTCTTGCCAAGTATTCAAGAGATAGTGTGGATTCTAATCAAGACAGACACTTAACACAATTAGCCTTAGCTGGTCTTTGTTTTATCCAAAACATCACAACTTACCAATTTCAAATGTACAAGAGTAGAAAACTTTTACTCTTACATTTGATAAGTGTTTTAAACCTTCTTTAAGACATGTCACTCAAATTACAATCTTAGATTATAACTCTATGAATTGTTTTGGAATGAAGTATGAATCATCTTCTTGATTTAACCACTTCAACAATTCATAACTCCTCTTCTTAACTATCAGAATGTACTTAGAGGATGAATTATGATAAGGTCTCAAAATCATTAAGATGATTTTAAAACATGATACTAAAGTACTCTCCCATCTTTTCAGATTTGAGAAACTTTTATCCTTCTGCCTAATTTGATTCTTCTTATTCGTTCTGTCATACATTGAAAATTTTCCAATGTTTCAGAATTACACTTAAGCTTGTAAGTATAATCATATTTACTAAACCTTAGTAAATCATGACGAATAGTCTTATCCATCTTTTGTGGTGGACTTTGACAAGTGCACAAGAAAGTGTACTTGATCCCTTAGTCCTTCTCTTGACTCACACATCCATGTGAACAAGCAGTTAGTCTTAATTTTCCAATGCTTGAAAGTTCTCATTCATCATACTATACAACTTGCATGATTCCAAGTTTCTGTCCAATTGAAACTTGGGTGATGAGAATCTTTCCTTATTTGGTAAATTTTGACACTACCACAAATGAAGGAATCAAATTCATATTTCCAATATTGCTATAAACATACAAACATCAACTTTTCATGAATGCCATTGTAAGGAGATAAAATAAAGTAAAACAAACTTTTATTTATTTTAAAATGCGAAAAAAAAACTTTTCCTTACAATGCAACATAAAATGAAAACTATGTTATTACTTGTTTCCTAGCAATCTATCATAACTCCTAAGAGTAGCTCAAGAATCCAATCATCAATCAAGCGATAGAAATCCATCTTCACGATCAGATTCAACATACTCTTTCTTTAAGTTTCCTTCACTTTTCCTTTGATTCTTAAACATCAACATATGACCCAGTCACATCTTGTAATAAGAATCTCATAATAGAAACTTAATCGAGCTAGATAGTGGACTTTACCTGAAATAAAGTCAAACTTATTGACTTTACCATCCTAAGGTAAGTTTGGCAGCTTCGTAACCAAAGCCCCTTCCTTTGGCAATAGAAACATATGGACCCTTAGGTAATAGTACATGGGACTATCTCAGACTTAGCCTTTCTCTTTACCATTTGGTCAACCAAGTTGACTATGGCCAATCCCTTTTTATTGGGAAGAGAATGCATTTCTGGATTTCCTGTGTCACTATTGTCATTGTCCATAAAGTTTTGGGAAGTTGATCTCCTAATCAAATTTGCTTTACTAGTACACTAAATCATTTCTGATTTAGCAGCACCAAGCAAATAGATAAGATCATTAAGGGTCTTGTCATAGTCTATTTCATAGGAGTCCCAAAGGAACTCACTATGTGACTTAGAAAGTGATTAAACCACTAACTTTCTCAAGACTTTGACACCCAACTCTCTCGGCTTGTCAGTATGTGACTTCATCTCCAAGATGTGATCACACCTAGACCTTGCCTTGCCAATAGGGTTTGAGTGACCTTGAACTTGTGGGTTAGGGAGAATAATTGGAGGAGGTGGAGGAAATGAAGTTCCAAGAGATTTGGGAAGATCATAGATGTCTGAACTAGACATATTTTGGGAGATATTCAAGATAGTTGATTTAAAGTCCTTAATATAACACCCAATATGAAATATTAAGGCTAGGATCCAACAAACTATTTTATAACTTGGAAGAGGGATGTCGTAATCCAAGCTATAGAATATTTGAAGGTAGGTATATGACGATTCACCAATTTCCACCATGAAAACGAAATAATTTATTAGGTTTTAATTGGATTTGAAACTCCTAGATCTTTGAGATTCATTGAACTTTCAATGGCATGTTTCAATCTTGAGTGTGCCCTTCAGGTTTTGTGACTGGGATGCCGAGGATCACAAAACAAGGTGTGAAGTAACCATGCAAATTACATGGTTCCCTTAAGTGTTTACCCCTCAATCGATGTGCTGGTTAACCACACACGCTCCATCGATACTATGATAAACATTAAGTTACCCTTTGCCTACCTTGTTAAATACGAGTTAGTGTGCCGGTTAACCACACACGCTCCACTAACCGACTTAAACAAAGTGCAAAGTGTAATTTCATGGATTAGCACCTTATTCACATTTTCCTAAGTAACTAAGATTGGGTATTTATAAAAGGTTTAGTTACTTAGTATTTATCATTAATACTTGTAATGAAGGGAGAATTATAGTCCTTGTCCTACCCGTTCGGCTAACGACCCTCCACCAGTCAAGGAAGCGGTGGGTGAGAGTGGACACCCATTAAACTACCATTTTATAGGCAGTAACCTTATACCCCCTTATAGACCGGCTTCGTGAATGAGGCCTACTAACCGTAAGACTGACTTGCTCTTATATATATATATATATATATATATATATATATATATATATATATATTAACCTATAATATTATAAAGTATAAGGGTTGAATTTTAACTTTTAAAATTCTAAGGGCTAAACTTGGAATTAAAGTATTCATAAGAGAAAATTTTTCAAATTCCAAAACTTGAGGGCAAGTTTCGTAACTTTCAAAACTTTTCTATTCCATAACTTATGTGTTTAAAGTAGTTTTAATTAAAAAACTCTTCAAGTTCCGTAAGTTGAGGACAAGTTATGGAAGACTTTAAACTAATAAAAGAATTAACTTTTCTTTATTTTATAACTTACGGAATTAATTAAGGTTACACATTTTATTACTTAATGAAGTGACTCTTGAACTTCCATAACTTGAGGACAAGTTATGGAGTCATAAAACCATTCAATGAGACAAGACTCTTCATTTTTGTAACCATTGCCAACTTTTATGAGTTTTATGAAACTTAAATGTGACCTTTCATGTAACTTGAGGACAAGTTACACAAACACATTTTAGAATCATCTCTTAGATTAAAATGGATTGAAAACAACTATTCAATTAACTTTTCTATTAATCTAAGCAACTCATAAGAACAAGATAATTCAAATCAATTTTTTTCATGTAATTAGTCTAAAATTTAAACTAATACAAAACATGAATGTATTGACAATTATCTTTGAAATTGGATTAGCATGAACATTACCACATCAAAAACAAGTTTATAAGTCCAAAAACATCTTAGGGTAATGTTCCTAGTCCAATTCCAGCCAAAAACGTCGAATATATGTTGTCTGGGGGTCCAACTCGTCGAGTGCACGAACCAACTAGGCGAGTCTGCTGGTCAGACAGCAACAAAACTCGATTTTTCAGCTTCTATTGCAAGTATTGCAAGAAAACAAGCCTAGACTCTGATACCACTATTGGGTTTTTAGCATTCTAACACTCCTATGGTGTACATGCAACCCTATAAACCTTGGATCTATGTTTTCTCTATTATACATGCAAATAAGAACTTTCCAAGGCTTTAATCCTAACTAGCATATTATGAAGCTCTTATACTACAAAGTATTAGTTAGATGACATACCTTTTGATGTAGCTTGATGTCTTCAAGCTTTAAGAGCTTAGCCCCAATAGTGTGGAAGCCTCAAGTGTAATCACAAATCACCAAAACACCTTGGAAGACTTTAGAGAATCTGAGTACTTGGTTCTCTCTAGTGAAATCGGCTAGCCCTTCTTAGTGTAACCACACCAGTCCTCATTTCACCAACCAAGGACATCTTTATATAGTATGGATACTAGGGTTAAACCCATGACCTTTAATTTCATATGATCCATGGGTTAAACACTCCATGGACTATCCATGAAAGGTTAGCCCAACCTAAATGAACTTGGCCCATTCCATATATAGAAGAGTCCATATTTAATTAGTTCATTTTGATCACTTAATTAGTTATAAATTAATTCTTGATCAATACTAATTAAATAATATGATTATATATTAATATATTAGAGCTTATAATATATTAATATAAATCATAAATATACTATTCTCAAAAGACTATCCATATAAATTGTGTCGGTGAAGTGCAACCCAAATGGACCATGTCGGGTCGGGTCAAGTACATACCAAATATAGTTATGGAATTAGACATTAATCCAACAGGTTGTTGATAAGAGATCGAGGGGCCAGCAAGATTAGGGCCGCTGTGGCAAGTGCGGCAGGACGCACGATGGGGCGTGCAGGGTAGGTGGTTCTGGCTACTTTAACTGCGACCAGACGGGTCATATCAGCAAAGATTGTACTACTGCCACCATCACCACCCTGGTATCTGATCTAATTTGCTTTAATTGAAATCAGAGGGGCCACAAGAAGGCTCATTGTTCGAGTTTGACTGCAGCAGGACTGGTGTCAGCACCCGCTCCTGCGACTCTACGGATTACTGACAGCCGCCAGGGCAAGGTGGATGCACCTGTGGTGAAGAGCTGGGATTTTCAGTTGATGGTGGAGGAGGCTCGCCATATCTCTTTATTTATATTGAATTTCTTACTTATAATTATGTGTTTTATTTTTAGGATCGTTCCTTGTGAACGTTATTTCTGCTTTGGTATTGTTTGATTCGGGGGCTACCTGATCGTTTTTATCTCTTGCGCTTAGCAAGTGGTTTGATGGAGCTCCGGGGGAGTTGGATTATCCTTTAGATGTCGAGATTACAGATGATCGATCTGTTTAGGTAGCGAGGGTTCATTGGGGTTGTATTCTTTGGATGTTCAGCGGGCAATATATTATTGATTTGGTTCCTATTCCTCTATGTGGGAACAACGTTATCGTGGGTATGGACTGGTTGAGCCCTAATAGGGTGGTGATCGATTGTGAGCATCAGTTGGTCCCGATTCAAGTCCCAAGTGGGGGAGAGTTAGTGGTTCAGGGAGAGAGAGCTCAGCGTGTGCCAATTTTGTGTTAAGCAGTGAGGGCCAGATGTTATATTCATCAGGGTTGTTCCGGATTCGTCGCCTATGTTATGGATACTCGGGATAAGGGTAAGGCGAATGTGTATGATGTGTTGATTGTATGGGAGTATCCGGATGTGATTCCGAAGGATTTGTCTCCGGTGCCTCTGGAGAGGCAGGTTGAGTTCGAGAATGATCTGGTTCCAGGCGCGACTCCGATAGCCAAAGCATTGTATCAGTTGGCTCCTCCCGAGATACAAGAATTATCTACATAGTTGCAGGAGCTATTAGACAAGGGATTCATTTGACCGATAAGTTCTCCTTGGGAGCACCAAACTTGTTTTTAAAAGAAGAAGGATGGGTCTCATCGTATGTGCATTGATTACCGGGAGCTGAATAAGCTAACGGTGAAGAATCGTTATCCAGTCCTGAGGATTGATGATCTGTTCGACCAGCTTCAGGGTGAATCTTGGTTTTCCAAGATTAATTTGCATTTGGGTTATCATTAGATGGGGGTTCGAGATAAGGATGTACAGAAGACAGCCTTCCGAACTTGCTATGGTCATTACGAGTTCGTGGTGATGCTCTTCAGGCTCACCAATGATCTAGCCGCATTCATGGACCTCATGAACCATGTATAGAGACCGATTTTAGATCGGTCTGTGATTGTGTTCATTGATGATATCCTGGTCTATTCCAAGACCCATGAGCAGCACAAGGAGAACTTGAGGGAGGTGATGGAGACTTTGAGGAGGGAGAGGCTTTTTGCGAAGTTCTCTAAGTGTGAGTTTGGTTGCGCGAGGTGCAATTTATGGGGCACCTTGTCAACTAGAACGATATTCTGGATGCTCTGGCCAAGTTCAAGTTAGTGATGAGGTAGGAGGTTGTGAGGTCTCCATCTGAGATTCAGAGTTTCCTTGGTTTAGCAGGTTACTATCAGAGATTCATCCCTGATTTCTCCAAGATAGGAGTTCTGTTGACTCGGTTGATGAAATTACTATCACATTTCCCTTGGGGCCTGAGCAGCATGAAGCTTTTGAAACCCTGAGGTGGAGACTATGAAAGGCGCCGATTTTGACCCTGTCGGAGGGTGTTGAGGACTTTTTGGTTTATTGTGATGCTTCTATCACGGGTTTGGGGCAGTTTTACTGTAAAGGGGTCGCGTGATCGCTTATGACTCGAGGCAGCTGAAGCCTCATCAGGCGAACTATCCGAAACATTATTTAAAGTTGGGGGTTGTGGTATTCACCCTTAATATTTTGTGACATTACCTATATGGGATCCGCTGTACCATTTACCCGGATCACAAGAGTCTAAGGTATCTGATGGATCAGCCAAATCTGAATATGAGACAGCGCCGGTTGTTGGATGTGGTGAAGAATTATGATTGTGAAATCCTTTACCATCCAAGGAAGGACAATGTGGTGGTCGCTACTCTCAGCTGCAAGGCAGTCGCGACTCTGGTCAGGTATATTTGTTTGAGGATGACCGTGCTTACTCCGCTATTGGATCGGATTCACGAGGCTTAGATTGAGGGTATGAAGGAAGAGCACCAAAAGCTTGAGTGCATTGTGGTTCATGTGGCTTCCTTTGATTATGATAGCCATGGGTTGTTGACTTTTCATTGGAGGGTATGGGTTCCGTATTGGGGCGGTGTGCGTCAGATTCTGATGGAGGAGGCATACAAGTCGAGGTTCTCCATTCATCCTGGGGTGATGAAGATGTATAGAGATCTTCGTCCTGATTATTGGTGGCCCTACATGAAGCGGGATGTGGCTTGGTATGTGGAGATGTGTTTGAATTGTAGGAAAGTCAAGGCTGAGCATCAGCGACCTCACGGCAAGATGCAGCCATTGGAGATTCCCGTTTGGAAATGGGAGGAGATTACCGTGGATTTCATCATAAAGCTGCCTCAGACTACGTGGAGTGGATTTGATTTGGGTCATCATGGATTGGTTGACCAAGAGCGCATATTTTATCTGATTCAGGATAGTTTTTTCTACAGAGAAATTGGTTGAGGTATACATCAGGGAGGTTGTAGCACGACATGGGGCACCGGTTTCAGTGGTTTCAGACAAGGATGTCCGGTTTACCTCCAGGTTTTGGAAGAGGTTCAATGACAAGTTGGGTACTTGTCTCCATTTCATCACGTCATTCCATCCACAGACTGACAGTCAGAGCGAGCGAACCATTTAGACCTTGGAGGATATGCTTCAGGCGTGTTTTGGACTTCGGTGGGAGTTGGGATATGTATCTTCCGTTAGCGGAATTTTCGTATAACAATAGCTATTACGCCAACATCTATCGACCTCCTTTTGAGATGCTTTATGGGAGGAAATGTATGACCCCTATTTTTTGGGGTGAGGTCGGTCAGCGAGTCATGGGAGTACCGATGTGGTACTCAATACTAGCGACTTGATCCAACAGGTTTGGAGTAGACTCTAGACAGCTCAGAGTCGGCATAAGAGTTACACTGTTCAGATCTACAGTTCCAAGTGGGGGTATGGTTCTCCTAAAAGTGTCACCTTGTAAAGGTGTCATCCAGTTTAGAAAGAGGGGCAAGCTGGGCCCAAGGTACATCGGTCCTTTTAGGGTTTTGGCCCGGGTGGGCCGGATTGCATATCGCTTGGACCTTCCAGATGAGCTCAGTCAGATCCATAGCATGTTCCATGTCTCTCAGTTGTGGAAGTGTTTAGTGGATGATTCCATATTGGTTTCATTGGAGGACATTCAAGTGGATAATCGTCTGAATTAAATTGAGAGGCCGATGACGATTCCTGACCGAAAGACTAAAACCTTGAGGAACAAGGTTTTTGAGTTGGTGAAAGTCTAGTGGCTACATCGCAAGGGTTCGGAATGGACGTGGAAGCTAGAAGATGAGATGAGGGAGCACTACCCAGAGTTATTCGGAGCAGCGGACTTCGAGGACGAAGTCTGATTTAAGTGGGGAAGAATTGTAACATCCAAGTTTGGGTAAGTTCCTGTTTTAGTCCATAATGTTAAATTGTTTTCAATTTGGTCCTTTGCGAGTACTGATGGGTTTTAGCCATAAGAACTTTCCTATGTGCGCATGTAAAACCCTAATGCTTGGATCTAGGCTTTCTAATTAAACATGCTTTGAATCCAAGACTTCTAATGACTATTTAGGTATAATAACAATATTGAAACAGATCTAGAATCATACCTTTGAATTCCTTGTTGATCTTGTTGTCTTGGAGCTTCTAGAGTCACAATTGTCACTCCTCTAATGGCTTACAAACACCAAATAGCAAGGAGGATGATTTGGGAGAGAGGAGAGGGGAGGAAATCGGCCAGGGTTCTCTTACTTTAGATGAAGTTCCGATTTCCTTATGCCATAGGGTCTATTTATACTTGTAGACTCCTTAAGGGTTACAACCTAAACCCTAATTGGATAATCTTCTCTTAAGGCTATCCAAATCCATTCCTTAGATAACCCCTTGGACGATTTGAAGCAATCCATAGCTTCTAGAATCCGTCCAATACATATCTATATGGATTTACAGTCTAAAGTTTAACTATCAAACAATTGACAGTTTATACCCTCTTATTTAATTAATCTCTTTAAGTCACCAAATTAATTCCAATTAATTATATGACTTATATTAATCAAATAACAATATATTATCTTTATATTATTCTCATAATATACTAATAATATTTACTCTCTCTTAATAAATCATCCTATCAAGTTGCTATGGTGAAGGCAACCCAAAAGGACCATGCACAACCGGGTCAAATACTTGCCTAATATAGTTGCAGCCTTAGACACTATTCCAACAGTCTCCCACTTGGATAAGTCTAGTAACAATATGCACAAGTACAATTCGGTTTGCAATCGTAGCTCTCAAAGACGCTGTCAAACTCTGATCTAATCAATCTTGTCATTTAGATAAGAGATCATGCAGTCCTCTATTAGATATCATGCTGACAATCCTATGGAATGGTTAGTCAAGCATTTAGGTTTCTCGATCTCTGATTTATTCGACATAGAACTTAATCGAAAACATCAATTCAGTTCTGACCGGGCCCGACACATAAGTCAAATCAAATCATCGAGCGGCCGAGATATCGCTTTTACCTTCTTAGATAAAAGTTACAGATAAACTTCGACTTATATGCATTTACTTATTCAATAATCAACTATACACAACAATGTGTTTTATAACATTGAGTTACCAATACGTTTTCGCATTATCAATGTACAATCAATTAGCAAATAATAAACCATATATCTAGGTTTTATGACTATATGATATTATTGTCTCGCGATCACCCTTTTATATCATATTCCATAAGGTGATTCCAGCAAGCGCGGGTTTGTTCCAATGCTCAAAACCAGTTCATAAGCACTCATGAATGTCGCAGCAACCCTTTGCAATGTCTAATACCATTTAGACAATCTACGCATCGATTCATGACAATCTTCATTCATATCTACTTCCAACATATGAACGATTGTGGACAATTTGAACAATTCGATTATTCCTAATAAACTCAATTATTCTGGAAGTCAAAACATGCAAAGTGAAACAATAGCTAAACAATTAACATAAGATAGTAACATTACTCATAAATAAAACTCCTTTATTTAATCATCAAATGTTAATTACATTTATCTACTACACGTTTCTAATACTATCTAATCTATGCTAATATCACCCTTCAGCCCAATACTCCTAGCATGCTGCAAGTGCTTAACCCTACTCAGTCCCTTCGTAAGCGGATCTGCTGGGTTATCTTCTGATGATATCCTCTTCACTACGAGTTGTCCTTCTTCTACACGATGTCTAATGAAGTGATATTTTCTGTCGATATGTCGTGATCTACCATGATCCCTCGGTTCCTTGGTCAAGGCAATCGCTCCTTCGTTATCACAGAAAATCTCCATGGGCTCCTTTATGGCAGGTATAACTCCAAGATCACCGATGAAGTTCTTCAGCCATATTGCCTCCTTCGACGCTTCGCTCGCTGCAATGTACTCTAATTCGCACGTTGAATCAGCTATGGTTTCCTGCTTGGAACTTTTCCATGTCACTGCTCCTCCATTTAGGGTAAATACCCAGCCCGACTGCGAACGGTAGTTGTCCCTGTCGGTCCGAAAACTGGCGTCACTATACCCTCGCACCTTCAAGTCATCACTCCCTCCGAGGACTAAGAACCATTCCTTTGTCCTCCGAAGGTACTTAAGGATATTCTTCACCACAATCCAATGTGCTCTGCCAGGATTCCCTTGATATCTGCTAACCATGCTCAAAGCGAAGGCTACATCAGGGCGAGTACAAGTCATAGCATACATGATTGAGCCAACTGCGGAAGCGTATGGAACTCGGCTCATTTCTGCTATCTCAACTTCGGTACTCGGACTTTGAGTCTTACTCAACTTGGCATTACTTTGTATCGGTAATTCTCCCTTCTTTGAGTTTTCCATACTAAAACGTTTTAGTACCTTCTCCAAGTAAGTGTTCTGACTAAGTCCAATTAGTCTCTTACTTCTTTCTCTTACTATCCTTATTCCCAAAATGTAAGAAGCCTCTCCGAGGTCCTTCATAGCGAATCACTTCCCGAGCCAGGACTTAACCTCCTGTAGAGTCGGGATGTCGTTTCCTATGAGTAATATGTCATCGACATATAGAACGAGGAAGCTTACTATACTCCCACTAGCTTTGACATATACACAAGACTCATCTTCGCTTCGTACAAATCCAAACTCTTTGACTTTCTCATCGAAGCAAAGATTCCATCTGCGAGACGCTTGCTTAAGTCCATAAATGGACTTCTCAAGCTTACACACTCTATTCGGATGCTTCGGATCCACAAACCCCTCTGGCTGAGCCATGTAAACATCCTCAGCCAACTTTCTGTTAAAGAAAGCGGTCTTGACATCCATTTGCCAAATCTCATAATCATGAAATGCGGCAATCGCTAGCATCACTCTAATAGATTTTATCTTCGCAACTGGTGAGAAGGTCTCATCATAGTCAACTCTGGGAGTTTGAGTAAAGCTCTTCGCAACCAATCGTGCTTTATATGTGTGTACGTTTCCATCCACGTCGGTCTTCTTCTTGAAGATCCATTTGCACCCAACGGTCTTACGTCCGGGCACATAATCAACCAAATTCCAAACTTGGTTATCATACATGGATTGGATCTCGCTATCCATTGCCTCTTTCCATTTTGCAGACTCCGGGCCTGCCATGGCTTCCTTATAGCTATTAGGTTCATCAAGATTTATTAGTGTACCATCACTAATATACGTGTCCCCTTCGGTAGTAATATGAAAACCATAAAACTGGGGTAGAACTCTAACTCTATCGGAACATCTAAGAGGTAAGGATTCGTCAATCGGTTCAACCGGAGTTTCCTCCTCGGGTTGAGTGCCAGCGGTAGAGGTTCCTTTATCTATCAACTCTTGAATCTTTTCAAGCTCGATTTGCCTCCCACTGTCTCCTTGGCCTATGAGTTCTCGCTCTCGGAAAACTCTTATCCTCGCAACAAAGACAACATTGTCCTTCGGTCTATAGAAGAGATATCCAAAGGATGTCTGCGGGTAGCCGATGAAAATACATTGCTCACTTCGAGGTTCGAGCTTGTCATGAGTATCTCGTCTTACGACAGCCTCGCAACCCCAAACCTTGATATGTGCCAACGAGGGAGCTTTCCCTGTCCACATCTCATGAGGTGTTTTGGCAACCTTCTTAGTAGGGACTCGGTTAAGGATATGGGCGGCAGTCTCTAAGGCATACCCCCAAAAAGAGATAGGTAGTGAAGCACAACTCATCATAGAGCGAACCATATCCAATAAGGTTCGATTACGCCTTTCTGCCACACCATTCAACTGTGGTGTCCTAGGAGGCGTCAATTGCGAAACTATTCCACACTCCTTGAGATAATCGTGGAATTCAAGACTTAGGTACTCTCCTCCTCGATCAGAACGAAGCATCTTGATTTTCCTGCCCAATTGATTCTCCACTTCATTCTTGAACTCTTTGAACTTTTCAAAGGTTTCTGGCTTTTGCTTGATTAAATAGATATACCCATATCTACTATAATCATTGGTAAAAGTCACGTAGAAGCGGTTCCCATCCTTCGTGGTTGATCTAAATGGTCCACATACATCGGTATGTATTAGGTCCAATAGGCCCTCACCCCTTTCACACGTACTTGTGAAGGGTGATTTAGTCATCTTTCCAAGTAAACAAGACTTGCATGTGTCATCTTTCCTAAGGTCGAATGACTCAAACACTCCATCCTTTTTGAGTCGGGCTATGCGTTTCTTGTTGACATGTCCAAGACGACAATGCCACAAGGATGCTTTATCCATACTAGTGGAAGAATCTATATTCAAAATATCATTTCCTAAGTTATCAAAAATCATAACAGTTTCATAAATTCCATTACATGGTATAGCTTCAAAGTAAAAGACACCATTTAGATAAGCCAAAATAGAACCACTCTCATTATTAAAAGAAAATCTAAAACCTTGTCTATATAAACCATGAAATGAAATGATGTTTCTAGCCATTTCTGGCGAATAGCAACAATTGTTCAAATCTAAACATAAATTATTCCTAAGCACTAAAGAATACACTCCAATCTTGGTCACAGGCAACGATCTTCTGTTCCCCATGATTAGATTGATTCTTCCTTGCTCCACATCCCTACTTCTTCTTAGTCCCTGCACATTAGAACAAATGTGGTAACCACAACCAGTATCAAGAACCCAAGAAATAACATGATTAGAATCGTTAGATTTAATTGTATATATACATGCGAAAGACGGCTTGATCTTTCCTTCCTTGATGGCTTGCAGGTACTCTGGGCAGCTTCTCTTCCAATGTCCTATCTTGTGGCAGTGGTGGCACTCTGCCTCCTTCGGGTTAGGGCAGGGCTTAGCGGGATCAACTTTGGTCCCACTAGAAGAGGCACCATCTCGGGCTTTAACCTTGCGATGGTTCTTGGACGAAGCCTTCCTCTTCCTTCCCTTTCCTTGACCAATAGCCAAGACAGGAGCTGCGGGTGGATTGGGAGTTGGTGCAACAGACTTGTCTTTGAAGTTGCTCTCAGCAACCCTCAAGATACCTTGGAGTTTGCTTAGGGTGACCTCCTCTTTGTTCATGTGGTAGGTCATCCTAAATTGATTGTACATCGGAGGCAAAGAGTGAAGCACCATGTCGATCGCCAAGTCTTCCCCAAAGTCAACATTTAACTTGCGAAGGCGGTCGACATACCTTTGCATCTTTTGCAGGTGCACGGTAAGAGACTCTCCATGACCCATCTTAGCGGAAATCATGTTAGTGAAAATCTCATACCGCTCTTGTCTCGCGTTTTGGTGGTATCTCCAATAAGTCTTGATGCATCTCGTACGGGTACATGTCCTCGTAGGACTTTTGGAATTCGGAGTTCATGGTGGCTATCATGATGCAATGTACCTTCGTTGCATCTCGCTCATGAGTTTCAAAAGCGGTAATTTCAGCCGGAGTAGCAATTTCAGGGTTGATTTTCTCGAGCTTCTCATCGAGGACATACTCCTTATCCTCATAGCGAGCAATGGTGCGAATGTATCTTATCCATTCGCTAAAGTTCGTTCCATCGAAGGTGACCTTTTGGCAAAGGCTCATTAACGTGAAAGAACTAGCAGCAGCATTGTTTGCGTTCGACATCTACAAATAGAAAGGACAAAGATAGATTAGAATATGAATCCCTAATTATCACCCAATAAGAAAAATTAGGGCTAGGATCCAACAACAACATTTACATATTAGAAAAGGGATGCTGTAATCTAACATGCAAATAAATTGAAGGTAAGTGAATGACGATTCACTAATTCTCCACTATAAAACCTAACTATTAGTCCTAAATGTATTGAGAATTCCTAGGATCGGATGAGATTCATTGAAACTATTCAATGGCATGTTTAAATCTCGATATGCCCCTCTAGTTTGTGACTGGGATACCGAGGATCACAAAGCGGGTGTGAATTACCATGCAAATTCACATGGTGCCTTCATTGTAACGATCACCTATTCGATGTTCCGGTAAACCACACACGCTCCATCGAACTATGATAAACAATGAATCACCCTTTGCCACCTTTGCTTAGAACCCATTAGTGTGCCGGTAAACCACACACGCTCCACTAACTTCTTAGCAAGGGTGCAAAGTGTAATTTCATGGGATTGCATCAATTCACTTTTCCTAAAGTAACTAAGATTGGGAAATTTTAAAATATGTGTAGTTACTTTGTATTTCCTATTATACTTTTAATGAGAGGATGAGGTTGCCCTATCCTACCCGTTCGGCTAACGACCCTCCATCGATCAAGCAAGCGGTGGGTGTGAGTGTACACCCATTAAGCGCCATTTTATAGGCCGCAACCTTATACCCACCTTATAGATCGGCTTCGTGAATGAGGCCTACTAACGGTAAGACTAGCATTTTAGTTATATATATATATATATATATATATATATATATATATATATATATATATATATATATATATATATATCTTGTAATATCATATTAGTATAGGGTTGTATTTTAAACCTTTTAAAATCTAGGGTTTGAAATTTAAATTGTCCAAATTAAAACTTTTAATCACAAAATATAAATTTCAAAACTTGAGGACAAGTTTTAAACATTTAAAACATGGAGGATCAAATAACAAATAATTTTAATTAACAATTAATTTCCTAATTATCTATATTTGATTTATTCAAGATTTCTTTCAAGATAATTACCAAAATAATCAAAATAATTAATTAATTATCATATAAGGAAATTAAATATTTTATTAGTTGATAAATATCTTTAATTAGATCAAGATAATAGTCATATATATATCAAAAAAAATCGGATTAGGGTTGATCTAATATGATTAAGGTAAGTTTCCATAAGATAATCATGAAGAAATCCCGAATCTGGCCATTCCTGACGCTTGGACTCGCCGAGTGCACCAAGTGACTCGCCGAGTCAGGCCAACTCATCGAGTCCATGATTCAGAAACACAAAAATCGAATTTTGCAGTTTAGTTTCAGACAATTAAGCAACAATTTAATGAAAACCAAGCTAGGCTCTGATACCACTGATGGGTTTTAGCCATAAGAACTTTCCTATGTGCGCATGCAAAACCCTAATGCTTGGATCTAGGCTTTCTAATTAAACATGCTTTGAATCCAAGACTTCTAATGACTATTTAGGTATAATAACAATATTGAAACAGATCTAGAATCATACCTTTGAATTCCTTGTTGATCTTGTTGTCTTGGAGCTTCTAGAGTCACAATTGTCACTCCTCTAATGGCTTACAAACACCAAATAGCAAGGAGGATGATTTGGGAGAGAGGAGAGGGGAGGAAATCGGCCAGGGTTCTCTTACTTTAGATGAAGTTCCGATTTCCTTATGCCATAGGGTCTATTTATACTTGTAGACTCCTTAAGGGTTACAACCTAAACCCTAATTGGATAATCTTCTCTTAAGGCTATCCAAATCCATTCCTTAGATAACCCCTTGGACGATTTGAAGCAATCCATAGCTTCTAGAATCCGTCCAATACATATCTATATGGATTTACAGTCTAAAGTTTAACTATCAAACAATTGACAGTTTATACCCTCTTATTTAATTAATCTCTTTAAGTCACCAAATTAATTCCAATTAATTCTATGACTTATATTAATCAAATAACAATATATTATTCTTTATATTATTCTCATAATATACTAATAATATTTACTCTCTCTTAATAAATCATCCTATCAAGTTGCTATGGTGAAGGCAACCCAAAAGGACCATGCACAACCGGGTCAAATACTTGCCTAATATAGTTGCAGCCTTAGACACTATTCCAACAAGTACATGTAGCATACTTTATGAGTACGCTTAGCGTACTAGCCTCCTGATGATTACGGATTCCGTCCACGTATGTTAGGCGTACGTAGAGTACGCATGGCATATGCAGGTCTAGGAAAAACCCTAATTTTAAGGGTTTGTGCCCTATTTAAGCCTCTTAACTCATCTCTTGGCCATTTTAGACCAACCTCCATATCTTCAAAACCCTAATCTCGCCCTTAGCCTTTGTTTGGTGCTTTTGAGCTCTTGTGAAGAATTTTTGGTGTGTTTTTGTGCATTTTGAAGTGATGGAAGGAGATTGAAGACTCATTCCTTAGAGTGGAGCTTAGAGATCCAGAATTAGGATCTTCATTTCGAGCCATTTGAGGTATAAAGTCCTTAGCTTGACAAGTCCTTATGTAGATCTAGTTTGTGTGTGTTTATGGCTCATTTTGGTCTCTTTTGGTTGGTCCTTGTGAGTAAAGGTTGTTTCAGAAACTTAGCCCTTAGATCTAGACGTTTTAAGGGTCCTTTATGCATGAAAATGCAAGCTTTATGGTGTATCTTGACCCATGCATGTGTTAAGACATTTGTTACGCTCTTTTTGAGCTTTTAAACCCCATTAAGTCATGCATGCACATAAAGTTTCCAACTTTATGTGATAGGTCATCTTTAGGGACAAGATTTGAGAGTTTGGATGAAGGACTTAGCAGGTTAAGTGCTTAATGGAGTGAATTGGCACACTGGGGAGTACGCAGGGCGTACCCAGCTGGTACATTGAGCGTACTAGCCCCAGATGGAGTACACTCCTCGTACTCAGCAGATGGGCCTTAGACTTGACGTTTTCGGTATTGGGACAATGTTTGGGCTTCCATTGTTTGGGCCTTATTGGATCATCAGACTTTTGTGTTGGACTTTGGGCTAGCATATTAGGCTTACTTGGATTTTAGGCCCATGATGGGTTTAGGCCCAATTTGGAAGATTGGGCCACAATTGGGTCTTGGGTTGCCAAGTAAAATTTGAGCCTTCATAGTAGTTGAATTGGGCTTGGGCCTTGGGCCAAGTTAGATAAAGGGTAGAATGGTCTTTTGCCCTGGTTATTGGCCCAATAGATTAGACTGGTGGTTATGGATTGGGATCTAATTAATAATTGGATGTTATTGGTATTTATAGCGCAGGGATTTGTCGGACCAGCAGGCAGAGATTTGTCCGATTGATTCAGCCGTTTGAGGTGAGTTTTCCCCACCATGTTTAGCGGGTCGAAGGCACCAATGTCGGCCCATGGTTTATTATGTTAGGGTGCTAGATGTCTGTGTGACTCTCGCATGTGTATGTGCTTATATGCTTAGTGTGCGGGGCCCAATGGTTATTTTGTATGTCATTACTCGTTATACTTATATGTTTGTATGCTAGGCGGGGCCCGTTATGCGAGTTAGGGTGAAATACGTTATACTCAGTGGGCAGGGGCCGTTATGCGAGTTAGGGTGAGGCCCGTTATACTCAGTTGGCGGGGCCTATTATGCGAGTTTGGGCGAGGCCCGTTATACTCAGTGGGCGGGGCCCGTTATGCAAGTAGGGCGGAACCCGTTACACTCATCGGGTGGGGGCCATTATATGTTTGATATGTGTGGTATGTAGTATTTGGGGAAACTCAGTAAGCTTCATGCTTATGGTTTTCAGTTTATGTTTCAAGTACTTCTGGTGCAAAGGGGAATAGCTCGGGGTGATTACAATGCACACACTATTTTTTTCCGCATTCTTATGATTACTCTGATGCTTTATGATCGAGATGATACATTTGGATTTTCTATAGTTATGATGATATAAGTTTTTTAGTTAATTAAAAAAATTTGGTTTATATTTTTGGAAAGTTACATTCTCATTGGTGATGTAAAAATGTAAAAAAGGTTGTAATGTATGAGATCTCTCTTTGTTTCTGTTCCACACAAAGTCGTTGATCAAATAAATTTTGATGGGTTGTACAATAACTAGCAATACAATCTCTATTTTTTGAAACAGACGTTCAAAAATAAACCCAAACCAAACTTCAT
The DNA here is from genome assembly GCF_051521515.1 of Lactuca serriola. Lineage (NCBI taxonomy): Eukaryota > Viridiplantae > Streptophyta > Magnoliopsida > Asterales > Asteraceae > Lactuca > Lactuca serriola. The sequence goes on along the minus strand of NC_136414.1, from coordinate 33,997,724 downwards.
GTGGAGAGATTATAAAACCATGGAAGAAAGATTTATTAATTATAAATATTTTCATGTCTTTTCATACCAAACTCCATGTTGAGAGATTATAAAATATGGAAGAAAGGTTTATTTTACTGTAAATATTTTCCTGTCTTTTCTTTTGGAAATGTAAATACAATGTCACCTATGCATAGATTGACCAAAATAAGAGAGCTAAAGTAAGTTTGGTGTTAACCTAGCTATGTCCTGTTGGGTGTTAGAGAAAGCCCACTTATAACTACTTTGAGATTTTGTGTTTGACTTGTTGGTGGGAAGCTGCACCATTGCCGCCGAACGAAGTAGAGGAAAGAGAGCCAATAGTATTGTATTCCCCCAATATCAATGATCATTGATCCCAAATTTCATTGTGAGGTCTCCAAAAATAAAAGATGTAAACTCCTTATGACGAATCTATGTTCTCTTCTCAATTAAAATGCACTTGATCAATACAAATCCAAGGTGGGTATTATTGTGGCATCTTTCTCGTCGTTGTAGATCATATTCCTCCTTTTGTCACCTAATATTGTCGGTCGGTGAGAGAGAGAGAGAGAGAGAGAGAGAAAGAGATGATAATGGTGTTTGGTTTGTCGATAGGTAGTGACGATGTAACACCCGTAACTTTTGGTTAGAAATTTTAGCCTTAAGGTGTTAAATTCTTATTTATACTCTCCCATCCCAAAATTATTGTACACAGACAAAAAATTTACAGATTATACATTAATTACTATTAACTTTATATAATAAAATGAAAGTTTTGTCATTACTTTGCAATTAATGTTCTATTAAATGTTTAATTAGTTGGTTAAGTAATAATGAGAGAATATTTTGGTAAAATTATAATTTATTTTTAGAAGTGGATTATTATTTTGGAGAAACAAAAAATGAAAGATGGACTATAATTTTAAGACGGAGGGAATATACATTTGAAAGAGAGTTGATTTTTCCATGGTTTCTTTTAATCCATCCACTGAAAATTTAATCTAATGACAATAATGCCCCTCATTTAAATAAAAAGATATTGCACTAGATGTCCATAAATATTACATGGATTTGTTTCCAAATTACATGATGTTCTCCTTCTTCGACGCTTCAATCTTCAGCCGTCGTTTTTTCCTCAGTCGGTGTTGCAAGATTCAAATGGAAAGTGGTCTCTGGTATCTTCATTGTAGAAAGAAGAGACACCTTAATACTTCCATATACCCTAGTTTAAAGTCGTCTCCCAGTTATGGGTTTTCACTAGTAGAAAGAAAACTGTATAGATTCATCCTTATTGTGATCGTTGTTAGGACGATGTATCTATGTGTTGACCGTACTGAACTGATTTGTACCATTTTTTGATCACAATGTTGAACCAAAACCGAACCCATAAATTTGAAATAAGGATTGGTATTGGGACCGGATCGGGATCGGGTTTACCAGTACCAACACCGCCTAGAACGGGTTTTACGAGCCCATCATGGTAGAGCATATACTACAAACGTTTTGCCCATAAAATTGTTAGCCCAGATGGTATGTTACGGAGACATGGAATCATAAAATTTAAACTCATGTGTTCTTAAACATGCAATCATAAACTATGTATATGTAAAGTGAAAACATGTTAAACGATGTAAATGTATACACATAAGAATGATTTTTGAATTTAAAAATTTACAAGTTAAACAATTTAAAAACTAAATTTTGTAAAGTATGTTATATGTATATGTAAACATGTTAAATGATTTGGACTAAAATATATAAGCTACAAATTTCTTACAATTTAAACGAGTAAAACTAAAGCACCATGCATTCATCTATACCATTACTAGATTTCACGTAAAACAGATGTATGTTTCATCAACATACAAAGAAAAACTTATTTTAAGAGTTGGGTTCATGGCTAGATTTTTAAGTAAAATAGCAGCAACAGACGTTCACGACTTAGAGATTATAAAAAGCAGCAAGGAAACACGATCAAGAAATGACAATAGGAACGGATATGTATTCATCAAATAAAATGAGTTTGGTATAATTGCCGATATATAAATTTGGAAACCCTATGTATTTTTCAAAACAAAGATTATGATTCTCTCTTATATGGTATAATTGTCAATCTATAATATTTTCCGTGGAAACATCAAAACATTTGTGGATTTATCAGCACCCTTTTTGAAATGATAATTGATCTAAGAGAATTTATTTATATTATAAAAGTTTAAATTTCCTAAATGATAAAATACAAATATAATAAAAATATAATATATGGTTGTTAGTATGAAAGTATGAGTATAAAGCTAGCTGATAGCTGGAAATCTAACTGATAAAAAATGACATTTTGTAAGACCAGTTGAAAAGCTAGCTGAAATATATAAAATTATATAAAATGACATTTAAGAGTATTTATTTCTATAATTACTTAAGAGGTATATTTGGAAAAAAAAAAATTAAAAACTCCTAAAAATCTAGTCTAATTAGTTATTCAAAAGGCTAGGTTATAAGCTATTTTTTGGCTTGTCAAACCCAACAACCTAAAAAAACTCGAAAAATAAACTAGCTTATCAGCTAGCTACAGCGCTAAACACAACCTAAGCCGACATTTGTATTTCCGAACATTAATAGGAGTCACATAGGTATTGTATCCACGATTGAAGTCAAAATAAGCATGATAAAGCATAAAAACAAATCATAAAACATTTTTTTATATCCAGTCAGAACTACGTGTCTACTCGTGGTGGTTAGGGGTGTTCGTTTGGATGGATGAGTTCGATCAGATCCAATTAAGTAAATCCAAATTGATTTCGGTTGTAAAATATAGATATGAATAGTCCAAACTAAATTCAAATCCGATCTGATCCAATTCAATAAGAATTCGGTTGGATCGTTTTTATAATTCGGTTTTCAAAAAACCAAAACATTTTCAAATGACATAATTATAATATTATCCAATTGTTACAAAAGAAGCAAAAAAGTATTATTTAGTTGTGATTTAAAATTTATAAACAACTATTAAGAATGTATATTATAGTTTAATATTTAATAGTTAAAAAACTTTTGAGAGAAAATACATATTAATGCTTTTTATTAGATGAAACTTTTTGAACTTATTTGAAAAAATAAATTATAAAATTAATAAACAGTTATAGTTATATTAGAAATAAATAAATAATAAATTATTATTCGATTTTTTTGGACTATTCGGTTCATATTTTATAAACCAAAATCAATCCAAACTCCAAAATAGCAATTCGGTTTTGTTGAAAACCAATTAAAAAATTCGAATATCCAAATCAAATAGTCCAATCCAATTTGTTTAATTAAACAATTTGGTTTTATCCAAATAGTGAATTGTCCTAGACTTCTAGTGGTGGTGGTTGAATTAAATGAAAAATATGATCCAATTAAGCCTAAGCTTAAACAGTAGACACTAATTTGGAAAACGTTTGATGCAACTCATGAACCTCATGAACAATAGCTATTAAGAATGTATATTATAGTTTAATATTTAATAGTTAAAAAACTTTTGAGAGAAAATACATATTAATACTTTGTATTAGATGAAACTTTTCGAACTTATTTGAAAAAATAAATTATAAAATTAATAAACAGTTATAGTTATATTAGAAATAAATAAATAATAAATTATTATTCAGTTTTTTGGATTATTCGGTTCATATTTTATAAACCAAAATCAATCCAAACTCCAAAATAATAATTCGGTTTTATTGAAAAGCAATTAAAAAATTCGAATGTCCAAACCAAATAGTACAATCCAGTTTGTCTAATTAAACAATTTGGTTTTATCCAAATAGTGAATTGTTCTGGACTCCTAGTGGGTGGTTGTTGAATTAAATGACAATTATGATCCGATTAAGCTTAAACGGTAGACACTAATTTGGAAAACGTTTGATGCAACTCATGGACCTCATGAATAATAGCAAACATTTGTCCAGGTGCAAAATTTTAAGGAGCCTACTATGTGTTTTATTTTAACCCAATTTGTAGGCCATTTGGCGGCCCAAATCCATCCTAAACGTGTAGAAGTACAAATATATCCGTTTCGGTTTTTTTAAAAACTGATTTTCTCTAGATCCATTTTGTTTATAAAGTTTTTTTTATGTGAAATCGCGTTAAAAAACTAGGTTTTCGGCTAAAAATCGGTTCAGTTTTGTTATAGTAGGAAAAAGAGAAAAACCAGTTTCAGATATATATATTAAAACATATTCCTAACCGGCGGTTCCGTTTTAACTCAAGCAGTTCTAAAAAAATGGTATGTTTTTTTTTTTTTCCAGTTAATATAAGAAAGATTCTTTTGTGCACCTATGTCATTTTATGAACCATTTTTTATGATTAAAAGCTGCCAAACAGCACCACATTGGAGACCCACGATGAGAATAAAGAAATATAGCAGTTCATATTTAAAATCATTTCAAAATTTGATTTTAGCCCAAATTTCTGCAGCCCAGTTGGTGCTAAAAATGTTTAATTCCACCGACTAATCAACAAGACTATGAACAATGATGCATTATATGTCAATTTCATTCATGGTATCAATATTGAATGCCACATATAATTTAACATTACTATATAGAATAATGTGCAAATCATATCAACTTACATATTTGGTACATGTAAATCGCAAGTGAGATTAATTAGTACCACTGTTCGCAACTTAATTATTTCAAGAAACACATCTAAACAATAGCGTAATTCAACGACACACACGCATGCAATCGTCAAAATACCACAATTACGATGTGTTTTCAAGAAATACATTTATGTAATTAACTAGGTTTAGGTTCAAATTAAGGTTTCTAATGAAGAAATATTACATATAACCCTTAAAAGTACATAAGGGATTTAATAAAAACATCCCTTTTTTCCTGTTCTTAAGCTGCAACTGCAAACGGGTTCCTCTTCCACACGAGTGGTTGATACTCTTCCACGAGTGTCTCCTCAATCTTCTCCCATGGCATCTTGTGTTTGGCCAATTGTTTCTTCTTTGCCTTCACTCCAACAGTATCTCCCGATTTCTAAAATAAAAAGAACAATAATTAGTATCTTATAACTTAGCGCCTATAAGGTAATTAATCAACTTGTGGTTCGTTATATATACCTTAAAACAATATCCATCTTTAACGTCACAAACCGGATAATCACTAGGGCAACAAGCGGAATAACCCTTGCAACACACACCATTGGTGTAACCACAACACCCATACATCAAACAATAGTTATAGATCTCGAAGATGCAACAACATGTCTGGTCTGCCGGACAATATGAGAAGTCACCACACTTGCTAGGTGATGGTGATGGTGGAGGTGGTGGTGGAGATGGTGGTGCCGGTGGTGATGGTGGACTAGGTGGTGGTAGGACACCGGAGGTAGGGTAAAGTGGCTCAAGGTACATCCCACAAACACCATTTTTATTATTGGTGTTCCTTTTCATTAAAATGTAACCTTCCATTCCCCAATAGGTACCCCACTGGTTCTTCACGATCCAATAGTCTTCACCATCTTGCGTACCATATCCAACCACCAGCACTGCATGGTCTATGCTGTTTGGACTGCTTGAGCATTCGCCATCGTAGATACCCTAATAATTAAATAAAGCTAGCTTTATTTGTTGTTACGTTTTAAATCCATTAAGAAATTAAATAAAAGAGCATTTACATGACTTTATATCTATATCATGCCGTTTTTTCTCCATGACACGTTTTTTTGCATTTAAATTTTCAGGATTACTTAAAAGTTGTCATGGATAATTGAATACATACAAACTAAAGCGTTTTTTTGGCGTTTTTGTAAAAATAAACGACAGAAAAAAAATATATAAAAAGGTAGCTATTTTGTACTTACCCCGGTATATAGTTGGAAGTCATAGGCTGAGCCATCAATACCAATAGTAACAGGCTGTTTGGCGACAGCACAAAGGAGTGCGTCTTCATTTTTTGATTCTACTTCCACATAGCTTTCGATTGTTACAACTGATTTTTTCGACTGATCATTTTCGTATTAAATTTGTAATAATTGTACGTTAGTTGATATGACTTAAATAATAAATTTAATATTGAAGTTTTTTAATTAACAAAATGGATAATGTAAGATTGTAAGTACCTTTGTTTTATCGCATTTACCATCCCTACCATTTGAACTAGTATAAGGATAATCGGCTTCAGAATCAATTCCACCATTTTTAATAATCCATCTGTATGCAGTGTCCATGTTTCCACCATTACAACCATAATCGTTTGTGTCACAGTCAACGAGCTCTTGCTCTGACAGGCTAATCAGGTCGCCGGTTGCAAGTGCATGTACACCTTCAATGGACCCGGTTACAGAGAATGCCCAACAACTTCCTATACACGTTATAAATATCCAGATTTAATGCAATAAAATATTTATAATAATTTTGTTGTGTAACTTTTTTTATTGACATGAACAAACATAATCGAACTATTTAATGGTAGTAACACAGACCGATGCTAAAAATCAATAACTATTTTTTTTAATTCAAAACGAGCATCTATTTTATTTTTAAAGGCGAATGTTTACATATTTAATGAGTAAAAGTCAAACTACTAACACAAATACGCAACCACCGACTATTTTAAAGTTTAATATAATAATTAATTATTTAAAATATGATATTTTCAATGATAAATCTATAATTTTTCATCGGGACTTTCCCAATATATTATACCTACCCGTGATGAACGTGATATTTTTGTGAGTTCTTTTATTTTACGAATAATAATATATATTATCAAGAAGTTAAACACTGAAATATAAAAATAAATATAAATGAAAGAAAAAGGAATTAAATGTTTACCGCACTGTCCTTGGTCCTTGATTGGTGTAACGATTCCCTTGTCTCTCCAATCCAAAGAAGCGGGTGCATCACAAGACTTCGAACTTAAAGTCGTGTTTCTTTTAGCACCCCTCATCTTTAGTTTATTGCTTCTAGGACCCCTGACTTTTGAAAAGTACATCTCTTTGAACTCTTCGTTACTTAGATCAGCAAACTTGTTCAATCCCACCATATGTTCAGTCTCTGATTTCCGTTTCGAGTTCTTCTCCAATATATACTTCAAACTCTTGCGGAAATTCCCAAGCCTTCGTGCTTCTTCTTCTTCATGCGCATATGTTTTTCCATGCATCTCCTTCCATTTTCTGAACAATTCAGTGATTTTTTCGCTTGATAAAACATTGGTTTCTTGATCACCAAGTATGGAGAACTCGGAAGGAAGAGTCGATGATACTGATACAGATAGTGATACTGACAACGATACAGAGATAAACAAAAGAAGAAGAGCGACAGAGGAATTTCGGGTACCCATTGTAGTGACTAAATGAATCTTGAATAGTTTCTTGAAAATGGTTTTCATTTTATAGAGGTTTGAATCTTTTGGCTTGTCCTACCTAACCAATGACTTGGGTGGCCAGTAATTTGGCAAAATTATCTTGAATGTGAAAACACGAGAATGACCTCAATGTCTTTGGAATCAAGTGGTATCCAACGTGGGTATTTTTGTAATTTCATAAGGACTAAGAAACATTTTCCTTGTTGGCTTTATATTGGAACACATACTTTCAAATAAACACACTAACACTCCTAATCTCATTTAAATTACGTGCAACATTTTTCTTCTATTATATATATATATATATATATATATATATATATATATATATATATATATATATATATATATATATATATATATATATATATATATGTTCATTTGAAAACAAGCTAATTTTGTAAGATATGAAGACACGATCCTAGCCACTTATCTTGGAGATCAAAAAAATAATAAAAAAAACATTTATAAAATGCAACATAATAAAAAAAATCCAAAAAAAAATTTGAATATTATTTTCGTTATTTAATTTATCTAAAATAAATAAATAAAATCATCGTTTTTTTTCGAAATATGAGTCCCGATGAAAATTTCTAATATTCTACTAAAAGAACTCGAACTTTTAGAATAAATATTCTAAAATTCTAATATTCTACTAAAATTGATGGATATTTTAAAATATTCTAATATTCTACTTGAATTTTTAGATTTGTTAGATTATTCTAATACTTTATTAATTTTTTTTTAATATTTATAGTTTAATATTCTACTAGAATATTCTAACATTTTAAAAATTGGATTTGAATATTTACAGTATAATATTCTATTATAATTTTTCATATATTTTTTTGAAAAAAAAGGTAATTTTTTTATTTTTATTTATTTATTTATTTTGCATAAAAATGACGAAAATAATATTTAAAATAAAATCAAAAATTTTCATTTATTTTGTATTTTAAAAATATATTTTTTTTAATATCCAAAATGAATGGATAGGATTGCGTCTTCATGTCTTATAAAATATGATTGTCTCACATGAATATATATATATATATATATATATATATATATATATATATATATATATATATATATAAGCAACCTTTAAAATACTCTACAAATATATATTTAATAGAAATCAGGTTTAGAAGTTTTAGTCTAATATAGGCTTCAAATACTCAAAACATTAAGTAAGGTAAGGATGCAACATTTTTATACTAAATCTTACAAAGTGTCTTATCTACTCATTAATTGGTGTCTGTATTTAAAATACAAGTTATAGTGATTAAGGCTTAACCCCAAGAGAATAAAAAATATATATAATTTCTACCAATTAGAAAGTAAATAATATCTAGTAAGGTTTAGATTATCCCTTATTATCTCTAAGGCTTTAGATGGTTCTACTATTTTGTATCTCAACTTTATATTTATAAATTTTGACAAAGGTTTCGCACTTTTGTTTTAACATGTAAAATATAATTACAAAGACTATAGTTCTTGATAAAGTTGATTGAGTATTTTGTGCTAAATCTAGATGTTTATTAGAAAAGAAGTCATACGTCATAGTGTATAGCTCCTTAATAATTATTTTCTCTACAGATCAGTGAAAATATCATTAAGAATCTTTTATGTATAAATAAGATTTAAATGTGGCAAAAAAAACTATATTATTTTCTTTCAAAAATCCATTTCTTGAAGTTGGAATATGTAAATATTATTTACATAATAAAGATATCAATATTATAGATAAGTTTGATTGAAATCAAGTTTTAGTCAAAAGTGTTTATATATAGAACTTACGTATTTAGAAAGCATTCATATTTAATTCTATTAAGAGATCTAATTCTCTAAAATAGAATTTAGTCAAGCTTATCGTTATGAAAAACGAATAATTAAATGATCACTTATCTAATCAATTAACTAAGACATATATATTTAGACAGGCTAAACTAAAACATATATTGCTCTAAAACAAATATTGTTTTATAATACAGGTATTTTATGTTCTAAGCATAAATAATTAAATAAACTTCGAGAGTGAAGTTCTAACTTGTTTGTGCTTTGTTGCTTACTCCTGTTAAATATTTGCAAGCCATTTATAAATATTAGATTAACATTAAGTATCAAATATCTGAGTGTTATATGAAAAGTATAAGTTTTATCTAGTAGATACATGAAGTACTAGTCTCTCCATACTTACTTCTCATATAAGATAAACAATTCCTCTTCCAGTGTCCTGTTTCTCATCAGAAGAAACATGATCCACGATGCGGGTCTTCTTGGATTTCTTGGGGTTGTAGGTGTGTTTCCTACTCTACCTTCCAACTAGTTGCTACACAATCTCTTATTAAAGAAGAGAATCCATGACTTTGACTTCCAAGAAGTCAAGATTGTGTGTTTTCTACTCGACCTTCCAACTAGTAGTTACAAATATACAAAATGACTACACAAAGTGTCCATTTAATTTGTACATTATATATATATATATATATATATATATATATATATATATATATATATATATATATATATATATCCTTCTTAATAAATGAAGTTTTTTTTGCCACATGTCAATCTATTATGAGTTTTGACACTTGTCATTTTGTGGTATTTTTGAAATAAATATTATCCACTTGTCAATTTTTGGTTTGCTTCAATTTTTAAAATTAAATTCATATATGTAAAGTATTAAATATCATATATATGATATTAAATTGCAATAAATACATTTCTTCATTTTTTATTTTAAAGTTTCACATTAAAAATATTTTTTATATACACTTTAATGTTTTATTTTTTTTTTAAATCAATCCGTGTAATACACGGGTCTCACACCTAGTGTATACATATATATATATATATATATATATATATATATATATATATATATATATATATATATATATAGGGTGAGATCTAATATACAACTATAATTAACCAAGGAACCAATCTTTTTTTCAACTTTTAGAACTTATTTTTTATCAAAAAAAAAAAACTAAAATTACATAAATTCATAACTTTTTATCCTTTTTCCAATGATATAAAATTCGATTTTTTTTATGTCAAATTCACAATATGAATCTTCGAAAATTCACAACGTGAATCCGGATTCACACGGTGAATCCAAAAAATATTTTTCACATTCACAATGTTAATATATGAATTTAGATATTTTTAGATTTTTTTTCGATAAAGAAAAAGCTCTAGAAATTAAAAAAAATATTTAGTTCCTTGAAAAACCCATAATTATGGTTCTCTATTGAGCTTTTCCCTATATATATATATATATATATATATATATATATATATATATATATATATATATATATATATATATATATATATATATATATATATATATATATATATTTGTGATATGTCTTCGAGCTTAACGTCATTTGTGATGGTTTCGCCTGAGTTAAGCTTGAGAATCACAACAAAGAAAGATCTGACATTAGTTGCGTCTAGTAGGGGGTCCCAGAAAAAGACTCTGACGGTCTAGTCAGTAGTTGTATAAGAGAATTAGGGTTTCATTTGATACACACACACACACACACACACACACACACACACATATATATATATATATATATATATATATATATAGAGAGAGAGAGAGAGAGAGGATCCCTTCTTCTGGAGAAGAGGGCTTCTTTTATACCTATCATCATGGAAGCATGTCCCCCACGGAACTTTTTGTCTTATCTGGGCTGACAGAACATGGAGGCGTTATATTGGTGGATCGTGCACCACTAGCAGTTATCTACTATTAGTGCAGAACCACCGAAGAGCAGTGCTCTGAGCTACACTTGTCACTTTGGGGAGTGGTTTGGTACTATTTTGGCATATTATAGACCGAGTCCAATTGTTCTGAGTTGGACCTTAGAGCTAGAACAGTGGGGCCTAAGTACGAGGCCACGAGGGCGAGGGCCCGGGCCTAGCACTTAAGTCAAGTAGCAACCGTTAGCTAAGTCGTCCTTTAGTTAACCGTCCCATTTTATTTGATGTATTCCTAGAGGGATGATGTGTGCAAACTCACTTAGTTTTAAACCTACTTTTAATTATCAAATAACACACAAAAGGCAGTGAACCTATCAATTGTGGTATAGCTAAATAAGCAGGGTATCAAACACAGGGAACGACAAATTAAACTAAAAACTAATTTAATCTAAGTTAATTAAGAAGTAGGGGTTTTTCTCTAGTTTTACAAGACTAGAAACTTACTAACTATTACTAATTTAAGACTAGAAAATAATGACTTAACTAGATTCAATAATTGGGAAGGAACTTCTGTTTAGTTCAACTTGGTTAACTCTATGGTTGATTTCAAGGTAATGGTGCAATGGATTAATTCTTTCGTTGGTTACCGATTCAAGTGATTAGATTCGTATTCACTACCCTAATCCTTAGCAAATAAACTAACTTAAACAGTGGCCAATTGTCTAATTTAATTAAATTCACTAGATTAATTATTCGGGTTAAGTTAGACTTGCAATAGTTAACTAATTCATTCTTTTAATCAACTTCTTGTTTGATGGTCATCTTACAAGCTTGCACATGAATTTACTCAATTTTCTTATTAATTCTAGTTTCATATTCATTAATCCTAAACATATAGCATAGTGATCACATAGCATATGAGGTCAATAATCAATAGATGTTCATGCTAATCAATTATCTTCCTATTAACAGAAAATTAATTATTATTCACACACAAGGTTCTTTAGCAAGCTAAAATAACAAAAATTCACCAACTTGGAATTAATCCTATCAATCAATCAAACCATATTGTCAACTTTGTATCCCCAAACAGAAGTCTAAAGGTTTTAGCTCATAATTAAAGTAAATAACAGCAAACAAACAAAGTCAAGTTGCTTAATCATAATGAATAAACAAAAGAATAAGTGGAATGATGAAATTTTGCCTTAATTACTCTCCGGAATTGAATTCTAGCTTCCTTCGTCGTCTTCTAGGGTTTTTCTGGCTTCTCAATCGTAGCAAAGTATTTTTGAATCGTCCCAGAACTCCCTCCAATCGATCTGTGGAATTATCTTTAAATATACGAATCGACTCGTCGAGTCAAGTGGTGACTCGTCGAGTCCCTCTCACATTCCCCGTATTACGATAACTCTCTGGGATCCCGAGTCATTATCTTCTCGATTCTTCGATTGGACTCGCCGAGTAGTCGATCTAACTCACCGAGTAGGTGCCATTTTTAGTGTTTTTCTTCTTCATTTCATTCTTGATCTTCTAACTGTTTCTCCCGCTTCCTTTCACTTCCGAACTTCATCTTTGGACTGAAAAACATAATTTAACACTTTTAAGTACCTTTTGTCCATAATATGCAATAATTTAGCTAATAAATGAATAAAAATGTATACTTAATATGAACTAATTATGCACATATCAAAATACCCCACACTTGTCTTTTGCTTGCCCCCAAGCAAAACTGAATTTTAAACATATTAGAATCATATATAACAACTCCAATCTAACCCAGCCATTATGCCAAGACCGCAACGCATGCATTTGTGTCTAAAATTTTTCCTAAAGACCTCCCATACTCCAAATACTCACAATCCTCATAAACACTTGCCCACTCACCCCGAACTATGCTCATTTTATGCAATCCTCCGAATCCATCCGCAGAAAACCTCTTACCCTCAAGGTGTTTTTAATTGAGCAACCCAAGCATACATAATCTAGAATTACAACTTTTTGATACCACTATGGAGCTCTTTTGAATTCTTCACTTCTTTGATATTTGCTTTGATCTCTTTGAATTCACCACCTTTATTGTTTGATTTTCGGGTATCTTCAACTTTTTGGATTTCTTGGAATTTTGATCTTTTGATCTTCACTTTAATTGCTCCAAAATTCATACAATTTCTCTTGTAATTCTCGCTCTTTTTTTTTAACATGTACCTCACTTTTTTCACTCAAATCCCTACATGCTTAAGCAGGGGCGCTCAATCTCAACCTTTATTGGCTAACGATAACAATCTTCCTAGATACATTTCAAGTTTAGGCTGCTAAACATATTGCATCCCTCGGGCTGAGCAGGGTCGTGTTTTTGTCCCATGATTTCACTAGAATAAGGAAGCCACAAATGCACTAGAACGTATATAGGCTCAACTAAACATTTGGGTTATCATGCAATTATCAACACAACTCTAACATGGAGTCCTAATTACTTTTACCAAAATTTTCTAAATTAAATCCTAAGTAATACTTTTGGTATGCAAAATTTTAAAATTAGCCTAAATTAAGACTCTAAATTTTCTATTATGTAACCAACCCCCTACCCCACACTTATTTGATGCAATGCCCTCATTGCATATTATGCATAATAAAAACATAAAAAGAAACTAAAGAGGGAATTGGAACAAACTCCCCTACGATAGCAGTGGATAGGTTGATCACTTTCATTTTAGCTCCAACTTCAATTGACTTTAGACATGGTAACATCTCTTCCATGCCTTGGGTGTCTCGTCTCGTGTGGGTCGCTCCAAATACGCGGAAAACAGTGTAGGATCTTCAAGAATCAATATGGAAAGGATAAATAGTCAAGTGGTACTCTAATTAGCATCAAATCAGCAGCCCCTTCGACATGAAACCAAACGACTCGTCGAGTATATACCAGACTCGTCGAGTTACTTCGGGGAAATCTTTGGATTTTTTAGAATTAAGGGCGACTCGTCGAGTCAGTTTAGTGCACTCGACGAGTTGGTCACTGAATGAAAATTATATAATTCTGCATCTGATCCAGCTTCCAATAAACTCTCTATACTTTCTGTTCACTTCTAGACTCCCTTGCCAACATCTCTAAGGACCGGACTCAATACTTTAACTCTAACGCTCCTTTTTCTTGACTCTCTTTCTCACTTGGATTCTATAACTCTAAACCCTATTTGAAGCTAGCACTCCTAATTCAATTCTGAAAATTTGTCAAAGCATCAAACATCAATTAAACATCAAAAACAAGTTTTAGAAACATCAAAAACAAGTTTTAAAAACATCAAACAAACCAAATAAAACAAACAAACACAAAATTAAAAATTGTTCAATAAAAATGCATAAAACATCAATCCTCCTCATCATCATCATCAAGCCCTACTCCACTTCCTCCAGCCCCACTTCTTCTTGCACTTATCACTTCTTCCCATGATGGAATATATGGAAAGTTACCACCATCGATGTGTGGAATATTAAAGTGATCAAAAAGTCGGAGATGAGATTGGTTGCTAAAATTCAAGCCCCGTGTCATTTGATCCTATAGTCACCTCATCTCCACATTGTACTAATCCATTGGTACTTCGTCATTCTCAACCGGAATCACCGGCGGCTCCTCCTCAATATCCCGCTCTCTCCTCGAACGAACCCTCCTCCCCGGTGCTTCGGGACCAACAACCGGATCATCATTCGGGATGGCATAATGGCCACCACCATAATCTTCAATAATCCTCGCTCTCCGGAAAATAATTGGATTGAACGAAGGTGTAGGGATCAACGTCATGAAATTCCACGCACCGCGGTTCATCAACCCAAATGAATTGGCCAACCGGGTGACAAACATCCCACCATTAATTCGGGAGGTTTTGCGATCCTTGACCGCACCCTCCGAGAGATATGAAGCTAGACACCAAGGAATGTTGCAAAAAACGCCGGGTGTAATGATGCTCCATAAATAGAAGACGTCAAGGTTGGAAACCTTGTCATCATCCTTTTGTTGATTGATGGTGGATGAAATAAGACGGTGTATGAGGCGGTGTGTTGGGGATCGAATGCTCCCTTCCTGTGCCGACTTTGGAATATAAACCTTGTTACCAATTGTATTCCACCAGCCCGTACTCGTAACTCCTTCGGGAAACACCATATGGGTTTGTGCCAAAAAGGCCCGAAAGATGGGTGTTGAGACTAAGGGTTGATCATAAACCCCTAATCGACAGGCAAGATCCACCATAGACCATTGATGAAACTCTCCCCCAAGACAAAAACTAAAGCTAGACGGGTGATAAGCATCCACTCCCCTGGTGAAAGATACCGTGGAGAAAAACTCCAAACAAAGCTCCAAATAAACCGGCTCTTGAATACGGAAGACCCAGCTCCACCCGTCACAAACCATTGTTTCGCCTTCATGATGAAACTCCTTCAAAAGATAAGGAGCTAACTCCTCCTCATAGCGCACATTCTGCAGCCAATCCCAATCTATCCGGTTGGGCACATAGACCTCTTTCTTCTCGATATCAGCCAGCTTTTTCTTCCATTTCCGCAATGTCGAAGCGGACTCGATTTGTGGAAAGTTTAGCCATGGAAAATCCCCTTGGTTTCCACTGGAACTTTGCCCCCTTCTGAACATGGTTTCTGCAAAACAAATACCCAAAACCCAGAAAACACAGAATATAATTAAAAAAAATCTCGCATATATTTCCCGACTCGACTCGTCGAGTCCAGGCATGACTCGGCGAGTCGCGCGAACTGCACGAGTCAGTCGGCGGGTCGATGAAAATTAGACCATGAAACCTGGAAATTTCGTCAAGGGTTTTGTCTAGGCACTTGCTATTAAGGTATTAAGGCCAGAATACGCAGTCAAAACAACATAATTCATGAAAAATCAAAACCCTAGAAATTTACTATTTTTCAAAAACGGGTTTTTCATGCAATTACTACCATAGATGGCCTTATAATCACATTCTTAACAGAAAACAAGAAGAAATTTGTTACCTTTTGAGATCGAACTTGAGAAATTTGAAGAAAACTTGAAGAACAAAGATGAATGCTTGAGAGAAAGTTTGAAAGAGGCGCCCGGCGAGTGTGTATGTGAAAAACTGATTCTTAGGGTTAAAACCCTAGTTACCGGTTGTAAAAGTAATTTCGAAATTATTTTTTTCTGTAAATAATACCGACTCGTCGAGTCGGGGTCAGACTCGGCGAGTCTGGTCGCGAAGTCAAACTTTTTCTGAAATCCATATGGACTCGTCGAGTCGTGGTCAGACTCGGCGAGTCTTTTGCAAAAAATTCATAATTTTCAAAATTTTGTTATTTAATTAAAATCATTTCACCCCACACTTAACCTATGCACACTCTCAAGCAGTCATGTCCGATGATTTGGAAGATTAAAATTCTAAAAACGAAGGAAAAATTAAAAAAACTAAAAAGTAAAAGAAAGCAAACTCTATATAACGGGTTGCCTCCTGCCAAGCGCTTCTTTTTAAGGAGTCATTAGCTAGACTCCTTCCCATCTACGTTTCGTCATCTTCGAGCATCGGGAACGCACGCCTAACTTTTTGCGATTTGTACTTGGTCTTGTAAGCGTGAATCTTCTTCATGTAAGCCCTTTTCAATGCATCTCTTTTCTTCTTCACAGCATCATCCTCAACTGCTTGGGCTTCCCTTTTCCTCTTTTTCTTCTTTACCCCATTCTTTTTCACCTTCTCTTGCACCTCCTTCTCTTTAAATTTAATTACTTCACATTTCATGATGGTTCGTGCTTTAGGTTTAGTAGCGAATGGTTGATCAGCTTCCACCCTCCTTTCCTTTGTCTCTTCATCCTTTCCAGTGCTCAACCCATCTTCAAACGGAATCGTATGAAGACATGCTACATCGGCGTATTGAACTTTCCTTCCCTTTCCTCCTTCTGCTGTTTGTTCTTCTAAAGAATCATGAATAATATCTAAATCCAAAGTATTTGAAGAACTAGTAACAAACAGATGTAAGTCGGCCAAGTCTTTGTCAAATTCGACTGGACTCGTCGAGTCCATTAAAGTGACTCGGCGAGTCTGATCGGGTTTCATTACTTCTTGGGTGTTTTCTGAGTTGGCTCCTTCCAGTAGCTTTTCTAACTCCTCCAAGTCCTTGTTAACATCTACATCTTCTTCAGAGTGTATCAAAAACTTGCTCGGATCATCTTTTAGCAAAAGTTCAAGCTCTCTTTGTAATATCTCATCATCCAATTGGATAATTGAGATTTCTTCATTCTTTTCCTCTTCGTGCTTGGCTTCTGGAACAGCTTTAAACATTATAGATTCATCACCCACCCTTAATGTCAATGTAAACTCACTTATATCAATTAAAGCACACGCGGTGTTCAAGAATGATCTCCCCAAAATAAATGGAATTTCGGGGTCTTCTTTCATATCAACTACCACGAAGTCTACTGGGAAAATAAACTCGTCGACTTTTATTAGGAGATCCTCACTAACGCCTTGTGGATGAATTATCGTCTTGTCCGCCAAATGGATCTTCATATTCACCGGCCTTGGTTCTGGTAAATTCAACTTTTTAAAGAATGACAAAGGCATCAAATTGATGCTTGCCCCCGAATCAGCTAATGCTTGGGTGAAAACTTCATTACCAAATTGGCACGGAATCACCATATTTCCCGGATCACCCTTCTTTTCAGGTAGCTCATTCATCAATATTTCCGTGATTTCAGCCAAATCTTTCCTAGCAGCAAAAAGGCCCTTAAGCAAGTTGAAGTACTTAGGTGTTTGTAGCATTGTTTCCACAAATGGCACATTAACTTGTAAATCTTTAACATGCGTCATGAAGGTTCTGTATGCTTCTACTTTTTTTGCAGGCATGGCTTTGATTGGGTATGGCAGAGGAGGATTATAAGGCTTCAAAGAACTGACAGTTTTCTGATTTACGCATGGACTCGTCGAGTCCATTGGAGTGACTCGGCGAGTCGGATCGGGTTTTGCTGGGTCCGATTCTTCTACCTTTTCTGCCTTCTTCTTGGAGATTCTTAGTGCTTCTGTAACTGTTTCTTCACTGCTGGAGGTTATTACACTTACATTCTCCATTCTTGGATTGGGTTCGGTGTTACTCGGAAGTTGACCCGGTCTTCTATCATTCACTTGATGTGCAAGCTGCCCCAGCTGTTTCTCAATGTTGAGAATTGATGCTTGCTGATTCTTAAGCATGTTTCTGGTCTCGTGTATGGCAGCATCGTGATTATTGTGTCTTTTTTCGGACGCGGCTATGAATCTAGTGAATAACTCTTCTAAATCGGCTTTCTTTTCTACCGGTTCTTCCTTTTGGTATAGTCCCCTCTCTTTCTGCTTGTATTTTTCCTCCTTTGCCTTCTTATACTCCTCGTATGGTAGCCAATCCTTCTTAGGTTTCCGCCAATTTTCATCATATCGATCACCACTTGAATAAAAGACTTGAGCTTTCTTATTTCCATTCTCATCCAAATCACAATCCTTTGTGAGATGGGGCCCTCCATAATTTTCACATCCTACCCTAATAGCATGGATTGCTTGATCCATTTTTGTCATTCTTCAATCTAGACTATCAAGCTTTGCTATCACCGCCGCCATGCTATCATTTGCCGCATTTACTACCCCTTGACCTACTTCGTTTCTCGGATTGTGGTATTCTCTTGAGTGCTTAGAGAATTCTTCAATTAATTCTTTAATTACCGGGGGCGCCTTCTTTGTGAGCGGGCCTTGAGAATCAAGTAATTGCCTTGTGGTGACATTGACTCCATCATAGAAAATGGAGACCTCTTGTTGGCTATTAAGGTCATGGTGTGGGCAATTCCTAAGTAGGCTCTTGTACCTTTCCCAAGCTTCATAAAGAGATTCTCCGGGTTGTTGCTCGAAGTTGGCAATGGCTTTCTTTAGCTTGGCTATCTTGGAGGGCGGGCAGAAATGGTCTATGAACTCTTCCTTCATCTTGGCCCATGTGGTGACCGATCCGGGAGGAAGTGACTTTAACCAATCTTTTGCAGCTCCTTTAAATGTGACAGGAAGCATGCGAAGAAGCTGGGTCTCGCGTGGAACATTCGAGACGTTGAAGTAATCGGCGACATCATTCACTTCGTCCAAGTGCTTGTAAGCGTCTTCGTGATCCTTCCCGTAAAAAGGAATCTCCTTGAGTTGGGCGAGAATATGGCCTTTTAGTTCGAAAGTGGCGGTCGTGGGAATTGCGGGTTGCACAAGTCCCGGCCCGGTGTCATCACGCATCCTTTTCTTCCACTCCCCCATGGGGACTTCATCAATGTTAGCCATTGTGATAGCTAACTCTTCTTCGGAATCGGTTTCGTGCTCGTAAGTATGCTCTTCTTCTTCCTCGGTCTTGTACTCGATATCTTCTTGAATTGGTTCTTCAACTGTCAACGAGGCACTGATGCTCCTGATTTGCTGCTCTTCTTCTTGCTGAAAACGGATTTTAAGTTTTTGAGTGGTGAGTTCTTTGAAGATGTGGTTTCTCCAACGGCTTTTCCTTTGCTTCTTCTTAATGCGGATTCCGGGTCTTCCAAAGGAGGTACCAGAGGTGTATCAGATCCTCGGGTCATGAAACAGCGATGTACTCGCCGATTCGGCACGAATGCACTCGGCGAGTTCAAAGCAAAAACTAAAAAAATTTCTAGTTATCCTAAAAACAGAATTTGATTCAAACTAATTCTACTTACTGAATTACTTTGTAAATAACTTTGTGTAAGATAAATCCCACACAAAGGATTGATTAAACTAGAATTTAATACTAATTTTAGAACTGTTCCCCGGCAACGGCGCCAAAAACTTGATGTGTGCAAACTCACTTAGTTTTAAACCTACTTTTAATTATCAAATAACACACAAAAGGCAGTGAACCTATCAATTGTGGTATAGCTAAATAAGCAGGGTATCAAACACAGGGAACGGCAAATTAAACTAAAAACTAATTTAATCTAAGTTAATTAAGAAGTAGGGGTTTTTCTCTAGTTTTACAAGACTAGAAACTTACTAACTATTACTAATTTAAGACTAGAAAATAATGACTTAACTAGATTCAATAATTGGGAAGGAACTTCTGTTTAGTTCAACTTGGTTAACTCTATGGTTGATTTCAAGGTAATGGTGCAATGGATTAATTCTTTCGTTGGTTACCGATTCAAGTGATTAGATTCGTATTCACTACCCTAATCCTTAGCAAATAAACTAACTTAAACAGTGGCCAATTGTCTAATTTAATTAAATTCACTAGATTAATTATTCGGGTTAAGTTAGACTTGCAATAGTTAACTAATTCATTCTTTTAATCAACTTCTTGTTTGATGGTCATCTTACAAGCTTGCACATGAATTTACTCAATTTTCTTATTAATTCTAGTTTCATATTCATTAATCCTAAACATATAGCATAGTGATCACATAGCATATGAGGTCAATAATCAATAGATGTTCATGCTAATCAATTATCTTCCTATTAACAGAAAATTAATTATTATTCACACACAAGGTTCTTTAGCAAGCTAAAATAACAAAAATTCACCAACTTGGAATTAATCCTATCAATCAATCAAACCATATTGTCAACTTTGTATCCCCAAACAGAAGTCTAAAGGTTTTAGCTCATAATTAAAGTAAATAACAGCAAACAAACAAAGTCAAGTTGCTTAATCATAATGAATAAACAAAAGAATAAGTGGAATGATGAAATTTTGCCTTAATTACTCTCCGGAATTGAATTCTAGCTTCCTTCGTCGTCTTCTAGGGTTTTTCTGGCTTTTCAATCGTAGCAAAGTATTTATGAATCGTCCCAGAACTCCCTCCAATCGATCTGTGGAATTATATTTAAATATACGAATCGACTCGTCGAGTCAAGTGGTGACTCGTCGAGTCCCTCTCACATTCCCCGTATTGCGATAACTCTCTGGGATCCCGAGTCATTATCTTCTCGATTCTTCGATTGGACTCGCCGAGTAGTCGATCTGACTCGCCGAGTAGGTGCCATTTTTAGTGTTTTTCTTCTTTATTTCATTCTTGATCTTCTAACTGTTTCTCCCGCTTCCTTTCGCTTCCGAACTTCATCTTTGGACTGAAAAACATAATTTAACACTTTTAAGTACCTTTTGTCCATAATATGCAATAATTTAGCTAATAAATGAATAAAAATGTATACTTAATATGAACTAATTATGCACATATCAAGGGATACGTTAACAAGCACCCTAAGCTAGTAAACGCCATCATTTGCCTTGGGTGGCTGGGTTGTTCAAGCTTAGATCATGACATGTGTTCAGTGGAAATGGCTTTGACGTCCACTGATGTGACGGAGTTGGCTGCACAGATGGTTTCATCATTGCAGTCGTTCGAATTTCCTGCCTCTCATTTAAAGCTTCCCTTATTAGGGACAAATTCTTTTTCTTCGCTTTACTGCTCTTCAACCATCTCTTCTTTTTTCTTCGTTTCCTTTCTCTTTCGTCTTGTAATTGTTAACGGTAAGAAAAGGTGATGCCGATCACCGAAATCGAACCTGCAGTAAAAGAGTTTGAGTCCTTGCAGACCCGATTTGGCTTTCTTCCTGAGCACGGGGTGCAATATCCTCGAAGGGGGGTGCATATTTCTCGGCCGCCGGAAGGGAAGGTTGGAGTCCCAATTCCAATTTTCGAGGCGGGTCTCCGGTTGTCGACAACCAACTTTTTCGATGAGATCATGCATCAGTATGGCTTCTCTGTTAATGATCTGACTCCTAACGATGTCAACAAAATAGTTGGTTTCGAGATGGCCTGCCGAGCTTTGGGCATGCTCCATAAATTCCGAGATTTAAAGTACTTCTTCGACTCCTTTACTTAATCTAACGTGTATACGTTCTCTTAGCGATGAGGCGTCCATGCGTTCATGATAAACTAAAAGGCCCCCAAGAAGAACTGGTAGGAAAAATGGTTGTAGGTGAACCAAAACTTGTTCGGTTTTGGCTATCCTTGCAGAACCACTTTCACCGATCAGACGACCTAACTCTGGGGGACTAGTGAGACTATGGTGCAGGCTCTGAGGACTATTTCCTTTAATGGGAAGGATTGGGAGGACTATTTGTCGGTCCGATATCGGGCAATGCCCGGAGAATGTTTGTATGCTTCCGGATTTCGGTCCGATGACGAGTGGGGCCCGAGAAATGTTTATATGTTTATGTTAGGGGATTATTTCATGTGCATTCATTGATATTTTATACGTATACCGAGCTTTGCTCGATGTCGGGCGGGGCCCGATGCCGAACATTGTTCGATGTTGGGCGGGACCCAATGAAAGGTGAATCCCACGATATGTTTATATGTGATTATGTGATTATGTGATTATGTATATGGTATGTGGTAGTTTGGGGAAATTCACTAAGCTTCGTGCTTACGGTTTTCAGTTTTGGTTTCCAGTACTTCTGGTTGCAAAAGGAAGAGCTCGGGGTGACTGCATTGTGCACACCATGATGTTTTACCCTGGGATGTTTACTCTGATATATTTAACAGATATTTTGATATGGATATACCGTTTATGATGTTTTGAGATACTATGACTTATGTTTTGATGAGATGATTTTGATAACTATGGTTTTATTTAATAATTAAAAATGAAATTTTTGGTCATGAATTTTTTCGGATGTTAAAAGTTGGTATCAGAGCCTTGGTTTGAGGGATTCGGGCACACTCCCGGGTGTGTCTGAACTCAAACTGAGGACTTGGTATGAAAGTTTACAAAAGAAAATCATTTTTATAAAAATGATTTTTAAATGAGAAAAGGGTATGGTGCATAAAATCAGCCGAACTCAAGTAAGTTCTCCCAAATTACCCATAAACGTTTATGTCATGATATGAATTGTGAAGATGTGAACTGCATGCTAGATTAGGGCTAAGGATCTAGGAAGGATGCCTTGTATGCCTACTGTATGAGCTTATTTGTAACATACACGTTCAGTTATCGTGTTATGTATTTTTAAAAGTGAATAATATTATGAAATATTATATGAAATTTAATTATTGAGTTCTAACAGATAGTTTTTACTGAAATAAAGTAAAACAATGTTTAGAATCACTCGGAAAATATTTGAAATCTTATGAGATTCCAATCAAAAGGCAAATATTGAAAATTTAACGAAAATATAAAATTTTAAATAAGTAAAATTTTATTATTGAAATTTGTAAAGAATCTCTTTAGAAACATTTAGGCAAAAACCTCATCGAAATCCGAGTTATAACGAAGAAGTTATGACTATTTGACGTTTCCGACAGAACCGACACGACGCTGTATGACGTAAAAAGTGAGTTTTCGATAAACTAATTTTTATCCTATATGATATAAATGAAAGTTGTAGTATTCGTTAAACCGAAAACTTTCATAAAAAGAACGTCAAAATCTGACTTCGTATGAGGAAGTTATGATTTTTCTAAGTTTCAGCTTACCAGTAGACAGCTAAAAACTCGAATTTTAGATCGAGTGATTTTTAGTTGACACAACCTAAATGAGAATTGAAGATCTCATCAATAGTAGTAGAACGATAAAAAGACTGACAAAAACGGACGTCGTATGAAGAAGTTATGAATTTTTAACGGTCTTATCCTGTCCCAGCCTACTAAAAGTATAATAATAAAAATAAATTCAAAATTAGCCGACAGAGTCTAAACGAAAGTTGTAGAGTATATTCCCGCCTACGCGTGGATATACAAAACGCCAAAAACGGAGTTCGTATGCAAGAGATATGAATTTTACAAGTTTTTGAATAAGAATAAAGGAAAATCTGAAGCCTTATACGAAGGGGTACGCCCCGCGTAGAAGCATACATCCAACGTTCGCATGGAGGGTCTCGGACCAGCAACGTCGCCCCTATCTTCACTCAGATGACACGAATCGTACCCACTTGACACGTCCAAAGCCCCGGTTCCAAGTCGATGACTCTTCGTTGGTACGACCAGTGTACGAAGGCTACGCCTCGCGTAAATGGCCGCCTCGGAGTACGCCTAGTGTACTGAGGACTTACGCCCAGTGTAATGCGAGCCTCAGTCCCCTATAAATAGAATGCGAAGGCAGCCGGATTTGGTTTAAAGTTCTTACACTTTTCCACCTTATACTCTCTCCAATTTTACCCTAACACCCCCCCCCCCCCCCCCCCGAAGTCATGGTATCAATCCCGACACCCGAAACAAGTCCCGGCGCCCCGAAGATCCCGAGAAAATTATATTTTTAGTCGAAACTCTACCCGTGTAAGGCTGGTTTTCAAAGAAAATCCCCGGTTTCTTCGCAGAAAGTCATATTTGGAGCCGAAGTGCTGCCCAAATTAATATTTTAACCCCGGTTATTTCAAGGTGAGTTCAATATATAGGAACAATTGTATGTTATGTGTTATATGTGCTATGTGCTTTTCAGTGTTATTATTTCGGGTTATTTTCCCGTGTTATTTTATTTGCTATTTTAATATCAAGGAAATACCTTTGACCATGTGATTAGTGAAAGGACTTAGATTCACATTGGTACTGGTATGTAGCCTCTGGCCATGTAGAGCATGTCTCGTAAGAGAATGACTTCTATTCTATGGCATTGGCAGAAGGTTAGACAGGGCGTGAAAACCTGAAATCTACTGAAATGTTTAAGTTAGAAAGTGTATGTCTTCTGTGCCATTTGGGCAGAAGCTTTATTGATGTATATCAAGTATAGAAATTGTCATGTCTCATTGATCGTATATCTTTTAATCAGATTATTTGTTGATATGGAAAGCATGTCATACGATACTCATCTGCTTTTGTTGTTTCTTGTTCCTCTTTGCTTCTGCCATATTGAAGTATATATATGGCATAACGTTATATTGTATCTATTATTGAACTCACTAAGCGTCACTGCTTACCCTCTCAATAACAATTGCAGGAGATAAGTAACCAGTATGGTTATATACCGTCAGAAGATGTATAATAGTTTTTACTATTACTTTTGTACTTCGATTTATGTATGTATAAAATTACAATATCTTGTGTAGTTATGTAATATACTAAAATTTAGTCGGTTTGTATCCAATCTTTTGTAATCACTTTATCAATGTAAAATATTATTTTATAAATATGCATATAGCATGTTTTGGAATAACAATTGTTAAGGATGAGCATATGGACCGGGGAACAGGCCGGAACCGATACCAACACCGGAACCGGCACCGGAACCGGAACCCAATGGAACCGGTCGGGCCGCGACCGGGACCGGGACGTTATTTTTGTGGATTTTTGGAATCGGGAACCGGTAGAACTGGAAAAAACCGGAACCGTATGATGCTATTTTTCGAGGATTGGTTCCAACATTTGAAGACACAACAAGAACCGGTAGGAAACTGGTAGAACCGTCGGGCCGGTTCGGTTCTTGATTTTGGCCGAAGCCGGTTCCCGGGTCGGGTCCGGTTCCGGCTGGTTCGGTCCTTTTGCTAATCCCTAACAATTATTTCAGAAATATGAAAGTGAGGGTCTTTCATTATTGAACTGTATGCTAGTACTGATTAGTTAGTGATATGATGGCCTAATTAGGATATGCTTGGTTTTGTTTACTTAATGCTCGAATGTTGCTTGCTTTGTGCTTTTAGGAGTTCTAGCTATCTTTAACTAACTAGTAAACGAATACGCTAAGTTACATATTATGAGGACTAAATAATTTCACAAGATTAGGTTTTAGTCTTATTTCGTAGCTCTTATTTGAGTCCAACCGTTGTAGGGAGAGACCTCTCATTCGAAGAATTATCTGGTCTTAGTAATATGTAATGGTATTCGCAAGCTAGTTAGGGAATGGTAGCAGGGACTTTTTATGCAGCTGATGGAGGAGAGTGGGTGGGAGATTACCCTAGGGTAAGCCTATGATGAGATTAGCGCGGAAAGCAGTAGCAGTGAAAGGGACTTGGTGGAGTCAAGGCAATTCTTGAGGAAAGTACGGATAGATGTGGAAGGTAGTATAGGCCCGTCCTACTGAAAGCAGAGGATCCATACTTGAGTCAAGGAGAGCTGGGACAAGACCAGGAAACTTGTAGTGTGTGATCCCTCAAGTTATGATGAGTATTCTGATGATTGTTATGGTATATTTTCGAGTATGGTGACGCTACGTAATAGACCAGATGGCAATTCTGGTGTCGGCGAGTGATCAGGATCGGATCTTGGAGCCAGGTAGCTCGATGATCAGATGAGGGAGTTTATTTTATCTGAGATTACGCGCAATATCATTTACCAGACTCATGTGATCTTCGGTGCGGTCAAGGAGGGCATTTTGGAGATTCTTGATGAGAGGCTGAGTGCATTCCGCACTGAGATGGCGGCCATAATGGGGACGCGTACAATGACGTTTTAGGATTTTAGAGCTTGTGGAGCTCCAGATTATCATAGGTAGGGATCCCATTGCTAGCAGCAGGTGGTTGGCAGATGTCGCCAACACTTTTCGTACCCTTCGTTGTCCTGAGGGGGACAAGGACCGACTTGCTTCCTGCCTCCTGAAGGACAGGGCACGGGATTGGTGGGAAGAGGTTGGTAGTGAGTTGGGTAATGATGCGGTTGATGCTATGTCATGGGATGACTTTTCGACCAGATTCCGGGTGGAGTTTGCCCTAGAGATTGAGGCGCAGCAGTTGGCGTAAGAGTTTCTGGATCTCCGCCAGACTACTGAGACTATGACAGTGATCGCTGCCAAGTTTCAAAGGAGGGCTTATTTGGTACCGTGATATGCAGTAGATGAGGAAATGAAGAAGGTGAGGTATCATGATATACTGCGGAATGACGTCAGGAAGTTCGTAAGTATCTCGGGGTGCGAGACCCTGAATGGTATGATTTCTAGAGCCCAAGAGCGGGAGATTGATTTTGAGCACATTAGGAAGAAGGGACCAGATCAGGTGCATATATTGGAAGGTCCGGGTAGAGACCCAAGATTCCGGATCAGCTTTTGAGAAGCCAACAGGGCCAGTTTTAGTGCAACACTTGCGGGGAATTTAACGATGGAGTTTTTCGTTCCAAGGGTTTGGGTAAGTGTACCTCTGGGTTTGTTTCACTGCTCGTGTGTGGGTTATATCTTCAAGTGATATCGTATGCCATTTGCATACCCTAAATTATTAGTGGTTATCGAAAGGTCATTTCTCTATTTACGGGTTGGGAGTGTTAAGTATTATCTTGGTTTATGGTCGAGATCGCTTCAGGGGTATTATGTGGAAGGTCTGCGGTCAGGATTCCGCAGGATTGTTATTCAGCATCATTAGGATTCGGTGGTTTTAGTAACCATTATTGATTGGCTGATGGTAGCGCCAAGGGATGTGGCTCATTGTTGAGGTATTGGTCGGAGCATTTGTCTTTTGGTCTTCAAAATTTGAGCGTGGTATCATTTCAAGCATCAGGGGCTATCGGTTCCGCTAGGATTCGGGAAGTGTTCATCTAGTCTTTCGAAGTTGTGTGGTCTTTTGGGGATTGGCTAGTGATGGAGCACTAGTTGGTAAGTGCTGATTGTAAGCAAATCGATTAAGGGAAAGTAGGAAGGATCAAAAATCCTCCCATTCCTCGTATGTCGTGAAGAGTTAGTCGAAGTGAAGTGGGGGAGAACCGTTCAGTACCCAGGACAAAAGCAAGTGTGGAATTGGGATGAGATCGTATCCCCATCAGGAAAGGAAAGGTGGCCCAAGTGGATGCCTAAATGGAGGATAATGTGAATTGGGAGTTCGTGAAATTTCCCGACATTAGGATCACATCTGCTTGGTGCATGTTAGCAGACTCTGGGGAACCAGGTTGGAGTTCCAGTAAGTACATGAGTCCACTTTGGGGATATTGGACCGTGTGTGTGCTTGACTTTGGATGTGTCTGGATTGGTATTTAGCGGTAAGACCATGGTCAGCGGTTGAGTTAGCATGAGAAGTGTTGTAAGATTGCGGGATAGCCGTAGCATTCACCAGCGGCCAAATAGCATGGAAAATGTTGTAAGACTGCGGGGTGGCCTGTAGCATTCACTAGTTAGCAGGTAGTGTAGAAGTGTTGTAAGACTGTGGGGTGGCTCGTAGCATTCACTAGTTAGCAGGTAGTGTAGAAGTGTTGTAAGACTGCAGGGTGGCCCGTAGCATTCACTAGTTAGCGAGTAGAGTAGAAGTGTTGTAAGACTGTGTGGTGGCTCATAGCATTCACTAGTTGGAAGATAAGTAGAAACGCAGTAAGACTGCGGGGTGGCCCGTAGCATTTGTTAGTTATCCATTAGTATAGAGGTGTAGTAAGATTGCGGGGTGGACCGTAACATTCACTAGTGGTCAGTTGGTATGGGAGTGTTGTAAGATTGCGGGGTGGCCCGTATGTGACTGATCTGTGATTCACTCATGGATTCCTTCAGATGATTTATAAGCAATAAGGACCCTCTGGTCGATAACTCTGATGGGTTTTAGGTAAAACAAATAAACTAGAAAACCAATTCCTAAGTTCACATGCAACCTACTTTGGATCTATGTTTTAACTATTGAACATATAACTTCGAATTGCAAAATAAGAACCCTAGAGGAGAGAGGCTATTTTCAAAAATAACAAACTAGGGTTAAGGAGTTACATACCTTTCAATTGTTATAGCAAACAATTGACAATCCTCTTGATCTTGATCTTGATCTTCTTGGAAGCTTAGCAACACAAATGTAATGCCTTTAATGGAATCACACCCAAGAACTAGCAAGAAGGAAACTTCAAGGAGAGAGAGGGAGGGAGTATGCAATTCTCGGCCTAGGGTTTCTTCAAAAGAAGGAATGCCCAAAATGTGAACCAGGAGCCTCCTTATATAGCTGAGGGATCTAGGGTTTAGGAAAAAAAACCCTAATGCTCCTTTCTTAGGGCCTAAGCAAACCCAAGGGCCTTATCCAAGCCCCCATGGACGAAATCATTAGGGTTTCCCCTATAGATTTCGTCCACCCTCTTCCAAGGGGGTTCTGGAGCCTTCCACTCAACTATTAGATAATTGCAAACTAGTGCCTGCACTTTATAATTAATACAGTTAACCCCAAAATTAATTCTAATTAATTTCTGGCTAACTATTTATTAAACATTATGATTTCTAATCAATATATTAATCTTTTAACATATTAATAAATCATTTATATTAATTTATTAATCTTATAATATATCAATATCTCTCCTTTCATAATTTCTTTGTCCGGTTGCTAGGTTTGAGGGCAACCTAAAAGGACTGTGTTGCTATCAATTCAAGTACATACCAATTATAGTTATGGGATTAGACACCTAATCCAACAGTCTCCCACTTGGATAAGTTTGTAACTATAATTGCTAGTATGACTTCTAAATTTGACCAACAAATTGTAGCTTCCAAAAGTTGTTGCCGAATTCTGACCCAGTCAGTTACGTGTCCTAAGACAAGTGATAACATGACCCTTCGTTCTACTAGATATCCCTAGATATAAGACATGGAATACAATCAATCTCTTTTTACAGAATCTATGTTTCCCGATTTCTGATTTGTGATGATATAGAACTTCTAATCGAACACATCAATTCAGTCCTGGCTGGGCCCAACACAAAAGACAACACCAAATCATCGAGGGACCCACAAATATCGCTTTTCCCATTAGAGCAAAAAGGAACGAATAAACATTGACTCGTATGCTTGTATCTTTTACTCATCAAACCATACATGACGATACGTTTTATAACACCAAGTTACTGATGCGTTTTCGTATCACCAATGTATAGCCGACTTGCAAATTACAACTCATATATCTCTGTTTTAAGATCATAGATATTACCATCTCAGCATTACTCGTGATGAATTCCATGAAGTAATACTTTGAGCGTGGGTTTATCCAATACTCAAATCTCACGCTCTGAGTACTCATGAACATTGCAGCAATTCTATTGCTATGTCTATCCTTAGACAATCTGCAATCCAATTCATGACAGTCTTAATTCACTACTTACTTCCAAAAGTACGAGTGACTGTGGAGTTTGAACAATCATATTATTCGGGAAGTAAAACATTCAAAATATGAAACACAATAATAATCGAATCCAATATGGCCCCAAAATTTTGAGTATAAATAAAACTCCTTTAATTTAGTCACCATATTAATTACACATTATTCATTGTATAATGTTTCGAGTAATCAACCTATCACTTGAATTAGAACAATAATTTTCCCATGCTCCAAGCATGCACACCTTGTTTCCCATGATCCTTACTTTGTGAAATAGATCAATTGAAAAACTTTTCTAATGATGCTCATTTCACAATTTCCAATGCTCATTATTTGTGTTAGAACACAAGGTTCTTGCTACTACTAGAATATGCTAGATTCTAACATTTTATGCAATGATCCTTTCGCAAAGTCATAGCACAAAAGTCACCAAGACTTGGCCAATGAAATTACAAAGTATTCTTATCAAAAATTGTTACAAGACAATTCTATAGACGCGAAGTCTCACATTTAAAGTTCATTCCTTTGAATATCCTTCTTGCATAAAAGTTTCTAATCTAGACATAAACTCTCAACATCCAACTCCCAATATGGAAACATTTCCATATTTGCCATATGACAACTCATTCTTAATAGAATCTTATCTATTCATAATAATGTTGATATGGTCCATCCAATACCATACTTCCAACTACTCACAAGTGACAAATCCTCAACGAACTTTGGATCGTTCTTTGATAGTTGTTTAATTATTTTAGTCAAAACAGATCCTAGTCCTTTTTCCCTCTTAATGTGCTAGACATTTGGAAAATTTAAGAATGGTCAAACATTATAGCATTTGCAATCGATCCTATACCTGAAGCCTATGGGAAACGATGCATAATATTCTTACATAAAGATATGATACTTTATCAATCTTCTGCCATAATATTTTATGTGTCACGTTCTCACAATTCGAACTCTGAAGAGGGGTGCCATAATCATAATCGAAATTTAAGAACACACTATGTATCCTTTGACTAAATTTATTAAAATTTCTCAATCTAAGCTTTAGATTTTTGAAACGAAGTATAATATTCTCTCCCTTAATTATAGAAAAAATAACTTATTAACTCATGCGACTTTGCAAATTGAAACTTTTATTTCTCTATAATTAATATTGCCAACTTGCAATACTTAAAATAATAATCATGCTCCCACTAACATGATGATTATATCTATCCTAGCATAACATTTATGCTCCCACTAGCTTTGACACGTATTCAGAAATTAGCTGGACTTCTAGAAACCAATTACTTATTGACTTTCTTTTCCAAAGTTCAGATTTCTGAAACCGAGACGATTTGATAAGCCTTTATTTAAGCTTCTCGAACTCATACACCGTTCCTTAGATAACCCATATGTGTGTTTAAACATTTCTAGAATAAGTCTAAAATGTTCAGACCTATTTGCCATTTCCCACAATTCGAACTATGAAGATGGATTCCGTAATCATAATCGAATTTGAGAAATACAAATTACATAATGCTATCTTCAAAATCTTTCTTAGTGAAAGTGTTTCCTCACAATCATTTTCATGAAGGAGAGAAACCTTATAACACTCAGATTTTGTGGTGTATGTGTTCCTATCCATGTGAATTTGTCACAACCATAATCAAAAGACAACAATTGTGACAAATCCAAACTCTTATGGATCGAACTTGTCCATTCTTAATTTCTTGTCATCAAGGGTCCCACCTTTGCTTCCAAGTTATTTAGCAACTAACCCCTACCTTTCAATGTACTTTCCATTGATCAAGGTCCTTGCCCCTATGCAACCCATTGAGATCTCATAGAACTCACATCCATAAACAGGATAGGTTAGAAACCTCAAGTCGTGTGCTAGTGATTAACTATCGGTTTATTTTTGATTTGTTCTTGAAACTTTTCAAGACAATTGAGACTCCCACTGACCTCTTGACATATATGATTCTCTCGTCAGGAACCTTTCCTAGACAAAACAAATATTCAAGAGTTAGTGTAGTTCTTATCAAGACAAAACACTTCACATAATTGGTCCTAGTTGGTCTTTGTCTTATCCAAGACAGCACAACTTACCAATTTCAAATGTGCAAGAATAAGAAAGCCTTTTCCAAACTCCACATTTGATGAGTGTTATAAACCTACTTAAGACTTGTCACTCAATTCACAATCTTGGAATATAAATCTAAGACTTGATACTGGAACGAAGTATGATTGACTTCTTGATTTTAACCATTTCTACAATTCTCGATTCCTCTTCTTGGTCATACAAATGCATTAAGACTCACTTGGAGGATCAATTGAGATGTGGTTTTTAATCATTAAGACTTATCATAAAATATAATAAAAGGTACTCTCCCTTCTTCTTAGAATAGAGAAACTTTTATCTTTCTGCCCTCCTGATTCTTCTTATTCGTTCTGCTATTGATTGAAACCCTTTCAATCAACTCAAAATTATATTTAATCTTATAAGTATAACCATATTCACTAAACTTTAGTAAATCATGATGAATATCTTTATCACTCTAGTGGTGGACTTGATCAATGTACAACCTAGCGTACTCGATCTCCTAGTCCTTCTCATGACACTTTGTCAAAGAATTAGTCTAATTTCCAAATATGAAGTTTCCCATTCATCACGCAACCAAGTTGCATGACTCCAAGTTTCTGTCCAAGTGAACCTTGGGCGATGAGGATCTTCCTTTATTTAGCAAATTCTCGACATTTCCACAAATGACATAATTAAGAATCAAATCCATTATTGATAACAATACACAAACATCCATTTTTCATAATGATTTCATTGCAAGGATATATAAAATTATTCAAACCAAAAAATTTATTTTATTCATAAAAGCAGCGGAAAACATGTCCTTACAATGCAAAATCAATTGAAAAACTATGTAATCAAATGTTCCTAACAAATTTATCATAACTTTCTAAGCTCAAAATCTGATCTTCGAATCCATGCGATCATGATCCATTTCTTTATGATCAGACTCATCTTGCTTTATCATCAAGCTTCCTCTCTTTTCTCTGATCCTGCAAAACATTCAAATGTAATCTTATCACATTATGTATCAAGAATCAATGAATAGGAACTTAATGGAGTTAGATAGTGGATTTTACCTGAAGCAGAGCCATATTCCTTGACTCTCCCATCTCTTGGACTCTTCAGGTTCTCAGGGCAGATTTGTATCCAGCGCCCCTTCTCTTGGCAGCAGAAATAAGTGGGTTCTCCTGGAATGTCCTTGAAAGCATGGTTGGTTGATTCACCAAACAAATATGCTCCATTGCTTTGCCAAATTATTTCTGATTCAACAGCAATAAGCATATAAGTTAGGTCAATGAGGGTTGCGTCAAGATCCATCATATAATACTCTCTTTTGAACTTATTATATGACTCAGGGAGTGACTGAAGAACCCAGTCCACAACCAACTTCTTGGGAAAGGTCGCACCCAACATTACCAACCTATCGATGTGTGACTTCATCTCTAGGACGTGAGCACACACGGGTTTACCATCTTCATGTTTCATTGCCAATAAGGCATTAGTGATATTGAACTTTTCAATCCTTCGGTCTTGTGGGTTTGGGAGAACAACGGGAGGAGGTGGAGTAAGTGAAATCAAGCTAGTCCACATGGCAGGGATTGATCTTTCACCTTCATTGTGGAACAGACTTTCACTTTGAGCAGGAATACCTTTTCCTTTGGATTCGGGAAGACCATGGTTAGATTCAGACATCTACAAAATGGGATAAATCAAGTTAGTTGATTGAATCCTTAAAAAAGCACCCAAAAGAGATATTAAGGCTAGGATCCAACACAACATTCCAAAAATTGGAAGAGGGATGTCGTAATCCAATTTGCAGAATATTTGAAGGTAGGTAAATGACGATTTACCAATTTCCACCATAAAAAACAAAAAAAAGGTTAAGTTTTAAATGTATTGGAAACTCCTAGATCTTTTGAGATACATTGAAACTATTCAATGGCATGTTTTAATCTCGGAGTATTCTCTTCTATTTGTGACTGGGATGCCGAGGATCATAAACAAGATGTGAATAACCATGCAAATATGCTCGGTAACCTCGTTGTCTTTATCATTAACTATTGATGTGCCGGTAAACCACACACGCTCCATCAAAATGACAATTATGAGATACCCATTACTACTCTTTAGTAGTGCCTTTTAGTGTGCTGGTTAACCACACACGCTCCACTAACGACCAATAAAGCATAATGTGCAATTTCATGGATTAACATACTTTTCACATTTTTCCTAAAGTAACTAGAGTTGGGATTTTGTAAAATAATGTTCTAGTACTTTCTTTAATAACATTATACTTTTAATGAGATGTAGTTGTCCTATCAAACCCATTCTGCTAACGACCCTCCACTAATCAAGGAAGCGGTGGGTGAGAGTGGACACCCATTCAACTACCATTTTATAGGCAGTTTCCTTATACCCCCCTTATAGACTAGCTTCGTGAATGAGGCATACTAGCAATTTGACTAACCATATTCTTATATATATATATATATATATATATATATATATATATATATATATATATATATATATATATATATATATATAACTTTTAATTATAACATATATATAAGGTGTGTTTTAAACTTTTTAAAACTTTAGGGTTTACATATAAATTTCGAAAACTAAGCCATTAATTTTAAATTTTAAATAAACCAAATAAATAGATTTAATATTTATCTATTAATTAAATTTTAATTAATTTATTAAATCTTGTAAGGATTATCTAATCAAATTAAACAATTAATTTAATCGTAATCCTTATCCCTCTAAATTTCGAAAATATGGGGATAGGATAACTTCCTTATTTTTCTCAATCAAATAACTAGATTTAATATTTATCTATTAATTAACTATTAATTAATTAATCAAATCTTGTAAGGATTATCTAATTAAATTAAACAATTAATTTAATCCTAATCCATATCCCTTCTAGATTTCGAAAATATGGGGGTAGGATAATTTCCTTATTTTTCTCAATTATCCAATAAGGAAACTATTATCCAAAACAAAGAAACCCTAAAAGGGGTAGCATATTTCGAAATTTAAAGGGGAGGAGGCTAGGGTTTTCAAAACCCTAACCCTAATTTCGATTAGGGTTCATGGAGGCTAGGTTTTTCGAAAACCCTTTGTACCAAAAACCCTAGAAATCAAAAATTTGGCATTTTAGGGTTTAATAGCTATAAACCCTAATTTGCAATTCAACTATTATAGCAATTTAATTTAAAACAACAATGACTCTGATACCACTAATGGGTTTTAGGTAAAAAAAATAAACTAGAAAAACAATTCCTAAGTGAACATGCAACCTAATTTGGATCTATGTTTTAACTATTGAACATATAACTTTGAATTGCAAAATAAGAACCCTAGAGGAGAGAGGCTATTTTCGAAAATAACAAACTAGGGTTTAGGAGTTACATACCTTTCAATTGTTATAGCAAACAATTGACAATCCTCTTGATCTTGATCTTGATCTTCTTGGAAGCTTAACACCACAAATGTAATGCCTCTAATGGAATCACACCCAAGAACTAGCAAGAAGGAAACTTGAAGGAGAGAGAGGAAGGGAGTATGTAATTCTTGGCCTAGGGTTTCTTCAAAAGAAGGAGTGCCCAAAATGTGAACCATGAGCCTCCTTATATAGCTGAGGGATCTAGGGTTTAGGGAAAAACCCTAATGCTCCTTGATTAGGGCCTAAGCAAACCCAAGGGCCTTATCCAAGCCCCAATGGACGAAATCATTAGGGTTTCCCTTATAGATTTCGTCCACCCTCTTCCAAGGGGGTTCTGGAGCCTTCCACTCAACTATTAGATAATTGCAAACTAGTGCCTGCACTTTATAATTAATACAGTTAACCCCAAAATTAATTCTAATTAATTTCTGGCTAACTATTAATTAAACATTATGATTTCTAATCAATATATTAATCTTTTAACATATTAATAAATCATTTATATTAATTTATTAATCTTATAATAAATCAATATCTTTCCATTCATAATTTCCTTGTCCGGTTGCTAGGTTTGAGGGCAACCCAAAAGGACTGTGCTGCTATCAATTGAAGTACATACCAATTATAGTTATGGGATTAGACACCTAATCCAACAAACTCAAATAAGACCCTCTGGTCACACAGTATTACCGCTCAGGTAAGTATAGTGAGAAGACCCACCTTGGAAGTAAGCAAGTAGATCTAGTACCCCGCGAACAGTCTAGACTCCGCCTACATAATATAATTATCTCTAATAATGAATTTGTAATAACCACTTCGGATGCTAAGCTAACCCCTCCATTAAATCTTAAAAGGGTGAAAAGACCATTTTACCCCTCCATGGTCTCCAAGGTCCACAGTTGACCACACCCTAAAAGTCAACGAAAGCTAGTCAACAGTCCATGTTGACTAAACTCGTCGAGGGCATCTATGTGACTCGTCGAGTTCCTTTTCTTTCTCTGAAGTATCGAGAAAATCCAAATCAACTCGTCGAGTTGTCTCATCAACTTGCCGAGTTGTAGCACGTCCAGTCAATCGGGGAAAACCCTAGCTGACTCGTCGAGTCCCTCTAGACTAATTCTCATTCAGACGATTCTAAGCATAAATAATGTCCTAAACTCTAGATATAGCCTCCCAAGGCTGAATTACCACGTAAAGCTACAAACTTTACGTCCATGCATGGTATCTAGGGACTACACATCGTCCAAATCTGAAGTCTCAACTCCATGGCAAGCTCAAAACACTTCAAGAACTCAAAGAGGGATGGAAAAAGGCCCTAAACTCCCTAGAAAGGAGATCTAACCAAACAATGAGCAAGGTGGTGACTTTTTACCTTCAAACAGAAGCTAGGAATGAATGAACACCGGATCCAAAAGCTCTCTCTCGTCTCAAGCCTTTTGCTCCTCAACGTTCCTCAAAAAAATGCACTAAAACACACAATATTAGCCTCTCTTTCTGTCACACAAGGTTATAGATTGATTAGGGATTCTCACAGAGTGCTAGGGTGATAAGGGAGGCGGAAATGAAGGCTTAAGATCCTTTAAATAGGACACAAACCGTGAAAATTAGGGTTTTCTCACTCAACACCTACTCGGCGAGTTGGGGTCCTCCAACTTGTCGAGTAGACTCTAAAAATCATGCGGCCATTAACTCCTCTACTTGGCAAGGTGGTGCATCCAACTCATCGAGTTGCTCTGACATTATGAATGTAAATTAGTTTAATATTATACATGGGAGTCGGGATGTTACAGCAACCTGAGAGCGTACTACTAAAAACTTTATCACACATGTAACCCTGTATCTCCCGAAATGATTGGTTATAGTAAAGGGATATGTATCGTTCCTAGCATCCATGGACTGTGTCCTATAAACCATGTGAGGGGACCGGCGGTTGGAGGCGTTAAGCTTTCCTTCCAGGAAGCCAGTAGTAGTTGGAAACAGTGATCGTAAAGGATTCCGGTATCGTTGACGTTGTCTATGTAGACATAGTTGATTTGTATCTGACGTATGTGCGCAGTTATCAAAAGTGGATCCCTGGGGTTCTAGCCTGGCATCCTTTGGTCCTCTGACGAAAAGATAATATTGAGTATGTTTTTAAGGACTACCTCAATGTCGACATCTGTTTCACATCTTTCCGATCTTGGGTATTCCTCCAGTCAGCCTTGAACTTGGACCTCAAGTCCTTTAGAATTTCCCATGAGGTTTCCGGTTAGGTGTTTTCCATCAATTCCCTTCCTCAGAACCATGCGCTCGCCGATATCATGGGTTTTTCTCTTGTGGTGCTCACAGTATTTCCATTTCTCTTTGTTCACCTTTGGAGGTGTTTTCTCAACTGCATGTACCTCAGCCTAGTGGCTCTGGGGATCATCTTTTCCAAAAGGGCGAAATATGAGAGATGGGTGTTGTGCGTGTCGATTGTGCTTTTCGTGACTTTTGTCATGGTGATCTTGGTGATTGGGGCTTACATGGGAGTTTTATTCTTCTTCATTGATATATGCGCTTATGAAAACCTTTAGATTGGCTTCTTTCCATTCCTCACCTTCGATCTGTCAGAGCTATTTTCCGACTCTATATTTGAGACCGTATCTCAACTGAGGTACCATCCCCTGCATCTTCTTTGAAAAAGGTTTGAGGAGTAGACCTTGGGAAAAGGAACCAGTTACAAGGAACTCCTCACGTCCCAAGACATTAAGTGTCACCAAAGTGAATCTATCGTAATATGCCCGTATCGACTCTCCTTCTTTTTTCTTGCATGACATATGGAGTTTGAATCTCTCTTCCCTTTCCTTATTTGCATGAAATTGTTAAGGAAAATGTATCTTAGCTATTCGAAACTCGCAATGCTTCCCGGTCACAATGCCTTGAATCACTTTCTGACATTTCCGAATAATGTAACAGGGAAATACGTACACAAGAACCGCTTGTCCATCCTCAGTGATGTCATCGTCCACTCATAGGTTTCAATGTGCTCGTTGGGGTCATTTGTTTTGTCATAATTAGGGATATTTGGTATCATTGTCGAGTGTGGGATCTCATACTGCAAGAGTTCTTGGAAAAAGGCAGAACCAGTGCTTCTCACTAGGTTTTCCATGAGAGAGTATGGAAATCCACCGTACATCATGAACTGTTGAGTGTAATACGGTTTCCCGTATGCTTGACTGTACATTGTTACTTACAGTATGTATGGTTGCTGTTGGGAGCTCGATTGCAAGCTTTGTTGTAGTTATGAGCTTTGCTTTGGTTGTTGAAGTATGTTCGGAATTAACCCCTGAGGCTATTGAGCGAAGGTGTTGAGCTGCTACGTAGATGACAAGTGAGGGTTAGACTCTTACGATGGTGGTGTTTGTGGTTGGATCTATGTGACTACTGCAAATATGGGTTGAACATCGGAGGTTGTTGAACGAAAATCAGGATATGTGACATTCTTGCTACTGGGGAGAACGGATAGCTTTACATTGGGTATTGTGTGGAGGACAATATGATTTGTAGGGACCAAGTGTTCATCCCTACCTGCTGTGGTAACGATTGTGGCTGAGAAACTGTCGGTTGCGACTGTTGAGTCGACAGCAGGGACTGTTGGGTAAAGATTTGCAACTATTGAGTCTCTGTTGACTGAGGTACTACGATCACGGTTGTAACCACTTACTATGTTGTGACGGGTGATGGTTGCCATCGGGCGGCGATTGTTGTCACTACAGTTCCCTTTAATGGACTTGGCATCTGTATTTCTAGTAGATTGTCCATATAAGGCAGATGGTTGTGTACCATTGAGCGACAACATTGATCTGAGTGGGCTCGTTACCCCCCTCCCCCTTCCCCCGTCGGATGCCACATGTGCCTTTCCTGTCATTTTTGCCGTCTAGGGTGCTTTTAAGGTTGTGTAACTCTTAGTACACACCCGGATAGCGCCAAATGTTGTGATAAGTCTTTGAGATTAACACCTTTTGTGGTTGGTTCGCCTGATTTAATCCTGAGAATCATAGCAAAGAAAGAGCTAACGTTAGTCATCGTCCAGGAGGGGGTCCCGGACCGAGAATCTGACGGTCTAGTCAGTAGTTGTATGAGAGAATTAGGATTCAGTTTGAGATAGAAAGAGAGGTGGTCCCTTCTTTCGGGGAAGAAGGGCTTCTTTTATACCTGTCATCGTAGGACCATATCCCCAGTAATACTTTTTGTCTTAGCTAGGCCGACAGGACGTGGAGGCATCCTATTGGTGGATCGTGCACCACTAGCGGTTATCTGCTATTGGTGCAGAACCACCGAAGAGTATCACTTTGAGCGCTACAC
This sequence comes from Lactuca serriola, assembly GCF_051521515.1. Lineage (NCBI taxonomy): Eukaryota > Viridiplantae > Streptophyta > Magnoliopsida > Asterales > Asteraceae > Lactuca > Lactuca serriola. The sequence goes on along the minus strand of NC_136414.1, from coordinate 33,957,857 downwards.
TTGTCACTCTGGGGAGTGGTTGGTACTATTTTTGCAGGTCATATACTGGGGCCAATTGTTCTGAGTTGGACCTTGGCGCTAGAATGTCGGGGCCTTAGTACGAGGTTGTGGGGGTGAGGGCCAAGCACGTAAGCCGAGTAGCGACCGTTAGCTATGTCGTCCTTTAGATAACCGTCTCGTTATCTTTGAAGTATTCCTAGAGGGATACGTTAACATATATATATATATATATATATATATATATATATATATATATACATATATATATATATGTGTGTGTGTGTGTCTATATATATATATATATATATATATATATATATATATATATATATATATATATATATATAATTCTAAGATTTTTGATAGCCACTATGTGGTGAAAGGATCACCATGATGTGGCATTCTACCTGGATCGTGTATTTCATTTTGATAGGTGCCACGACATGGTCATTTAATTGCCATGGAGTGGTGACGTTATTATGGCAAACCCTAAATTTCCGGGCCTTGAGCCCTATTTAAAGGAAGTGATGGCTAAGGTGTCCCCCACCCTTTGTCTCCATCATCTCCAAAAGACCCTTGTTCACCTGTAGCCTCTACTTTGGAATTTTGAGCTCATTTTGGTGATTTTAGTGTTCTTTGAAGGAAGAATAAGAAGTTCTTAGTATAAGGACCATACAAGCAACTCCTTCTTACCTTTGGGATCATCTTCTGTACCTTTACAACTTCCTTTTTTTGAAATCTTGTTGGTTGGCTTCTTCTAGATCTAGGTTTAGTGGCTTACCCTTCATGTCCTTGGTGTTTTAAGTGGATGGATTCAATAAAGTTCACAACTTGATTCATACTTGGGGTCCCACGGTGAGTGATGCTCCAGATTTAATGAGTTTTGTAACTTTGAGTCCATGCATGGGGTTTTAACCCCATTTATGCCTTTTTGACCTAATGGAGTGTAGGACGTGCATAGGTTATGCATATCCATAAGTTTGGATTTTAATGGACCATTAGGGTCCCAAGAAGCTTTCTAGAAAATATAAGTTGATGGCTGAATAGATTAAGGACTCAATGCATTTGGTTGTCCAAGAGTGGTAACCACGACGTGGCAAGAGGGTTGCCTTGACATGGTGAAGGAAGACTTCACGATTATTTTCTTGGAACTTTTCGTGGTGTGGGGGAATGTATGCCTTGACATGGTGAAGGAAGACTTCACAATTATTTTTTTGGAACTTTTCATGGTGTGGGGGAATGTATGTCATGACATGGTATGAAAATTTTTGTCATGGTTTTTGGGATGTTGCATGTTGGTATCAGAGCCTTGGCTTGAGAGAATTGGATGAACACTTGTGGGATTCCAGAATCAAACTATGGAACTGCAAAAAAAATCATAATTGAATTCAAAATAATCAAATGAGAGGATGCGATGTGTACAATCAACTGGATCCCAAGGAAAGTAATTCCCCAAGATACCCACACTTGTTTTTATGTGTATTGATGATATGTTAGAAATGCATGCCAGTTTATAGGTTAAGGATCTTTACGAATTGCATGATAGAATTGTCTGATTTATGATGTATGATAGCTTAGGGGGATTTCTTGATATGTTATATGGAACTGACATTTTTACTGTAGTTTCTTAGTGTGTGCATCATCGTTATACATAACTAAGATTTTATAGCCCGAGAATGTTTGATTTAGCCTTAATTCATGTTCCTTGTTTGGTTGTGGGCTTGGGGTAGAATGAGTTATTCAACTTTCTATCAAATCCAGTGTTATGTAACATTAGCATGCATAAGGGGGTTGCATGGTTAATGGAAGTTTCATGAGTAGGTATGATTGCTAGAAAGTTAGTATAAGGAATAATTAGCAACTCTTGAGAAAGTGAGTATAGGATGTATGTGTGTCCTAGTTGCTTGGGCTTTGTGGCCGAGTTGTTCGTGGTGATCTTTTGAGACAAATACGGGTAGGTATGGAAGGTAGTATGGGCTCCTAGTACTGAAAACACACGACCCGTATGCGTATCAAGGAAGTCATAAATTCTGAGGGTTTAGTGGTCGAGTATTGATGTGTTGGAATATTGTGTGACTTTTTCTATGAGTTCTGGTTTATTTTTAGTATGGCGATCACTAGAGGTTCAGGATCAGGAGCAAACGTCTCGGAGAGGCTAGGATTGACTGGAGATGAGATTCACGAGATGATCACCACTCAAGTGACCATGTCAGTTAGAGAGGCGATCCCTGAGATATTTGGGTATGTGAAGACCACTGTGATTGAGTTATTCGATGAGCTTTATGCCTTTGTTTCTGAGCTTGTTGTTGTCACAGCCACTGTAGCCGTAGTTGTTATAGGATTTCGGGGGAGAAGGATGTTGCAGTATCATGACTTCAGCAACACGAAGCCCCTGGAGTTCGACGAGGTTAGGGATCTGATCACCGCCATGAGGTGGATATAGAATGTGCAGAGTTGTTTCTTCACATGGTTATTCCCAGAGGACAAGAAGGTCACATTTTCCTTGAACCTACTTCGTTTGGGGGCGAAGGATTAGTGGAAGCTGGTAAATGGTGTTTATTCTCGTGTGGAGAAGGCTGCATTGACTTAGAAGCAGTTCACAGAGATGTTTTGCGTTCAGTGACAGAGATCACCATGATGTTTACTGAGAGAGCCCTTTTCTACCCCGAGTATGCTACTTCGAAGCAGGTTCAGATGTACCGCTACTTGAGCATGATCAAGACGAAGATTCATGAGTTTTTGTCAACGCAGCAGTATAGTTCCCTCTTCGAGCTGCATTCTTTCGCTCGGAGGAGGGAGATTGAGAATGAGACACAGGCGAGAGAGAAAAGGCATACCCCAGTTCAGACTCAACCAACAGTGAAGAGGTTCAAACACGCTGATTCATGATCCAGAGGTCAAAGGGGCCGAACTTGTGGTAAGTGCGGGAAGGCGCATGAGGGAGCATGTAGATCAGTAAATGTGTGCCACAAATATGGCAGGAGGTCATTATGCGAAGGATTGCCGCTAGTAGGCTCCGCTACCAAGCTCCTGGATTTGTAACCATTGTGATCAGGTTGTCCATGTGAAGGCCAACTGTCTATTACTTGTTACGAGACCAGTGCAAGAACCGGCTCCGACCATTCTTCAGATCACAGATGGATTCCAGGGGAGGGCTACGGTGTGACATCCCCAAAATCTCGGCCAGAAAAGACCGATTTTCATTTATGCTTTTAAAATATTTTCAGAGTAAATCCTTTTGATTTGAAAGAGTTGCGGAATTTGTTCCCAAAAACAAAACATGATAAAACAATGTTTACCAAAGCATTTCATAAAAGAAATGTATTTTCATTATAATCAAAACTCGGGGTGTCATGTTCCGATACAGACCAATAAGCATAAACGATAACATTACAAGTCATTCAACAAATATATACATATACATACTTGTAAACAAAACAACTGATGGTTCATCCATCTTATGCCCTTGCGCCACTTCCTGTAATACAAATAAAACTGAGTGGGTCAGGCTTGGGAGCCTGGTGAGCATATAGGGTTTTCAACCCACAATAAATAATCATATTTAATTTTCACCAACCAACAATAACCCAATTACCCATTCCCGTTATTCTCACTTTATGTCCCTAAGACAACTAACATAAGGGACCTAGTCTAAGAATATTTCATCGGGGCGACAACACATGCTTCGGGGGTACCTCAGCAATATAAGTCAAATAAGGCAACCATGAGGGGGATGGAGTACAGCGAATGAACACCCAAGTTCATTAACACCTACAGGTGGCGAACCTGCTAATGTTTCCACAAGACTATCTAGAAAAGTATGTGGTCTTCATCTAAACTCCGCTAGATGACTAAATCAAACAACAACGAGCCTCTCATCTGTTTATTACACACCAACTATCGACCCATGTTCTACCCAACATATTAGTAGATAAAAATATACATTTTATACATAGTTTAAAAACCAATATAGCATGCTTTAATCAACACATATTTCACATAACAGATGAGGCACACACACACATAACACATATCTCATAGAGAATAAATCATATCTATGAGTTAGAAGAAAGTGAACACACATTCACACATATAAACAACAATACACTTAATACACTCAAACCATACTTGTATTATTATCGTGTTTATGAAAGGTAGTATACACTCACTTGATCAAAAGATGATCAGACAGCACTACGACTTGCAGAAGTAGTAATCCTCAGCAGATCTGGAAGATCTCTTCAAAAATCGAACTTCTCGCGGTCACAGCTTCGGCTCGGGAACCGCACTTCTCGGGATCTTCGAGATCTCGGGACTTGCTTCGGGGTTCGAGAATAATACTGGGGCTTCGGGGTATTTTTGGCACGCAAATCGATGCAAAACGGGAGAGAGAAGAGAGAAAATAGCAAAAGAACTCGGCTGCCCTCGCATCCTATTTATAGGAGGCTGGAGCTTCGGAGTACGCGGGGCGTAAGCCTGTACGCGGGGCGTACAGGTCCGAAATCGTCATGGCGTTCGTCATCCGAAGCCACTTGATGCGAGGGTCGTCATGGTTCGCTGTACGCGGGGCGTACTTCGGATCGGATCGCTGACTCCCCTTCGGATAATGCCGGATTTTCCATTTAAAATTAAATACAAAATATTTAATAAACTTCAGAAATTCATATCTTCTTCATACGAACTCCGTTTTCGACGTTCTTTATATCCACGCGAAGGTGAGACTACGCTCTACAACTTTCGTTTAGACTTCGTCGGCTAATTTTGACTTTATTTTATTATTTATTTTTAATAGGCCGCGACAGAAAAACTTCGTTATAAATTCATAACTTCTTCGTTTGACGTCCGTTCTCGCCTAACTTTTCATCGCTTCTATACCAACAACGAGACCTTCGATCCTTGTTTAGATTGCTTCGGCTAAAAACCGCTCGATCTCAAATCAAGTATAACAGGCTGCATACCGCTAAACCGAAACTTCGATAAATCATAATTTCCTCATACGAAGTCTGATTTGGGCGATCTATATATATTCGGAAACCTCGTTTCAACTACTACAACATTAAACAAAGATATCAAGTTTATTTTACACTTAAATTTTGACGCTTTTTTTTATTCTTAATTAATCAAACCACATAATTAAGCAATTAAGCACAAAACACATAATACTCAAATAATACAATCTTATTATTTCAAAACGGGTTACAAAGGTTAACCTAGACCATTACATTGCTAAAAATGGCAAGCCCGGAAACACAAGCGTTACATAAGGCCCCAAAGGCCAAGGGTCGTTCATTTCAGCTTAAAACAAAGGAGGCCAGGGTGGCGCCTTACGTCGTTACTGGTACCTTCTTAGTGAATTATTGGCATGCTTTTATGCTTTTTGACGCACAGTACTTTGTATCTGAGTCCTGCTGTTGGGATTTCGATATGACCCTTGGGGAGTTGGAGTGTCTATTACAATTGTCCATCGCCAATGAACACAAGGTTTCTTCTTCAAGTGTTGTTCATGATTGTACTTTTGAGATTTTTGGGGTGCCCTACCCAACTGACTTGATTCCTATCCATATGGGAGATGTGTGTATGATCGTGGGGATGGACTGGTTGAGCAGGTTCGAAGCTGTGATCGATTGTGAGAGGCAGTCGATAGTGGTTCGAACCCTAAGTAGGGGAGAACTAACCATTTATGGCGAGGTTACCAAGATTGGTTCTACTTTTTGTTCGACTGCTAGGGCTAGGAATTATATCCAACATGGATTTTCGGGTTATCTCGCATATGTGGTTGACACTCAGGTTGAAGGGAAGGTTGCGGTTTCAAATGTGCTAGTGGTTAGGGATTTTCTAGATGTTTTCCTGGAGGAATTACATGTTGTGCTTCCTGTTAGGCAGGTGGAGTGTAGGATCGATCTGATCTCCGGTTCGGCCCTAATTGCTAAGTTGTCGTATCGCCTCGCACCACCCGAGATACATGAGTTTCCTCCCAGGTCCAAGAGTTGTTGGGCAAGCAATTTATCCGACCGAGCATGTAACGTCCCAAAAATCACAGCAAATTTAAACTTCTAAAAACAACCCATAGACATAAAATGTTTACAAAATCATTGTTTCCAAATTTTTTATCCATATTAGAGTATCCCAAAATCAAAAAGCCATAAATAGAGGATTTGTATGGTCATGCCTTCACCTTCCCGCGATCATCAGAAGTACCTAAAACAATAAACTAAAAATTGTAAGCTAAAGCTTAGTGAGTTCCCCTAAACTACCACCACATAGCACACGTAATGTTGGGTCCAATCAGTCATCAGACTGGAATAACCACGGGTCTACAACCATCGGGTTGGATTACCCCTTCCTGGCCCAATCATTCATCGGATTGGAATGCCAATATACTACAGGTCCACTCAGTCATCAGACTGGAATACCAATATACAGCGGGCCCACTCAGTTATCGAACTAGAATACCCTCGGGTCCACTTAGTCATCGGACTGGAATACCCCGGTCTGTTGACTCATGCACAAAGCAGTAAAGTCTCAAACCAACACAATATGTCGACATATAACAGATAACAAACACAATCAACAAACAGATAATCAAGCAATCAGAAATCACAGGTAGTCCTAAAGATCTACGAGTCTACGGATACCAACAACTAGCATATAATCATATGGATCTATCACATACTCAATATATCAATGTATAGTAGGATATCAATCAAATGGGTCGGCCTTGGTGCCTTCGACCCGTAAGTACAGTAAGGAAAACGCACCTCACAGCCTGACAAAAAACTGATCAATACTCTCATCCCAAATACCGGCTCCACCTAAATCCTAAATGTATAAAAAATTTTCATTAATAAAATAATCAAAACTTCCTAAATTACCCTTGATTAAACTTAGTCAGACCTAAAAAGTCAACCGACTCAACCCAGACGAGTTGACACAGAACATGTATGCGGGGCGTACTCTAGCTTGACGGGGATCGAGGTGGTTGACCGAGTACGCTCGACATACACATAGGTACACACAGTGTACTCACAAAGCTCCTCTTTTTCACATTAAAAGCTTAATACTTTGACTTAATGCGTCCAATTACAGATCCAAGGCCAAAATCTCAATAAGAGTCATAAAGTTCCAACTTTATGACTTTGCATGTCCAATAAGTGCTTAACTCAACATCTTAATGCATTAAGACCTTCTAATGAATCCATGGAGCAAAACCAACCATCAAGACCACATTTTTTTGACTCAATATCCTTCCTAAGGTCTGAAAGGACGACATAATGGGTCAAGAACAAGCCATGGTCAACAATCATCATTTTGGTACAAAAAGTGACTTAAAGGAGTGAAATACTTAGATCTACAAGATGGGGTGATCAATATGCAAACTTTATACCTCCTGGAGGTTGCAAACAAGAAGGAAATCTTAGATCCAAAGTGATTTCAAGCTCCAAGTTCTGCTCACCACCTTCTTCTTCTTCATACACACCTCCAAAACACTCTTATGGGCTCAAAATGGACTCTGCTAACTTAAGGTTGCTTGAAGATGTTTTTCATAGAGGGAGGCTACTGAGAATACGGAGCTTGTAGTTATAATGGTGTTTATATATGGAAAACCCCTAAAAATTAGGGTTTAGACATCTTGTGCGCACTCTCGTATGCCCAGCGTTCTAACTTCAAGTCCAAAATTACTATAATGCCAATATGGACCAATCTAACAATCTTTTCAACTTCAGGGAGGCCAAAATGCAATTTAATTCGATTATAGGGTCAGAATTAGAAGTACCTCATCATTAGGATGTTACAATTTCCCCCCACTTGAACGAGACTTTATCTTCAAAGTCGGATGCAACAAATAACCCAGGATAATGCTCCCGCATCTCATTCTCTGGATCCCAAGTCCACTCAGAGCCTCTCTGATGTTGCCACCGAACCTTTACCAAAGGTATCTCCTTGTTACACAGGACCTTCATATTTATTTCTAAAATAGCCAATGGTCTCTCAATCTAATTTAGGTGCTCATCGAACTGAATATCATCTAAAGGAACCATTATCCACAACACACTTACGTAACTGAGAGACATGGAAAGTGTTCTGGATCTGACTGAGCTCACTTGACAAATCCAACCGGTAAGCCACCCTACTGATCACACGGAAAGGTCCAATATATCGGGGACCCAATCTCCCCCTCTTCCTGAAGCGTATTACACCCTTCCAAGGCGATACCTTTAGTAATACCATATCGCCGAACTAAAATTCCAACTTTGATCGGCATAACTCTTCTGCCAACTTTAAACTGTATGCAGTCTCTACCTGATCTGCTAAATAAGCTAAGTGGTCAGAAGGACTACTTCATTCCTCCCCATGACCGTATAACCAACCTCTCCTAACATATCGGGGTATGAAATCTCCAACCATACAAAAGCTCAAAAGCTGGGGCACCAATGCTGGAGTGATAGTTATTGTTGTAGGAAAATCCGCAAGAGGTGGGTAGGAATCCCAACTCCCACCAAATTCTATGACACATGCTCGTATTATATCCTCGACGCTCACTCTGACCGTCGATCTGTGGACGATAAGAGGTGCTAAAATGTAGTCTCGTGCCCAGTTCCTCATGAAACTTCTGCCAGAAACGGAAAGTGAACCCAACATCTCGGTCTGAAATGATGGAGAGCGGAACCCCATGATGATCAACAATCTCCCGAACATATACATCGGCCAACTTTTCGGCAGAAGTGCTCTCCTGGATGGCCAAAAAGTGGGAACTCGTGGCCAATCGATCCACGATGACCCATATAGGATCGAAACCCTTGCTAGTGTTCGGCAATTTGGTGATGAACTCCATGGTGATATGTTCCCACTTGTACATGGGAACCTCCAAAGGCTGCAGCTTGCCATGTAGCTCTGATGCTCAACCTTGACCATCCTCCAGGTCAAGCACCTCTCAATGTACCAAGCTGTCACCCTCTTCATACACAACCACTAATAACTCAATCTCAAATACTGATACATCTTGGTGGCTCCCAGTTGTATGGGAAAACGAGACTTATGAGCCTCTTCCAGTACTATCTACATGATCCCACTGGAAATTGGAACCCAAACCCGACCGCATCGGACCCCGACTAGATCTCTCCCATGATCCTCTCTTGTTTCCAATTCTCCTTCCAAACTCCCTCTGCCTAAGCCACTTTGATCAAACCCAAAAGCAGAGAATCAAAGGATATCCTCATACACATCTCCCTAACTGAAGATCCAGTCGACTTGTGGCTCAATGCAACTGTTACCACATTCGATTTAGCCGGATGCTAAAGGGTCTCGCAGTCATAATCCTTGACCACGTCCAACCACCTGTGCTACCTCATGTTTAGGTTTGGTTGATCCTTAAGATATCTAAAACTCTTGTGATCCATGTAAATAGTACACTGGACCCCATAAAGATAATGTCTCCAAGTCTTGAGGGAAAACACCACTTCCCCCAATTTCAGGTAATGAGTAGGATATCGCCCCTCATGCAACTTCAGCTAAAGTGAAGCATAAGCGATCAATCGTCCCCTATGCCTAAGGACCGCCCCTAAGACAATGATGGATGCATCACAAAATACCACAAAATCCTCGACACCCTCAGGCAGGGTCAATACCGAGGCCTCACATAACCTCCGCCATAGAGTCTCAAATGTCATTTGCTACTCAGGCCCCCATCAGAATTCCACTCCCTTCCTCATCAGACGAGTGAGGGGTACTGTGATCTTGGAGAAGTCCTGAATAAATCTCTGATAGTATCCCGTCAAACCCAAGAAACTCATGATCTCTAAGGGAGATTTCGTAACCTCCCACTACATCACAACCTCGATCAGGCCGGATCAAACAAAATCTCATCGTCCTTGACGAGGTGTCCTAGGAACTGGACCTCTCATAACCAAAACTCACACTTCGAGAACTTGGCATACAGCTGTTCCTGCCTCAACACTCCTAGAATCTCTCGAAGATGCTCCTCATACTGCTCTATGGTCTTGGAATACACCAAGATATCATCAATGAAAAAGATAACAGATCGGTCGAGCATCGTCTTGCACACCCAATTCATCAAATCCATGAACACTGTAAGTGCATTGGTGAGCCCAAATGGCATCACCACGAACTCATAATCCCCATAATGATTGTGGGACGCGGTCTTCTCCACGTCTTCCTCTCTCACTTTCACCTGATGTCAACCCGACCTCAAGTTGATCTTGGAGAACAAAGATGCACCATGCAGGTGGTCATAGAGATCATCAATCCGTGGAAGGGGAAAACGGTTCTTCACTGTTAAGTTGTTCAACTCCCGGTAATCAATGCACATCCGGTGTGAACCATCCTTCTTCTTGATGAATAATATTGACGCTCCCCACAAAAACTGCTTGGTATGATAAATTGCTTTCCTAACAGATCATGAGGCTTAGAAGACAACTCTTGCATCTCAGGCGGTGCCAAGCGATACGGCGGCTTGGCAATCAGAGCCCCACCTGACACTAAATCAATCATGAACCCAACCTGCCTCTCGAGAGGCACAGTCCTCCGGGAATACATCGGCGAACTCCCTAAAAACTGGCACATATTAACCGAACTCTGCTTCCTTACCCGAGTATCAACCATATAAGCAACATAACCTGCATACCCATGTTGAATATACTGCTGATCCCTGGTTACCGAACAAAACCTTGATCCAACCCTGGTACCCTCTCCATAGATAACCAGTTCTCCCCCACTTGGGGTTCGAACCATCACTCGTTGGCCCTCACAATCTATCATGGCACCAAACTTGCTAAGCCAATCCATACCCACTGTCACGCATACATCCCCCATGGGAATAGGAATCAGATTAATCAGATAAGGCACCCTGAAGATCTCCAATACAAAACCCTGATACACTCTGGATGCAGAAACCCCATGTTTGTTGGCGATAGAAACCCACAACGGATACTCTAACTCACTAATGGGCATATCAAACTCCCTACTAAACATCTGGGATACAAAAGACGGACTCGCACTTGAGTCAAAAAGCACAAGAGCATACAAGAATTCATTAGGAATGTACCTAATATAATCATAAGTATAAGCATACCATAATATAATGGACATAACAATAAATAGAAACATACGCATCACGACGTTTGGTGCCACCCTAGCCTCCTTCGCCATGAGCTGGAAAGCGCGAACTCGACCCATTGGGGGCTCCGCCCTGCCTTGGCTCCCATCAGTGATCCTCAGAGTAGTCGGTGCTGTATCATGCAGCAGTCTAAAAGCAAGCAAGGGACAACTGGCCTTCACATGGCCCACCTGATCATAGTGATAGAAAATCTTGGTACTGGGTAATAGAGCCTACTGACGGTAGTCCCTCGCAATGTGGCCCTACCTACGACACTTGTGGCAACCAGAAGAAGATCGAAAAGCACCATCATGAACCTTGTCATACTTTCCACAAGTGTGGTCCCTCTAACTCCCAGATCTAATATCAGCAGCCTTGAACCACTTTAGCACAGGCTGCAACTGCACTGGGGTCTGCCTCTGCTCCCTAGACTAGAGCTCCATCTCGATCTATCGCCTCCTAACGGCCTCATGCATATCCACTAGTGAACCATAACATTGCGTAGACACAAACTAACGGATGTCTGTCTTGAGGATGCTCAAGTACCGAGTCATTTGAGCTTTCTAGGAAGCAACAAACTTATGGAAAAACATGGCTCTCTTCGTAAACATCTTGGTGATCTCCATCACCAACTCGGTCCCCTGTCTTAAATCCAAGTACTCCTGAGCCACCCTCTCCCACTCTACTAATGGAACATATCTCGAGCGGAACATATCAGAAAACTGCTCCCATGAAACTGAAGCTCGCTGCTCTGGGGTGTATGAACTAGTAACCAACATCCACCAATCTTTCGCTCCAGACTGAAGAACGTTTAGAGCGCACTTGACCTTTTGGTCAGCTAGGCAAGAGCACATAAAGAAACATCCCTCAACATCAGACAACCACCTCATGCCTAGGATTGGATCCTGAACTCCTTCAAATACCAGGGAATTCATATTATCGAAGTCCCGATATTGGAAAGCCCTCCCAACTCCAATCCATGTAGCACCAACAGCTGCGGTGGCAGCGGTAGCAGCAGCCTTAGAAAGTGCAACGTATTGATCATTGAAGAACTCCATAATTGCCGTCTTGATAGACCCAAACAAATCCGGTATCTGCTCTCGACAATAGAAACAACCTCCTCACAAAGGATCTCCCTAACCCGATCGTCAGTCAATCCTGGCCCATCCTGATCTCCTGCTCTAAATCCTGACTTAAATCGTCTCGTAACTATCATATTGAATATAAGTAAGGGATATATCAGATAAAACGCATATAATACCATAGGGACCTAATCCTAACAAACCTTAGGGGTTGTGACTTCCTTGTTATGCGTACGGGTCATGTGCTTCTGGTAGTACATGCCCATACTACCTTCCACACGTACCCATATTTGTCTCAGAAGATTATCACAACAACCCTAGAAATACTCACTAGCATACGCATACACCCTATTCTCACTTCCTATAGAAAGGTTATACATCCCTCCACTGGTCGGCTGACCCCACATAACTCATCCATGAAACTTCCACCAACCTTGCAGCACTCGTGTATGCCAATCATACATAACACTGGATCCTATAGACAGTCAAATACTTGATTCTAACCTAAGCCAACAACCAAACTAGGAATAGGAAATAAGGCTAAATTAAACATTCTCAGGCTATAAACTTTTAGTTATGTACAATTTTGATACGAACACCAAGCAACATATAATCAGGTAAGTATATCAGAAAGAAACCCTAGGCTACCAGGCATCATATAATCAGACAATTATATCATGAAATTCCTGAAGATCCCTAGCCTATCACTAGCATGTTGTTCTAACATATCATAATATCAAATAACAGTGTGGTAACTTGGGGAAACTTTCTTGCTCCGGCTGACCGTACACATGACATCCTTCCTTTGTTACTTATGAAAACAATTTTGAAACCCATTTTGAAAATGTTATTTTGAAAACTTTTACAAATACTTAGTTTGAATCTGGATTCACACGAATGTTCATCCAATTCGCTCAAACCAAGGCTCTAACACCAACTTATAACATCCCAAAAATCACAAAAAATTTAAACATTTAAAAACAACCCATACACATAAAATGTTTACAAAATCATTGTTTCCAAATTGTTTATCCATATCAAAGTATACAAAAATCATAAAGCCATAAATAGAGGATGTGTACGGTCACGTCTTCACCTTCCCGCGATCATCAGAATTACGTGAAACAATAAACTAAAACTCATAAGCCAAAGCCTAGTGAGTTCCCCCAAATTACCACCACCTAACACACATAACATAAACAAACAAGCATGTTGGGTACAATCAGTCATCAGACTAGAATACCCACGGATCCACAACCATCGGCTTGTATTACCTCTTCCTGGCCCAATCAGTCATCGGAATGGAATGCCAATATCCAACAGGTCCACTCAGTTATCATACTAGAATACCAATATACAACGGGCCCACTCAATCATCGGACTGGAAGACCCTCGGATCCAATCAGTCATCAGACTGGAATACCCTGGTCTGTTGACTCACACTCAAAGCAATAAAGTCTCAAACCAACACAATATGTCGACATATAACATATAACAAACATAATCAATAGAAATATAACCATGCAAACAAAAATCACAGGTATTCCTACATATCTACCGGTCTATGCATACTAGAAACTAGCATATAATCATACAGATCTATCCCATACTCAACATACCAATGTATCACAGGATATCAATCCAATGGGTTGGTCTTGGTGCCTTCGACCCATAAGTACAGTGAGGAAAACTCACCTCACAGCCTGACGAAAAACTGATCAATACTCTGATCCGGAATACCGGCTCTACACAAGTCCTAAATGTCCAAACAATTCCTATTAATAAAATAATCACAATTTCCTAAATTACACTTGGTTAAACTTAGTCAGAAATAACAAGTCAACTAAGAAAAACCAACCGAGTTGACACAGAACGCGTACGCGGGGCGTACTCTAGAGGTACACGGGGCGTACTCTAGCTTGACTTAGATCGGGGTGGTTGACCGAGTACGCTCGGCGTACACATAGGTACGCACGACATACTCACAAAGCTCCTCTTTTCACATTAAGAGCTTAATACTTTGACTTAATGCATCCACTTACAGATCCAAGGCCAAAATCTCACTAAGAGTCATAAAGTTTCCAACTTTATGACTTTGCATGTCCAATATGTGCTTAACTCAATATCTTAACGCATTAAGACCTTCTAAAGAACGCATGGAGCAAACCCAACCATCCAAACCACATTTTTATGACTCAAGATCCTTCCAAAGGTCTGAAAGGACGACTTAATGGGTCAAGAATATGCCATGCTCAAGAATCATCATTTTGGGACAAAAAGTGACTTAAAGGAGTGAAATACTTAGATCTAAAAGATGGAGTGATCAAGATGAAAAGTTTATACCTCACGGAGGCTACATAAAAGAAGGGAATCTCATATCTAAAGTGCTTTCAAGATCCAAGTTCTACTCACCGCCTTCTTCTTCTTCAAACACACCTCCAAAACACTCCTATGGTCTCAAAAATGGACTCTTCTCACTTAGGGTTGCTTGAAGACGTTTTTCACAGAGGGAGGCTACTGAGAATATGAAAGATGAAGTTATAATGGTGTTTATATATGGTCGAAACCCTAAAAATTAGGGCTTAGACATCCTACATGTGCACCCTACGTCCGAGATATACGCCCAACATACTAGGGTCCGCCCTAGTATGCTCAGCGTACACATCGTACGCCCAACATACTAACTTCAAGTCCAAAATTACCACAATCCATTATGGGCCAATCTTGCAATCTTTTCAATTTCAGGCGACCAAAATGCAATATTATTCAATTATAGGGTCAAAATTAGAAGTACCTCATCATTGGGATTTTACAGAGCAGTTCACCGTGGGGATCATCGATTCTTTTTGTGAAGAAGAAGGATGGGTCTCACCATATGTGCATAGATTTTCGGGAGTTGAAAAAGTTAACGGTAAAGAATTGTTTCCCACTTCCTATGATAGATGATCTTTTTGATCAGTTATAAGGTGCATCTTGCTTATACAAGATTGATATGAGCTCGGGATACCATCAGATGAGGGTTAGAGAGGAGGATGTGGAGAAGACAATGTTTCAGACTCATTGTGGTCATTATAAGTTCATGGTAATGCGGTTTGGGCTCACAAATGCACCTGCAACATTGATTTTATGAATCGGGTATGCAAACTGATGCTCAACCGGTTGGGCATTGTACTCATTGATGATATTTTGGTCTACTCCAAGACCATGGAGCAGCATAAGAAGCATCTTAGGGAGTTACTTGGAGTAGTGAGGAGGGAGAGGCTATATGTCAAGTTCTCCAAGTGTGAGTTCTGGTTACGAGAAGTCTAGTTCTTGGGACACCTTATCAATCCAATGGGATCCTGGTCGATCCGGCCATGATTGAGGCATTTATGTAGTGGGAGGTCCCGAAGTCCTCATCTGAGATTAGGAACTTTCTAGGGTTAGCAGGTTGCTATCAGAGGTTCATTCAGGATTTTTCCAAGATTTTTGTTCCTCTATCTCGCTTGACGAAGAAGAGTATGGTTATCTATTGGGGGCATGAGTAGCAGGCTGCATCTGAGACTCTGAGGCAGAAGTTATGTGATGCTCTGTATTGACCCTTCCAGAGGGTGTTGAGGAGTTTGTGGTATTTTTTGATGCTTCGATCATGGGTTTGGGGGCGGTACTCATGCAGCGTGGTAGGTTCATCGCATATCCATCCAGGAAGCTAAAGCCTCATGAGGTTAGGTATCTAACACACGACTTGGAGTTAGGGGTTGTGGTGTTTTCCCTCAAGATTTGGCGACACTATCTCTACGGGGGTCAGTTGTATCATTTACACGGAACACAAGAGCTTGAGCTATCTTATGGATTAGCCGAATCTAAACATGAGGCGGCGTAGGTGGCTTAACATGGCCAAGGATTATAACTGTGAGATTATATATTTATATATCATCTAGGGAAGGCCAATGTGGGCGTCGACGTTTTAAGCCTCAAGGAGGCTAGTGCTCCTATTCGAGGACTCTGTTTGAGGATGACTATTGACTCACCACTCCTAGATTTGATTAGCGAGGCTGAGGTTAAGGGAATCAGGAGGGAGAATTAGAAGAAGGAGAATATCATGGGCCAGATTGGAAGATTTGTTACCGATAATCGTGGGCTTATGGCCCAGTGTAGGTGGGTTTGGGTCCTGGTTTTTAGTGTGACCCGACAGACATCGATGGAGGAGGAGCATAAGTCCAGGTTCTCGATTCACCCTAGAGCCACGAAGATGTATCGAGACTTGAGATTTAGCTATTGGTGGCCAACATGAATCAAGAGATAACTTGGTATGTGGAGAGATGCTTGACCTGTCGGATGGTCAAGGTAGAGCACCAGAGACTGCACGACAAGTTGCAACCCTTGGAGGCTCCCATGTGAAAATGGGAGTAGATCACCATGGATTTCATCACCACATTTTCGAGGACAATGTCATATTGGTTATTGGTGACCGCCTGACCAAGAGTGTCCATTTTCTTATCATTGAGGAGAGTTCTTCCGCTGAGAAATTGTCCGACATATATGTGCGCGAGATCTTTGCTCGCCACAGTGTACCAATGTGTATCATATCCGAACATGATGTGAACTACACTTGTTGGTTTTGGAAGAGGTTTCATGAGGAGTTAGGTACAAGACTACACTTCAACACTACTTATCACCCTTATATCGATGGTCCAAGTGAGCGGACTATTCAGACGCTCAAGGATATGTTTAGGGCTTGTGTAATTGATTTCGGTGGTAGTTAGGACTCCAACCTTCCCCCGGCTAAGGTTTCTTACAACAACAACTATCATTCTAACATTGGTGTACCTCTATACGCGCTTCTTTGAGGAAGGAAATGTTGTACTCCAGTTTGATGGGGAGAGGTCGACCATAGAGTCATGGGGAGGACCGAGGTGGTTATCCAGACGACAAAGCTTATTTAGCATATAAGGCATAGGTTACAGACATCATAGAGCCGACATAAGAATTACGTTTATAGACGACAGCTTGAGTTGAAGTTTCAGGTTGGGGATATGGTTTTTCTGAATGTATCGTACTGGAAGGGTATTATATGCTTTAGGAAACGGGGAAAACTAGGCCCCATATTCATTGGGACTTTCCGAGTAGTGGTTAGGGTAGGAAAAGTAGCTTACCGATGAGATCTGCCCGAGCAGCTCAGTCAGATTTATATCACCTTCCATGTTTCTCAGCTTTGAAATATAACATCCCCATTGTAACATCCATAAAATTTGAGCCATATCATTATTTAAAAACCATTCAGTCATTACAATTTGTTTTCAAAATAGTTTAAACATCAGAGTTCCTAGAAATCATAATCATCAATTGAGGAAGTGTACGGTCACACCTTCTCCTTCCCGTGGCCATCCGTTGAACCTGAAACAATAAACTAAAAATTGTAATCCGGAAAGCTTAGTGAGTTACCCCCAAAATACCAACATATACCATCCAGAAGAATAATGACAAACAACATGTATAATGAGCCTTCAACATGACTGGACTGCCTCTTTAGGTCCTACAGCCTATCTGGACCGCTCCCGAGCCTTCGGCATGACTGGACCGCCTCGTCGGGCCTACAGCCTATCCAGACAGCTCGTCGGGCCTTCGGCCTGACTGGACCGCCTCCTCAGGGCCTACAGCCTATCTGGACGGCCCCGGGTATGTTGGCCTACAACACGAAGCAGGACCGCCTCAACCCAACCTCCAAACAAACAATCATGTGCACATGGATAACATACAAATAATATCATGCATATAACAGCCAAACTTATCTAACATATCACAAGCATAACAATGATCCTATAACCAAGACACCGACCTAATAGGTCACTAACATAGCATCCTAACTACCAGGATGTAAATTAGTAGGCATATCATATAATAATCCGAATACAATCCATAAAGGGTCAGCCTTGGTGCCTTAGACCCTGTTGATATAGTGAGGATAACTCACCTGGCACTGTTGAGGTCCCGTAGATAAAACTCCAACTGCTGGTTGACAGATTCCCGAAATGTCAGCATCAAACAATACCCAATTAATAATTGGGTTCCAATACATAATCACAAGTCCATGCTTCGGGTAAAAGGCTACTTTACCCCCAACCTAGCTTGTTACAAGCCCAAGGCCCAACTCACACTCCAAAGGCCCAAAATTCAAGTAATGGGTCGAAATCCAACATATGGCCCGACTTTCCAAATTGGGCCCAGACCCCCACATGGTCTTACCTTAAGGCCCATCCATTTATTCTAGTCCAAAATCTTGGTATTCCAATGGCCCAATATCTCCTAATCATCAAGGCCCAATTATGGCCCAATTTTCCAAAATGGGTCTGGGCCTTTCTAATGGCCTTTCCTCAAGACCAATAAATTTCCTTAGTCCAAAACCTTGATTCCAAATGGAGCACGAAGGCCCACAGTAACCTAGCCCAAGGAATGGCCCAATCCCGAAGCCCAAAATACGAAGCCCAACCTAACTGAGTACGCAGAGCGTACTTAGCAGTATGCTGCACGTACTCGCTTAATGGCTTGTACGCTACGTGTATTGGATTGTACGCCTAGCATAATTCCCTCTAAATCCCATTTTTCCATTAAGCACTTAATGCTTTAAGCCATAAGTCCAAGCCACATTTCTGAGTCCCAAACAACTTATAAACCCCCAAAGTCAATAACTTGGTGACTTTGCATGCCCCAAAAAGACCAAATCTCAAAGTATAACATTTTACTTCCATGGAAATGACTCAACTTCAACATGGATGGTCTTAAGCTCTAAAGGTACCAACTTCATGGACCTTTAACCTTAGAAACACTAAGAGGGGCAACTCAAAGCTCCTGGAATGAAATCAAAACCACTAGATCTCATCTTTGGGACCAAAATGAACTAAAACTCACAAGTAAGACATCTAAGATATCAATGATCAAGTTCAAATATTTATACCTTCATCAAGTTGAAAATGAGTCCCAAAATCCAGATCCATAAGCTTCCCCTTGATCCCCATCTTTACACCAAGCTCCACCTTCTTGAAAACGGACCAAACACTCCAAAAGTGGACTCCATCAGCTCAAAATGCCACCATGAGTGATTGAGGACGATTTATAGGGTTTAGAGGGGTGGAGGTTGAAGATATTAGGGTTAGGTTATGAGATAAGGTGTTTAAATAGGGTCCAAGACCCTAAAATAGGGTCCTGATCTGATTGGCGTATGCCCAACGTACTCCGAAGAACAATCGCGACCATCCTGGTCAGTATGCCAGGCGTACACAAAGGTACACTTAGCATACTGCCTTCTTCACTGGTACGCCCCACGTACGCTTTGTGTACGCCCCGCGTACTCAGCTAATCCTGAAAACCACGAAACTTCCGAACGCCATAACTTCTTCGTTATAAATCCGATTTCGACGATCCTTATATCCACGGAAAGGTAACGAGAAGCCCTACACTTCAGGTAGCCAATGAATATACACTGCTCACTACGAGGTTCGAGCTTTTCGTGAGTCTCTCGTCTTAAGAAAGCCTTGCAACCCCAAACCTTGATATGTGCCAACGAGGGAACTTTCCCTGTCCACATCTCGTGAGGTGTTTTGGCAACCTTCTTCATAGGGACTAAGTTTAAGATATGGGCAGAATTCTCTAAGGCATACCCCCAGAATGAGATAGGTAGTGAAGCATGACTCATCATCGAACGAACCATGTCCAAAAAGGTTCGATTATGCCTCTCAGACACACCGTTTAACTGCGGTGTCCTAGGTGGTGTCAATTGCGAAACGATTCCGCATTTCTTAAGATAGTCGTGGAATTCAAGACTTAGGTACTCTCCTCCTCGATCGGATCGAAGCATCTTGATTTTCCTGCCCAACTGATTCTCCACTTCTTTTTTAAACTCTTTGAAATTTTCAAAGGTTTCTGACTTGTGCTTGATTAAGTAGATATACCCATATCTACTATAATCATCGATAAAAGTCACGTAGAAGCATTTTTCATCCTTTGTGGTTGATCTAAAGGGCCCACACACATCGGTGTGTATGAGATCCAACAGACCCTCACCCCTTTCACAAGTGCTAGTGAAGGGTGACTTGGTCATCTTTCCAAGCAAACAAGACTCGCACACGTCATCGTCCCTAAGGTCGAATGACTCCAACACTCCATCCTTTTGGAGTTGGGCTATGCGTTTCTTTTTTACATGTCCAAGACGACAATGCCACAATCATGCTTTATCCAAACCGTTGGATGAATCAATACACAACACATCATTTCCTAAGTTATCTACAACCATCTCTTCGGGAGTAGCAGTGTTCATGTCGATCTCCTTCAGCTCCTTGTCAAGGACATACTCTTTGTCCTCATAACGGGTGACCATTCTTATGTTATGGATCCAATCGTTGAAATTGTTTCCATCAAATATCACCTTCCCACACAAGTTCATGAGTGAGAAAGAGCCGGAGGAACTTGAGCCAGAAGCGTTGTTGTTGTTCAAGTTCGACATCTGAGAAGGAAAAAGAACAACGTTTGATTAGAAATGACCTAATTAAACACCTAAATGAGAAATTAGGGCTAGGATCCAACAACATCATTTACATACTAGAAGAGGGATGACGTAATCAAACAAGTAAATAATTTGAAGGTAAGTGAATGACGATTCACTAATTCTCCACCATGAAAAACGAAAAGAACATTAAGTTTTAAATGTATTGAAAAACTCCTCGATCTTTTGAGATTCATTAAACTTTTCAATGGCATGTTTAAATCTCGATATGCCCCTCAAGTTTGTGACTGGGATGCTGAGGATCACAAAGCGGGTGTGAATAACCATGCAAATGTACATGGTGCCCTCATTGTTACAGTCACCTATTTGATGTGCCGGTTAACCACACACGCTCCATCGAACTATGAAAAACATTGAGTCACCCTTTGCTACCTTTTCTTAGACCCAATTAGTGTGTCGGTTAACCACACACGCTCCACTAACGTCTTAGCAAGGGTACAAAATGTAATTTCATGGAATTGCATCAATTCACTTTGCCTAAAGTAACTAAGATTGGAAATTTTTTGTAAAAACATTTAGTTACTTTAATAATTCATTATACTTATTAATGAGAAAAAATTGCCCTATCCTACCTGTTCAGCTAACGAACCTCCACCAATCAAGGAAGCGGTGGGTGAGAGTGGACACCCATTAAACGGCCATTTTATAGGCCATAACCTTATACCCCCTTATAGATTAGCTTCGTGAATGAGGTCTACTAATGGTAAGACTAGCATTTTAGGTTATATATATATATATATATATATATATATATATATATATATATATATACATATTAATCTTATAATATTATAAAGTATAAGGTCGTATTTTAAACTTGTAAAATTCTAGGGTTTGAAATTTAAATAGTTCAAATTAAACATTTTAATCACAAAATTTAAATATCAAAACTTGAGGACAAGCTTAGAACTTTTCAAAAACACAAAGGATCAAATAGCAAATAATTTTAAATTAAACAATTAATTTAATGATTATCTAAATTTGACCTAATCAAGATTATTTACAAGATAATTTACCAAATTAATTTAAATAATCAACTTTTATCATATAAGGAAATTATTATTCAAATAATTAGAAATTATCTTTTGTTTTGGCAAGGATAATCACATAGAAACAATAAAATTCGGATTTCATTATAAGAAAACGATTTTAGCAATTATCCTTCATCAAAACAGCAATAAATCCCGAAATATCCTCTGTCTGACGCTCCGACTTGTCGAGTCCCCTTATGGACTCATCGAGTTCATCGTACTTGTCGAGTCCACAATGGGACTCGCCGAGTCAGTCAAGCAGATTGCACAAAAAACGATTTTTTTCAAGCAAGATCAAAACATATAGCATCAAATATAATTGAAACCAGACATAGCTCTGATACCATTGATGGGTTTGACATAAAAGAACATTCCTATGTGCACATGAAAACCCTAATTACTTGGATCTAGGTTTCTATGTTGTACATGCAATTAATCCAAGATTTGAAACCCTAGATCTAGCATACATATTACAAAACTAATGTAACTAATGAGATCTAGATGATTACCTCTTATGGAACTCTTGATATTTCTTCTTCCTTGAGCTTAGAGTCACAAGTGTAACTCCTCTAATGGCTTACAAACACCAACTAGCAAGAGGGTAGTATATGAGAGAGGGAGGAGGCACACAAAATCGGCTTTAGGGTTCTTGGAAAGCAAGTGGCCGATTTTTGTACCCTAGGGATCTTATTTATACTGTGAGCAGCTAGGGTTTTAGTAAAAACCCTAATGGACAGCTTAAACCCTAAGCAGCCCATGGAACCTTCTGGAATAAGGCCATGGACGAAAATATGATGGGCTCCCATCATAATTTCGTTCACCCCTTGATCCATTAGGTTTTCTAGCCCAAAATTTCACTATCACACATTTGACAGTTTAAGTCCCCTTTATTCAATTAATCTCTTTTAGTCACCAAATTAATTCCTAATTAATTTATGACTAATATTAATTAAATATTATGATTTCTCTCTTAATATATTATTCTTATAATATATTAATAAACCATAATATCTTCTCTCTCTTTCCATAAATCACCCTGTCAAGTTGCTATGGTGAAGGCAACCTAAAAGGACCATGCACAACCGGGTCAAGTTCTTACCAAATATAGTTACGGGCTTAGACACTAATCCAACAGTTCTATCCCGATGATGATTGGACCCATGGTATGTTGGCATTCCAACCCGATGGTTAAGGGGTCGGGGGTATTCCAACCCGATGGTTGATTGGACCCAGAGTATGTTCGCATTCCAACCCGATGGTTGAGGGGCCTGGGGTATTCTAACCCGATGGTTGATTGGTCCCATAGTATGTTGTTAGTATATTTGTGTTGTTTGCTATGTATTGGTATTTTGGGGGAACTCACTAAGCTTTGGGCTTACAGTTTTGGATTATGTTTCAGGTACTTCAGAGGATAGCGAGAAGGCAAAGGCGTGATCATGCACCTCCTCATATTTTATTTCACGATTTTGGGATTTCTATGATGTTGAACTTATTTTGAAAACATGTAAACAATGATGGTTTTTGAGTAAATTTAAAAGTTTAAATATTTTGAGAATTTATTGAATGTTACATGAAAGTGCTTGGTTGATGATGCGGTGGATGTTCCATTAGATGACATTCAGGTCGACGAGCGATTGAATTATGTGGAGAGGTCGGTAGTTATTCTGGATAGGAAGACGAAGGCCTTGTGCAACAAAGTGGTACCCCTAGTTAAGGTTCAGTGGCAGCATCGGAAGGGTTCCGAGTGGACATGGGAGCGCAAGTCGGAGATGCGCAAGCATTATCCATATATGTTTTTAGTTGAGAATTTCGAGGACAAAATCTAGTTCAATTGTGGGAGAATTATAACGCCAATTTTCTGGTATGTCCTTAAAAGTTTATTATTTAAGTTTTGGATTTTTGGTGGCTACGACATGGTGAATGACCTCCCACGATATGGCAATGGACAGAGAAAGCGCGAAGGTTAAGTGGGTGCCACGGTGTGGCAGCCTATTGGCTACGACGTGGAATCTATTTAATATCAAACCCTAATTTTCGGGTTTTGTGCCCCTTTTAAGGAATATGATATTAGGTAGGGGTGAGCACGGTGCGGTTATTAGACAAAACCTCACCACTAACCGCAAATGCGGTTAATCCATTTTCAAAACTGCTTGGTGCGGTTATTTTTGCGGTGCGGTTAGGTGGTTATTTTTGCAATGCGGTTTTGTTTTTTCTGTGTTGCGGTTATTAACCGTATGGATTTGGTGCGGTTATTTTGTGTGATTTTTAACCACAGTTTAGAGCTCAAACGATTTTAAGAGTTCAAACATATTACGTGTAATAAAAAAAAACATAAGGTATAAGACAATTAACTTAAATCACAAACAATTAATATCTTAAAAACCTCAAATCAATAGTAATTAACAATAAATTTCTTAAAATTATCTAATTTCACCATTTTTCAAAGTTAAACATAACAAAAAAACCAACACTTTTGTCTTCTAGTATTTCATTCATCTTTCATTTATGAAACTTGTCTTATTTTTAATATTTAATATATTAATAATCAATAAAAATTTGTATATAATATATGCGATGTGGTGCGGTTTTTTTGCGGTTTCTGAAAACTAATAACCGCACCGCACCACAAATTTGTGGTTTTTGAAAAACAGAAAACCTCACCGTAGGTTTTTATTGCGGTTGCGGTTTTTGCGGTTAATTTTAGTTGCGGTGCGGTTATTGCTCACCCCTAATATTAGGGTTTGCACACCCTCAACCTCCATCACCTCCCTTCATCCCTCATTGAAACCCTAACCTCCATTGTTGAAGTTTTTGAGTTATTTTAGTGATTTTTGGTGTTTTGAAGAATAAGAAAGGGTTCCTTGAGCATTAATTCAGCACACAACTCTCCCCACCATCCTTGTGCACTCGCTATGGACCTTTGTTATTATTCAAGCTCCATGCTTTGTTACCCTATGTGATTATATCTAGGTTTTCATGTGCTTTTCTTCATGTTTAGGCTAGTTAGAGTGTTGGGATTCCACAAAGTTGCCAATTTAATAGATCCCCATAGTCCTTTTGTAGCTAGAAGTGATGGATCTGAAGTTTGATAGAGTTTTGAACTCTCACATGAGATCTTAACCCCATTTTACACCATTTTAACCTAACTTAAGTTCAATAAATGCATTGGACATGCATGACTATAAAGTTGTGATGTTAATGATCTTTTAGGAGTATGAAAGTCTTCTGGAAAGTATGGATTGGTGGGGTAAAGGATCAAAAGCTTAATGTACCAAGAATTATATATTTTCCGGTGGTATACATCACAAATAAGTTGTACATTCTTATGAATGATGAACATGATGAACCGATGCTCAAATCTTCAACGAGAATTAATAAAACTTGTTCCCCAAGGCTTTGGAAGTGTTTGAACATTAAAAATGCATGGACATCCCATATGGCATCCCATGACGTCCCCTCCGACACTCAACTTTCTAGGCTATTTTGGTGATGAAAATCGAAGAGTTAGTTGAAATACAAAACACCAAAGTTGTAGATTTTTTTTTCTTCCTATCAAAACACCTTGAATCATGTCAATCGAAACACTAGAGTGTAAGATATGATTAAAACATTAAGGTGTGATGAATCTACATGACAACATCTTTTCTTCGTTACTTTTTGTGGTTTGTCCTACATATTTGTTAGCTCTCATTTGCCTTGTACATAAGTAGTTTCCACATGTTTTTCCATTTTTTGTCATGTACATGTATATTAAATAATTTCATCAGGGTATGACCATTATTGGACTAACAAATATTAATTTGAACAAATTACATCATTTTACTTCAACCCAAGAAGTCTCATCACTCAACAAAGAATGAATACAGTTTAATTTTATTCTTTAAGAATTTGTTTTTAACAGCTTTTAATCTAATTCTAAACTAAATGAATTTCTCAGACACGAACATTAAACCTTTTAATAGAGAATATTTATTCAAACTCGTGATACTACTTAAGTCTTCTAAAAAAAGTACATCAAACAATAAAGATTTTTAAAGAATAAACATTTAAAAATAACAGAAAAAAAATCATATTTTAAAAATACTTATCTTTAACATGATTTTCATTTTTATGTACTTTTCTTATAATACTCATTAGTCTTTATGAATGCTTTGTGTTATTAAATACATCTACTATCACAGTAATATCATATATATATATATATATATATATATATATATATATATATATATATATATATATATATATATATATATATATATATATTTTATGATTTATTAAAAATTCCGATAAAAATTAAAATTGATTAAAAAGGTCATATTAAAATTAAAATTGAAATCGAATCAAACGTGATATGAATCGGTCAAACCTGTATCTATAAAATCATTCTTTTTTATTTTTTAAAACCAAAAAAGTCTAATTTACCTATAATTGAAATATAAAAAGTAATTATTTTTTCTTTTTTATATATGAGAGGAGGGAGAGAGAACACTCAACACTTCAACAGGATATAAGATTCTAGATGGAGGGGCTGGCCTGGCCCTTTAACCAAGGTTTGTCGGGACGACGCCGTAATGTGTCGTTTTAGCAGTGATGCTCCATTCTAGATCCGAAATTATTGCCATTTGTAATCTTTACCCATATGGTGAGAATCTTTTTGTTGATATTTTATTATGGGATAATTATAATTATTTAAATACTAAAATATCCGGTCAGCCGCAAATTTATAAGAATTGTATTAAAAATTGGTTTGGATCAGCTTGTTGCACTGGTAGGAAGATAAGAAGCGATCATTAATGATCGGTTTTATGTTAATTATTAGACCAAATTAAACCAGATAATTGCTTCAAAAACCACCTTGAATTGGTGTGAGAACCTCTAAAACACCGTTTGATCCGGTTTATTGAATTTAGATAGTTGGATTTTATTTAGTCTTTTAAAAAACAATCATTTTTTTAAATGAATAACTTGATTGATTAGGTTATTCAAAGTGTATATAACTCGAAGGTGACGCACACCACTGCTAGATGTAGACCGACGGTTGAACCAGTAATCGAACCGGAAACTAATCATTAGACTGGTTCAACTAAAAAATAGATAATTAAATCATTGCTTTTAAGCAAAATTATTAACATTTACAGAATATTTATTGTATTTATAAATATACTAGATTATGACCCGTGTTAAACGCGGGGACCGCATAAATAAAATATAAATGTATATATAGATATTGCAGAATAATTATAAAAAAAAAAAATCAAAGTTATTGATATTATTGAAATGTGTATAACATATACTGAAGTTGGTAAACATATATAGTCGTTGAAGGACCTCTTTGTAGACAACATTTTTTGTTTTATTCGTTGAACGACCTTCATCGCCACAAAGTACCTTCAAACTTTTTTTTTTACTTATGACACCGGAAACAACTACATATAATTAACCATGTGCAAAAATGGGTCTACGCAAGTATAATCCAACGTTTGACAATGTACTTTCAAAATACATTGTCATTTTATGGTTATATTGCGAAATAGAATTGTTTATTTTAAAAAATAACAACTTATTTATGTTATTTGAAATGAACCACATAACCCCCTCCCCCCCCCCCTACACACACATACATACATACATACATACATACATACATATATATATATATATATATATATATATATATATATATATATATACATACAATATTAAATATAAATAAAAAAAACTCTAACAAAGAAACATAAAAACATTTATGCTTGCTCGAACTTACTTGTTATTATAAAAACATTGAAAATGTCAAAATACATAATTTGCACACAACTTACTTGTTATTATAAGACAAATTAAACAATTTAAACAAATGATGATTGTTTATTTTTATTTTATGACAATGATAAAATAATGGAAAAATGAATGCTTACTTCAAGACATTTGTGGACGTTTGAGTAAGGTCTATGGTCTTAACTGCTGAGTATTCATATCTTTCACATATAGCTATTAGATGGTTATTCAAGATGAATTAAAAGTTCATTGCTATTTCTTGCCAATTTAGAAGTATGCTTCGACCACTTTTGCATCAGATAAAAAACATATAGGTTCTTTTAGTATTACTGCAATCATACTTTCATATAAAATTACTTTTTCGCATCAGACCAAACTCGGTGTTTTTAAGCATTATTATCATCCTATATTATACATACTTGATAGTTTTTAAAAGTTCGTTGCAATTTCTCATTTCTTTTTGAAAGTTCATTGTTATTTCTTGTTGCTTTTAGAAATAAGTTTTAGACTATTTTTTGTATCAAACCAAATTTGAAGGTTATTTTTGCATTATTACTATAGTATATGTCAGATTTCATTTTTATTATTTGAATATACTTTTTGTAGTTCAAAACCAATACGAATATAAAAATAATGACTACATATTAACCGAATCTCTATAATGTATAATTAAAAATCAAGACACTATAATCATAATTTATTGATGCTAGTTAATATGTAATTTATTTGGAGATGAGGCTAGTTTTTGGTTACTTATTTGGGAAGTATAATATGTATTCTGCATTACAAGTGTTTATCTTTTAAATTTAGCATTTGTTACTCTAGAATTTTATTTTGGCTTGAAATAACCATGATCATTCCATATTTAGTATTTTTATCTTCTTGCACCTTTACTTCCTACTGACTTGCATTCACTAAAACAAGATTTAACATTTTTTTTTTAAAAACAAATATGAACAATAAACTATTAAACTCAATGGATATGCTAAAAGAGACATGAGACTTGTCTTTTGTGAGATCAATAATACCAAATTGGACCACTTTCTGCAAAATAATTTAAGAACCGAAGAAAACCTGATTACCCAAATATCTAATATCATTATTTAAGTCATAACTTGTTATATTCCGACAAAATTGAAAATTTCAGCCAAAACTCTGTTACATTCCATCAAAGTTGAAAAAAATCCTTTAAAGTTAAATGATGGTATTAATTTAAAAAATTATCTTTCACTTTTTGCTGGATGTATTTTTCTGATGACGAGAACAATTAACAGTCCAAACATAATCCGTAAAAGCCATCATGGCCAAATCATAGATCGTTTCATCAACAAAATAGAATACCACGGTTGTAGATGATAATTCAGTTATAACATCTTTTTCTAAAAGATCAAGAAATGGACAATTTATTAGAATCTTATCACGCTGATAAAAGTCATAACAAAGTGACATAGATTGAATCGATAGTTTACTATAAATATAAAAAATGAAGCCCTATCAGAGATAGAAAAACCTGAGGATGAGACAAAAAAACATGTAACACTACAAAGTTGCAAACATAAAAAACACATGATGCTAAAAATCTAGAAAAAAAAAACCAAAATTTATACATGGTTGTGAGGTGAGTAGAGAACTTGTGTCAGATTCTTTGAGACATTTCATCAAACACCTAAGATGTCTGTTCTAATAACCCATATTTTGAATGTAACATGAAAAAAATCCAATGTTACAGGAAAGTATAGAAATGAAGTAAATTAACATGTATTTAGATTATACAAATTATTTTGAACAATGTTCCTTCAAAAATATACTTATTGTTGTTTCATACCTACATACAAAGTTTAATAAAAACAATGTTAATTGTAATTATGCAATTTGATTCTAAAATCAAGGAAATAAGATTATTCTTAGTTTAGATTCTAACTTCTTGGCCTACTTTTGATATGGTTCATGTATTAATATTTAGAGAAACCGGTAGGAATGATGTTGATATTAAGTATTGTATATTGTTGTTACCGATAAAAACTAAGTTGTAGTTTAAATTAAAAGTTCTTTTTTCATGGTAAGTATGTTGCTATAAATTGTAAAAAAATCACATAGTTATTGTAATTTGTAGAGGTTGTTGAGTATCGAGTCCAAGTGAATAGGTTAAGAATTTAATATGAAAAATTATACATTTTTGTTTTGTTTGACTTAATCTAGACTGAACGATGTTAATCGATTTCATGTAAGTTGTGACAAAGAATATCAGAATATCTATGAATACGTATATTTGATACGTGAACAAAAAATAATCGAAAAAAATATAAACAAGCGAAAGAAGGTACTGACCTTTTAGTGCACAACAATGAAGGTTTGAAGCAGATAATGATGATGGAAGTGATAAACAATAAGAATGAAGTTGTAGTAGAAAGTTTGAAGAAAAGCAACGATAGAAAATAAGTGTGAGCCGCAAATTCAAGGTTGAATCGTATATGAATATGATAATTTGAATCTAATTTCTTGGTATTAATGGTTTCCTAATAAAAATGGATTTTATATTAATGGTTTGCTAATATAAACGGATTTATATTAATGGTTGATATTTAATGTCTTAATTGAAATGGTTTTCAGTAATATGTTTTTAAAGTTGGCTATTTTAAAACCTTTATAACTGGAAATTCAAGATTTAAAATAGGGGAAATTTATTAAAATTAAATACATTCTATTTCAATGGAGTTAAGTTAATTTTGTTTGACAATTGGAAAGTTTTTATTGAAATTAAATACATTCCATTTGGGAAAGATGATGTCACCAATTTAATCTAAGGGTGGAAAACATAAGATTGAAATGCAATCAATGACCCAGATTGTTTCAGATGATATCATATGATTTTTGTTTTAATATATATTAAAGATAACATAATTATTGATATGCTTATTTAATGAGTTTTTTAAAAAGAAAAAACTAATCAGGTTTAAATTTTGAAGCCAAAAACTATAAATAATGGAATAAAATTATGAACAATATTAATTAGGGTTAATGATGACATAGATCGTCAAAAGATGTCTTGAAGGAGATGTTTGCTTCAGTTTGTAGAGATTTGTGTGAAGCCAAAACAGAGGTGTGGTAATTAGAGATGCAGGGAAGATACAATACGCAAATTCTAAGAATACATGAGAAAAAGAAACCACCTTATGGTGCTACATTCTGTTATGAACACACAAAACACCAATTGAAGCATAACCATTGACATGAGAAAGAAGAGGATTAGGGAATTCTGGTTTAAGAGAAAAAAAATAGAGGAGAAAGATGGGGGCGATTCTTCATATGTTTGGCCAGATTTATGGAGAAACCGATGTCTCATATATAAATACAATGATATGTTTTAATTGATAACATAATTGCTGATTTTAAATATTTTACAATTAAATGTAATTATGTCCGAATTGTAAAATATATTTTCGAAAGTATGAATAGATTCTATAATTAAATATGAATAGATTCTATAATCAAAGATTCTATAATTTAATGTAATTGTGTTTGAAATGTAATTGGTAAATTTAAAGATTCTATAATTAAACGTTTGAATTCTATTTTGAAAAGATAATGTCATCAATTTGATCTAATGGTGAAAATCATATGATTGAAATACAATCAAGGGCCTTGATTGTTTCATTAGTGAATTAAAGGTTCTCTTTTAATAATATTTAGAGATTTGAAAATTTACCTATTATAATATTATCTTTACAATAAGTGGCAATTCATTTTTTTCGTAATGCTCATCAACAAATTACTACATTAACGCCTAAATAATAGTATGAATTATTATTTTAATATAATATTTAAATAAATAGTTCGTGGTATGAAACATTTTGGTCATATCTCATTTTTTATCTTTTAAATTTTATATTAAGTTATTAATTTAACTATATATATATATATATATATATATATATATATATATATATATATATATATATATATTAAGTTATTAATTTTATATTAAGTTATATATATATATATATATATATATATATATATATATATATATATATAGCTAGTGTAACGCCTGTGTTTTCAGGCTTGCCATTTTTAGCAATGTAATAGTCTAGGTTAACCTCTGTAACCCGTTTTGAAATAATAAGATTGTATTATTTGAGTATTATGTGTTTTGTGCTTAATTGCTTAATTATGTGGTTTGATTAATTAAGAATAAAAATAAACGTCAAAATTTAAGTGTAAAATAAACTTAATATCTTTGAATAATGTTGTAGTAGTTGAAACGAGGTTTCCGAATATATTTAGAACGCCCAAATCTGACTTCGTATGAGGAAGTTATGATTTATCGAAGTTTCGGCTTAGCAGTGTGCAGCCCGAAATACTCGATTTGAGATCAAGCGGTTTTTAGCCGAAGCAATCTAAACGAGGATCGAAGGTCTCGTTGTTGGTATCGAAGCGATAAAAAGTTAGGCGAGAACGGACGTCAAACGAAGAAGTTATGAATTTATAACGAAGTTTTTCTGTCGCGGCCTATTAAAAATAAATAATAAAATAAAGTCAAAATTAGCCGACGGAGTCTAAACGAAAGTTGTAGAGCGTAGTCTCACCTTCGCGTGGATATAAAGAACGTCGAAAACGGAGTTCGTATGAAGAAGATATGAATTTCCGAAGTTTATTTAATATTTTGTATTTAAATTTAATTGGAAATTCGGAAGCATTATCCGAAGGAGTCACCGATCTGATCCGAGGTACGCCCCGCGTACTCCGAAGGTGTCGACACTCGCAGCAAGTGGCTTCGGATACGTAAGCAATGACGTTTTGGGCAGTACGCCCCGCGTACTCCGAGGCTCCAGCCTCTATATAAAGGATCCGAAGGCAGCCGAGAGTTTTGTTCATTTCTTCTCATCTTTGTGCCAAAGCTCTGCGTTTTTACCCCCGAAGATACCCCGAAGCCCCGGTATCATACTCTAGCCCCGAGGCAAGTCCCGAGATCCCGAAGATCCCGAGAAGTGCGGTTCCCGAGTCGAAGCTCTGCCCGCGAGAAGTTCGATTTTCGAGGAGATCTTCCAGATCTGCTGAGGAATACTACTTCTATAAGCCGTAGTGCTGTCGGATCATCTTCTGATCAAGTGAGTGTGTAGTTATTTTCTTTCTAATACAATAATACGAAGTATTTTATATAAAAATACGTGCTATGTGTATATATTTGGTTGTGTTATGTGTGAATGTGTATTCACTCACTTCTATCTTATAGATCTGCTTATTTCTTTATGAGATATGTGTTATGTGTGTGTGTGCCTCATCTGTTATGTGATATATGTGTTGATTAAAGCATGCTATACAGGTTTTCTTTAAACTATGTATACAAATGTATATTTTTATCTACTAATATGTTGGGTAGAACATGGGTAGATAGTTGGTGTGTAATAAACAGATGAGAGGCCTCGTTGTTGTTTGATTGAGTTATCTAGCGGAGTTTAGATGACGACCACTGGCTATTCTAGACAGTCTTGTGGAAACATTAGCAGGTTCGCCACCTGTAGGTGTTAATGAACTTGGGTGTTCATTCGCTGTACTCCATCCCCCTCATGGTTGCCTTATTTGACTTATATTGCTGAGGTACCCCCGAAGCATGTGTTGTCGCCCCGATGAAATATTCTTAGACTAGGTCCCTTATGTTAGTTGTTTTAGGGACATTAAAGTGAGAATAACGGGAATGGGTAATTGGGTTATTGTTGGTTGGTGAAAATTAAATATGATATTTATTGTGGGTTGAAAACCCTATATGCTCACCAGGCTCCCAAGCCTGACCCACTCAGTTTTAAATTGTATTACAGGAAGTGGCGGAAGGGCATGAGATGGATGAACCATCAAGTTGTTTTGTTTACAAGTCTGCATATGTTTATATTTGTTATATGACTTGTAATGTATTCGTTTATGCTTATTGGTCTGTATTGGAACATGACACCCCGAGTTTTGATTATAATGAAAATACATTTCTTTTATGAAATGTTTCGGTAAACATTGTTTTATCATGTTTTGTTTTTGGGAACAAATTCCGCAACTCTTTCAAATCAAAAGGATTTACTCTGAAAATATTTAAAAGCATAAATGAAAATCGGTCTTTTCTGGCCGAGATTTTGGGGATGTCACAGCTAGGTTCAAATGTTTCTAACAATTATTGTGTACATGAATGCACCAATAGGAATTTAGGAAAAAATAAATCATTTAAGAGTATTATTGTAATCTTTGCATAGTTAATTATGGCAGATAATTAATATTCCTGATTCTTGCGAAGATAAATTTAGAACATTAGCCCTAAATAGAACTCACCATTGTTTCTAATCCACCGATTTTGCTTCTTCTTCTACAATCGATCAATCAAGAATCAAACCCTAAATCACGAAAGTCCTCATAACCACCATTTTCTCCAAATACGCACGTACACCCTCATCTACCAAATCTGTGATTTCGTCTCCGTCAATACCATCAGACGTAGCCACTAACGACACCATCCTCCGTCCTTATAGCCACCGCCACTGACTTATTATTTCCTCATAGCCACCGGCCAACAACACATCAAAACCAAGGTATGTGATCGTTTTTTAGAGTGAATCGAGGAAAAAAACCATCGCCTAATTCTAATTTCTAAAGAAAATAGAAAACGGGGGATTAGAGATGTTGTCGATCACACAAAAATCAAGAATCATATACCCTCTTTTCTAATAAATTAAGAATCACATCTCTACTTTTCCAATAACACATCAAAACCAAGGTATGTGCTCATTTTCCCTTCAACGCGTCTCAATTGTTTATTGGCTTATCCTAGTTCCAATATATGTGATATAAATTTATTTGAGTTTTGATGTGTGCACAAAAGGAATACTAGGTATTTATTGTTAAAAGATCTTTAATTGGGTATCACGAGTAATACACCCACACCTCCCTTTTGATTTACACACCTCCCTTGAAGAAGGCTACTATTCTTTCAGAATGAAGAAGGTAAAGAATATTCAAAACCATTCTGCAAGAATAGTTTATTCTATAAGAATTTTTATTGTTGTATTCTATTAGAATGCATTGAATTGTTTAATTTTTGAAACTTGATTATCTTTTCTTTATGGATTCAGGTTTTAAAGAGGCTAACATTGAGGTGGAGAAGGAAGAAAACATATAGAACAAAAGTGTATTATACCAGAATGTGTTATACTACAATGTATAAAGTGTTGCTTAAAAATAATATTCTTTCAGAATAGATTAGTGTTTTTGTTAGATTTTGATGTTTTTTTTTTTAGTTTTTTTTTCAGAATGTTGTTATTATTCAATGAATCACAATCATACAATGTAATTATTTGTTATATTATTTAATTCAAGAATTGATTTGTGTATTCTTTCAGAATGTATTTACTAGTTTATGTTTGACATTCTATCATTCTAACAGAATAAAATCGAAAAATATGTTTACTAGTTTATGGTTGGCATTCTATCATTCTGACAGAATAAAATCGGATTTTTAAATTTGAATTAATTTAAAATATTCAGATTTTTAAAAAATAAAGGAATTAATCAAACCTAAAAATCCGAAAATTTCATTTTTTTAAATAGGTTAATTGACTAAAATGCCCTTATGCTAAATTTTGTGTGATTATATGGTACATGTTATCCTATTCTACTATCATAGACCCTCAAATCATGACCTTTGATTATATTCTATCCGATGGTCCAGATCTGTGCATTCTGACACACAATAGTTAATAAAAACAAAATAACGTAACCCTATATATATATATATATATATATATATATATATATATGTATATATATATATATATATATATATATATATATATATATATAGAGAGAGAGAGAGAGAGTTAGGTTCAAATGTTTTCACTATCTATTGTGTGCATGTATGATTGATTCTGGACCAATCATTTTAGTTATTTTAAGAAAGTAATTAATGCATATTAAATGTTGAAGATGTAATTAATATCCATTATATCTTCAACATGTAATATGCATTAATTACTTTCTTAAAATAAATAAAATGATTGGTCCATAATCAATCATACGTACACACAATAAATAGTGAAAACAAAATAACCTAACCCTATATATATATATATATATATATATATATATATATATATATATATATATATATATATATATATATATATATATCACTCATTTAGGTTATATTAGGTTATGTTTAACATGTTATGGGTAGTATATAAACTAACAAGTTTCTCCAATGTCTTTTCATTACTATATTTGGTATCCAAAAAATATTTCATATGTTAGTTTATATGTTAGTCTTTTAGTATTTCAATAAGTTTATAGACCTTTTATTTTTTCAATTTTACATTTCAAAATAGCAAGCAGTATATATAGTTAGAATAAAAAACTGTAAAAATAATCAAATTGATTGTATATCAAAATTACTACAATCGAAAATAACAATCATTGTCTGGATAAGAAAAAAAGTCACCATGCAACTTCATATTTTGTTATCAAGTAGGGTGATATATTCGTACCTTGTTACGGAAAATTTATGTATTTACAATAAAAATACATAATTTATTATTATTATATATATATATATATATATATATATATATATATATATATATATATGGGATATATATTACAGCCCCACCTAAGCTTAGATACTAAACCTTTTGAAAATACATTGTTTTTACTATATAAAGATTACGGTTAATAGATTCACGATTAATACTTCAAGATGTAAATTCAAGATCGACACAATAGGGTTTAGGGTTTAGAGTTTAGGGTTTAGGGTTTAAGGTTTAGGTTTATGTTTAGGGTTTAGGGTTTAAGGTTAAGGTTTAGGGTTTAGGGTTTAGGGTTAGGGTTTAGGGTTTAGTGTTTAGATTTAGGGTTTAGGGTTTAAATTTAGGGTTTAGGTTTAGGTTTAGGGTTTAGTAATGTTCACTTGGATGAAGTAATAAACGATAATTGAGGAAAGAAAACGGAGATGATAAAACGATAATGAAAGAAAGAAATGTTATGGAGAATGATATATTACCAAGTGAAACTAAACCGGGTATATTTAGCATGTTAAAACGACATATTTTAGACGTTTAGTACTTAAGCTTAGGTGGAGCTGTAATGTATATTCCCTATCCCCTATATATATATATATATATATATATATATATATATATATATATATATATATATACATTAAAGTTATGAAAGATTTTGGCATTTTTTTGTCAATTTTGGTCCTCCAACTTACAACATTGACCCTTCACTTTTATGCATTTGTTCACAACCAGCCCTTTCACTTTGGTTTGAATTTTTCATAACCCTCACCTTTAATTATATATTATTAGTATTTAGTCTTTTGGTTTTAAATTAATGTTTTATTTATTAGAAAACACCCACCCAATATCATAAACCCACCCACCATCTGCCATCACCACCACCACCACCACCGCCAAAATTACATAAATGGTCCATATGGTTTACCCATGGTGACAAATTCAGTCCCTACTACCTGAAAAGACCAAATTACCATAACATTAACGGACAAAAAGCAACGGTATATATTTTCCGGATTGGTTTTCTGACCGCTGCCATACATGGCAATAAAGTTCAATTTGTGAGACCATTTCATTATTTTCCTCATTTATTGCAAGAAATAATGATTTAGATTTCTTTACTTATGTAATTAGATGACATTGTTTATCTTCATTTACTAGATTATCTCAATGCAATTCAACATGCTACTTTACTTTACAAAGCAGTACCTTCCGACCCCGGCAACGCCGGGGAATCTTTTCTAGTTATTATTATTATTATTATGATTTTTTAATGTTTTAAAAAGTGGCGAGTCGAGAATATATATCCATATGGTTCACTATTTAAATGAAATTGATAAAAATTGGAAAAAATTCAAAAAATACTAGTTACGGGTTCGGATCGGATCGTATAAACAATTTTTTTAAGTTATTACAATTGTATCAAACAAATAGGCTGACAACGAAAGAGTGGGGAGTGGATGACTACTAGACGTTGTAGCGGAGGGGCAGCTGTTAGTAGTGGCAAGTGGCAAATGGCAACTGACACACCTGATCGGCTGATCGTCAATTGTGATGTAGTGCACCGGATAGTGATCAGCGATTGTGTAGCGGGAATTAAGGTTTGAATAAGGAAACGACGTTGAGACTGGATACTGATTAACGATTATTGTTCATTTTTACCTTTTTTTTAATTTAACTTGTAGTAGGCTATTCATATTGGATTATACCTTAAAAAATTTGACCTACTAAAATATAGAATATGAGTTGCATTTGTTTTTTTCTCTTTGCAAAAGATATTAGGGTAGTTCACTAGATTTATCTAAGATAGGTCACAAATGTAATAATATATAGGAAAAAAATAGGTGGGTTAAATGCCCCACCTTGGTTATATATACATTCGCCACTGTTTTAAAATCATACATATATGAAAACTAACAAGTAAAGAACGTTATGTAATATATACCTGAATTCTACATTCGTGTGTCAATGGATCTTTCACATACTCTCTATTTATTATGTTTTCCTATTGGTCTCACTACCATACCAAACCCTCTTTTCGATCGCCTCGTTCCCTTGTTTTTCCATTGTTTTGATCCTCTATCTATCTCTGAAACCTTTAGAATCTTTAAGAAGTTGGAAATGGGTTAGTCTATCTTATTGAATCACTTGAACTGGTAGAGTCAAATAAAATTTATTTATTCGTGTTATTTTGTTAGTTATGTTATTTTTTATATTTAGATTTTTTGATATTTATGTTAGATATTTTTTAGATATATAGAAAAAATATCCATTCATACAAAATATCTCGGGTGTGCCCCCATATAAAGAAGCACACCCGCTCGAAGTAGCATCCTTAGACACATCCTAATTGCAAGAGGAGAAGAGAAGAAAGATTCTTAGTTTCGAAGACCTTTCCATTGATAAGGCATTAAGGTCTTCATTCTTCATGTTTTATCCTTTCATGTATAGATCGATCGTTTATTCCAAAACCCAAAGATGCGGTATGTACGCTTTAACCGCTCATTCACCTCCCAAAGAGAAAAGGTGGCTTGATGAGCAGGAAGGAGAAAGAAAACCAAGAATATATTTCTTGTCCTTCTACTTAAAGAGCAAGGAGAAGTGCTTTTGCTACTGAGAAAGCGAATAGTCACCACAAAGGTTCAAGTGTAACGCCTAGGTTTTCATACTAGGTAACCCCAAAATTTTCATTTCTCGTTTAAAATTTATAAATAACTTTGGTGTACACTGGCACTCTGGTATACCAAAAGTTATCACAAGGATCGTACTGGCTTCAAGTACAGAATCGATCCGGGCATTACAATAATCTACCTGCAAAATAATTATTACAGAAACGTAAACCTCACGGCTTAGTGAATAACAACTACAATAACATAATCATATATATTGCAATCAAGTAATCATTACTAATATGTAACAATTAAATTACCACAATTAGTGGTATTCTCATACTCTTTTATAAGCTTTAATAATAATTAGTTTCTCAATAATGATCTATTACTTAGTAATGATTTCTCTCCCCCCCCTCTCTCTCTCTCTCTCTCTCTCTTTCTTTCCCTCTCTTTCTCAATGTGATATATCTCTCAGTAATGATCTCTCTCTGGTATAATCAATCTCTCAATCGTGATATGTCTGAATCATGATAAGGCTCTTATTCACAAACTCTCTATATCATAATCTATCTCTCTGAATGTTAATAAATCTATATATCGTGATCTATCTCTCTCAAAGTTAATCACATTATTTATCAATGTTTATCTCTCTCAATGGAAATCGATCTCTCCATCACGATCTATCTCTCTTAATCATAATCTATCTATCAACCATGATCAATCTATTAATTATAATCTATCTATCAATATGATCAATTCCTCACTCATGATCTCGATAATATCTATTTCTCAGTAATGAATAGTTTCGCAATAATAATAAATTATTTAGATCTCTATACAATTCACATATCATATATATATATATATATATATATATATATATATATATATATATATATATATGTGTGTGTGTGTGTGTGTGTGTGTGTATCACAAATCTAATATAAACAATTATTCATATATGATCTATCTTTCAATGTGATATACCTCTCTGTTATAATCTATCTTAAACAAAAACGTGTCTCATTTATAAGTTATCTTTCAATTAATAATCTATCTCTTAATCATAATCAATCTTTCAATCAAATGTTAGTCTCTCAAAACAATCAATCTTTCAAATATGATTCGATTACTCAATAATAATTACTAATATAATTCATGTAATGTATATTACACATTACACATTAATGGATGTTAAAGTAGTGCTACTCACCTGGTTAGTCAGCAGATTAATTCTAATTTTGGTTTCAATCCGTCGTTGCCTATCAGCTTGTCACATGGTATGATGGTAACACCTATTTATCAAATAACAAGTTTCTGAAAACTTGACACAATTCACTACTAGTTATAACATGTGACCTCTTGTCTCAACAATAATCAAATCTCATAATATAATCATAGTAGGCTTAACTCGTAATCTATTAGCTAAATTTCTTATAATGGATATTTCTCAAATATTATGGTTTATAACCCTTACAGTCTCGACTAAATCTTTAGTCGTAAGATTTGCTCACAATCTCACCAAGGGGCCGTAATAGTCCATATCACGAACACGTGTAACATATACTCCGGTCTATCAAGTCTCAATATTTATCACATATCATAATTACAAACTAACGGGGTAAAAGATACCTCAACGAATCTCGTACTCGAACCCGTATCTCCTGTACAACAGTATATTTCCTCTGTCATGATCTCCAAAGAACGATTCTCGAACAACATCTCCGATCATGCATGCCAAAACCTCTCAAAATGACACAAAACTCACGTATTTATACACTGGGGTGTGTCACGTCGTGGCCATAATCATGACACATCGTGGTGATCAAGTAAAGTTCGTTTTCACCACGTGTCATACTCTCCTTTCACGTGTCTTAGTGACTCGCCTCATACCACGTCGTGGTACATTTATTACCATATTATGGTGATCGAATAGACTCTGTCTCACCACATGTCGCTCTTCGGTTGACGTGTGTATTGATGACTCTTTCATTTCCACGTTGTAGAAAGCATATCACCATGTCATAGTGATCAAGAGTTTGACCGTTGATTATGACTTTCGTTGACTTTCTCAAAATAGCAACGTAATTTCATCTTAACTTCAAACAGTCATAACTTTCTCATACGAACTCCATTTTCAACGATCTTTATATCTACACGTTCGTCTTTAAAAGATCTATCATTTTCTCATCTCCATTTTTCTAAACAGTGAATATCCAATTTAAATCAATTCTATGATTTATCTCGATTACTCATCATACATCACTTTACATCTTTCAAAATAATACATGTTACAAAAAATAGGTGTTACATCAAGACTTAGTCGAACATTAGCGAATGTGAAGTTTTCATTATGTACAGGTCAGATCGTGAAATTAGTAACTGCATCCAATTTAAAAAAAAAATCCAAA
Organism: Lactuca serriola; assembly: GCF_051521515.1. NCBI lineage: Eukaryota > Viridiplantae > Streptophyta > Magnoliopsida > Asterales > Asteraceae > Lactuca > Lactuca serriola. Next base: position 33,916,745 of record NC_136414.1, on the reverse strand, counting down.
TTGTTTCCATTTTGGATTGGAATATTTATGAAATTTCCATGAATAGGATCAAAATTTATTCCATGGTATTTACATGAGGTCCTTCTTTCTTATTCTTAAGAAATTCCCCAAAAGGGCTTAGTTGATCCATAATTTATGTTTCATCTTTCGTTCCTTTTTGTTTGTTTCGAGAAATATATCGATCAATTCATGGATGGAGGTTGAGGATAGAACATGTTCAGTCCCTCGCCCTTATCTCCTTCGTCGGAGACTTCAAACAATGAGATCCATGATTTATGTTTCATCTTTCATTTCTGCTCGCCCTAATAAATAAGCAGGAGAAAACCCATTAACTTTTATTCGCGCCATGTTCTGCCAAAAGTAGAATCGGGGGAAGGTTTGGAAGAAAGGTTATGAACTAAAAAAGAACCTCCCTACCCTGCGACAGATTGACTAGAGGAATGCCATGTGTTAACATGTGAAATTGAAAAAAAAAATTCCAAAAAAGAAAATATTTATAAAAAAGAATATGTAAAAAGTATAACTTTGTAAAAAATTAATTTTGTGAAAACGAACTACTAAAAAACAAAATAGTAAAAATATAAAAAAAGTAACAGAAGTAAAAAAAAAATCTTTAAAGAAACAAAGTTGTAAGAATATATAAAAGTAAGTTCAAAAAAATATGAGGAAAACGTACAAAAAACGTTTCAAGCAAAATTGTCCAAAAAAATCAAAATTTAGGTCATAATTTAATAAAAAAACGTCCGTAGGGGCATAATCAGATCCAGGTTTAGGACAAGTTGTTGGATAGTGTGGATTCGAGTTTGATTACCCACAACCCAAGCACGAAAAAATAAATGGTAGATAGATCGAACTCTCTGCCTCTTGGATGTGGAGGTAGCATATTATACGTTTTTCCATTAGAAAATATAACATGAATGTTTTAAGGAGTATGTAAATTTATTAAAATATTAATGAATTTAGTCTTCATCATGTCCTATTAAGATTCACAATTGTTATATCAAAAGGGTTTATATCCATCGCATGATGGTTATGCGGTGGGTGTGAAAACACCATCCCGCCCAATGAAAGCCATGCACTTGAAATCATTTTGTCGTCTTGTGATGGGAAAGCCGTACAATGTTATTTATTTTTCAGAAGCAAAATGTCTGCAGTTTGCGGACCATATCTATTAACATCTACAGTAGAGTAGAAGATGTGGACCAAACGTCTATAGTGTGCAAGAAGAAGACTGGGTGTTTTTTAATGTCTGTATACTGCTAAAATATGATAAAATTTAAATAAACTAATTTTTTTAAACTTAAAATAGCTTTTAAATATTAAAATTTAAGTTCTAGTTTTATAACACAAAAATGTTCCATCAAACTCAAATTACTTTAAATTTCAAGTCATTTAAGAGATTAAATGTTGAAATCATACATACCTTTTTTTGTTGATCAATATTTTCTATAAAAAATATTTTTTTAACATACTATTTTTATGATTTTATTATAAATAGTTAACAAATATAGATCGAATTTTATATATTAATGTATAAATCTTTAAATTTTATAACCATTTTTTATTTTATTTATTTTACCTGACGTTATATTATGATTAATACGTCTATCTAAATTATTTTGTATTATAATGACAAAATGATTATTTGGTCATTTTTTAAACAATGTGTTTTAATATAAAAAAATAAAAGTAAAATTATGTTAATTAACACTCACAAACATATATATATATATATATATATATATATATATATATATATATATAATATATATATATATATATATATATATAGGGCTAGGTTATTTTGTTTTTTTACATTTATTGTGTGCTAGAATGCACCAATAGAAATTTAGTAAATTAAATAATTATTTAATTAAATAATTATAGATATTAAATGATTTCCATAATTATATGTATATTAAATGGTATCCATAATTATAATTCTCTTTTTATGGAAACTAATTAAATCCGTCGTTAATGCCAGCAATAACATTCTTTCAGAATGAATTTGCATCTAAGTTTTTATATATGAGTTCGTACTTTGTTTCAAGACTCAATCACTTAAAATATAATAAAGTTATATGAAATATGAAGAACGAGAGTGTATTCTACTAGAATACACTATCATTCTGCTATAATACGCTCTCATTCTTTTAGATATGAATTTATTCTGAAAGAATATTATTGTTGATATTAATGACGAATTTAATTAGTTTCCATAAAAATGAGTTATAAGTATGGATATTATTTAATATACATATAATTAATACTAAATTCATATTGGTGCATTCTACTACACAATAGATATGAAAAATATTTGAACCTATCTACCTCTCTCTCTCTTTCTATATATATATATATATATATATATATAATATTTGTTGTATTTCGTTGTAGTTAAAATGAATAAATACTAAAAAGGCATTTAAATAAAAAAAAATATTAATGTTTGAAGATGTTACAGAAAAGAGTCATTCGAAGAACAAAAAAAAATGCATTTGAAGAGGTTATTCTAATTTTTTATTATGATTTTGACATATAATTTCCCTATAAATATTTCTACACAAATTTCCAAATCTGAGTACTCCCCGAGTACTCGTTACTCGGTAGTCGGCCGAACAGGTACCAAGTAACGAGTTTTACAACCTTGCTACTATGTCTTTCTCCTCCTTTCGATCGTTGCTTCAGTTAACTCCCATGTTTAATTTTAAAATGGATCCATATTGAAATTTTGAATCAAAATGTGGATTTAAGATCAATCCCCACGGATGGCGAGTTTAAAATAAAAAATCATATGGTTCATTAATATTTGTATATACATTTTTCTATATAAATTTAAAGATTTTTATAGGTAAGGCAGATCTTAAATTTTTTTTCTAATGTATATCCCTAAAAAATTTCTATAGTAATTTTAAATAAATTAAAAAATTTAGATGGATACTAAGACCCAAATTATACCTAGCATCGCCAATGACTATATCTAATGTGATCCATAAGATGAATCCAAGTATATTTTTATTTTTATTGTGTTATCCTATATTCATCGGATATGAATCCATAAGATAAATAAGCGAGTGGTGTTGAAGCAAATGCTTTACTTTTTCTAAAACTAAAATAAAAGACAAATTTGACTAAATAGCAACACTTGCACTTATCTAGGAATGCAAGCAAGTGTACCTCTTTTATCTGTCATTTTAAGCAACTTCGATTTTGCTACCTTCTATAGCAATTTACGACTTATTTACTCGATAAAAGCTTTATTTTATTTCCTCCTCAAGTATTCAGATATTGCAAATATCTCTTATAAATATAAACGTTCGGACAACTATTGTTCAGCACTTATTATAGGTTAATTAAATATGTTATGTATTTGTTTAAATATATATTACTTTTTATTTTTATTTTTTATATAGTTTATGAATTAGTTTTATCAACTAACAACTAGTTTTCTTATGACTCTTCATTATTTGGATAAAATTGAATAGTTCAATTATACAATTTGAATTTAACTATATTGTTACAATTTGAATTTAACTATATTGATCGAATATTAAGATATTTGGAATCGTTTTCGGATAATTCAAATTATTATTTTAGATTTTCAATTGGTTTTGGTTTATCAGTTCTAATAAATGAAAGGTTTTTTTTGCCACATGTCTTCTGCTCATTCATTTTGCCATGTGGTTTTTTTTTTTTTTTTTTTTTTATTTCCTTATTTTTCATTTGTCATTTTTTAAGGTTTTTCACTGTTACATTAAATTTTCAGAATTTATGGTTATATATATGGAAGGTTCTCATTATATTCATATTCATGTAAGGTTATTATTTTTTTTAATTTGAAAATAAATTCACATAAATGTTACAAACTCATTGATTTACTTTTTTTTAATTACTTTATAAAATGTTTAATGTTTACATATTGATATTAAACTTTTAATTTTTAATAAAATCATATAGTATACGGGGCTCACACCTAATAAAATAATAATCGAACAATCCAAAAACACTAATTAACAATTTATTATCTCTTTACATAAAAAAAATTATCTTTAATAAATGTACAATCACTTATGAATTTAATTAATAACTAGAAAAGATTCACCGACGTTGACGGAGTCGGAAACTATTGCTTTGTAAAGTAAAGTAGCATGTTTGCATTGAGATAATCTAGTAAAGGAAGATAAACAATGTCATCTAATTACATAAGTAAAGAAATCTAAATCATTATTTCTTGCAATAAATGAGGAAAATAAAGAAATGGTCTCACAAATTGAACTTTATTGCCATGTATGAAAGCGGCCAGAAAACCAATCCGGAAAATATAGACCGTTGTTTTTTGTCCGTTAATATGAGGGTAATTTGGTCTTTTAAGGTAGTATGGACTGAATTTGTGACGACGGGTAAACCATATGGACCATTTATGTAATTTTGGCGGCGGTGGTGGTGGTGGTGATGATGGCAACCGGTGGGTGGCTTTATGGTATTTGGTGGATATTTTCTAATAAATAAAACATTAATTTAAAACCAAAAAGAGAAATATAAATTAATAAAAAAAGGATTAGGAGTAAAAGAGTGATTTCGGTTTTCATCGTTGTCCTCAATGTGTTAAATCTGGTAAACCACATGGACCAATCGTGTAATTTTGTCTAATAATAATAATAATAATAATAATAATAATAATAATAATAATAATAATAATAATAATAATAATAATAATAATAATCAGGGACCATTTCTGCCAAAAGACTAAATACTAATAATATGTAACAAAAGGCGAGGGTTATGAAAAATTTAAACGAAAGTGAAAGGGTTGTTTGTGAACAAAAACATAAAGGTAAAGGGTGTAAGTAGTTTTTGAAAACCAACATAAGTTGGAGGACCAAAAGTGAAAAAAAAAATTGACAAAAAAGAGAAGCAAACACCAATCTTCCCTAACACTTACGAAGTTTATTATTCCTAACTTTCATATCTTTAATACATATTAATTTTGGTATTAATAAAAAAAAAAATGACTCATTGTCCACCCATAATGGCTAACAACCTTTGAAATGTTTCAAAAATATGAAAATTCTTTTTTTTAATAGTAGGTTTTATGATTTTTCGAAAATCTCCCCCAAAATATATTTTTTTAGGGATGCACATTCGGGGTTGCGAAGTCATGTAGAGTCTTTGGCAAACTTAATTTTTTTTCTTTCTTGATGTTATAAAACTTTAGAAAGAATATAACCACCAAATAAAAACTTAATGGTGTCGGGACAACATTATTATCGGTATGCTTATGTGGAAGTTATTATCGGCGCTATACGCCCCCTCCCCTCCCCCGATTGGAATTATGTTGGCGACAGATGTCACACCCCCAAACTAAAACGGTGGAAACGTTCGAGGGTGGTTGACGTCACACGTAGTATCACAACAGTTGTATCATAGCAAGCATAGTAAACACAACCAAACATTGAATACATATATGAAAAAGGTTTACACTGTCTTAATACAAAGTTTTGTTCTTATCGAAAGTAGAAAAGAAAGACGTGACTCCAACGCGCCGACTTCTCCAAAAGTCCTGGAAGTACCTGTTTACTAATTTCCTGAGAATACAAGCAGTTTGAAAGAATATCAGCATAAAGCTGGTGAGTTCATAAGCATTTAGTTTTTATGGAAAATGTTTCCTTGAATCCTTTTGAAAAGTGTTCCTCAAGAAAATCTTATATTTTCTTATGAAAAAACGTGTTTGAAAAACCACTCCTTCCATGACTTCCAGATTCATACAAGGTATGTACAATCCAAGGAGTCGTGGAATGAATATGAATATCCGTTAGTTACATGTAAAAACAATCCTGGTTATGAATAGCCGAGTTATCCCGGGAAAATACTATATTTTCCCTAAAAGTTGATGGTTGGTTATCCGTTCTAAACTGAGGTGTACAAGTATCTACCATACTTAGATCGGTAAACGTAGTTTTCTTTTAAAAACCCTGGTTACTCCCAGTGAGGTATATTAGCCCTATTTTATAAATAAAACTAATAAAAGAAAACGTGATGAACTAAATCCTGAAGGTACTATTAATACCCTACAGTAATGAAATCGATTATTACTTTGAGGTTAGTTCACTTGATTCATTATTACAAAAGTAAATCTCTGCTATCTAGGTTGTGAGTTTCATGACCATAACTGAGTGGATATGGCCCGCAACGACCAATATCCTTTATGAATTTGTCACCCGTAGACCTGCCGGTCCGACTATAGCTAGCAACAAGGTGCGGGATTGTCAGTCCCGTATAGATCTATACACAATAGTCACGCTCTCCCTACAAGAGACTCTGGTCACAAGTGCTAGTCCTACACTCTGTTTCTTGTGGTGAGTGTTACCAAGGACGTGTCTCCAACTTAGACTAACAAATTTACAAGTAATAATATAGAAAATCCTTTTGTGATTAACATGAATCCTTTATAAAACGATACATTTTGCTACATGATTCATAATTTCATTGCTCTAGTTTAGAAAACTGTTTCTACGAGTTGATTTATTAATCGTTTGGTAAAACTATTTTCCGTGTTAAAAGCATACTGAAAATATGATTATCTTAAAAAAAATAATATATTTGAGCACAAGTTTCCTTGTACTTTTTCTTGTATTCCCCCCCCCCCTGAAAACATGAAAACTCGGAAAAGCATAAGGGTATGAACTCACCTCGGGCGATTTGAATGAAAGATCGATACGGAATGCAGGATGTTCAAGTGAAGCCTTGAGCACGATTTGATCCTAAATAACATGTAATGACACATAAAGGAGTCAAATGAAGGTATTTATCTACTAAATGTGATGGAGAACCACTCTAATAACTTGGGACTACTTGCACTAAGTGCTAGAACCTTAAAGGATTGCATGAGGGAGGTGTATGGCCACCTTAAAGGTGTGTACGGCCATGGGTGTGTGGCCCTATGGGTGTGCGGCCATACACTCATGATAGAAGGTGCTTTTGAGGTGTTTTCAAGGTCCATACTTGCATCCATGAAGTGTTCTAGGTCTATACTCGATTGTAGTGCAAGTTAAGGGTCCTAGAAGTAGGTTTGTGGTCCTAGGGTGTGTGTGTGTGGTCGCACACAGGAGTGTGCTGCCGCAAAAGGGTGTGTGCGGTCGTACACCCTACATGATGATGTCCAAAAAGCCAATTCTATGGTGCTGCAAGGCTATGGTCATGTCTAACTCGAAGATGGAAGTCCAACTCTCACTTTGGAGGGTCTTTTAGGAGTGTGAGGCCACCTTGTGTGGGTGTGTGGCCGCACTCCTTCAAGGAGATGAAGAACATGACGGGAATCAATGATCCTAGGCTTAGATTAACTGGTTCTTCAAGCACAACAAGCTAAGGGATGGATTACTCACGTTTTTGAAGTCTTGGGAGGGTTTATGGTTGAAGAAGCCTGAGAGAGAGAGAGAGAGGTTTGTAAGGCTGAGGAGAGGGAAATGAAGTGAAAATAAGCCTCATCTATATATAGATAATGGGCGTGCGGCCATACACTCGGGTGTGCGGCCACACACTCATGTGTACGGCCATACACTCGGGTGTGCAGCCACACACTCATATGTGTGGCCACACACTCATATGTGTGGCCACACACTCATTTTGATGGAGTGTTTGGCCTTTTTGCAACCCTAAATCTTAAACCAACCCATCCCTAATTCAAACTTTGGTTGTACTCAAGTTTAGAACGCTTAAATGAACCCTTAATTTGTGTTAGGAGTTAAAAGGAACGCGTTTAACTTCGATTAACTGACTAGATGTACCAGGTAGAAGTTTCGGGTTGTCATAACAGTTCATTGGAGGCACCCTTTCACCACTTAAAAATGGATTGTTTGAAGCTTGATGTTGGAGCGTACTTCTAATTTCTTTTTTTTCCTTTTTTTAACAAATTACCACTATATATACACACATTTACCATTCAATTCACTCAAAATACAAACTTCATTATCACAAAATGTCTTCCAACAACCCAAATGCTTTCAATTATTCAAACTCAAATACTCCCAAAGATCAGGACATGAGGCACCTCAACCCCTAAGATCAAGAAGCAGCTAAAGCGGTCAAAGTGTCGATTGGGAAAAATATAATCTACAACAAAAATGAAATTTTAATCTTATTTTATTTTTTTTCTTGGTTTTCTAATGTAATTTGTAATTTCATGTTATTTTTTTTCTAGGTTTTCTAATGAAATTTATGTTTTGTTTTAATTAATATTAATGATTTTATTAAAAAAAATATATTTTTTAATTTAAAAAATGTTCATAGACAAAAACATCACCACACTCTAATCATAGGTAAAAAAATTATAGAAATATTAAATTCTTATGTGGCGCCTACGTGACATAGTATTTTCAGGTAAAAACATCATCACACTTTTTTGCATTACATATTTACACCTACTCCTAATCTTCCATATAAAAAAATGTTAGAGGGTGTTGATTTCATCTAAAAGTGACTTATTAACTTATTAACTTCTTGAAAAGTGAATAAGTTAAAAAAAATGATTGAGTACATAAGAAGGCCTTTTAAAACAACTTTTTGTTAAATCTTTGAAAATTAGATTTTAAGAAGTCGGGATTTCTAACTTCTTGAAACAACTTATAACTTATTAGGTTTAAACAACTTTTTGTTAACTATTTGGTCCTTTTACATGTATAAGTTAAGTCAAACGTTTCAAAAAACCAACTTATTTACTTATTGACTTTTGTAACTATAAAAGCTAATACGAACATTTTTTTTAAAACTCTTTTTCCCACCTTCATAAATCATAAGTCAATAAAAGCATTTTATCTAAAAGTCCCTTTTAACTTCAAAATGAAATCTCAAACACCCTCTTAAAACGGTGCTTATTTTTCTTTTTCATTTAGGAAGAAGCTAGGAAATTATCCTTTTCATATAGTCCTAATTTCAGTAATTTGTTTTGAGAACCATAATATAAAGTTGTTTCCGTTCAACGGATACATTTTATATGAGAACATAAAAGCCATTTTCATTTGTTTCATCAAATGGATATCATTTGATATGGGTTTTTAACCTAAAAAATAAGATAGTTAAGAATGGTAACCTGCTAAATTATAGGAATTATGTTACATTTTCATTTAGAAGGAACATGTCCTCCTCTTGCATTCATTGTTTTTAGTTTTTGTTGCTTTCACTTTTTGAAGTTCCTCTTCTAAAAAGATGTTGAATGAAACGATCACCTTGAAAGCAAGCTAAGCAATTGGTATTATGCATAAATGTTTCTTAATATGAAGTGGTTAGTTTGTATATTTGTAAATTGTAAAAGGTGTTATAAAGTGTGTTTCCTATTAATATTCAATCTCATTAATTGAACATTATATGTACATTAAGTACAACATAGGAAGGGTCGGGCCTATATAAGGTCGTATAGATACAATACATGGGCCTAGTACATATAAAGTACATTTAATACAATACATGTTAATATGTCCCCGCAATTTGAGGGGAAGTTTGACGAACATAAGATTATCGGCGCAAAACACAAATTATCCGAACATAGAGTGTCTGGTGGTCTGACACCCACCCAGTCAACATCAGAATATGTTGTGATAGACAAGGTTAGGGAGGCGTAAAGATGGAGACTATGATCAACTGTGCCACATATATAACGAAGAATGTGTTTTAGTGCATTAAGGTGTGGTTCTCATGGCTCATACATGTATAGACACACTTGTTGGACTGCGGATATGATATCAGTGTGACTGAAAGTCAACTATTGAAATTCCCCGACAAGGATACGATACATGGTAGAATGGGTAACAAGTTTACTAGTAGTAAGCAGTTTTTTGTCAGCTTTGAGTGGGTTTGGGTGGTGTTACAATTAAGCATGTATGCACACTCTAAAATATTCGTAGGATATTTCATCTAAGACAAGAAAATATTGTTATGATTTATAGTCACTAATTTACTGAGAAGGAAGTTTAGAAAACCAATATCCATAATTGAGAATTCTCAGCTAAGAGTCACCATAAGTCAAGCTTAAAGAGTCCAGGAGGAAGTGTTAAATATGGTGTCATCAATGTAAAAAAGTAAGTATACCAAATCATGATCGTGTTTGAACACAAAAAAGGATGAATCTGTTTTTTCAATGTACAAAATCAAGTGATATGGAAAGTGTTGCAACCATGCTCATGGTGTTTAAGACCATAAAGTGACTTCTAGAGGCGGAAAACATGAGATGGTCGAGTTGTGTTAGGGAAACTTGTAAGTTGATGTATGTACAAGGTTTTCCAAAGATGTAGATTTAGGAATGCACTCTTTACATCTAGTTGATGTTCAATCCATTAGCGGGATACCATAAAACCGAGAACCGTGCATATAGTCGTAGGATTGACAGTCGAGCTAAAAGTTTAACTATAATCGATGGAAGGTTGTTGACTTCGACCATTAGCAACAAGTCATGCTTTGTACCAAATTAGTATCATGTTGGCATTATGTTTGTGTTTAAATAACCACATGTATCAAACAATGTTAACACCTCTAGGTTTATGAAAAGTACCCGGGTATTATTTTTAATAAAAACATTGTACTTGTCTAGCATATATTTTTGCCCATTAGGATTGTAAAGAGATATTATATGTGAACGAGGGATAAGAGATATGTGGGTCGTGTGGAGATTAAGATTTTGAACAAGTTTAGAGATGCCTTTATGGGAATGGGATGTCATAGGGTAGAAACAAGTAAGTTTAAGGGTAGAATGCCAAAGGTTGAAAAGGGAGAGGAATAAGGGTCAGTTGGGGTGGTAAGGGACTAAAATGGTATTTCACAGGTGGTTAAGGAAGAAGATAGGTGTTTGAAGAATTTGTAAATGAGAGAGTGGATGTGGAAGTGGTTCGGTCACATTCGGAAGGATCTAGGAGGTGAAGTGTTTTAGGTATTGTGTTCAGCTCAATATTTAAGTCATAAAATGCATAGCAAGGAGGAGTCTTTAGAGACACTAACACATACAAGAAGACTAACTTATTGAAAATGACATGAAAAAGTAATATTTTTTTCTTTGTAGAGGTCGAAGAATGTATACATGCGATGATGAGACAAATATTTTAGAAAGATTAGTGGGTTGGATTCTAGTTGTATTCTACAAGAGGTATATAGTTGAGGGTAGTAAAGGAATCCAAAAGTACAAAGGTAGGAGTATGATGATTTTTTGCTATAAAGGTTAGTAAATGTGATGGAATTTTGTATAGATTTTGATGGAATAATGTAACATCCGGGACTTAAAAGGTATTAATTATCTTATTATAAGATTAATGAATTGAACTGGTTTAGGCTTGGACCATTGGATCCTTGTCATTGGGCTGAGAAGTGTCATATGCACGACGTACCATTCCATGTCCTCTCGGTGTACTCATGAGATAAAGGCACAGATGCCATGCACGTATGCCCAGCGTATGTACACAGTCTCTAAAACCCTAAAATTTAGGGTTTGCACCCTATTTAAACAACTTATAATCTTCAAATCCCTTATCCTCTTAGCCTCCCTTGCCCTCTAAGTGCCCTACCCGGACCTAATCCTCTTGTTCGTATTTTGGAGCTTACTTTGAGTTTTTGGTGTAACTTTGGTGATTTTAAAAGAAGAAAGAGTTTGAAGAAGGAGCAAGGACATGAAGAGAGCTTGTAGATCTAGGGGATTAGCACCATTTCTGACTCATTTGAGGTATCAAGATTCAAACTTGACCATTGCATGCTTAGTTATAGTGTTAGGGTTTTTTATGGGTTATTTTGACTCCATTATTGAGGTTACTTGTATCTTGATAGTTCCAGGCCATAAGAGCTATCCTTTTGAGCTCTTGGAAGCATTTAGAGTCATAAAAATCGGACCTTGATGGTTAAGCCACAACCATGCAAGTGTTTGATGATCACAAAGTTAGTTTAAGGACTTAATTCATGTTTTAACCCTGATCTATGTATGCAAATACATAAAGTTTGTAACTTTATGATTAGGATGTCTTAAAGGACATGGATCTATGTTTTAGACGTTACTACTTAATGGATTAAGTCACAAAAGGGGTCATAAGGAAGTTGTCCAGTACGTTGGGCGTACACCCTGCTACGCTGCGCGTACTGGGTCAACTTCCCGCTTTTGGTCATGGCCAGCGTACGATGGGCGTACATGCCAGGTACGTCGTGCGTACTTATGCAGGGTGGCATATATGGATTTTTGGGCCTTAGAAGTTTGGGCCTCATGGCTTACTGTGGAATAAGGTCTCTAGGCCTAAATCTGAGATTGGTGGTATTGGGCCTTTTGGGCTATAATGAGCCATTCGAATTTATTTATTTTGGGCTAAGGATTTATTAGGCTTTCAATAAGGCCCATTTTCTGAATTGGGCCCAATTCAGAAAATTGGGCCATTGGTGGGCAACTTGTGGGTTTGGGAATACTATTTAGATTTGGGGCCTTTCATGTTATGTTGTTGGACCCTAGGCATTGGCCCAATTAGATCAGGGGTAAAATGGTCATTTTACCCTAAAAAGGATTATTAGTTTTTGATTAAGTGTTATTGTGGTAATGATAGCTCGGGGAGTCGTCAGAGCTAACGCTAGAGATTTATTACCGTGAGAGTCTGCATTCAACTTTGCGAGGAGAGTTACCTTCCTGTAGGAGTGGGTCGAAGGCACCAATGTTGGCCCAGTAGTAGTTGTTTATGGTAGATACGATTGTCTTCATGATAATTATTTGGTATGTCATTACCTATTATGATTTATGTGCTTATTTCTATGTTATTATGTGGTAGTGATAGGGTGAAATAGTCCCCGTAACCGGTTGAAATAAATTGGAGGGTAGGTCAGGCACCTAGATATGTATGGCAGGGTAGGTCGAGCACCCATATATGCTTGACAGGGTAGGTCGGGCACCTAGATATGCCTGACAGGGTAGGCCGGACACCCAGATATGTCTGACAATGTATGATTATGTGGTATGATGACTAAGCTTTGTAATTACATTTTTCAGTTTTGGTTTCAGGTGCCTCTTCTTCGAAGGGAAAGGAGTCGACATGATTGCAACGCATCACACCATTATTCCGCACATGAGATTATTGGGAGATATAATCGGATGATATTTTATTGTGACATGTTTGATTATTGACATTTGGTTTTGTTAAGGGAGGACACGATGAACGTTTTTAACACTAATGGTTTCTTTATTACTTATTTAAAAATGAAATTTTTGGCCTTAATTTTTGGGATGTTACAAATAATGTTTAAGAGGTGGGTAGTTTTGTAGAAAGATTCTACCTAATATGATGGTGGTAGATTGGTTTGGAATTGTAAAGTGTGAACAAAATTATATAATAAGTGATTCATGTGTTCTGAGTTTATATTTTAATTGTGGAGTTTTTGGGAAAGAAATACAAAAGTGGAGTTCGTGATGGTCAAATAAGGTATGAAGGTCATTGTTGTCAAATTCAACACCATGGTCACATTGAAAAACTTTGATTTCTTTTTTAAATTAGGTTTTGTAAAACACACGAAAGTGAAAAAATTTGGATAAACCATCGTATTTTAAATGAAGAGGATAAATCTACGTGTAATGTGTAAAATGGTCTAAAAGTGACATAATGTTTAAACCATTATTAATAGAGATATGTGAAGTCCACAAGTTAGAATGTATAACATCAAACAAAGAATTAACAATGATACTAGAACTAGAAAATTAAAGGCGAATATGTTTGCCAATTTGATATGCATGGTAACTAAAATCCAAATTTATTGAATTACATGAAATAAGTTTCGAAGAAACTAAAGACTATATCACTATAACACTTTATTCCCAGAATGAACAAATCTTAGGCGCCATGTGGTAGGATTTAAGGAAAGTAAAGCAAATTGATTTGACTTCCTCAGTGCTATCTTAACAAAGAAGAACTTGTTTGGTCTTAAATTCCTTCATAGAAAAATCGAACTACTCAAATTCAATTAAAACTTTGTTATCACAGGCGATTTAGCATACAAAAACAAGGTTTTGAATTATTTTTGGAGTGACAAGGACTTTGTTGAGGTGATGGGTATCATGAATTGTGGGGAAAATGTTATTACTCATGTTAGTAATGGGTATAATGGGAAAAATTACAATAAAGGATAGTCAGTACAACACAGTCATTAGAAACCAATCTTATGCTACTTGAGTCGTACTCGAGGCGTGAGCTAGTACTAGTGTCCATGAGCCACGAGGGTAAAGACGTGTCTTGAAGTGTCATGTCATTGAAATCTCAGGGAAACTAAGTGACCTGCTTATTAGATTCTGCAGTGGTCCACTCCCATTGCTGCATTGGGCATGTTAAAGACATGAACGCCAAGGATGCAGTAAGCCAAAAACTTCTGCTGAGAGTGAGGTTGTCCAGCGGTTCGTTGGGGCCAATTTAACTATTGCAAGTGCGGAGGACCAGACCAGTTTGCCGGGGTGGTGATAATGTTGGTCTTATGTGATGGATGAATCTATCTACTAGGTGGGCCTTAATAGGTGTCATCAACTAGTAATATATAACAATAGTGGAGCAATAATTTGAAGGCAACGGTCCAATCATCGTATGTGTTAGTCAAGTTAGCGGTGACCATTGTTATTGTTGTGGGACTAATTCTAAGACCTATTTCGAGGAGGATTGCCGCGATATCCACAATTGGTGGTGTTGGGATGTCCGACATGAAAAAATGCCAGAGAAGAGCGTGTATCACGAAGTGCACCTATTACTGGATAATGTTACTTAATGTGAGAGTCTTCTAGTAACTTCATTGCTCTCATTTGTTGGAATGATAGTAGTGGCTCTCAATGGTGAATTATTACCGCAACTTGGTCAAACTTGTCCCATAGACTGTTGATCATGTAGGTTATAAGATTAGGACTAGTTAGTTGATGTTGGCAAGTAGATTTGAGAGGGTCTTAATTAATGGGTTTTATAGGTTATCAAAAACATGTAAAATGGGAAATTTTAACTCTTAAGTTCACATGCAACCTATAAGGATCTATGTTTTCTCTAATTGATAGCAACATACAATGAACATTAAAAACCCTAAAGAAACCCTATGAATTTAAAAAATTACAAAAGTAGGGTTTACATACCTTAGAATTATTATAGCAAAAAATTCTTTTGATCCTTTCCTTTGCTTGTTCAGAAAGCTAGCACCAAAAGTTTAGTGTCTCTAATGACTTGTAACCAAACCCTTGCAACTAGAAGGCAAGTGAACAGAGGAAACGGGATAGCAAATTTGGATATTCTCTTGGGAGTAGGAGTGGACGGAAATGAGGCACCCAAGGGGTCCTATTTATAGCTAATAGGAAAACCCTAAAAAACCTAATTTGCAATATAATAATATTGTTTCAAATATGGTATTTATCTAGTTTCCTAATTATCTTGAAGGAATATTTTGGATCCTCTTTTGATCCCTTCAAAACAGTGGAAGGTTCTTGAATTCCCTTTTGTCCAACTATTAAACAATTGCAACTCAGTTCTTCTACTAATAATTAATCTAATTAATCCCAAAATTAATTCCAAATAATTTCTGATTAATTCTCAATTAATTAATATTATTTCTAATTGATATATTAATCATGTAATATATCAAAAAATCATTTATTACAATTTATTAATCATATACTAAATTAATAAATCAACTTCTCTCTCCAAATATCATTCTGTTCGGTTATTAGTTATGAGGGCAACCAAAAAGGACTTTGTTTCTAATTGAAGTATATAGCAATTTAGTTATGAGCTTAGACACCTTAATCTAATAGTCTCCCACTTGGATAAGTCTATAACTACGATTCCAAGTATAACTTTGAACCAAACAACAAAGTGTGCTTTCTGAAGCAACTGCTGAACTCTGATTCAATTCAAACATTGGCCCTAAGATAAGTGATCAAATACTCTTTCGTTCTTCAAGATATCGTATAGACACGAGACATGGAACCTAGTCAATCTCATTGTCCAAAATTCTATTTCAAGATTTCTCGATTTATGATGGCATCATTAGACTACCAATTGAACACATCAATTCAGTCCTAGCTGGCCCAACACTATAATGTCAACACCAAATCACCGAGGAGCACAAAGATATCTTTTTTCCTTCTAACAAAAAAGGAACGGATAAGATTTGAATATATAACTGTGAACTTGATTCACCAAATCATACATGATACTACGTTTTGTAACATCATGTTACTGATGCGTTTTCACAACACCGTACAACCGATTTGTAAATCACAACTTATATATATTTGTTTGAAGAATAGAAGATATTATTGTCTTAGAATTACTCGTGGTTGAGTCCATGAAGTAATCTCTAAGCATGGGTTTATCCAATACTCAAAATCTCTATTTTCAAAGTACTCATAAATATTGCAACAATCTCATGCTATATCTAATCTCTGTAGACAATCTACAATAGATTCATGAAAGTCTTAGATCACTAGTTACTTCTAAAAATATGAGCGACTGTAAAATTCCGAATAATCAAATTACTCAGGAAGCAAACATGCAAAGCGAAACATAAGAATAAATAATTGAAGAAGGCAATATTATACTCATAAATAATTCTCTATTATTCATTTACCAAAATAAATTAGATTTACTTTTGTTACAAAGTTCCAAACTATCAACTAACTACTAAAACTAATATCATCTCTAAAGCCAATGTTCCTAGTATGCTGGTTGTGCTTGACCCTACTCAGAGCCTTTGTCAAAGGATCTGCATGATTATCTTTTGATGATACTCGTTTCACCAGGAGATGAATTTCTTCAACCCTATGTCTCATGTAGTGGTACTTTTCTATCGATATTCTTAGACTTGCCATGGTCTTTGGGTTCTTTAGTCAAAGAAACCGTACCTTCCTTATCACATAACAATTTTATTAGCTCTTAAAGGGTCGAGACTACTCCGAGATATCTGATGAAGTTCTTCAACCAAGCTGTTCCATTTGATGTCTCACTCGCTGAGATGTACTCTGATTCACAAGAAGAATCAGCCACTGTTGACTGCTTGGAACTTTTCCAAGTCACCACTCCACTATTCAACAAGAAAACCCATCCAAATTGAGAACAAAAGTTATCACGACCTGTTTGAAAGTTGGTGTCACTATAACCACTCACTGTCAACGTATCACTGCCGCCAAGAACTAGTTTGGTTCTTCATAATTACTTGAGAATAGTCTTGACTGCTTTCCAATGGGCTTTGCCTGGATTTACCTGAAATCGACTAACCATGCTCAACGCATAAGTCACATCAGGGCGAGTACATGCCATATAATACATGATCGATCCTATAGCTGAAGCATATGGGATTTGACTCATGTCATTTATTTCTTCCTCGGTACTGGGACTTTGAGTCTTACTCAATTTGACAGTATAATGAATGGGTAAATCCCTTTTCTTGGAGTTCTCTATATTAAAAATCTTCAATATTTTATACAAATATGTACTCTGGCTAAGACGAATAAAACAATTCTTTCAATCCCTAAAAATTCTTATCCCAAGAATATAGCTCGCTTCCCCTAGGTCCTTCATAGAGAAACACTTTTGAAGCCAAGACTTCACCTCCTACAAGGTTGGATAAGAGTTTGCTATAAGGAGTATGTCATCAACATACAACAATAGTAAAGTTACTATACTCCCACTAGCTTTGACATACACACATGAATGATCCTCAATCCTAGAGAATCTAAACTCTTTGACTTTCTCATGGAAGCAAAGATTCTAGTTGTGAGATGCTTGTTTCAATCCATAAATGGATTTCTCAATCTTAAACACACTATAAAGATACTTGGCATATAAAAAACCTTCTGGTGACCCATGTAGACATCCTCAGTTAACATCCCATTTAGGAAGGCGTCTTAACATCCATTTGACATACCTCATACTCATAAAAGGCAGCTATGGCAAACATAATCCTGATCGACTTGATCTTAGCCACTAGTGAGAAGGTCTCATCATAGTCAACCACTTGGGTTTGAGTAACGCCCTTTGCAACCGGTCGAGCCTTGAATGTGTGTACCTTTTCATCCATGTTGGTCTTCTTCTTGAAGATCCATTTGCAACCTACTATCTTTTGACTAGGTTCATGATCAACCAAGTTCCACACTTGGTTATCATACATGGACTGGATCTCGCTATCCATCGTCTACTTCTATTTTGCATCCTTAGGGCCTGCCATCACTGTTGGATTAAGGTGTCTAAGATCATAACTAAATTGGTATATTACTTGAGTTAGAAGCAAATTCCTTTTTGGGTTTCCCTCACAACTAGTAACTGAATAGAATGACATTTGGAGAGAGAGGATAATTTTTTAGTTTATTATATGAATAATAAACCAATTGGAAATTGAAATAAATGATTAAGTAATATATTATATGATTAATATATTAATTGGAAATAGTAATGCTTAATTAATTAATCAGGATCAAGGTTGTCAAGATCGAGATCCTACCTAGGATTGTTTTTGAGTTTGCAAGATCGGGATCGAGATCCTAAGATCCCACAAAATAGAATATAATTTTAATTTATAATATTTAATCATGAAAAATATTTTAAACATTTAATTTTTCATTCAAAAGTTGTAAAAACTTTAAAATATTAGTCATAAGTCACAATAAAAAATGATAAACGGTAGATTGGTAAAGGGTAAAAGACATAAAGTGGTAAAAAAAAAATTTCATTTGCGAAAAAAAAAATTAAAGAAAGGTAGGATCGGATCGGATCTCGATCCTACTATCCTACCTACGATCTATGGGTGAGCAAAACCCGCACCGTAACTAAAATTAACCGCAAAAATCGCATAAACTGCAACTCATAAGCCGCAACTGTAATAAAAACCGATGGTAAGGTTTTCTATTTTTCAAAAACCGCAAATTTGTGGTGCGGTGCAGTGCGGTTATTAATTTTCAAAAACCGCAAAAAAACCGCATCACACCGCATATATTATATACAATTTTTTTATTAATTATTAATATATTAAATATTAAAAATAAGACAAGTTTCATGGATGAAAGATGGATAAAATACTCGAAAACAAAAGTGTTGGTTTTTTGTTATGTTTAACTTTGAAAAATGGTGAAATTAGACAATTTTAAGATATTTATTGTTAAAAACTATTGATTTGAAGTTTTATAAGATATTAGTTGTTTGTGATTTAAGATAATAGTCTTATACCTTATGATTTTTATTATTATTATTATAAGTAATATGTTTGAACTCTTAAAACTATTTGAAATCTAAACTATGGTTAAAAAAACACACAAAATAACCGCACCAAATCCATGCGGTTAATAACCACAACACAAAAAAAAAAAACAAAACCGCACCGCAAAAATAACCGCCTAACCGCATCGCAAAAATAACCGCACCAAGCGGTTTTGAAAATGGATTAACCACATTTGCCGTTAGTGGTGAGGTTTTAGCTAATAATCGCACCGAACTGCACCGCGCTCACTCCTACTACGATCCTACCCCAAATACGATCCTTTTACGATCCGGATCGTTTTTCATGCCTAGGATCGTAGGATCGTATGATCCTACGATCAGAATCGCGATTTTGACAACCATGATTAGGATTAATTTGGATTTAATTTTGGTTAGAATGAATCATGCAAGGATTCTTTGGTTTCCAAGGGTGCCTTAAGCAACTATAAATAAGACACTTGGCGTACCTATTTTTCGAGCACATGTTTTCTTCAAGAGAATAGCCAAATTTACTATCCCCTCTCATCCCTCATCTTGTCTTCTAGTTGCTAGGGTTTAGGTACAAGCGATTAGAGGCACTCAACTTTTGGTGCTAGCTTTCTGAAGTGCAAAGGAAGGAATCAAGAGGTTTATTTTCTATAATAAATCTTAAGGTATGTGAACCCTACTTTTGAAAATTTTCGAATTTTATAGGGTTTCTATAAGGTTCTTGATGTTCATTGTATGTTGCTATCAATTAGAGAAAACATAGATCCTTATAGGTTACATATGAACTTAAGTGTGAAGATTTTTCGCTTTACATGTTTTCATAACCTATAAAACTCATCAGTTGTATTAGAGCTAAGTTTTCTATTGATTGCACATGAGGTGAATTGATCGAGATTAAGGTTTATTGAAAATAAACATTATCCTCTTGCAATTTTCGACTTTTGCTAAGGTTTCTTGAAACACTAGTTTCCATGCCTTATTAATTAGAAGATTATGATTAAATTTGAATTATTTAATTGATGTTTTAATTAAGATAGTTATTTAATTCATAAATGATTTAATTAATTTAATTAATTGTTTAATTAAAAGATAAATATTAAATCAAGTTGGTTTAAATTGATCAATTTAGATAATTAATATTTAAACCTTGTATTTAAAAAGGTCTTAAAATACACCTTATATATATATATATATATATATATATATATATATATATATATATATATATATATCGTTAAAAGTTTAATTACTAAATGTATAAAAAAAATTCAGTTGAATCAATATTAGGCCTCATTCACAAAGTCATGCTATAAAGGGGGTATAAGGAAACAATCTATAAAATGACCATTGAATGGGTGTCTTTCTCACCCATCGCTCCTGTGTGGTGGAGGGTCGTTAGCCGAGCGGTTTCAATATGACATAATCTCATTAAAAGTATAATGATATAAATTATTAGAACATTTAAAAATCCCACTATAGTCACTTTAGGAAAAATGTGAAATATATATTGATCCATGAAGATGCACACCCTTCTTTATAAGTCGTTAGTGGAGCGTGCATGGATAACCAACACACTAATTTGGGACTATAAAGTTGAGATGAGGAAAAACTCAAAAATTATCATTATTGATGGAGCATGTGTGGTTTACCGACGCATCAGTTTGAGATGATAAATGACTTTGAGGTTGTCGAGTGGGTTTGCATGGTTATTCCCATCTTAATTGTGATCCTCGGCATCCCCGTCACTATTGGTAAGAGCATAATCTTAGATTAAACATGTCATTGATTAGATTCAATGGATCTCAAAATATCTAGGAGTTTCATATGATTGAAATTGGTGAAATGTTTCTACCTACCTAAAATAGTTTTGTGATATAACTACAGAATCCCTCTTTATATTACAAAATGAAAATACAGATCCTAGCCTTAATTTAAATTTGGGTTAATAATTAAGGATTAAAATCAACTAACTTGAGTTAACTCTTTTCACACTTTTAAATGTCTTATGAAGATAGAAATGAACTTCCTCATTTTTATGGAAATATTTTTCCTCAATCATCTGGAGATGGTCTTCCACATTCGAGTCACGGTGAAATTGTCTTCCCTTCCTTGTGTAATGGTGGAATTGGACATCATCATTATTCAACTCTTCCACGTCCTCCTCCACTGACTCTCCCAACGTCATATTTTCCTCAAGTTGAAAGATATGAAACAACTCAAATCCCTATTGGCATGTAAATACGAAGATGAAATTTATATGTGTGTGCACGTTTTGAAAATGAAATCGTACATTGAAAAATTGGAGAAAATGGGTATCGTATTCCTAAAGGAGCAAGTCATTGCTTTGGATCTTATCTCACTTCCTAAGTCATATGGTCAGTTCGTTGAGAACTTTCATATGAGGAATCTCAATGTGACCCTAATTAATCTGACTCATATATTGACAGTTGAGCAAAAATGCTTAACAACATAACTGAAGTAGAAATCCTCATAGGATTTAATCCCAAGGTTTCCATGGACATTGACAAAGGTAAAAATGGTGATCAAGAAACGATTTCTCTTCCCAATCGAAAGGGATTGTCCAAGTTCAAACTGTTTTATCGCATAGTAAAGAGAAAGGTTCGTTCTGAGATCATTCCTAATGTTGACCCCAATAAGTCCATTTGTTTCTACTGCCAATTGAAAGGAAATTGGAAACGAAGCTGTCCAAAGTACTTGAAAGATCTTGAAGATGGTAAAGTAAATTTATGTGACTTTACTTTAGGTACATCCACTCTCTTGCTCCACTATAAGTTCCTATTCTTAGAATCTTAATGAATGATGTGATGATCACATTTTGATGGTATTGCAGGATCTAAAAGAAATGAGGAAGCTTAAGCAAAAGTGAGCTAAATCTGATCATGGGAAATAAAGTATGGTTCGATGGCCAGAATTTGGAGCTACTACCAAGGAGTTAGGATAGTTTAATAGATTTCTATTACATTTCAAAGATGTCTAGAAATATAGTTTTTCATTTTATGCATTGTAAGGAAAAGTTCCAATTTTCTTCTAGAAATAAAACAAAGTTTTAGTTTATGAAGTTGCCTTAATTTTCCTTGCAATGGAACTAATGAAAGTCTTGGTTATGTTTCTAATAATAGCAACATTAATAATGGATATTGATTCTTCTAGAACGTGCTTGTGGTACTATCATAACTGACCAAGTGAAAAGAAATCTCATCACCAAGTCTCAATTGGATAAAAACTTGGAGTCATACAATTCTAATTGCATGATGCATGAGACTCTTGTTCATTGGAAAATTATGATTACTTTGTTGTTCAGATGTTTATGTGATGTAAGTGAAGGACTAATGGATCTAGTATATGTTGATATGGACTCTTCAGATCGAGCACAACGGACAATAACTCTATTCATCATGATTTACTGATGCTTCAAAAAATATGAGTATGTTTATAAGATTAAACATAATTCTAATACTTTTTAAAGGGTTCAAAGAGTAAGAAATCAAATAGAAGAATCTATTAGGCATGAAGATAAAATATTCTTCAATCTGAAAAAAAAGGAGAGTGCATTAGTATCGTGTTTTATGACCATCTTAGTAATTTTGGAATTATATCATAATTAATCCTCAAAAAACATCTTTGTGCAATTGTATAACTAAGAATAGGCATCAAACATTTTTGGAAATGGTTCGATGATATATGAGTCATACTTTATTCCAGTCAAGTTTTAGAGTCATGCTCTAGTAACTATGAATCGTATCTTGAAACTTATTTAAAACTAAGAAGGTTGATAACACATCGTAATATGTGGAGTAATAATGCTTTTCTTACTCTAGCACATTTAGAACCAGAGTTGTGATGTTTTCGTTGGTTGAGAAACAAAAGACAAACTGAGTCATATTCTATGAAATGTTTTCTTGGTGGGAATGCACACGAACTTTTGAATATTTGTTTTAGCTCATCAAGGAATGTTCCTTGAGAAAAAACTTATATGTCAAGAAGTTAGTAGGATTCGTATTGATCTTGAGAGTTGCAAGAGTCAACCGATAATGAACCTTTTAGTTATCACTAGCACGCGACCTGAGGTTGATAACATGTTGTGTTGACACGTTATGATTTTTGTGCACATCCAATTAAGTTGGAAATGATTATAAATTCTATGTTCTTCATTTAAATGCAAAAGCAAAGCACATTGGTTAGTGAAAGTAAACTGGTCAGCATGGGTGAGTCGCTAACAATATGGAAGGACTGGTAAGCCCTTGTGCTGTCAGAAGGCAAGAAATTTGAATCAACGAAGTTCGGTCCATGAAGGAAAACTGAGTTTGAACTTGGTTTGACCTAAACCTTGTCTTATGACTGTAGGTGGGAAATGATAGATTCACATGGATAGGAATGTATACACCTTGTATTCTAAGTGGCAAAGGTTTCGCTCTAATTCATGTTAATGATTATGAGGAAACACTTTCGCTAATAGATTCTAAAGATCTATAAAGATCAATATGGATATTGGTTGTGTTAATTGCATTCTCAAATTCACAATATGATTACAACATCCCTCTTCATATTTCGAATTTCGAGGAATGGCAAGGAATCGTCTGAATCTTCTTGAGATATATCTATCAAGTCTTGAAAGGTTTAAACACACACATATGCTATCCAACTATGGTTTATAGCTTAATAAGTCTAGTTAGAGACTTGTCAAATCATCGCGTAATAGATATATGCACTTATGTAGGAAAGCTTTCCATAACTGCCTTTTGTGACTATGATGTATGGCAAATGGACGTTAAAATTGCTTTCCTAAATAGGAAATTAATTGAGGACATCTACATGAGTCAGCGAGATGGTTTTGTACATGTCAAGTACCCTTATAGAGTGTGTAAGCTTGAAAAATCCATTTATGGATTGAAACAAGCATCTCACAGTTGGACTCTTTGCTTCCTTGAGAAAGTAAAAGATTTTGGATTCTCTAGGAGTAAGGATGAGTCCTATGTACATGCTAAAGCTAATAGGAGCATATTTTTTGTGTTGGTATTGGATGTTGACAATACTATTCATAGGGAAAATGTCTCCAATTTGCAAACTGTAAAGTTTAGAATTGATTCGCTATGGTGGACTTAAGGGAGAGGGCACTCGTACTTCCTTTAGAGTCTAAAGGTTTAGATTGAATGGTTTAATAGAACTTACTCAAAGAAATATATGAATATCATGCTGGAGTATTTCAATCGGGAGATTCAGCATATGGAAATATTATAGTAAGAGATTAAACAGATATCAAGTCTTTATGTAGGACATAATAAATCGAGTCCCATATGCTTCAGATATAGGATCGATCACAAGTGGTATAATGTTCGTTTATTTTAAAATTTTCAATTTCCTTTAGAATTGTGTGAAAAGGATTAGAATTTTGTGTGACTAAAGTTGTTAGAAAACTGTCAAGAACATCATGAGGTTTTACCAAAAATTGGTTGCTTTTGGACAGTTGGAAGTATGATATTATTGGTAAGGACCATAGGGACATGTTTCGGATTGAGATGATTATGGGTCAAAATTGATGGCCATATGGAAATGTTTCCATAATGGAAGATGCTTGTAGAATCTACATGTGAGTTGGAAACTTTAATGCAAGAGAAGTGTTCAAGGAGTGTGTTGAGTATTTTAGTGTTGCGTCTTTTGGGCCTTTTGTTTAGTGTTCTGTGTATCCGGGTTGGGCCTGTCCACCCATGATTAATGATTAGGGTTTTACTATTTAAGGTGCATGCATGCATTGTGTATTATTTAATCGTGTCATTGCAAACCGTACACACCTCTACAATAGTAGTTCTTTATCGAGCTCTTTTGAGGTTGTAATTTATAATCATTCGACACATTCTTGATTCATATTATGTTTTTGATTGGTTTTACTTGTTTGAATCTAATCAATCATTAGAGTTTTCAATTCATCAATTGGTATCAGAGCATGAGACTGTGTAATCTATACACATTTCTTCTATTGAAAGAGTTTTTAGGGTTTCCACTATTATTGGATCTGGTTCAGCCATCATCATTATTGTCAACGTTGATCTTTGATCTTGATATTACTCAAACACCATTTAGTTTACACATCTAATTCATAAAGGTTTTATCGATCTCTAAGCATGATAGACGATTCATATGTTAACTCAATAAATCTTTCAAGCAGCATTGGATCTACAACCAGAATTCCCATTCTTTTTCCCAATGATTATGAAGTGTGGACGTTGCATTTTGAAGACTACGTCCTTGGGCTTGAAGACAATGGCTATTTGATTTGGGAAGCCATTACTGTCCAGAAATCTACTCATACAGGAACAAGAAGAGAAATCAAAACTAAAGCTGACTATAACAAGCTTCTTCTTGATGTTAAAGACGTATCACAATACGAGAAGGATAGGTTGATAAGTAATGTTAAAGCAATGAGAATCATTAGGTTTGCTCTGCCACCAGAAACTTTTCATTTGGTTAGTTCATACGACACAACAAAAGCCATTTGGGATAGGCTTAAAGACCTGTATTCAACTCATGCTGATCTTGAGTATTCCACTCAGACATTATTGCTTTCTAAATTTGGAGCATTTGTACAAAATCCTAAAGAGAGTCTGGATCAAACTTTCAATCGCTATAATCATCTTCCCAGTAGGATGATAAAGCACAAGATTGGACATGAACTAATCAAGCAAAAGGTCATGTTCATGAACATGCTGAGATCTGAATGGAATGTTGTCGTTTCGACTGTAAAAGCGCATGAGCAGTTCAAGAACTACATGTTGGTGAAGCTAGTTACAATACTGAGGTCACATGAAGATGAAGTGATGAAATAAGGGAAGGTAGTTTCTAGGATGGGATCACTGGCCCTCGTTGCGAAGGGTAAAAAGGTTGTAGATGGTGATGGTTCAGAGTCTGATCTCTTCGATTGTGAACTTTCTAAGGAGGAATTCACTTTGATGGTACCTAATACAAAGAGATTCGCAAATAACAAGAACTGAAACTGGAAGGGCAGTCACATATCTGAAAAGGTAAAGGAGAAGAGTGCGAATAAATCTCAGAAAGAAGAAGCGAAGAAGGATAAAAAGCTTATGGGGGACTCTGGCTATGATTGTAATTACTGTCATGGAAAAAAACCATATGGCCAAGAAGTGCATGCTGAGAAGATTAAACGAGAAGAAGGAGGGAGAGGATGATGAAGCTTATTATTTTTGAAAGTTGGAGGAGATCAAAAACAAGAAGAATGTTGATAACACTATGCCTGCTTTGATTGTGCAGGAAAACGAAGTTGAAGATGAGTTTGGCAGAGTCAAGGTCTGGTCGACTGACACTGAAGATGAAGAGGTTCGAAGACCGGTCATGGAAGGAGTTTCGTAGCGAAGGATGAAGGTTCGCAGCTCCATGGAAGGTGTTTGATGGTTACAAGTGAAGTGTCAGAGATGAGAGGCTAAGCATGCAACTGATGGGGGTGTGGCGACGATAGCTGTTTCGATGCGAAATCTGTTCCTGAGCAAATAAGTGAGTGCAAGTAGGTGATCAACAAGGTAAAATCCATTCTCGAATCTTTAAATATACTCGTGTCTAGATATGAAACTGAATTGAACGACTTAAAATACACATTTTCAATTTTCAGTGATTTCTTAAAGCAAACTCGCTTAACAAACTCTAACTTAACCGATCAACTCGGCAGGGTTTCGTCAAAGAGTAAAGAGAGACGTATGTGGATTGAAAAGTTGGACTATGATTTATCTAGGTCTAGGGATGAGTCTATTTATTTGCAGAGAGATCATTTAGGTCTTTTAAAACAGCGTAACATTTTCTGTTTGTTTGCCAAAAAGCTTTATTTTAATATTACTCAGTTGCATTTAAATTGTGAGATTGGAAAGAAAATTCACAAGATAATTTTGCCCTTTCTTGAGTTGAAAGAGGACGAAATCGATGTAGAGTGTTACAGGTGCGAATCCATCGTCTCATCAGACGAAGCTTCAGATGCATACAGAGTAGGACTGGACAAAAATGAATGTTTCATAAAGTCCAAAGATCACAAAAACATGCTTAAACAAATTTTAGATGAAAAGGACAAAAAGCACATTAAATCCGAAACAGTGCAGAAGTTTGACTCATTATGCACCAAGTTAAATGTAGAAAATAAACTTGATGTTGAAAACGTTTCTGAATTCGACGATGAAAGTGATATGAGTGAAATCTCTGTAGAGGATGAGGTTGACTGCTCTGAGTTAGTTAAAAACGAACCTGTACCTAGGAAACTCCTAATTTCTGAATATTCAGTTGGGTTCCCACGTGTTTCTAAAAACAAATCTAAAGTTTTAAAAGCAAAATCAACTATTTTCCCAAAAGTTCAAACTATTCCTAACCAAGTATTTACAACTAACGAACTGAACAAAAATCAAACAGTTGAATTAACGTCCATGGTCGAAGATGATAACAAAGATGGCAATGACGAGTTCATCTAGTCTGCTCCAATCGACAATGCAGATGAAACCAAAGGTCTATTAAAAATGACCTTGTGGAACACGAAGAGCCGATACATAGCAGAACCCCTAAACAAAGTCAATTCAAGCTATGAAAAGGGTAGTCCAAGTGGGACTAATAACGTTCCAAATGACACATCGTCATTTCGGATCGAAACCCCAACCAGAAAGCTAAAACCTAGGGCCAGTATTCACAAATCCTCTGAGCAGTTTGCAGCTCAAAAACACAAAAGGAACTCTAGATACAAAAAAAATCTCAAGGAAAGGAAGCAGTTCTAGCAGTCTTTGAATCCCAACTTCGTTCATAGAGAAAAAGTCAATCCAAATGTTAAAGTCTCTTCATCCGCAAAGCCTAAGAATTTTCAACAAAATCATGCTCCACTAATCTCGAATCAAAAAGTTTTTCAAAAACCATCTATTCCAAATCGTGCGAAACCTGAGCAGAAACCCAAATCTCACTTCTCTCCTGATAAGAATGTTTCGCATTCTGCCAAGACTTCACGTGATGTCAAAGGCAAAGGAAAGATAGTTTCGTAGCCTAAAATTCCTCTCAAAAGATCTAAAGCTAATCCTAAGATAGTTGATAAAAAGATTGTTAAACAAAAAATCCAAAATAAACAAAAGAATCTATCCTCCAAGGATAAGAACTCAAAAGACAATAGGATTACTGTTTTTCAAATCACAAAGAAAGATAAAACAACCTTAATAAAACAAACTTTTCTAGTTGATCCTGCTATTTATTTCTGTGAAAAAATCTTGAGGTCCCAAACAACTTTGGGTTCCTAAATCTGCTTAACTTTCGCAGGTAATATGTGACGAGCAGTTTGACTATGAATAGTGCATCGACAGTGGCTGCTCGCGTCACATGACAGGTAGGAAGTAGGAAATGCGAGAGTTCAGAGCACTAAAGGATGGAGGAAGAATCAAATATGATGACTATTCACTTGGTGAAATCAAAGGTTGTGGGATGATTACCAATGGAGAGTTTTCAATTCACAAGGTCGCATATGTGGAAGGACTGCAACACATCCTCATTAGTGTTTCGCAGTTGGTAGTGGGGACAGGACTGAAAGTTTCATTTGACGACAAAGGATCAGAGATAATCGAAAAGAAGTCCAAAACTGTGCTCCTGATATCAAAAAGAAAATGCGAAATGTATCCGCTGAATTTGAATCCCATCAAAAGGAAGCCGACAATTTGCTTACTTGCGAAAGCTTCAACTGATGATAGTTGGCTATGGCACAGGAGACTCTCGCATCACAATTTTAAAGATATCAACAAGCTTGTTCTTGGTGATCATGTGCGAGGATTACCACTCCTGAAATTTGACAAAGAACATATTTGTGCAGCCTGCGAAATGGGAAAACAGAGTAGGAAGAGTCATCCAACGAATGTGTACACGAAAGTCATTGAACCACTTGAACTCTTGCATATAGACCTTTGTGGTACTTCTACAATTGAAAGCATTGGTGGTAATAGATATATTCTTGTAATTGTAGATGATTTTTCCAAATTCACTTGGGTGCATTTTCTTATACAAAAATCAGAAGCCACTCCTAAGCTCAAGGACTTCATCAAGCAGATAGAGCTTCAACTACGAAAGCTGGTTCATAATGTTCGCGGTAACTCACAATTTTTTAGCTCCTTATACTCCTCAACAAAATGGGGTAGTCGAAAGACGAAACCGCTCGTTGTGCGAAGCTGCAAGAACCATGCTGTCTTTCGCAAATATGCCACTTTACTTCTGGGCGGAAACGATTGGAACTGCTTGCTTTACCAAGACCGATCCATCCTCAATAAGCGATTCTTTATAACCCCATAGGAAATTATAAATAATCGAAAACCTAATGTCAAGTTTTTCCATGTTTTTGGTTCTGGGTGCTTTCTCTTTAACTCGAAGGAACAAAGGAACAAATTCGATGTGAAGGCTGACGAATGTATCCTTTATTCTCTAACTTCTAAAGCATACCGAGTTCTCAACAAAATATCCAAAAGGATTGAAGAAACTACTATGTTACCTTCAATGATAATTACATGAAGAAGTTTCAGAAGAATGACAGTCCAACACAGGGTATCTTCCCTAAACCGAATCCTACCACCATCCCACTCTCCAACCTTTATGAGGAGTTCCTAAACTTATTCGATGAGCCAGAAAAGGAAATCTCCTCAGAATCTAAAGCAGCAGATGACAAGGAAGACGAATTGAAGAAAAACATTGACAATGCTTCTAAAGAATTGGAACAGGAACACACCACTACGAAAGATCCTAAAGTTCCACTTCAATCTACAGATGTGAATGTTACATCGCAGGGGGAGGGTTCTACTTCAACCTCCTCATCTGATACACCTGTTCAGGGGGAGAACGAAACCCTTGAAGTCATATTAGAGCCACCTTTCCAGGGGGGAATCTGAATTTAGAAGATGATATTCATACATCATTCGAGGGGGAGAATGGAAACGTGAATGATGATTCAGATGTACAATCAGAGTTTGAAGAAGTGAATGCAGAATTGGATCCAACATATGATCAAAATTATCCTCCATTGGCTAAATGGACCAAAGATCATCCAAAAACTCAAGTCATAGGAGATTCGTCTTCAGGCGTTCTTACGAGAGCTCAACAAAAGGCGAAGCGAACTGCACTATTCTCTAAAGTGGAATTTTGCATGTTCAATTTGTTTATGTCCAAAATTTAACCTAAGAACATTCAAAGTGCTCTTGATCACTCTGATTTGGTGCAAGAAATGCAGGAGGAGCTCAATGAATTCGAACAAAACAAGGTCTGGAGAGTTATTCCCACTCCAAAGGATGCATCCGTTGTTGGTCTTAAATGGGTAATTCGCAACAAGAAGGACAAGGAAGACAATGTGATAAGAAATAAGGCACGACTCGTAGTAAAGGGATATTGTCAGGAAGCAGGCATCGACTATGAAGAAACCTTCACACCCGATGCAAGGTTAGAATCTATTTGCATCTTTCTGGCATACGCAACACACAAGAACTTTGAAGTTTATTAGATGGACGTCAAGTGTGCATACCTAAATGGGGAAATCGAAGAAACAGTGTATGTTAAGCAACCACCAATGTTCATAAACAAAAAGTATCCTAACCACTATTACATTCTGGACAAGGCAGTTTACGGTCTAAAGCAAGTTCCAAGGGCCTGGTATAAAACACTAACTCGTTTTCAAAAACAGGCTAAATTTAAACAAGGATCAGTCGACCCAACCTTCTTTCGCAAGAAAGATGGTGACGATCATCCATATTTATGTTGACGACATCATATTCGGATCTACTAACCCCAACTTAACAGTTGAATTCTGAAAGTTGATGGAAACTAAATTTGAGATTAGCTCCATGGGTCCAATTAACTTTTTTTTTTGGCTTGAATATAAGACAGATTCAAGAAGGTATCTTTATCAATCAATAGGATTATACAAAGACCTTACTCTCCAAGTTTGGAATGGTGGGAGATTCAAAAGTGAAGGTTATAATGACATTCAAAATGAAACTAATACCTTCTCTGGATAAACCAACTGCTGATATGACTCTTTATCGTCATATGATAAGGTCATTGATGTATCTAACTGATAGTCGTCCAGATATCATGTTTTCTGTTTGCTATTGTGAGAGGTTTCAAGCTAATCATCGCAAATCCCACATGACAACTGTTAATAACATCTTCAGGTATCTCAAGCGAACATCCTCATTAGGAATATGGTACCCCTCTGGTTCAGGTTTCTTTTTTCAAGCGTTTTCGGATCCTGATCTTGGAGGTTGCGGTCCAGATAGCAAAAGTACAACTGGAGGATGCCAATTTCTTGATGGAAAACTCGTCAGTTGGAAGTCTAAAAAGCAAACTTACGTCTACCTATCGACTGCTGAAGCAGAGTACATAGCCATTGCATCTTGCACTTCACAAGTTATTTGGATTCAGAGTCAACTTCGTGACTATCGCATCAACATGAAACAAATCCCCTTATATTGCGATTCTGAAAGCGCCATTCGCATTTGTCACAACCCAGTGCAAACATTCCAATATGAAACACATTGCACTCAGGTATCACTTCATCAAAGATCATGTGGAAGATGGAAACGTCGAGATACACTTTGTAAAATCCACTGATCAGTTAGCCAACATCTTCACGAAAGCCTTACCTGAAAAATCATTCAATCGCATTCTTCAAGGCTTAGGAATGATCGCAGCTGAATTTGTTTCAAAACCACCTTCGCAGTTATAAATTTTGATTGGCCTGCGAATTGGTGCGAACGCTCGCAGTGACCCACAATCATCTTTTTGTCTTGCGAATCGGTGCAAACGCTCGCAGTAACTTGCAACCAGCTATTCACACCGTGGATTGGTGTGAATGCTCGCAGTGACTCGTAGTAGACTGTTCATTCGTGGTTTGGAACTGTTCATATCCTTTGTATATTTTCTTTATTACTTTTATTTCTTTCTGTTTTTATTTATTTTTCTTTTTCAGAAATATCAAAAAATCCAAAAATATTTTATTTCTTTCTGTTTTCTTTTAAATCAAAAATCCAAAAATATTTTATTTCTTTCTATTTTTATTTCTTTTTTCAGAAAAACAAAAATACAAAAATATTTTCTTTATTTCATCATTTATTTTTGTCATAAAATTATTAAATACCAAATATTAGCTAACTGAGCAAGCTTTTAAGGCAAATATCTTGGTGATCTCAATTACGAATGATGGGGCAGGTATAAATTTCGAAACTTTGCACTAGTTAAGTGTCCCTAGAAGCATATTGATGCATGTCGACCAAAGCCTCAAAGACTTTCTATGTAAAAGCCTTAATGATTCCATAACACCAATTGTTTCTTCCCAATAAGGCTGTTTATTCACATAAGTCAAGAGCTACCTGACTCTTCTCACATCAAGTTAAAAATTACCTGCTTTGTTACTTTTGCATAGCAGAGGTATAGTCTTTCTTTGAAACCACCAAATACCATTTCTCCATCAACTTTCTCATTCATAAATGTAACCCTTTAGACTCTCAGAAGTTACCGTTGAGGTTTATGGTTACAACCAATTCTGTGTTCATGATCTTAAATTCGTTATAACCACGAATTGAGTGAAACCCAAAATCTAACACATATATATGAATTAACGGTGAACAATATACATGTTCTAGATATTTCACCTTGGAATTAACGAATGTCCACTTTCGTGGTCAGTACCAGGAAATCTTTTTTTTCTTTGTGTGTGATCTTAACGAGACGTTTTAGACCTAAGAAATTTCTTCCCAATAGAACCAGTTTTTATTTTTTATTTTTTGTGATTTCTATACTTATCCTAGTCACTTAAATTAATTCCAAAGCATACTTGTTTTTATGGATACACTGGTCAGACAAGTACTTCATCAAACATTCGGACTTATATCAAGTTTCGTAGTTTGGTTGAAGATCAAACCACCCTTAAAGCATAATCAAAATATTCCTTTCACAGTTTCTCAACAAACTTGTGATCGTAATTCAACGGGAAACTACACAGACACTTTGGAGTCTCTCTTGACTCCAAAGGAAGAGATCGTTGCCCGCGATCCACTGCTTTGTGTCTTTATAAGACATCACTAATATCCCACAAAATTTTGATTTATTTCGTTATCTTTGGCACACTCTCGCACGAAGATCCTTGTGATTTTCCAAAGTCTGGTTCGTGGCACTTATATTTTCTTTTAGTTTTTCAGCCATGTTGATGATCATTCACTGCGAAAGTTCATAAATGAATCTACTGCAAAAGTGCGTATCTGACGCAGCATCTTAATGGATAAGATTGGGCGCGCAAATTTGAAACGACGTTTATTTCACGCCGCCTGACACATGTCACAGCTGTCAGTCATGCCTTTTTAGGCGCCTTTTCAGTAACCGATGCAACCAATCGATGGATTTCTCTCACCTAGTACTCCGTATAAAAGGATTTCGACGCTTCATTAATTAATTACTACTCTCAAAAAGCAAAGAAATCCTTCGACGATTATTCTCTACTGTTCATCGTCTTCTTCATCAAGCTTCAATGGCAGCTTCATCAGAGACACCTTTAGTAGAAGAAAACGTGGCCCAATCCTCAAACCTCAACCTGAAAGAAAATCAAAACTTGATTCTTGATCTTGACCCAACGAAATATGAAGTTTTTCTCCAACCAATCGTCGAGTGCCTGAGGTATTCTCCGCTCATCATAGCGCTTACCAAGTCTGAAATCGTTCCTCTGACAATTGAGAGAAAGATAATGGATGCTCTTTTTGTAATGACAAAAAAGGTGAATGTCTTAACAGTTAATCTAGAGCAGGCGGAAAAACGAATCATTGAACTGCTGTCCGAAAGGGCCGTTATGAAAATTTATGTAGCAAAAGTGAATGCACTGCTTTCGGACATCATTGAGACTCGCGACTCGATGATCACGATAACAGTCAAGAAGCATCTCTCTGAAAAACTCAGACCAGTGTTCGCAATGCTCAATCGCCTGGTAAGTGTTCCGAAATAAAGCTCAATTCTGAAACAAGGGGGAGAAGAAGTGAAACAATCCAAGAAGGAAAACCCAAAGCCTTCGGTCAAACCCACTGTCAAGCCAAAAAGTGAAACAGAACCAAAAGGCAAAGAGAAGCTATTCGGTGAAGAACTAGTAGATGATAATAGTGAAGATGAAGAGCCTGACGAACACAAGCTGAAAAGAAGAAAAGATTGTGAGGCTCAGATGGATGAGCATCAAAGAATCATTCGTGAGGCTAAAGATAAAGAAAAAGTCAAACGTGAAGCTCAGCCCACGCTGGAAAGCTGAAAGCACTTGTTTCCAGTATGGAACCTGAAGCAAATTTTGAGTGAAATTGTTGATATGTCGAGTCAGTATTGCTTGGATCCAGTTGTGTTATTCAATCTTCAAAATACACAAGATTCACAGTTAGACCTTTCGATAACTCCGAAAGCCTTCAGGTTTCGCAACTTTGTGAAAGTTGCGAATGCCCCAGCAACAAATTGTGGTGCAGACCACTTGCTTTTCTCGTTCTACCTTAAGCATATGAAGCCGCAGTATGAGACTTGGAGTGCAAGCAAAATTACGGCTGTGAAGGTCACTGGTCCACATGAAACCGATAGCTTCCCAAATGCAAAATTCATGGTTGCTAGAGGTTCAACGAGTCAGATGCATGAGTTTACTCTTGTCGATCTTCCATGTCTGAATCCTTATGGATGGATCATGTTGTATAACTTATTGTTGAGGGATGGACAGAAATATGAGCCCGTTGTTGCTCACCTTAAGCAAATGATAATTTCGTACATTCATGAGGTTAGCCAAATGGATGTTGAGATTGCTGCGAAGGAAGCCAAGTGTACTCCCTAAAGATAATCCTAATGGTTTCGACAAAATTAAACTTGGGAAAGTACAAAAGGATGGATGGTGTGTAGCTTTTCACTTGAACGAGCGAACTGATGTAGACTTTCACAAAGTTTGTTTCTTTCTCGACAACAAACACTTATTCTCCACTTCGTGTCAGGAGTATATTTTGGACTTCGTCAACTAGCACAAGGATAACAACAAAGGTGACAAGAAGTGCTTTTTTAGATATGATTCAATAGTATCTTTAAGTTCACAAGGTTCTGCTGGGCGTAATTCCGAAAGTATTTGAAGTGCAGAAGCGATCTCAGCAGTGAAGGACTCTCGTCTCAATCGACGCAAAGGGGGAGATTGTTGAGTATTTTAGTGTTGCGTCTTTTGGGCCTTTTGTTTAGTGTTTTGTGTATCCGGGTTGGGCCTATCCACCCATGATTAATGATTATGGTTTTACTATTTAAGGTGCATTCATGCATCGTGTATTGTTTAATCGTGTCATTGTAAACCATACACACCTCTACAGTAGCAGTTCTTTATCGAGCTCTTCTGAGGTTGTGATTTATAATCATTCGACACATTCTTGATTCATATTATGTTTTAGATTGCTTTTACTTGTTTGAATCTAATCGATCATTAGAGTTTTCAACTCATCAGAGTGTACCTTGAATTTGAGACTTCATAAAAATGGAATTGTTTCTAGTAACAAGTTCTAGTGGAACAGTCTGTAATTTCAAAGGCTCAGTCTCTATGACTTTAGAACCTTGACACCACAGAATAAAAAAACCATGTAAAGTTAGAATTCCACTACATCTTAGATAGTGATAAGAATTTAGAATTGTGAAATGAGCATCATTGGAGTAATGTCCAGTTGATTTGTTCATAAAGGGAGGGCATTCGAGAGGCATAGTATGCATGTTCATAAAATGGCATAACTAATGTTATCTAATTCAAGTGCTTAGTTGATTACTCGAAACAATATACAATGAATAAATTTGTAATTGTTATGGTGATTAAATAATATGGATTTATTTATTTATATATAATGGGTATAATACCATAGTTAATTAATTTGTTATTGTGTTTCACTTTGCATGTTTTACTTTCTGAATAATTTTATTATTCAAATTCCATAATAGCTCATACTTTTGGAAGTAAGTAGTGATTTAAGATTGTCAAGAATCGATTGTATATCTTCTATGTAGATTAGGCATTGCATGGGACTGTTGCAATATTCATGAGTAATTTGAAAATAGGGATTTTGAGTATTGGATAAACCCATGCTTAGATTTTACTTCATGGATTCAATCACAAGTAATTCTAAGACAATAATACATTATATTCTTCAAACGGAGATATATAATTTGTGATTTACAAATCAGTTGTACATTGTTGTTACGGAACCAAATCAATGACATCATGTTATAAAACATAGTATCATGTATGATTTGGTAACTAAATGTCATAGTTATATAGTCAAAGTTTATTCATTACTTTTTCCCTAATGTGAAAAATGATATCTTTGGGCCCCTCAGTGATTTGATGTTGACATTATAGTGTTGGGCCCATCCAGGACTAAATTGATGTGTTCAATTGATAGTCTAATGACGTCATCACAAATCGGGAAATTGGGAAAAAAATTGGACAATGAGAATGATTAGATTCCTGCCTCATGTTCATCCGATATCTTGTAGAATGAAGAAATATCTGATCGCTTATCTTAGGGCCAATGTTTGATTTGAATCAGAGTTCGGAAGTTGCTTTGGAAAGCACAATTTGCTGTTTGGTTCAAGGTTATACTTGTAGTTATAGTTATAGACTTATCCTAGTAGGAGACTGTTGGATTAAGGTGTCTAAGCTCATAACTAAATTGATATATACTTGAATTAGAAGCAAAGTCCTTTTTGGGTTGCCCTCATAACTACTAACTGAATAAAATGACATTTTGAGAGAGAGAAAGCGAGAGAGAGAGAGAGAGAGAGAGATAGAGAGACGATAATTTGTTAGTTTATCATACGAATAATAAACTAACTGGAAATTTAATTAAACATTTTTTTAATATTATATGATTAATATATTAATTGGAAATAGTAATGATTAATTAATTAATCAGAATTAATATGGATTTAATTTTGGGTTAATTAGAATTAATCATTCAATGACTCTTTGGTTTCCAAGGGCGCCTTAAGAAACTATCAATAGGACACTTGGGGTACCTATTTTCGGGCACTTGTTTTCTTCAAAAGAACAGTCGAATTTACTATCCCTTCTCCTCTCTCTCCTTTTTTCTTCTAGTTGCTAGGGTTTGGGTACAATCCATTAGAGACACTAAACTTTTGGTGCTACTTTTTGAAGTGAAAATGAAGGAATAAAAAGGTTTATTTGCTATAATAAATCTAAAGGTATGTAAACCCTACTTTTGCAATTTAAAATATTCATAGGGTTTGTCTAGGGTTCTTGATGTTTATTGTATGTTGCTATCAATTATAGAAAACATAGATACTTATAGGTTGCATGTGAACTTAAGTGTTAAGATTTTCCACTTTACATGTTTTGATAACCTATAAAACCCATCAATCGCTTCCTTGTAGTTAGCAGGTTTATCGAAATTCACCAATGTTCTATCACTGACAAACGTGTATCCATATGCAGTAATATGAAAACCATAGAAATCAAGTGGCATGCTAACCCTATTGGACCGATGAAGAGGTAACGATTTTTCAATGAGCTCAATAGGCCTCTCATCCTCTGGTTGAGAGCTCGCGTCATTTAAGTATCCTTCATTGGATGACTCTACAATTTATTCAAAATCAATAGTACTCCTACTATCCTCTTTGAATATGAGCTCTATCTCACGAAAGACTCCTCTTCTAGCTACAAAGACCAAGTTCTCACTAGGTCTGTAGAACAACATCCAAAGGAATTTTGTGGGTTGCCAATGAAAATACACTTCTCGTCTCTGGTCTCAAGTTTTTCATGAGTTTCTCGTCTCACGAGAGCTTCATAACCCCAGACCTTCATATGTGCGAGCGATGTTACTTTCTCTGTCCACATTTCTTGAGGTGCTTTGGAAATCTTCTTAGTAGGAATAAGATTTAGTATATAGGTGGCTATATCTAAGGCATACCCCTATAAATATATTGGAAGCGAAGATCAACTCATCATGGAATGAACCATATCAAGCAAGGTTCGATTACACCTCGTAGTCGCACCATTAAGTTGTGGTGTTCTGGTAGGAGTCAATTGTGAAAACGATTCCTCATTCCTTTAGATAGTTGTGGACTTCGATACTAAATGTAACGTCCCAAAAATTATGAGGTAAAAGTTTCATTTTTAATTCAAACAAAACATTAATTATCTATAAACCAAACATTCATTATCCTTTTCTACATATTCAAAAGTACTTTATAGGAAAAACAGTTATCAGAGTACAATCCCAAAATCATCATGATACAGACACATGGGTGGATGGGATGCGATCAAGCCGGGATCTTTCCTTTTCAAACTGGAAGTACCTGAAACATAAATTGAAAACCGTAAATACAAAGCTTAGTGAGTTCCCCAAAATACTACATACTAAACAATCATACTGCCAGGCATATTTGGGTGTTGGCCTACCCCTTCACTCTATTTCAACTGGATACTGCCAAGCATATCTGGATGCTGGCCTACCCCTTTGGTCTATTTCAACCGGATGTTGCCAAGAATATTTGGGTGTTGGCCTATTCCTTCAACCTATTTCAACCGGATGTCGGGTCTATTTCACCCCCATCTACTACTACATAATATTATAACATCAATCAAAGAGTCATCAAGCAAATACAGATAGAACTGACAATTATCACAAAGATAATCATATCACTATAACATAAACTAGTGGGTCGGCCTTGGTGCCTTCGACCCACGGCTACTGCAAAGGAAAACCCACCTCAAACCGCTGATAATCCACTAATTGATCGGGTCGCTGAACCAGATAACCTCGCACCAACTAACAATATATACAACCCTAATTAATAATTAACCCGATAACTCAAAATCTGAGGCCCAATCCATAATCCAACTTCTTAAAGGGTAAAAGACCATTTTAACCTTTTCTTACTTAGCCCAAAACCAAAATCCAACCCATTAGCACAAAAAGACCAAATCTCTAAATGACAATCCAAAGCCCAATATGGCCCAAAAACATCATGAGACCAATACTAACAAAGCCCACAGACTATCCATGGCCCAAAGTCAGAAGTCCAATGGCGCAACAAGACCTAAACCTTAAAAGGTCCAAAATCAACTTGTTGGGGGAGTACGTCCCACGTACACATCCTCGAAGCACGAAGTACAAGTAATCGATACAAAATTCAGCACTACGTTGAGCGTAGGGGTGCAAATGAGCCAAGCTACTCATGAGCTACTTGAGATCAAATCGTTAAAAGCTCGACTCGAGATCGATTTTAAACGAGCCCGAGTCGAGCTCGAGCTTAATATTAGGCTTGTTTATTAAACGAGCTCGAGCTCGAGCCTCTATTACTTGGCTCGATTATGCTCGCGAGCCTAAACGAGCCTACATATATATAATAAAAAATATTTTATTTTATATATTAAAATAAATAATAATTTCATAAATACCATTTTTAGGAAATTAGAGTATACCGTATACGAGCCGAGCCCACACCGAGCCTGAGCCCGTACAATTCTTAACGAACCGATCTCGAGCTTTGTACCACAAGGCTCGAAACGAGCCGAGCTTGAGATCGAGCCTATAAATATTTAAACGTGCCGAGCCCGAGCCTGGTCAGGCTCGAGCTCGGCTCGGCTCGTTTGCAACCCTAGTTGAGCGTACCTCCACATACGCCCAACGTACTCGACAGGGATCCAAAAATCAACAATAAGATCTTAATGGTTAACATAATGACTTCCAAACTTAGATATGATCCTAATGAGATGTCTTAACATGTAAAGTTGGTAACTTTACTCCTTTTTCATGGCTTAATGGGACCAAAACCTTAATACAAACCACAATAACTACCCAAACTCATGCATGGTCCAACACAACTTATAAAGATGACATTTTTATGAACAAGGGACCTCCTAAAAGTCAAGATCCAGCATACAAAGCTCTTGGAGTAGCCCATACTCACGAGGATGACTCAAAAGACCAAAATGAACCCAAAATACTCTTTAAACTAGATCTAACACCTAGAGTGATAAATATAGAAACTTTATACCTCTAGAAGATAGACCAAAGTGCACAAAGGCTGTATGCAAAAGCTCTACGTAATCCACACTTTTCCAAGAAGATCCTTCTTCTTCAAAGATCACCAAAATGCACGAAATACCACCAAAAGCTCAAAACCCACTCAAATGGTGGCTAGGGTTTCGTTTCTAGGGTTTAGAGGGGTGGAGGCTAAAGATAATAGGGTTTGGTGTTGAGTTAAGGAGCTTAAATAAGGTCCAAGATGTTAAATCAGGGTTTGGGTCTGACTGGAGTACGTCCTGCGTACTTCTGGTACGCCCAAAGTACTCCTATGTATGCCCAGCGTACTAGGCTTAACACTAGTATGCCCATCATACTCTTATGTATGCCCCACATACTAGGTTTAACCCTAATACCACCAAACCTCCAGAGGCCATAACTTCCTCGTTCTAAGTCCAATTTCAATGATCTTTATATCCATGGAAAGTTAACGAGAAGCACTACGCTTCTATCAACTCATCCTAGCCTTAAAACGTCCTAAAAAAATCTAACATTCATAAAAGCCCGAACTAACACTTTACCGAAATACCCCATGGCTCCACAACATAAACCGAACACCTAGATCATCTAAAATACATTACCCACACCCAAATGGGTCAAAATCTCTCTTTCCCAAAGGCCCTAAGACTTATGATAACCGATCTTCAGGTCACAACCTCAAATTAGGAAACGATTCAGAACAGGGTGTTACAATAAGATACTCTCTGCCTCTGTCAGATTGAAGCATCTTTATCTTCCTACCCAATTGATTCTCGGCCTCGTGCTTAAACTCTTTGAACCTTTAAAAAGTTTCTGATTTATGTTTAATCAAGTAGATTTACCCATATCTGCTATAATCATCCGTAAATGTCATATAGTATCGATTGGCATCCCTTGTAGCATATCTGAAGGGCTCACACACATCCATATGAATAAGGTCCAACAATATTTCACCTCTTTCACATGTTCCAGTGAAAAGTGATTTTTTTCATCTTACCCAAAAGACAAGACTCGCATTCATCATCTGACATTAAGTTAAATGATTCCAACACTCCATCCTTTTGGATTTGGTTGGTGAATTTCTTGTTAATGTGCCCAAGATGACAATGCTACAAGCATGTTTTGTCTATACCATTAGACGAATCAATATGGAATACACTATTGCCTAAGTTATCAACACACATCACAGTTTCATACACACCATTACAAGGCAAAGCTTGGAACATAAAAACTCCATTTTTATAAACCACAATCGAACCATTGTAATTATCAAATGAATATCAAAAACCTTGTCTAAACAATACATGAAATGAAATAATGTTTCTTGTCCTTTTTCATGAATAACATTAATTAATCAAATCAAACCTAACCCCACTATCAAGCACAAGACCATATGTCCTAATCTTGGTAACAGGTGAAGAATGCCTATTCCCCATGATCAGGTTCAACTTTCCATGCTCCAATTCCTTATTTTCATTTTTCCCATACATATAAGAACAAATGTGAAAACAACATC
Organism: Lactuca serriola; assembly: GCF_051521515.1. Taxonomy (NCBI): domain Eukaryota; kingdom Viridiplantae; phylum Streptophyta; class Magnoliopsida; order Asterales; family Asteraceae; genus Lactuca; species Lactuca serriola. Next base: position 33,874,959 of record NC_136414.1, on the reverse strand, counting down.
CTGTTTGAAGGACCCAAGAATGAGAAAGTTGTGTGTTATTGATTTGAATAGTTTGTGTACCTGATGAGGAGCCAGATGTATTGCTCTTCCTCTCCTTTTACTCTTGAAGGTACTTTGGGTAACATCTTCTTCAATGCCCTTTGTCGCAACAATGAAAACAAGTGGCCTCCTTTGGATCACTAACAGTAGGAACATCAAAGTTAGGCTTTTGTCTTTAACCCACTGCTAGACACTCCAGCATGGGACTTGAACTTCTAGTTTGATTGAGAGTTTTCTTTCCTCTTATTTCTTCTATTTTGACCAAAGGCCAGAACATGAGCACTTATCGTAGAAGAGACATGATTTTTCTTCATTCCCGATTCAGTTGTTTGCAACAAGTTGTGGAGTTGGGTCAATGTCATCTTTGTGTTGTTCAAATGACAAGTCGATATGAATTGATCATAACTAGGAGGCAGAGAGTTAAGGACCATATCAATGGCCAACTCTTGGTCAAACGACACATTAAGATTTTCCAACCGTTCCACGTACCTTGGCATCCTTTGCACATGAGCGCAAACAAAGTCTATTTCCTTCAAATTGCATGACACGAGAGACTTGACCACTTCATAGCGGTCTTGTCTCTCTTTCTTGTGAAAGTTTCCAACAAGATCAAGGCTCATTTCATATGGCTAGTAGTCCTTGTAGGACTTTTGGAGTTCTGGCGCCATGGTAGCAACCATGATGCAAGCGGCCTTAGTGGCGTCATCATGATGTTTGTTATAGAAAGCGATTTCATCAGGAGGAGCAGTCATTTCGTCGATTTAACAAAAGGCTTCTCGAGAACATACTTTTTATTCTCATATCGAAGAGTTATTAATAGATGCCATTTTATGCATCTTTAGGGTAGTTATTAGCATTTAGCATCATATTTTACACATTTTCACGTCATTCATTTAAATAATGTTCAACTCATGTTTAGCGTTATATTCTCGTACTGATCATGTTTTTTTTTTTGTCGTTTTCAGATAATTTGAGTGGATCAGTACTTTGGGTGCACAATGGAGCTTAATTGGAGTTGGAACTGAAGAAGGATGTTGAGGAATGACTTGGATTGCTTAAACTGAAGAATTACGACCGAATCGCAACAAAAAGACAAAAATGTGATCGTATTTTTGTACTTCTGTGATCGCATAAACATGTCGAGGTTTTGCTTGGTTGAAAATATAAGTCTAGAAGAAAAATGAAAAAAATACGATCACATTTTCCTATATCCATGATCACATTTTTATGTCGAGATTCCAAAAAGTCAAAAATAGAAACGTACCTCATTAACCGACAATTTTGGAAGATTTAGCCAAAAAATGTGATCACATTTTCTGATAAATGTGATCGCACTTTATGATAAATACGATCGCATTTTCTGATAAATGCAATTGTGGATTTGTTTTTCTTATTCTAGAAGTTTCTGACTTGCATATTGGTGTGATATATTGGAGAGGATCGGGTTGGAACTGCAGGGGAGATCCGTGCAGGTATCTTCTCCTGTTATCACAGTGCAAAAGAGAGAGATGACTGTTAGTCGACGCCCAGGAGGAGTTCCCGGACGAAGCTTCGACGATCAAGTTAGTATGAGATCTGAGTGAGCATATAATAGATCACAGGAAAAATAGAATTTTGTCCCCTTCTTCGTGAGGAAGAAGGGTCCTTTTATAATTGTTTAAGAAGCGTGTCACTCAACTGATTCTATTGATAATTCCCTCATGAGGTGCGACATGGCGGACCCATATTGGAGGTTCCTGTTGGATTAGGTGTCTAAGTTCATAACTATAATTGGTATTTACTTGACCCGAGAGTAGCATGGTCCATTTGGGTTGCATGGCACCAGAACAATTTGTAAGGATGGACATTTTGATAAGAGGATGTTCATGATTTATTAATATATTATAAGTTTTAATATATTAATATGAAATTATATTATTTAATTAGTATTGATCAAGAATTAATTTGGAATTAATTTTGTGAACAAAAGAGACTAATTAAGTATAAGGGGTTGATTTGGTAAAATCATTCATTCTTATGGTGTGGGCCAATGCTCCATGATTCCTTAGGTTGGGCTAAACCGATGTGACAACCCATGGATGATCCATGGAGGTTTAAACCCATGGAACCTAATGAATATGGAAGGTCATGCACATTAGGGTTTACATGGTGTAACCCTAGTTTTGCCACACTATATAAGAAACTGATTAGTTCCTAAAATTGGCACCCTAGTGTTCTTGGAATACCTATAGCCGATTTTAGAGTACAAGTATTCTCTCTCAAGTCCTCCATTATTGGTGGTGTTGTGTGATTCCATCTGAGGTGTAACACTTGGGGTACTAAGTTCTTAAAGGCCAAACACAACAAGTTATACAAGCCACAACCAAGATGTAACTCTATAACTCAATTTTATGTTGTTTATATCATTTTGTATGATAGTTGTAGGCTTAATGATTTGGAAACAATATTTCACGTATAATTAGAGAAAACATAGATCCAAAGCATTTAGGGTTGTATGTCCACCATAGGATGTTGGAGTATACCAAAACCCTTCAGTGGTATCAGAGCCTAGGATTGTTTTGTATTATATTTGATGCAAATATATTTTTCAAAGTTAAAAATTTGATTTTCTGCATTCTGGACAGTGAACATGCCGAGTCCACTAGGTGACTCGCCGAGTCCACTCAAAAAAGGTCCAACTTGATGACTCCAGTTCATGTACTCGCCGAGTTGGTGCTCCAGTGGGCAGATTTTCGACTTTTTTTTGGCTTGTTTCGGATTACAATCATTACCGAAAAATGTTTTAGTTCATAAAATCTGATTTTGTTGATATTAAAATGATTATTCTCATCCAAATAAAAGATAATTTTCAAAGTTTCATGATTTGTATTAGTTTATATGATTAGGCTAATTTCTTGAAACTTGTTTGATATGAATTATCTTAACTTATGAGTTTCATTAGATCATTGACAAATTGTTTGATTTTGTTAGTTACAATTTTTGATCTAAATGTTTTTGTTGAAATCCATAATTCAAATTTCATTTTATCCTTCTAATTTTCAAAAATTAGGATTAGGGTAACCAAGTTTCAATTGTTCAAATTTTAAGGCATTTAAAATAACAAGATAAGGATTTTAGAAACCCTAGTCAAATTTCGAAAATAAGGAATGGTGGCTAAGGTTTCAAAAAATGTAAGGTCCGAAACGGATCTTACCAGTGATCAAATAACAATCACAATCAATTAACAATAAAGAACAAGTAGAATTAAGAATGAAAACAAGCTTGCACACGCTTTTCTATTAGGAATAACGTCTGGTACAACTTGTGGTTAAAGCAGCCATGAACTCTGAGGCATCAACAACAGACAAAAGACCTAGCACACCTCTATAGATACTGGACCTGGGCCGGCCTTGGGTTTACGGCCGTAAACAGGCTTACGGCCATAAACTCATTGTTGGGCCTTAAACTACACACAATCTACCAAAAGCTATAAATTGACTCAAAAGAACCTATTACATAGAAAGCCTAGACCAAACCACTAATTAGACCCTTCAATCTCCCCCTTGGTTTGGTGCTAGCTTGAAGTCAATATTTGTCCACCATCATCACATCATCTAGCCTCATAGCTCCATTCCACATCCGCTTGTTGATAATCTAAGCAACCATAGTGGTGTATTCTTTCGCGGCTGACTCAAATATCTCCTCAGCAACCCTGATCTGATAATGGCTTAAGTGATGAATGTCCCATTTTCTAAATTGAAACAAATCCCTTTTATCATACAAGCGAATGCATCCCTCTTTTAGCTTGATGACAATAGATCTTGTGGTTTCATCAAATACCCAGTAGATCATAGAGCTTAAGGATCCATCCGGGTAATCTTGAAGCACGAGAATTTGTTTGACCTGATTTGTAGCAGGCTACATCACCACCTGGAGTGGATAACCAGTTTTGGGATCAATAACATCAAGATACTGCTTTAGCATAGATTCAGCAGTCTGCATGGATGGAAAACCTTTCTTTACTTGATCTTCCAGAAAGTGTTTGAAGTTAGTCGCTTGCTGATTATCCGTCGGGTTTGAAAAGGGAGATTGAGACAACTCTGAGAGATCCACCCTGGTCCAAGAGTTAAAATCGTGACAGTCTTTATAGAGCTCCGTATTGCCGCTCTTTCTGTGAACAATCCACATTTTTAGGGGATCATGAAAACCCCAAGACATGATTCCTGACCGATCACCATACATGTCTCTAAACCTTGTGGCTTCGAGATCCGTAATAGTGATTGTGGATGGATTTCCTGGTGCATTCTTGTCAGAACTCCTATTGAACAAGAGTTTTCCCTTCACGGCGGCTTTGGCTTGTTGATCTCGAATAATCTCTGCAACATGAGGGGCATGCGCAGGCTCTTCTACAAAACGATTCACCACACGAGAAGTCTGAGCAGTTGGCACAACAATAGGATGAGCCTGAGAGTGAAGATCGATTCTATGCTCGTCTGTAGATGTCTTATACTGATCATCAAAGTCTTCTTCAAGCTTCTTCTTGAGATTGAAGTAGCTGGAGGTCAAAAGATTGAAATTATCTTGGAGCTCAGAGATTTTCCTGGACTTGATTGCTTCATCTTCTTGGAGATCAGAAACTTGAATCTTCAAATTCGTATTCTCATTCAAGAGATCTTCAACTCGAATGCTGAACACAATGTTTTTCTGATCCAACACATTCACTCTTTTCTGGAGTTCATCGATCACGGATTCATCTTCTCTTGGCTGACCTTCACTAAAAGCAATTCCTTTGCCCTTAGAAGAAGGTGCAGCAGCTTGTTCTGAGCAAGATGTTGGGCCAAACGCACAGAGGTTGCATCAAGATCAGTTCTTGGAGGAGAGAATCCTGGTGGAATAGAGGAACCACTGACTTCAAGGAATGTGCTAAGGCCTTCATGAAAAGGTTTTGTAGTTACAATAGCAGGAGTGGTAGTTGGAGTGAATGGCAAGCCCTAATGCCCGAACTTAGGATCTCGTCGTCTTCTTTTGGACGGAGGCTGCGAAGTCTGGTCTGTTGAGAAATCACCCTGAAGTGGCTCAGATGTAGGTGAAGCAACACCAAGGGGAGGAATCCCTAACACTGTCACCATTGGAATTGTAGAGACAGGCACTTGTTATGTAGTTATGGGGTTGATTCGAGAGCATCTTCTGAATCCCTACTCTCCATTGTCGTGTGAGCAACATCACTGAGATTATCTAGCAGTGAGTTGAGGTTGACGTTTGACAGAAAATCATCATTAGTTCCAAAATTAGTTGGAATCTCATCTCTGTCGAAACCTGTGAGATCAAGGTCTTCAAATTGATTAGGCTCAGCAATGTTCTTAGAAGACCCTTCATTGTAATCTCCTTCCACTTGAACATTTTGTAGGTCATGCTCCTCTGCAACCGACACAGCAGGAGCAGCAGTCTCTTCTCCTTCTTGATCCGACACGATGATCACATCTCCTTCTGAGATTACATTTTCTGACGAAGTGTGCTTCGATAAAATCTTATCCGAAGATCCATGTGACTCGGTGGCTTCGTTCGGTTCAGCAAATCGTCCGAACTTAAACCAAAGGATATAGCCCTTGAAAGACCACCTTCCCCTTGCGGTTTTGCTTAATGAGCCCGATTGTGTGAGGGACCAAAGACTTCATGTCGAGTGTTTCTCCATCCTTTACTAAGTTGGGAAATTGCTTATTGATGAAGAGCTGAACGAATCGAGGTTACATTAGGAAAGTATCCCGAGTAGTGGCATTAATGTTAACCACAAACTCGTCCAGGATAAACCTAGAAAAGTTGAAGCCGATCCCCGCAGCGAGAGAAACAATAGCGCCAATGTTTCTCAGGGATATCTCATCAGCACCGGACCTTCTGCCGGAGATGCAGCTCACGAACACGTGGGCTAGAAATCTCCAATAGGGCGGCAAAAGTTTCTTCATTGTTGGCGGAGAATCACCCTCGTACCCCATCTTCCTTAATATTCTTTGAGCATCTTCAATACCAATCTCCGTGGGAAAGCTCGGAAGGTCGTTGATCAGCAGGGTCTCTCTCATAAAAGTCTCATCGATAACAATCTTGCATCCCTGAACGATCGCATTCACAGTCACAGATCCATCATCGTCCCTTGTCATTTTGGTAGTTTGCCAGAATTCCCGAATGATTTTCTGGTAGACAATCGTGTTCATAGTGATGGCAGAGGCCAGACAGCATTCTCGTAATCCGTGAATCATCGATTTGAAGTCCCCATGGGCCAATGGAGGATCAGTGAGAACCATAGCCAGGTTGTGCATATCCGCAAATTTTAAAGCTGCCATTTTATCTGCACTAAAACACACCAAGTAAGACAAGAGAGAAACTTGATCAAATAATGTTTTAAATAATTTAATTTTGAGCCCAAGAGTGAATTATTAATTTAAAAAAAAATTATGGTTAGTGAGGAGTTTACTGTCAACGACTGGTTTACGGTCAACGGGAGTTTACGGCCATAATCTCGTGACCGCAAGCCTGTGGCCGCAAACTGAGTTTATAGTCGTAAGCTCCTTACGGCCGTAAGCTTGGGCCGTAAACTCCGACACATCCTTTTTCGTCGATTTCAAGCTCAAAAAACGGTTAATCACTGAAAGAAACACATATTCACGGTCGAAATCATGATACCTTTGAAGCTATCGGAGCAATTTCACTAAAAAAACACATAAAAAAATCGAGGAGGGAGAGAGGAGAGGTGTTTGCGGCTGAAATCAGAGAAATGAGGATGATTCCGGCTGTAAACTCCTTAAATACCCAAGAACCCATTACCTGTTGGCCACACAGTGTAAGACACAGTCCAAGTTTTTCAAAAATTAAAAAAAATAAAACAAATCCTTTTTAGGATTAGGATTAAAATTAAAACTAAAATTAACAAAAAATAAAATTAAATAAAATTAATCTACAAAATTTAAAATAAATTAAAAATAATCGTTAAATTTTAACAGTTACTTACATAAAAATAAAATTAAAATTAAAAGCTAAAATTAAAAATAAAGTAACATCAAATAAAATTTACAAGTTAAAAAATTTAATTACTGAGAATAAATTTGTGATGCTGAGATCAAAGTTGTTGGATAGCCCTATTCCACTTTTCGGTACCCTTATTTTCACAGCTTCGTCTGATCGATCGCCAGTATTGTGGTCCACTTAAGCACGAAACATTTGTGACATAATTTTGGACAATTTACCAATAACATGACATTTTTAGCCCTTATTCTTAAATAAATTTCTTAGGGACCACTTAGCTGACGACAACCAGGGATATTGTTGTCCACCTAAATTGAACAGCGAGATCTACAGATAATTTGTATGTGTTCAATTTTAATTGTACTAGAACGTGTTTCCCACTTCCTGATATGCTCCAACCATCAAGGACTTTCAAAATACTCCTTACACCGGGTGAGCAGACAATTATTAAGAGAGAAGATAGATTTAGAATGCATATGTTTTACATCCAGGTCGGATCTCTTCCAATCACGCAAAGGATGAAACATATGACTAACTGAAGTTTTTTAGAGGGATTGAGAAGACAATGGTTCATATACTGTGTACCAGGTCGGATTTTGAGTCACGCAAAGGAGACGGTATATGGCTAACAGATAGAAAGAATTGCATAGAGAGAAGATGCAGAGAGATAGAATTGCATATGTTACAGTCCAAGTCGGATCTCTCGATCACGCATAGGATGCAACATATGGCTAACAGACAGAGAGAAAGAAAATAACTTTCTACAGACCTAATTTATCGGAATTCCCCAGTCACCCCATCAAACCAAAATTAAGGGCAGAATCCTCACATCGAGGAAAAGTTAATCCACAGTTCTAGATACAGGTTCATTTAATGTGACTGGTAGATTCTCATGTATATCTCCCTGCTCAACTTATCTGAGTGTAGTATTGTCAGGCTAAACGGATTTAACTAGGTCAATGTTTGTCAAGTCCTTGAATTTCTTAAGTTTTAACTCTTCCTAGTCAAGTCCATTTAAAATCTTTCGTCCCTACCAGCACATCGAGCACAGAGCGTAGACAATTCAATTTAGGTACATTATGCAGATTCAGATTACCCGTTATCACTTGGTAATTTCATTTCCCGTCACAACATCTACAAACAAAAATTAACAACAATTTTTTTTAATTTTCTGGATTTTTATTGTTTTTGGATTTTTGAAGTTTTTATTGTTTTTGGAATTTTGATTATTTCTCCCCCTAATTTGTGCATGGGTGAGAATAAGAATAAAAGAAAATAAAATGCGCAAATTTAAATTAACCTACCTACAAAAACAAAAACAATTTTAAAAATTAAGAAGAATTAAGAAAAAAAATAAAACGGAAAAACTTAATCCTCAAAACGAATCATTTTCAGAAATCCCACAAGCACATCGAAACGAGCTTTGTTAAAAGACTTAGTGAACAGATCTGCCACATTATTAGCAGTGGGAACCTGTTCTAGCCGGATTAAAGAACGTTCATAACAATCTCTGATGAAATGAATTTTAATGTCGATGTGCTTGGTTTTAGAGTGTTGGACTAGATTTTTGGCAATTTGAATTGCAGCCTCATTATCACAGTAAATGGCGGTTTCTAAATAATTCAAACCGTAGTCCAACAGCTGATGTTGGATCCAGATAACTTGAGAGCAACAAGCAGATGCAGCAACGTATTCCACCTCCGCTGTTGAGGTTGAGACAGTGTGTCGCTTCTTGCACTGCCATGACACTAGTCTCTCACCAAGATATTGACACCCTCCTGAAGTAGATTTCCCGTCAAGCTCACAGCCTCCATAATTACTGTCAGCAAAAGCATATAAATCAAATTCAAGATTTTTCGGATACCAAAGACCCAATTTTGGGCTACCTTTGATATACCGAAAAATTCTTTTGACAGCAATAAGATGTGAAAGTTTAGGATTAGTCTGATAACGTGCGCATTGACTAACTGCAAACATGATGTCAGGTCAGCTTGCAGTAAGATACATCAACGATCCGATCATCGATCTGTAGTGTGTCTGATCTATGGATTCGCCATCAGGATCTGGAGTCAGAAGGGGTCCTTCAGCCATTGGCGTCGATGCAGATTTAGCATCGTGAAACCCGAACTTCTCAAGAATATCCTCCACATACTTGGCTTGATGTAGCAGGATTCCGGTTGAATTTTGTTTGACCTGAAGCCCAAAAAACATGGTCATTTCCCCCAATGAACTCATTTCGAACCTCTTTTTCATTACACCTTCAAATTCCTTGCAAAGCTGCGGACTGGTCGACCCAAAGATAATGTCGTCAACATAGATTTGAACCAGAATCTGATCACTACCAACATGCTTGATAAACAAAGTTTGATCGATAGTGCCACGAGAGTAACCATGCTCGAGCAAGTGCTTTGTAAGAGTCGCGTACCACACTCGAGGAGCTTGATGTAACCCATACAATGCCTTGTCTAACTTGTAGACATGATTTGGAAACTTCGAGTCAACGAACCCAAGAGGCTAATCAACGTAGATTTCTTCCTTCACCTTGCCATACAAGAAGGCAGTCTTGACGTCCATTTGATAAACGGTGAAGTTCATGTAAGAGGCATATGCAAGGAAGATACGAATAGCCTCCAAGCGAGCCACTGGAGCATAAACTTCAGTGTAATAAAGACCCACGACTTGTCGAAACCTGCGAACCACCAATCTAGCTTTATTTCGCACTATAACCCCTGAATTATCATGCTTGTTTCGATAGACCCATCGTGTGTCAAGAGACTATTTGCTCTTTAGCAACTCAACCAACTTCCAAACCCCGAGTTTTTCAAATTGATGTAGTTCTTCATGCATTGCATCTACCCTGCTGGGCTCATTCAGAGCCATTTCAAAATTCTTGGGCTCTATTTGAGAGATAAAGCAAGAGTAAAGACAGGTATTGACATCTCTACTCTGACTTCTGGTTTTAACGCCATCGCCCAGCTGACAAATGATGTTGTCGATCGGATGATCACATTGAATCCTTGAGGGTATTTCCTGGATGATATCATTAAGCAAGACAGGAAGATTGTAAATATTGACACCTCCTTCATTTGCTGATTGAGCGCGCCAGACGACTCTGCCACAAACTCAGTTGAAAAGTCATCAGGAAAGAGTATAGTCTTCCTGAAGTCTCCTAAAGTCCTTTATTTTAGATTCTAACTAGGCCTTAAGATGTTTTTGTCCTTTTCTAAGTTGGTAACCTTCATACCTAAGGTCCTCTACTTCCCTTTTGAGTAAGTCATTATGTTCACGAAGAATTATAAGGTTCTCTACTTCTCTACTTAGTGTCTCAATTTCCTCATGAAGAATTTTAAAATAATAAATACAAGCATGAGAGCATCAGGGTAGACTTACCTTGTTTTTATTTGGTTCATGAGAAGATGATACCATCAACGCAAACTACAGCTCCATCATTTGATCTTCAGCTGCAACAATCTCTGCGGGAGCATCATCACCAACCTGTGCCAAATGAGCATTTTTAGGTCCTGAAATATTTCGGGCCTGCATCTGATCCTCCCAGTCAAACGATTGCATAACCATGGCCTTCTCGCTGTTGACCTGAGCACCGCTTCGATTGTTTCCAACTACAACCATTGTCCGGTCATTATTCAATCTTCTATCCGGCTGCGAACACTCATGAGCAAAATGCCCTGGCTCGTGGAAGTTAAAGCAATGCAGCTTTCCCTTGCTGAACCCAACCTTCTTGTCAGCACTCATCCCCCAGTTGTTCTTTCCGGTCTTCTTGGCCAACTGTTTCGCCCTGAAAACTTCCATGGCAATTTTCCATGTGATATCCATCTCTTCTACGTCTTCAGGGTGAATCTGATCGAGATTGGCAAATGACAGTTGGGGCGGAAGATCTCCAGCTACAAGTGCATTGTAGCAATTAACAATCCCTGTAGCAAGAGCGAGATTTTCATCACCCTCCTTTCCTTTTGATGAGGAAGCCACATTGGAAGAAGAAGCAGCTTGAGCAGCTACGAATGATTGGTTCTGAGAGAGAGGCATGGCTGATGCAACAGGAAGAGAAGAAGCTGATGGAGTGGAAAAAGACTGAACTTGAGCTTGCTGAGCAGCAAAGGGTTGACCTGTAGAAGAAAAAGTGAAAGATGAAAAAGCATTGTTAAAAGAGATCCCAAGGTTTGCAGCTGAGTATGAATTCACATGATTTATCTTCCGCTGCTTGTCATCAATATCACAGGCCTTGATGACTGCCATCACTTCAGCAAGAGAGAGTTGGCTTAGATCTTTAGTCTCCTTTATAACAGCCACATTCATGTCCCATGACTTTCGAAGAGCATTCAGTAGCTTCTTGTTTATCTCAGACTTGGTGTAAAAGATCCCGGCTACAGTCATCTCAGTGGTTAGAGTAGTGAATCGTTGCAGCTATACTTCAAGAGTCTCTCCAGGAACGTAGTTGAACATGTTAAACCGTTGTCGCAGCATATCTTGGCGACTCTCCTTCATGTCTTCATTCCCTTCATAAACCTCGATCATGGCTTCCCACAAAGCCTTAGCAGAAGTATACTCCTTAAAACCTTGAGCTATATCAGGAGATAGGGCCATAGTCAGAGTGGCCAATGCCCTTTCTTGCACTTCAACCTTCTCGAAGTCTTCATCTGTGTAATTCTCAATCTTCTTGTCAACCACTTGCCCTGCAACAGTGGTGGTTATTCTGATAGGGTCTTTTATGATGCTTCTCCAGATTTTGAAGTCCTTCATCTTGATGTACTTCTCAATCCTGTACTTCCATTCAGGGAAACCTTCAGCGGACAGCAATCTTGGAATTCTAGTGGTTTTGCCCATTCCAGAGTCCAGCTTGTGGTGGTGTGTTTGACTTTGTGAATCCATTAATATTAAGTTAATATTAAATAGAAATTAAATTATTAAAAAAATAAGTTAAGTTTCAGGTCAGACAAATGTTCACAGTCAAAGGAGAGTTTGCGGCCGTAAACTATGTTCACGGTCAAAAGGGAGTTTGTGGCCGTAAACTTTGTTCACGGTCCGGAGTTTACGGTCGTAAAGGAGTTTGCGGTCTAAGAATCCAAGTTTCCGGTTGTTGAAAAATCCTTATTCACGGCCCAAGAACCAAGTTTACGGTTCAAGAACTGATGTGAGTTTGCGGTTGTAATCTAAGTTTACGGCCATAAGCTATGGCCGTAATCTCCCAGAAACTCGAGAAAAATGCAGTTTGTGAATTAAGCTTGAAACCCTTTCGCAGCAAACACCAACTTCAGTCGCAAAAAAAGAACACGGTCAAAATTTCGATTGTAGAATGCCTTGACATTGGTTTCGCTCTGATACCAATTGTAAGGTCCGAAACGGATCTTACCAGTGATCAAATAACAAACACAATCAATTAACAATAAAGAACAAGTAGAATTAAGAATGAAAACAAGCTTGCACACGCTTTTCTATTAGGAATAACGTCTAATACAACTTGTGGTGAAAGCAGCCGTGAACTCTGAGGCATCAACAACAGACAAAAGACCTAGCACACCTCTATATATACTGGACCTGGCCCGGTCTTGGGTTTACGGCCGTAAACTCATTGTTGGTCCGTAAACTACACACAATCTACCAAAAGCTATAAATTGACTCAAAAGAACCTATTACATAGAAAGCCTAGACCAAACCGCTAATTAGACCCTTCAAGAAACCCTAGCAAAAGTCGAAAATTGCAAAAGGATGGGGTTTATTTTCAATAAACCCTAATCTTGATCAATTTACCTCATGCACAATCAATAGAAAATAATGAATCTGATACCACCGATGGGTTTTATATATTATTAAAAACATGTAAAGCAGAAAATCTTAACTCTTAAGTTCACATGCAACCTATACGGATCTATGTTTTCTCTTATTGATAGCAACATACAATGAACATCAAGAACCGTAGAGAAACCCTATGAATTTCAACAATTACAAAAGTAGGGTTTACATACCTTAGAATTATTATAGCAAATAATTCTTTTGATCCTTTTCCCTTGCTTGTTCAGAAAGCTAGCACCAAAAGTTTAGTGCCTCTAATGGCTTGTACCCAAACCCTAGCAACTAAAAAGACAAGTAAAGAGAGCAGAAGGGATAGGAAATTCATTTACTCTGTAAGGAGTAGGAGTGGTAATAAATGAGGCACCCAAGGGGTCCTATTTATAGCTAATAAGAACACCCTAAAACCCTAATTTGAAATATAATATTATTTCAAATTGGTTATTTATCTAGTTTCCAAATTATATTGAAGGAATATTTTGGATCGTCTTTTGATCCCTTTAAAACCTTCCAAGCCTTTGGAAGGTCTCTGGATTTCCTTCTTGTTCAACAATTAAATAATTACAGCTCAGTCCTCTACTAATAATTAGTCTAATTAATCCCAAAATTAATTCCAATTAATTTATGATTAATTCTCAATTAATTAATATTATTTCTAATTGATATATTGATTATATAATATATCAACAAATCATTTATTACAATTTATAAATCATATGATAAATCAATAAATCAGCTTCTCTCTCCAAATGTCATTTTATTCAGTTACCAGTTATGAGGGCAACCCAAAAAATAATTTGCTTCTAATTCAAGTATATACCAATTTAGTTATGAGCTTAGACACCTTAATCCAACATTAATTTCATAATAATAGTCGTTCATGATGAGATCACAGATGAGAGTGGTGTGCGATAATTTTCTTGATTTCCTGGCTCAACCGTCTTTATTATGGCGGAACAAGTCTTCACGGCTTTTCCAGACATTACGATTCATCAGTACCTTCTTGAGGATTATCTATATAAGAACATTGCTTATGATTCTATCTATCTCTCTCTCTCTCTCTCTCTCTATATATATATATATATATATATATATATATATATATATATATATATATATATATATATAGCTTGACAAGTGAATCAAGCTTTTTTCATGAGTTTGAGGGTTCCGTCAAGACATTAAAGAAATGATTAGCCACACTGAATGTGAGGAAACAAGTCTCAAAATCATAGTTTGGTTCATCCAAGTCAAACATAAGTGAGACATATGCTTAAATGTTAGTAATACTGAACGACTTGTTGGAGCTATCTTAAATGTTAGTAATATTGTTCCTACACTGTAGGTGAGCTACGTCGAGCATAGGTATTTTTATGCTAAGCGTAGCACTGCTGTTTACAAAAACCCTAGATTCATGGATTGGGCACTATTTAAGGATCTCTAACTTTTAGGGCTTCTATGGATTAACCTCTATCCTCTAAAGATTGAAACCCTAGCCTCTATTTCCCTTTCCTCCATCCTTTTGCTTATTTTGGGTGCCATTTTGAGAGTGTTCAAGGAAGTTCACTATTCTTTGGAGCTTGATTGAGTTTTTCCAGAAGAGATTTAGCTTCTTGTGAATCTTGTGGACTTTTGTGGTATGTGCTCATGATTTTTCTATTGTTGACTCGCGTTCAAGGCGTATGGAATTTCAATAGTATTCAAGTGAGTTTCGCACTATGCCACGTATCCCATTATATATATATCCTTTGTATGGTAGGATAAAGGTATCGTTATAGTACAAGTATGATTGTGGCCTAGGGTAAGTTCTTGATTTGCCTTGTAGTTTAGAACACTTGGTTCTTTAGTATGATATACTGGTAGAGTCTTGATTGTTGATCGTATAATTATGTTAGGAGTTATGTTTCGTTAAGATAACTGAGGTGGGTCAATTATCAAGATTATATAGGAATTACCACTGAAGGACTTAATTGAGAAGTAGTCAATGACAGGGTAATTAGGGAAGGCTAGTTGCCAAAGGAATGTACTATGTTAGTGTATGAATATGTTTATGCTATATGCTTGTGTGGAAGTGATAGCTCGGGTTATGTGTAGTCTAAGTTGGATAGCCTGAGAAATCTTGATCTAATGCCTAATTGTGATGTTCTTGTCTGATTGTTCACTCTCGGGTAGATCATCCATTCGACTGTCTATTTGGTTCATGACTACATATGACTTTATGTCTTGTATGGAAGACCAAGAGGGGGCTCCTTGCAGTGGAGGTTCGGTTGGGCCCGTTTAATCCCTAGGCGTGTGTAATGCCCGCATTTCTCGTTAGGCATTAATATAATGATATACTTGTAATGGTCAGCAATTGTAACCTTTATATGAAGTAAATAAAGAGAATTATTGAGTATTATGTGTAGTTACATGTAATATACATGCTTAAAGCGACATAATAAAATTGAAATAATATACATCCTAAATTGAATAATAATTATACCAAATTGCCTTGATGAAAAAAGAATTAGTCGTGATGAGGATTCCAAGGATATAAGGAACACTTAAATCTGACTTCGTATGGAGAAGTTATGATCATTTGAAGTTTTGCGTCCAACCAAATACGACACCGAGCGTCGTAAATAATGATTCCGAGATAGGTTGCTTATTAGCTTAAGTAATATAAACGAAAGTCGTCGTAATCGTAAAACCAATAGCGTGTATATAAAGAACGTCCAAATCTTACTTCATATGAGGAAGTTATGATTTTTCGAAGTTTCAGTGTAGCAGTGCAGACACATAAATCGAGTTTTAGATCTGTTGATTGTTAGCTGAAACAATCTAATCGAGAGTCGAAGATCTTGTTAATTGGATTTTTTTTGATATAAAGACAGTCGAGATCGGATGCCGTATGAAAAAGATATGAGTTTTAAACGAAGATTAGCCATTTAAGCCTTCTAAAATAATAAATAAAAAACATAAAGTGAGAATTAGACGATAGAGTCTAAATGAAATTTGTAGATCTCGTCGATAGCTATGCGTAGATATAAAGAACGTCAAAATAGAGTTTGTATGAAGAAGTTACAAATTTTTGAAGTTTTCCGAGTGCATCTCACGCAAATAAGGCGCATCGCACACCTTTTAGAAGTAGCCACATCACACCACAACATGCAGGACATGTGTCACGTACTGGAAGGGCCGATCAGGCCAGGGCGCGACGCACCTCTTGTCTAAGCACGATGCGCCTCCTGAAAACTCACCCTATAAATACCATATAGTGCTCCTTTCATTTCCTATACTCTTACATACTTCTCTCTTAAATCTCTTTGCATTTGGCCTGAATTTTCTTAGTGTTTAGGGTATTTTGTGAAACCATGGGGTCTTTGAGTGTCCAATATCTAGTAGCTAGCAGGCTAGAGTTTTTCTAGTGCAATTTATGGACTTTTGTTTAGGAAGTCTCTGTAAGTTAAATTACACTCAACTTGATCTTAATGTAATTTATATTTATATTCAAAGTCGTTATTATGAATCTATAAATAAGATTTATCAGTAATTCCAAGTTGTTATACTGATTGATCTACTTACGAGGATGATGTTTAGGTTGGATTGAGTGAGGTGTTTAAAGTGGGATTTCCATACAGTATACTCTGTAAACCAAAACGGACCCTACCTATGATATGATTCTACCTGGTTGTTCATTATTTGATAGATCTTGATGTAGACATTGGGATTGTTAAATAATCTAGACTATTGAATTAGTCATAAGAAATCTTAAACTAAGACTTAGTGATAATGGAACATAGGTCACGTTAAAGGAAAGGTCAAGTGCTGAAGCGAAGCGCTACCCAACTTTCCAGACACCCACTTTAACAAGTGAGTGCATAGTTAGTTTTAGCTTACACATAGATATAAATATCTAGATGATTAGATGTTGTGTGCCGATTATCTGTATTACTTGATATATGTGTTAAAATAATTATATGATTTTTACTTGATTTAATCATATATGTATTTTCATATATTATATAAAATATATTAGGTAGTGATGGGTGATGAAAACGATAAGATGATGATGAGAGGATTTAACTATCGATGAACCTGTCATCTACCAGAGTATAGATGACAACCACTGACTATTCTAGATAACCTAATGGAACGCTAACAAGCTCACAACCTATATTGGTTAATGAACTATATGTTCTTTTGATGTACTCTATCCCCCCATGGTTGCCTTATTGACGTATATTGCTAAAGGAATCCCCCAAGCAGTATTGTTTACCCGTTGACGATGATGATCCTTAGGATAGGTCCCTTGAGATCAATATTTTAGGATCAATATGTGAGAATAACGAGAATAGATAATCGGGTAAATTATTTGATGTTATTTATATAATTAAAGAACTTAATTCTTGTGAGTTAAAAATTATATGTACTCATCGGGCCCCTAATCTTGACCCACTAAGTTTCTTTGTGTCACAAGTAGTGGTACGAAGGCACTTGGATGATGAGTGATTTGAGGAAATTGTAGGCTGGTAGTATGTATAATAAATGTTGTAAGGCCTACTAAGACTTGTTTATGCATATGTATCTATATTGACGATGACATCCCATAGTTTTTAAATATAAATAAAATACATTTCTTTGGAAATTCTTTGATAGTGTTATTATCATGTTTTACGAACAATTTCCGCAATAAGTTTTATACTCTGAATTTAAATAAGCATAAATAAAATTTGTAAATTGGCCGTAAAAATGAGGATGTCATAGTGGGACCCGTTATGTATGGTTGGGCAGGACCTGTTATGTTGGATAGGGTCGGTTATGTAAAATTGGGCAGGGACTGTTATGTGAGTTGGGTTGGGCCCATGAACTCTTGGGCTGAGCTTGTTATGTAAGATATATGTATATGGCTAGGAGATTTGGGTGCTTGACACTAGGACCGAGATCTTGTGTAGATGTGATAGATGTCATTTCATGCAACTTTTAGGGTGGTTTTTATTAGCCTTTAGCATTATAATTTGTAAATTTGCATTTCATTAGTTTAAATCTAAGCTATCAATTGCGCGCTATAGCGGTGCTATAGCGGCGCTATAGCGTTTTGCGGAGGTCGGGAACCGCTATTTTCAGTTTAGCGTTTTCATTTCGCGGTACCGCTATTAGCGGCGCTATTTACCGCTATTTCAATAAGCGCTATAGCGGCGCTACGGGCGCTATTCCATTTTCGTTCATATTTTGGGCCATTTGGTTACTTTGTCAATGAAAAGCTAGTTTTAATGATCCCACTACAATTTCATTTTAGAAATCCCGAACAACTAACATAATTAAATGCATTCAAACCAACTACGTCTACCAATAACTCTCTTTCTCATCTCTTTCTGTACTCATGAAGACTTGAGGTGCTATGGTCAGACTTCATTAATGTTTTTTGTAAATCGACTCACACCTATGACGTTATGACTTGGGACTTAACTCCTTAAATCAACCAAGACCTAGTAATATGATATTGAACCCATGCAATGCTTTTAAACTCTATTTGACACTTTGACACTACCTAGTTTCCATATTACTATAATAGAATATTATGTTGTGTTTTCTTATGAATTTTTAGGTTTGATGATATTAATTCCATATAGACTTATAGTATTAATACTCAAATATATAAATTCTATATAAATATAATATAAAATTATAAATTATAAGTAATATTAAAAAACCGCTATATCACCGCTATACCACCGCGATAACCGCGATCTCAAATAGCGCCTTGTGACCACTATTGAATTTTTTACCGCAATAACTGCATAGGTTTAAATAATGTTGATCTCATGTTTTATATTAGAATTCTCGTACTGCTAGCATTTTTATGTTATTTTCAAATAATTCGAGTGAAGCGGTATTTTGGAAGTAGTGTTGGATGTGTTTAATGGAGAATTGGAGTTAAATGGAGCTTTCAACTTATGAAGGATACCGAGGAACGCTTAAAATCTATTTCGGTCAAATCAAATTGATTTTACGAAGATATATTGCTACATTCTAAAGCCCAAAGAATGTTGTTGTCAGCTTTGACCTCAGGTCAGTATTTTGACCATAACTCAATACTCGTAACTTCGGTTGATGAGATTCAAAATGTTTCAAAAACTATACAAAATTTCGGACGACTCTCGTGTTTACTTAAACTGAATAATTGCGACCGAAACGTGCCAAAAAGCTAAAAATGCGATCGCGTTTTTGACTTCTACAATCACATTTGTTGGTCGAAGTTTTGCAGGGTCGAAAAAAGTCATCTGGAAGAAAAAAATCAATTTCTATGATCGTATATTCACTTCTGCGATCGCATTTTTGTGATGTAGCTACCGAAACTTCAGAAATAACATCGTACATCATTTACTAACAAATCTGAAAAAAAAATCCCCATATATGCAATCACATATATGATATCTGCGATCACATTTTCTGAAAAATTGTTCCGAAAGCTTCTGTCTTGCGTATCAATATGACCATCCTGATCAGATTTGCAAAGATAGATGGTTTTTAGATGACGAAAAACCCTTCTAAAGACGATTTATGATACCTTTCAACGACTTCTGGAGATCTAAAGGTTGTGTATCATCTCGT
This sequence comes from Lactuca serriola, assembly GCF_051521515.1. Taxonomy (NCBI): domain Eukaryota; kingdom Viridiplantae; phylum Streptophyta; class Magnoliopsida; order Asterales; family Asteraceae; genus Lactuca; species Lactuca serriola. Next base: position 33,855,528 of record NC_136414.1, on the reverse strand, counting down.
ACACTTAGTTTAGAAGATTAATCACTTTGTTTTTCTTTTTATTAGTTTAGATTCGTTTTTAGCCATGTTTGGCTAAAACCCTAGTTTTTAGTTCTATATAGACTAGTACTTTTCATATGATCAGTTATCAGATTTGGTTTTCCTTGTGTGTTTCTATCTAGTTGTTTCAGTTTTGAACTTAATGAATATTTTATAAATTCTTGTTAGTAGGGTTTTATCAATCCAGTTTATCAGTTAATAGAATCTATAATTGTTTTTGTCAACTGATAATAAGTAACAAGTATCAGATTCATTCCGTGTTTGGGACTTAACTCTGATATAAACTAAAATTTCATAGCTTTACGCTTACGAGCATGTGAGAAGTATTAGGTATTGCAGGGAATGTTACATGGTCTTAATGCAACTTTTTTTTTATCTTAATTAAGAGTTTATTTAATTTAGACAGTAAAAAGTTAGGGTTAACTAAAGAGCTTGTTTTGGTTAATTTAACTAGGTAAAAGAGATTATACTAGAGCTTGTTAGTTTTTCTCAGTATCAACTTAGAAAGAATGCATTCTGAATAACCAGATTTAGGATGATTGCATGATTAGGAAAGTCGCAACAGAGCTGAAATCATTTTTGTTCCCGAGTTTAATTTAGTTTATTTTCATTGCAATTTTAGTTTTATTTAATAATCAAATCCCTCTTTTTATATTTTCTCTTTTGATTAGAATGTGCCTTACGCAAAAGGGTATTGTCTTTTAGGCTGTGTCCATGAGGATTTGACCCTGCTTCCCTATGATATCCATTAGTGCAACCAACAGTGATAAATTTATTTGATTAAATCGTGCACAACAACAGTTTAACAAATTGGTGTCGTTGTCGGTGACACACTGCTTCTAATAGTTTTTATGTAAAGAACTTTTCGTATAGGTACACCTCTAGCTTTTGATCCAGAAATTGAAAGCACTGGAAGAAAACGGAAGAAAGAAGCAACAAATAAAAAAATTTCAGCTAATTTCTTTGGTTCGTCATCATTTTCCGTACCACCAGAAATCAACACACTATAAGGCAGTCACTTGTGGACTGAACTAGACTTGACTTTTCCATTTTTTCTGAAAGTACCCCCAACTTCTCCTTCTAGCAGCCCTTATAAAACATATTCGAGAAAAGAAACTCTTCTAAAAACCACTCTGAAATTTCAGGTATACCAGAACCTTCAGAACCCAACTTTACAAAATCAGTCATGAGTGGAGACGACGCAAAAAAGACTCTCAGAGAGTGGGCCACCCAATAGGTCCATCAACAGCCTCTCTGCATCACTTTTCTAGAAGCCCATAATTTCGAACTCAAATCTGGGCTGATACATCTCCTGCCTACATTTAGAGGCTCGGAAAACGAAGCTCCACATAAATTCCTTAAGGAATTTCATGTGGTATTACGGAATGAAGCCACATGCGATAACTAAAGACCAAATAAAGTCAACGACATTCCCCTTCTCACCTTAAGATTCAGCAAAAGAATGGTTGTATGAGCTTCCATCTAGATCGATCATTACCTGGACAGAACTCCCAAAATTATTTTTAGAGAAATATTTTCCAGAAATGCGAGTTTTGAGTCTCAGAAGAGAAATCCTTGGTAAATAAACAAAGAAGAAGATAATCCTTACACACTTACTGGGAGAGGTTCAAAAAGCTCTTGGTTCGGTGCCCACAACATGAGATAAATGACTAACAGCTCTATAATTGTTTCTGTGAAGGTATTACACCTATATAAAGGCGCTTGTTAAATGCTTCAAGTGGCAGATCTCTAGGCGATATGACACCAACATAAATTCGAGAGTTGATCGAGAAGCTTGCAATAGAGTCAAAGCATTCAACAACTGAAGACGAGTGGTATGCAGATCAACCAAGGGGAGTAAAAGAAGTCAATAATGCTCATATGGAGTCCCAAATTTCAGAGCTGACGAAAGTTGTTTTATTATTAACAAAGGAAAAAGTTGTTGCGAAGAAGCAATGTAGAATCTGCTTGAAGAATGAACATCCAATATATATTTGTCCATTACTGCAAGAAGACAATGCTATGGTAAAAGCTGTCAATTTTCAGCAACGACAACAATATCAAATGCCACCCGGATTCCATCAGCAGCAAATTATCAGCAGTCGGCCTTTCAAAAAAAACTTTTAGAATCAGCAGCAACAAAATGATTAGAGCCCAAATTTTCAGAACCAGCCTTCGAATAAAAAAGCCAGTAGTTCAATTGTGGCCTTAGAAGATATTGTAAAGAGTCTTGCCACGAGCGCCAAAGCATCCAGAACGAAACCAGAGCTAGTATCAAGAATCTGGAAACAGTAGGTGTCTCAACTTGCCACTTTTGTGGGTCAAATGGAATCTCAAGGAAAGTTACCGGGGCACACATAGAATAATCCAAAGCACAATGTGAGTGTTATTTCCTTGAGAAGTGGGAAGAGTTATGAAGACCCAAGAACATCTAAACCAAAAAAAGAGGATGAAGAAGGATCTGAAGAAGTTTTGGGTGATAAAGAAGTTGACAAAGATAAAGGAATAGGAACTCCAAAACTAGTGAAGTCGAATCTAAAGGAGTACAAGCTCTTACCTCCATTCCCATCAAGACTAAAGAGTATGAAGCGCAAGCGAGAGGATGAGGATATAATGGAAATCTTTCGTAAGGTTGTGGTAAATATTCAACTTTTAGATATTATAAAACACATTCCTGTCATGCCAAATTTTTAAAGGAATTATGTGTTTCAAAGAAATTTTTTAAAACTAACAAAACATTAAAAGCTGGTGAAAACATTTCAGCTATTTTGCAAAGGGTTTACCTCTAAAGTGTAAGGATCCGGGAGTTTTCTCGATTCCTTGTAAATTGGGTGACCTTAATTTTCGAAAAGTCATGCTTGACTTAAGAGCTTCAGTCAATGTCCTTTCCTTTTCTGTTTTTGAAAAATTAAAATTGGGAACTTTAAAAAAGACCGGGACTATTATCTAGTTGGTTGACCACTCGACTGTACACCCAAAAGGTGCACTGGAGGATGTTTTTGTCCAATTGAATGATTTGATCTTTCTCCCTGATTTTTATATTTTAGGCATGGGTAATTTAGACATATCAGATGCAAACTCTATTATTTTAGGCCGACCATTCATGAAAACTGTAAAAACGAAAATAGATGTTTTAATGGCACAATTTCAATGGAGTTTGACGAGGAAGTGATTAATTTTAAAATAAGTGTGATGATTTTCCAACTGATAATATTTTTGTTAATTTTTTGGATATCAGCAGTCCTTTGTCTAAGGACCGCTGGAGTTTTCTAATGTTTTTGTGCAAGAAAAATTTGTAGACAAAAAAATTATCTGACACATCAGAGAAGGATCTGGAACAAAATAATTGGGGAAGAAGAGGAGAAGCTGATGTTTCCTGAAGAGAAGTTAGAGAAAAAAACTAAAACGAAAAATGCTTTCGGAAAAAGAAAATGTAGGAAAGGTGATTTCTGATACGAATCTGAATAGAAGAAAACTCTTAAGAGAATGATGGGCTTGTGGGAAAAAGGAGGATTAGAAAAATAAAAAAAATTAAAAATTAGAAGACAAATTTATTTGATAAAAATCTAAAGTCTTTCCATCTTGTCGCATAAGTTCTAGATCCACCAATCTTGCCATATTTGAAGGGATCTAGAGTGACAAAGAAAAAGATTGAGTTGAAAGGAAGTCCCAACCAAATCAGTTAATATATCTAGTTAGCCAAAGTCGAGCCAACGACTTTTAAAAAAAGGGCGTCTTTCGCGAGGCAACCGATGAGTAGTTTTTAGTTTTTATGCTTTCAATAAAGAGATGGTCGCAGTTCCAAGAAAGCTTGGGGAAAATTAGAGGATCTTAAAAGATGCTGAAATTCAAATTTTTAGCCATATCTTCGTCAAAATCAGAATTTCTGCAAACTTATTAGGTACATTCATTCCTAGCTGCACCCTTTTGTTTTTGTATGCCTTATTGAGTTGTTCATTCATCTCTGAACATTGAGGACAATGCATTATTTTAAACTTGGGGATGGAATTAGTGTAAAATTTTGTATTTTTATTTAATTTTTTAAAAAAAATTTTCAATTAAAATTTTTAAATTTTATTTTCTGCATTGCACCTGCATTTAAAAAATTTAAAAACCCAAAAAAAATATTTTGTGTTTTTATTTTTTTGCATCATTATAAAAGAAAAAAAACCCAAAACGATTTTTATTTTCAGCAATTATAAAAAATTGAAGAAAAAAAGAAAAAAGTTATATGATATGATGATAATCTTTAATTCGATAGCTTTGTATAAATGGAAAATGAAAGTCTGACGCGATCAGATTGATAGTGGTAAGTTCAGTAATAGTTCCCATAACTAGGAGTCGCAAAACACCGTGATCTGAGATGCCGACTGTAAAAATAAACAAAATGTCGTACCGAAACACTCTTTGGGCAGTAATAACAGTTCAAAATGATTTGCTTATGAACGTCTAAAAAGAATCTTTATCAACAAGTCTAAGCCTACAGAACATGGTCCTATTTGTTGACACGTGTTACCCTTGCGGTAATAGAGAGCCTTATATCAGATCCACACAGTCAAAAAGAAAGAAGGGTACTAATTGTCATATCCGATACCCAAGTTAAAGTTCAAGCACTTATTCGAAGAAATCTCAAGAAATTCAAAAGTTGATTGAAGAACTCAAGCTAAAGTCAAAGATTCAAAAGTCAAGTTCAAACAAATTAGAAGCCATTTCAAAGTTAAATCTGGCACGAATGAAGAATTGTGTGATATGATATTTACTGCTCTCAAAAAAGTGAAAGCATAATAGCTGGGCCCCTACGGGTTGGCCTACTGCTTCCGCGAAGGCTGATTTGGCTGTGCCGGGTTCTTAAGGATACGCCGATTCTAGTTCTTAATTATGTAGTCTTGAGGACATGAAATTCTAAAATGTGTTATTTTCGCTTGCAAGGCTAATTAAGGTATAACATTTAAATAAAGTTGCAGTTGGTTATTGGTTCACACTGTTAAGCTTCTTCCTGACTTTGGGAATCTGTGAAAAATTGAAGGTATTGTGATGATTGTCTAGGTAGTGACTTCATTGGAGTTTTCCTCAATGTTAAGTCTGATCATGTGAAAAAAAGAGTGAAGTATTTTTAGTTCAAGTTTTTAGTTTCCTTTATTTTATTCTAAGTTTTTTTTAGGTCATTTACGTCTTTCCATTTGTTTATAATGTTTAATCTTTTTATTACTTGAGAACAAGTAAGGTTTAAACTTGGGGAGATTTGATAGATGTCATTTTATGCATATTTTAGGGTAGTTTTTATTAGCATTTAGCATCATAATTTGTACATTTGCATGTCATTAGTTTAAATAATGTTCAGCTCACGTTTTATATTAGAAATCCCGAACCGCTAGCATTTTTATGTCAGTGGAGCAGTATTTTGGGAGTAGCTTTGGATGAATTTGATGGAGCATTGGAGTTAAATGGAGCTTGGAACTTATGCAAGATTATAAGGAATGCTTAGAAGCTATTTTGGTCAAGAAACATTCGATCGAATTGATTTTACGAAGATAGATTGCAACATTCTAAAGCCTAAAGGATGTTGTTGGCAGCTTTGACTCCCTGTCATTATTTTGACCATATCTCATGACTTGTAACTCCGATTGACGAGATTCAAAATTTCCCGAAAAGAAGACAAAATTTCAGACAACTTTCGTGTTTACATAAACTGATGAATCGTGACCGAAACGTGCAAAAAAAGCCAAAAATGCTATCACATTTTGACTCCTACGATCACATTTGTTGGTTGAAGTTTTGCAAGGTCGAAAAAAGTCATCTAGAAGAAAAAATCAATTTCTACAATCGTATATTCACTTCTGTGATCGCATTTTTGTGACGTAGCTCCCGAAACTTCAGAAATAGCATCGTATATCATTTACTGACAAATCTAAAAAACATCCCCATACCTGCTATCACATATTTGATATCTGCGATCACATTTCTAAAAACTTGTTCCGGAAGTTTCTGTCTTGAGTATAAATATGACCCCCTCCTGATCAGATTCGAAGGAAATATGGTTTCGGACAACGGAAAATCCTTCTGAATGCGATTTCTGATACCGTTTAGCGACTTCAATCGTATATCATAGTTTAGAAGATTGATCAGTTCGTTTTTCTTTTTATTAGTTTAGATTCGTTTTTAGCCATGTCTGGCTAAAACTCTAGTTTTCAGTTCTACATAGACTAGTATTTTTCATGTGACCAGTTACCAAATTTGGTTTTCATTGTGTGTTTCTATTTAGTTGTTTTAGTTTTGAACTTAATGAATGTTTGATTTTAAATTCTTATTAGTCTGATCATCTAGCTAAGGTTTTATCAATCTAGTTAATTAGTTAGTATTATCCGTAATTGTTTTTGTCAACTTGTAATGAGTAACAAGTATCAGATTGGTTCCGTGTTAGGGATTTAACTATGATATAAACTGAAATTTCATACCTTTACGCTTTCTAGCTTGTGAGAAGTATTGGGTATTGTTAGGAAGTTTATGCGGATCTTAATACAACTTTTCTGATCTTAATTATGAGTTTTTTTAATTTAGACAATAAAAAGTTAGGGTTAACTGAAGAGCTTGTTTTGGTTAATTTAACTAGGTAAAAGAGATTATACTAGAGCTTATTAGTTTTTCTTAGTACCAGCTTAGATAGCACACATTCTGAATAACCAGATCTGGGCTAACTGCATGATTAGGAAAGTCGCACCATAGCTGAAATCATTTTTTTACTAAGTTTAATTAAGTTTATTTTCACTGCAATTTTAGTTTTATTTAAAGATCAAATCCCCCTTTTTATATTTTCTATTTTGACTAGAATGTGCCTTACGCTAAAAGACATTGTATGTTAGGGTGTGTTCCTGAGGATTCGACTCTGCTTCCCTGTACTATCCATTGGTGTAACCAGTAGTGATAAATTTATTTGCTTAAATTGTGCCTGACAACGATTTAATATGATACATTGTATGTATAATGAAATATGTGATATACTAGAGAACTCACTAAATTTATTTGCTTAAACTTTACACACGCATTGAAGACATTCATTTCCACAGTTTTGTAAACTTAACTCCGATATTGTATGGTCTTAATCAAACGAATGTTACTTAATGGTTTTTGAAACAAAATTTTTAATTAGTTATTATATTTTAAAATTGAAAAATCTCTTTGTAATTTTCGAAACGTTACAAAAGCTTTTGGAAAATATTGTTACAACTCTCTGATAACATGTGACATAGTAAGGCTGGCAATTCTCGACACGACACGCGACACGACACGAAATAAATGGGTTTGAGTTGAGTTTTTCAACCCGCTAACCCGCCAACCCGCCAACCCGTTTATTAAACGGGTTATATATAGGTTTCTCAAAAAATAAACGGGTTGACCCGCCAACCCGTTTATATTCTCAATAATAAAATTATTTTATTTTTAAATGTATTTATGTATCAAGTATTAATATTTAATAAGTATTATATAATATATACCATTGATTCATAGACCATTTGACTGTTTTGACATTTTAACTCGTGGTGGATGGTCTAAGGTCGTAAGTCGTGACCTATAAGACTAAGTCTGTAACATGTTTCTATGAATGTTTTTAATTTTCATTTGGATGTTTAAGACTTAAATGTCTAAAATTCGGACCCACGAACCCAAATCTAGCCCACGAACCCGCCAACCTGTAAACCCGTATAAATAAATGGGTTGGCGGGTCATATATGGGTTTATGCTCCAAACCCGCCGACCCGTGACCCGCCAACCTGTGACCTGTATATTTAAATGGGTCGTGTTTGGGTTGACATATTTTGACCCGCCAACCCGCGACACGCCAACCCTAACACGACACGATTGCCAGACCTATGACATAGGGTATTTCTTATGAATCATCGGTCTCATTAATTGAACTATATATATATATATATATATATATATATATATATATATATATATATATATATATAGAGAGAGAGAGAGAGAGAGAGAGCTAGGTTCAAATGTTTTTACTAAGTATTGTGTGCCTAAATGCACCAATGAGAATTCAAGAAATAATAAACAATTAAATAAATCATTTAAGGGTAAATTAGTAATATTGCTTGTATATTAAATAAATTCCAAAATTAAAATCAAATCAAATCCCTAAAAAATTGCAAATAAGTTTTTGAACCCTACAAAAACCACCATACCACAAAAATAATTGACGTGTTCTTTCCCCACAGCAGCCATCAAACACCAAATCACAACCATTGACGTCTCTTTCTTCATCGGAGACAATCGCATTCGGCAAGTGTATTATGATCAAGGGTATTTTTGGTACCTGATATGAAGCAAGAGACAATCTCGATCTACCACCGCCTTGCCTCCTCAAGATGACGCTTATTGCCGCCAGACCTACAGATGGTGTTGACTCAATGTTTTCACAGAGGGTGCCGACTCTATGTCTGCAACATGATGCGAAATTTTATAACAGGTTTATTATTTCATCCTTCTCTCAATATTGTTGGTTTCTTTAATCAATAAATTTATCTATAAATCCAATTTATTATCTTGGGTTCAGTTTTATCTCGATCTGAATTTGATTAAATTCTTTAAGGAAGAAAAAAATCATTGATACTTCTACATAGTAAAACAATGTAATTGTGGTATGCATTCTAAATCAAATATGTTGTTGGAAATTATGTTTATAGGTAAACTATTGCAAGTAAATCAAATATGGTTTTTTGCTTGTTTGATGATAATGCCTAACAAGTGTTTGTTGAAATGTCTGAAAGAGAATTTATAGAATTTAACCTTGTGGTATGCATTCTGTCATAATTACTAGCAACACATGTTTTATGTAATTGTTTAAAAAGATAATTAATTTGCCTGTGTATTATTTTGGTTTAATTTGTGATTTTGAATTCTAATTTCTATTGTCTCTCGTTATTGTATTTTTGAAATCTAAAATTATATTAGCAGTAAATACAATACTTTTGAATGTATTCTATGTATTCTATCAAAATGTATTCAACCAGAATAAAATCGATGTATTCTGCCAGAATGTATTATATGTATTATGTCATATGCTATGTATTCTACCAAAATATATTAAGTGTTGTTAATTGCAAGTAACATGTTTTTAACAATTATTGGTTTTTGTTGTATTTGTGATAGGAATGGCTGGAAGAAGGCGTTGAAGACCTAATAGGAATAACTTGAAGAATAAATAAAGTTTGATAATACTCACATTTTAAGAATGTTGTTATTTTTTAAGAATTTTAATCATTTTGTTGATATTCTTTTAGAATATGTATAATTATATTAAAATGTATAAGGAGTTTAGTTTGTAAGAACATGTATGAATTTGTATTTTAAGTTCGGATGTATAAGAATATATTATAATGTTTGTTATTTTCCAACATTTGATTCAAGAATTTTGTTTTTCTTCAATAATATTCTATTAGAATAAAATTCTGAAAGAGCATCATTCTAACAAAAAATATTCTGACAGAATAAAATCAGTAAAAATTGAAATTGAATTAATTAAACAATTCAGATTTTTTTTTTAAAATTAGGAGAATTAATCATCCCTAAAAATCCGAAAATTTCCTTTTATAAATGTAGTTAATTGTCCAAAATACCCTTTTGCTAAAAATTGTATGATTATATGGTACATGTTACCCCATTGTAATATCATACACTCTCAAATCATGTCCATTGATTAATTTCATCCATTGGTCCAGATCTGTGCATTCTTGCACACAATACTTAGTAAAAACAAAATAACCTAGCCCTATATATATATATATATATATATATATATATATATATATATATATATATATATATAGGTTCATGTTCATTTGAGACCATTTTAATTTTGTGAGACCGTGAGACCAAATCTAAAAATAATTTTAAAATGCAAAATAAATGGAAAAATCAAAAAATTATTTTTTTAAATATTATTTTCGGAACTTGAATTAACTAAAAAAAATAGAAAAAATCTCGTTTTTTTTTTTGAAAAATACGTGAAATATTCTAAATAGAATATTACACTGACATATTCTAAAAAATAATTTTAAAATGAAAAATAAGTGGAAAAATCTAAAAATTCTTTTTTTAAATATTATTTTCGGAACTTGAATTAATTAAAAAAATAAATAAAATAAAAAAAATCTTATTTTTTTTAAAAAATACGTGAAATATTATAAATAGAATATTACACTGTGCATATTCTAAAAATAATTTTAAAATGCAAAATAAATGGAAAAATCAAAAAATTCTTTTTTTAAATATTATTTTCGGAATTTGAATTAACTAAAAAAAATAAAAAAAAATAAAAAAATACGTCTCACGGTCTCACAAAATTAGGCCGTCTCACATGAACCTAACTATATATATATATATATATATATATATATATATATATATATATATATATATATATATATATATATATATATATATATATATATACATTGAGTACAGTCGGTCCTTGTAGGACAAAGTCCGAATAAATACAATACATAGACCTAGTACATATAAAATACATACAATACACAATGATATAAGTTTCAAATTGTACATATAGTCACATAATATTAACTCACATTGTTATTAGGTGTGAATTTCATGGTATCTCTTTTAAATTCCTCTTAGTTAATATGAATGTTATTTTTTCAACGTGAATTCCATATTTTTATGTGGCTTGTTAATGACATTCGTATATGCGAGAAAAAGAATTCATAATGTGAATATCACGTTATATAATATGAATTTGATATTATCAGTTGAAATTAAATTGCTTTGATGTGTAAGTTCCAATATAGTATTTGTGATGTCAAGTTATGCATGTGGATTCCATACATTATGGGGGTGTTGAGTATAATGAAGCAATCAACAGAGGATCTATTAAATTTGCATATGGCATATAATGAACAAGTTGTCTACCAAGGCATGGTATCAATTAAGTCTGGTAACTACTTAGATAATACTAATTATTAAATGTGACATCACATGAATCTGATTTATAGAATTTGAATTCAAACTTTATCACTGTGAATTTAAAATTATTTTTATGAATATTATATTATATAATGTACTTTTCAAGTTTCAAATAGTATATCATGTTTTCATATGTACATTCGTCACTATTAATGTGATTTTTTTCTTTTTTAATGTGAATTTCGATATATGTGATTTTAGCTCCTCGGTTGCATGAGTAACATGTTTAAACCTGATATGAAAAAGACACCCTAATATATGTAAAAAGGGACAAATAAACTAAAAATTCTATAGCAAAGCCACCAAAAAAGTGAGATATTTTAATATCAATTTCTTCTTTTTTGCGGAATTCCAAATTACCACCACATATGAGTATATCGGTTCGAACCCAATTCATAAATATCCTATTGCATTGTTTTCTAACAAAATTACAAAAGTGGTTACGTGGTTATCAAAATTATATGATTTTGGTCTGAAAAAAGTCTGATGGTGTACGAACGGTCCAGTCTTTGATACATTGTGTGATTTGATTCTTATCAACTTGAAGAAGACTATTATACCATTTGCATTTGTTTTTTTTAATTTTATATTTATGTTAATGAGTTTACTTAATTAAAAATAAAAAAGGCCCAATCTCTCTCACACACACACACTCTTCCCTTCAATGTTTTAAAAACCGGTTTGAACCGGCCGGTCGAACTGGAAATCAGGAGATGGAGCGGTTCAACTATCACCGGTCTTACATTGATTTTTGAACCAGATTGAACCGACCGGTTTTTAGAAAAACCCGGTTGAACCGGTCAAAATAAACCGGTTAAACCGAATAAAAACACATGAAAAAAAACCATTTACATAATAAACTTTGGTGAATTTTTTTCAAATCTATTTGATTTTCTCTAAATAAAAAGGGTTAATATTATAAAAAGCCCTAAATTTTTAACGCGTAATTGGAAAAAGCCCTGATATTTTTTTTATTATTGTTGTGGCCACAACTTTCTCGCAGAATTATCACTCTAGCCCACTTAACGAGTTTCATGGTTAAGTTGGTTAACTTTGTTACAAAATTAGTCCTAAAAAGTTCAAATTTAGTCCCTAAGGTTTGAAAAAAATTACACCACATGGTTTTTTAACTTTATTTTTCGTTTTTTGTATACTATATTCATTTTCGGTTTTTTTTTTATAAATGTATGTACATTTTTTATTTTCTTTTTATATATATACTTTATTTATTTTTATTTTTTAACTTTATTTTTCAACAATTTTTTTTTTTAACTTTTTTACCGTTTGTTTTCTATTTTTTAGTGTATATATAGAGTATATTAGAGTTTTTTTTTTGGTTTTTTTTTCATATTTCTTTTCATATTATATATTATTTTTTTTCACCTTTTTATTTTTTTTCTATTTTGCTCTATTTTGTAACATCTGGACCTGAAATGCAAAATATTTATTAGAGGAGGGGCTGTTGGGTAATAAGTGGATTTAAATTGAAAAGGAACTTTGGGGGAGGGACTAAAAGTGAATAATGGGATTAAGTTGAAGATGGACGGGGGGGGATAACCTGTCACCCTTGTCTTGGCATTCATTTAAAAACTCAGCCTCAAACCTAACCCAAACCCTACAACCTTTGCAGCCGCCACCCATAACACCTCACCTCTAGTCGACGCCACCTCCACTGTTGAAGTCGGAAACCACCATCGAAAGACCGCCGCTACAACTCTGTCGACGGGATTGAAGGCCAACATCGTGGTGGTTGTTGTTGTTGTTGTTCTCAGTTGTTGTTCATTCCTTCCTCTTAATTATCATCTGTCACGTTGCTGGTATCACCATATGGTTGTGTCGTCGCCGCCATAGCCGTATGTTGGCATCACCGCTACTTCGTTCTACCATTCCTTTCATCGTCCCTCCGCCATCCTCCTCCTCCAAGATCGAAGTGCAACTGTGTAGTGGGTGTTTCCGCTCATGTGTGTGCGTGTTTCAGTATGTGTTGGTGTGTGTTGTTGGTCGGAAAATGTTTTGGTTGGTTGCCATGATGGTCCTCTTGTTTTCTGACCAACAACACACACCTACACATACTGAAACACGCACACACATGAGCGGAAACACCCACCACACAGTTGCACTTCGATCTTGGAGGAGGAGGATGGCGGAGGGACGATGAAAGGAACGGTAGAACGAAGTAGCGGTGATGCCAACAGACGGCGATAGCGGCGACGACGCAACCAGCAACGTGACGGATGATAATTAGGAGGAAGGAATGAACAACGACTGAGAACAACAACAACAACAACAACAACGATGTTGGCCTTCAATCCCGTCGACATAGTTGTAGCGGCGATCTTTCAGTGGTGGTTTCCGACTTCAACAGTGGAGGTGGCGGCGACTAGAGGTGAGGTGTTATAAGGGTGGCGGCTGCAAAGTTTTTTTTTTTTTTTTTCTAGCCCTGCGGTATCAGGTGGTACCCTCCCTCTTTGAGGTCGAGGGTTCAAGTCCCGTCGTGGACATAGATGGAATTAGGTGTTAGTTTAGGAATGGATTAATATATTTGTATTTGCCGGTTCAAAAAAAAATCGATTTTATTCAAATAATGAATAATTACCAAAAAGATTTTTTTTTTTTTTTTTTTTTTTTTTTTTTTACGTGGTATGTATAGAAACACTAAACTTAAAGCACGTTGAGTCAGTCAACGTCAAAACCCAATGTTTTCTTTTTTTAATATTATCATTTTACAATGTTTATTTTTTCATAAAATATGGTTGGTTTAATATATTTAGCAGTTCAAAATAATAACAATAATAATATAACCCAACATAATTAAACCAGAAATATTAAAAACATCAATAATATATTATTTAACTATCAAAAGTTTAACCTAGAGATGCAAGCAAATCTTTTGAGATGATATATGTTCAAATCTCTATACTAATAAAAAAGTAGTCCTTTTGTCAAGTGTCATAATATTAGAACTCCTAATTAATATGATGTCACTTGTCATTCTATTAATTCTCTATTTTAAATTTATTAAACCTCCTAATTAATGTGATGTTATTTGTCAATCTATTTATTCTTTGTTTTAAATTTTAAATTTTATATTATTGTTTTCATTAGTTCACAAATAAAAAGAGTCTAATATATATGATAAATTAATTCCACATATTTATTTGAATCAATAATTATAATTTTACATAACTAATAAAAAAATCTCTTAATTAATAATGTATTTAAAATTTTATATAAAATATTTGATTAATAATTTTGAATTTTTTACTATGAATATTTAATTAATTTTGTAACCGTGGCTTCCACGGGTTATAAACTAGTATAGAAATAAAATAGGGTATTACAGTAAATTGGTATAAATATGTTTTTTAATAGCTGGAAATCGGTTTAAATAAGTCATAAGTTGTTTAATGGCGTGTTTGGTAACGGTGTTTGAGAACTTATAGTTTTTAGTATTTAATAAAAAACTCTATTTAAATAAAAACATTCGTTTAGGAGCACTACGAAGATTTAGCTTTTAGTTTAAATAAAAAACTCAAAATCTAAAAGCTACTCCATATAGCTTTTAAAAAAAACTAATTCATGTAACTTTACAAAAAAGCTATTGAGCTTTTTTAATAAATTTTCCGAATTATGCTTAAAAATATATTTATATGTTTAAATTTTTAAACAATTATTTTTATATAATTTTGCAAATTTTAAAAGCTTTTAGCTACTTATCCTATACACTCATATAACAAATAAAGCTACAACTTTCAGCTTCCAGCTACCAACTATCAGCTATTAGTTTCAAACTAGTTTTGCCAAACACATTCTAAGTAAATTAGAACCTAATCACTTATCAAAAACTTCATATTTAAGCCAATAAAGACTTTAGTGTCATTATATCCAAACACTTAAAAATACTTATTAGTAGTGCCAAACTGCACTAAACCAATAAGCAATTAAATAATCAATCCCAAACAAACCTTAAGTATGTAGATGCCATTGTAAAGGTTGTTCATTCTAATGTATAATTTCATTTTATAACGTTTAAAGGTTATGCGTAGCGGCGGAACTAGGAATTTTGATATGTGATACAAACATAATCAATATATTATATGTAGTTATCAAATATCGGACATTAAAAAACATGTTATAATCACTTTAGTTGGGGGTACAATAACATGAAACATGTTTATATATATATATATATATATATATATATATATATATAACAATTTTTTAGGGGTACTGTAGTACCCCACGCCCCATCTAGCTCCGCCGTTGGTTAGGCAACTATAAATATAAAACTTCTTTAGCTTATTAATACATGAATCATATTATATCTACATGCCGTTCAAAAAATATACTATAAAACATATCATATAGAGGTTGAATTTACAAATTCTTGATCTCAAGTTGGCGACTAGGCCATGCTTAGCAGCGTATGTACCAAATTAGCACACATCAGTGTTTGAATGGTCAATGTTGAACTGTTTTTTCCTTTACAAGTTTAAAATATGTGAAATAATATAATCCAAAAAATGAACTTTTTCCTTGATTTTGATGAAGAAATGCCAAATACCATGAAAGTCGTGGTGAATTTTGAGACGATTGATAGGCCCAAACTGAGGCCTGATCTGATTCGCTTGTCGTGGACTCGTGGGTAACAATAAATTTGAGAGTATTTTAATATTATATTTACGATCGCAGTGTCTCATACTGTTTAATTTACACTCAATAATACAAGAGATAGTCTCCAAGTGACATAATCTTTATTATTATAATTTTGTCGACCGGGTCGTTAACGGCTGATTTACAAGATTAACAGAAAATTTACACTTCTCTCTCTCTCTAATAGAGTTGAAATTAAGCATATATCACGAACTACAAGGGAAAAGAACAGTGAGGAGTGATCAGATTTGAAGAAATATTGTTTGACGATTCAAAATGCCTAGAGATTTACTGGTACATTCGATCTTTTATCCTGTTTCTATTGCATATTCGCTTTGGGTTTCTCCGCCATTACTTTTCTTTTATCATCTAACAATCTTATGGGCGTTTTTGCTCGTTGATTTGCATCGCCATTGACGGGTATATATATGTAGAATACTTTCTTATGGATATTGGTAATGTTTGGTAATGGGTTTTTGGTTTTATTTCTGTGGGAAATGTAAAGGTGCGTAGTGCATACCAGGTGTTTGTAAAAATGCAATACCTATAAAGAATTGAAAAACTGAAGGCTTACATGATTTCTTTCTGTTCCTCTAGTTTTGTTCTTACATGTTATAATGGTTCAATGAAAATGGTTTTGGATTGAGATCAGTTTTTAGCTCTTTATCATGTTGTTCATTAACAGGCCAAATGATGTCTCCATCCATGAAAGACTAACTTTAGCACCCGTTGAAGAATTTTGTAGAAAGGAGTTGAACAAGTAGGACACCTGATTAATGTTTATGGGCTAAGAAGTGGGGCAAAATGATCTTATGTTTTGAATTGCCAAGGAGATGGAGGAAACACAAACAGACACTGTTCAAAACGAATCAAGGAATAAATCTGTTTCTTCTTCTTCTTCAGATGGGGCTCTTAAATTTAAAAGAATGCATAGTGATCGCCACCTGGCGGATTCAGGAGGAGCACAAAGAGTGTCACAAGCCCTTTGGTCAACTGGAAATCTTTATGAGCCAATTCCTAGTGGATTCTATTCTATTTTACCTGTAAGGTGTCCAAATTCTCATTAAAACATACACATAATACAGCTTCACTTCACATCTAACATTCTAAACATGTTTCCATATTCTTTTTTAGGAAAAAAGACTCAAAGAGAAATATGACATGATCCCTTCTCTTGAAGAGCTTCATGTGTTAGAATCAGAGGGATTTAGGCTCAATGTTATTGTTGTTGATATGCATAAAGATAAGAAGGTGTCAATGTTACAGCAGCTGGCTTTGACTTTGGCAAAAGGGTTGACTTCTAATCCAGCTGCAGTAATTAAAAAGATAGGCGGATTGGTAAGTGATGCTACCTACCTCTTTCCAATATTTATCTAAGTAGTGTTTGTTATGATGATGGAATCATGAAAGAAATGGAGTGATTCATTCCATTCCTTTTCCTTTTCCTTTCTATTCCATTCAACCAAACATACCATAAGTTTTATTAGTTGATTGTAACATGATAATATGTCCTTTTTGTAGGTTTGTGACTTCTACAAACTCCCAAATGTGGAGTTAAATTATGCAAAAACTGCTTGGGAGGAAGTCTACAATGTACATAATCAAGGTATTCAGATGCTAGGTCAAATAAAGCATGGTTTTTGTCATCCACGTGCCATTCTTTTCAAAGTTCTTGCAGATACTGTTGGCCTTGACTGTAGGGTTATGGTGGTATGTTCTCCTTTTTTCATTTTTCTATCATCAAATAGTTATATCATGCCACTTAATCTAGTGTTAAATGCAAGAAATAGCCTTGTAGTTTCATTGTATATCATTATTTCTCTCTCTGTTTTTTTCTGATTGCAGGGTTTACCAAAGGAAGCAGAATCAGAGAGAACAGATTCACACAGGCACGTGTCTGTTATTGTGGAGCTGAATTCTACTGAATTACTGGTTGATATAGTGAGGTATCCAGGACATTTGGTACCCTTTTCAACAAAGGCAGTATACATGTCTCATGTGTATGTCATTGGTCAAGGTGATTCTGGAGAAAATGACTCATGTGATTCTCCTATTGAACCCAACAGTCCTGTACATGGTGCTGCAGAAAACACGGATGAAGGGTAATAAAGTAATTTTACAGTATCATACCATTTCTTACACAAAACAGAACAAGTTGTACTATGTTTGGTGTGCATTGGACTTGGATTGAGACTGATGTCAATAGTATAAAATTTGCCCTTGATATCTCATTTGTGCAAAAGACGTAAATGCCCTCTTCATCTTCACGATCAGAAATAGCCCTAGAAAGCTTGTCTAGTCCCATCTAGTTTAAATTTCCCTTATTTGTGTTTTGTGATATAAAATTACTTTTTGTAGTTAAACTTTTTTTTAAAATTTTTTACAGTGACCCTAATGCAGCAAATGCAACATGGGGGCGCAACAAAAATGCACTTGCTGAACAAAGCACACCCAGTTCAAGGTTCTCTCTTTCCCCTCTTTTATTCAAGGGTATTTCCGTCATTATGCTTAAACTATAAAACATTTAAATCAACAAATCATGTTTACTTTCAGGTTGTTATTTTATCATTTGTTTTTGTTTTATGTTTTACTTTCAGTCCAGAGCATTATTTATTTAGAGGGCATGGAAGATCTATGCTTGGTGGTCATAAAGATTCTCCCAAAGGATATGGACATGGCATGACAGTATCAAGGTTCTTTTTTTTGTTCTTTTTTTTAAATCTAATGCAAAATGTCAATTAAATTTTGTGTTTTTAATATTCTATTCCAGGTCAGCAGGGGCATCACCTACAGGAAGCCGAAGAAGACGAAGGAGAAGTAGTGCTACTATGATTCCAGAAATTGGTGATGACATTGTAAGGTTGATATTTCAGTAACCCTGAATCTAATCATCTATGAATAATTATTGGTTTTTAAATATCAACTTTTTGATAAATGGTGTAATTATGAAAATAGGGTTGTGAGAGCAATGAATGATACTTTGAAGAGAAATCATCCTCCAAGGGAACTTGTTGATGAACATGGCACTAGTCCAGATCATCAGGAAAATGTATGTGTTTCTTTTTTTGTTAGTAAAACTGATGCTTTAATGTTTAATCTTTTTGTTTGTTTATGGAATTTGATGATGATTTCAGGCATCTGGTTCACATAACCATAGGAGGCAAACGAGTTGTCCAAAAGCAATCTCTTTACCTTCATCTCCTCATAAGTATAGGACTCGTGTTCTTGGTTCTGATAAAAATGGAACTGAAAAATTAGAAGGAAATTTCGATATGATCACAGCATGGAATAAGTTGCTTGAATCTTCCTCCATTGGGAATGAACCATGGTTTCCATATCATGAATGGAATATTGACTTTTCTGAACTCACTGTTGGTTCACGTGTTGGCATAGGTACCATCCCTCTTCATCATCATCACCATCATCATCATCATCATCATCATCATCATCATCATAAATGCATGTTATCTTGTAGGGTTTTTTGGGGAAGTTTTCCGAGGTACTTGGAATGGAATAGAGGTTGCTATTAAAGTGTTACTTGAACAGGAAGTAAGTGCGGAAAATATTGAAGATTTTTGCAATGAGATTTCCATATTAAGGTACCTTTCACACAACTTTCCTTCAACTTAAGTCTCAAAAACTCTATTGTCTACTCTGTAGCTGATTTTTTTTTTTTTACTTTTTTTGCAGTCGACTTCGCCACCCAAATGGTATTACATTCTTTTTAATTCAGATAAGATTTTAGCATATTATATTTGTTGTTTGCTGATGACCACACATTCATGTAAACTTTTTTGTTATGTAACGCAGTTATATTGTTCCTTGGTGCCTGTACAACGCCTCCTCACTTTTCATTGATCACTGAATACATGGACATGGGGTCACTATATTACCTGATTCATGTGAGTGGGTTAAAAAAAAGAATTAGCTGGCGAAGGAGACTCAAAATGCTGTGTGATATATGCAGGTATGATCCTAAACCTCCATTTTTTATCATTTTTATTCCCACCTTGTTATGCATGACAAGACATGACAAAACAAGTTGTACTGTGTTTGACGTGCATCAGACTGGGACCGAGACCGATGTCAATGAGACAAAATTGCATTTTTTGTCCCAATTAAGAAGCTGGTACAAGATGAGACATGGACTCGCTCTTGATCTCTTGTTTGTGAAAAAGACGTAAATGCCCTCCTCATCCTTATCATCGAAAATAGCCCTAGAAAGCTTGTCCAATTCCATCCAGTCCTATGAAACAAACGCAGCTGCGCTGCGTTTGTTACACTGGACATGACCGAACTAGACGGGACAAGCTTTTCTAGGGCTATTTTCGATGATAAGGATGAGGAGGGCATTTATGTCTTTTTCACAAACAAGAGATCAAGAGCGAGTCTCTGTCTCACCTTGTACCAGCTTCTTAATTGGGACAAAAAATGCAATTTTGTCTCATTGACATCGGTCTCGGTCCCAGTGCGATGCATGTCAAACACAGTACAACCTGTTCTGTCATATCTTGTCATGCATAAGCATAACAAACGGGGTCTATGTATTTTGTACTATAGAGGTATTTGCTAACAAATCGTAACAATGGTTTGTTTGTTTACTTGCATGTGTATAGGGGTCTAATGTGTATGCATCGAATGAAAATAGTGCACCGTGATCTGAAAAGTGCGAATTGCTTAGTGAATAAGCATTGGATAGTGAAGATTTGTGATTTTGGGCTGTCACGGGTACTAACAACCGCAAACATGAGAGATTGTTCGTCTGCAGGGACTCCAGAGTGGATGGCACCCGAACTCATTCGCAATCAACCCTTTACTGAAAAATGTGATATTTTCAGCCTCGGTGTCATAATTTGGGAACTATGTACTCTTCAGAGACCATGGGAAGGTGTCCCATCAGCCCAAGTATGTCCTTGCTTCTTCTTCTTATTATTTTTTTAATCTGTCTGTGTAAAATGTTGTCTGGATAAATGATGATTAAAACATATTTGTTACAGGTGGTTCGTGCAGTTGGTAATGATGGAACACGACTTGAAATTCCTGAAGGTCCTTTGGGAAACCTAATATCAGGTATGCAATAAAAAAAATTAAGAAACAAATCTACTCTATTAAGTCCTTCTTGACTTGTTTCTTTATTATGTAAAAAATAAACAACAGTAAGTTGAGTTTATATTGTATATTCTTTCAGATTGTTGGGCAGAACCAGATCAACGACCTAACTGTGAAGAAATTTTGTCACGCTTAATGAGCTGCGAGATGCTGATTTAATATTTTGGATTGTAAGTAAAATTGTTCAAAGTCTTTGCGTGAAAACTATTTTAATTTCTAGTAATTTGGTTGTATTATAGAGGATGTGATGTGTTGTTTTCAGGTGGGTTTCAAACATGAACACAATGATTGGATAAAGATCTACAAGTACAATACTTCAAATTTTGATCAACAACATTTAAACATTTTTGCATTAATAGCAACTGATTTGCTTTCTTACCATCCAAATGAATAAATGTAAGCTTAAAAGACATTCAAAAGCCTAAACTAGATAGAAAGTTTATGTAAATATTATCTTTATAGTTTAAAGAGTGACTTGTGTTTGAGTTACCAAATGTAGCTAGTCAATTAATTTGAATGATTTGGATATGGTTGCTATGTCTAAGCAATCAATGTTTATTTGTAAATGGAGGTGGCAATTTAGGAGGTGTTTGATAATTGATAATTTGATATGCTTCTTATTTAGTAAGGAGACACTAAGTTTAAAGGCACATGCAAAAAGAGCCTCATGGGGTAGGTGCCCCCAACGACTTAGAAATTTTTATAAAAGATAGGATGTGGATTGAACTTTAATGGATCATTTATGTCTCTTGGTTGTTCACGATCATAGCCAGCCGAAACAAAAAAAAAAAAAAAAAAAAAAAAAAAAAAAAAAAGTAAATAAAAGAGTAAACTAAAAAATGAACCGTTTGACATGGCTCTAGATACGCCATTGGTTAGGTTTGATTCAATTAAATTCAGATTGTTTGATATTACAATTAAAAGTTTCTTGTTTCTGTCTTATAAACTCTAATACGTCTTCTTTTATCAGGTCTGATAAGAGGCTGAGTCTAATTCAATCAAATATTAACTCAATTAGATATGACTTAATCAATATGACTCAATCATATATGTCTTATTTAACAATTATCATATAGCCCCTTACTCTCATTTGCTCATGAATGGACTAATTTGGGCTAGTGTATTTTATTTCAAAATAATTTTATTAAAAGCATTTTGTATACTTGTAAGCATATTTACCATATACCAATATCTAATCCGATATCATCCATCTCATGTGCACAAAAATACATCCTTGATCTTGAATCTGTTTAGTCTCATTTTCCGACCTAAAAAATAATTATATAAGATTTTCCGACCTAAAAATGATTATATAAGATTTTAATGAAATAAAAAGAAACCAAGTTTAATGGAAAAGATACAATTTTTATGTGTTGTGGGTCGGAAAAGATGAAAAATAAAGGAGAGAGAAAAATATAAATGGAGCTGATGTGATATTAAGTTGAGTGACTTGAAATTCCCAAGAACCGAAATAGATGCAAAGATAAGTGCAAGGATTGAAATAATAAATTATATTAGTTATCAAATAGAGTAAATTATAGTTTTCCTCGGTGTGGTTTAGTAGTGTTAATACTTTTCAATTTTTTGATGACTCGTCTTTGTAGTTTTCAAAATTTTCATATGTGGTCCCTAAGGTTATTATTGTTAATTCTCATCTATTAAGTACAGTTAAAATGACTTTTATATTCCTATATTTGTGTTTTATGATATTTTGAGATTTTACTAACTTATACCGCAAGGAGTGGCATCTGTCAAAACGATTCCTCCTTTTCAGTTGATTTTAAACGATTGACCAAACAAAAATATTAATAAATAATAAATTGTATGAATTTATATCAATCAAATCAATTTCTATGCAACGATTCGGCCCAACCAATTTATCCATTTATTATCTTATCGATTTAGGTTGCGTGATAATGATAAAAAAGGGAAAGGATAATTTCTAAAAAAAGGGATTTATAAATGGTTCTTAGAAGGCGAGATGAAACTAGATATATGGATAGGGGTGTCAAAAAAACCCGAACCCGATTAACCCGACCCGACCCTTACCCGAATAAGGTAATTATGGTCGGGTTCAATAGGGTTACAATTCTAAATCGGGTTATTCAGGTTAACCTGAATAACCCGATTTGTCGTTAGGGTCGGGTTTAGGGTTGATTTTTATAAAAAAGAAAAATCGGGTTTCGGGTCAACCCGAATAACTCGATTAGGAATTCACAACCTTTACATATTTCACTGCTCTCTACTTGAACAGTACAAAAAGGCTGCAAACCCTTTGAAAATGTAAATTTTTGTGACTCTAGAAGCATACGAGGGTCAAGTAACTCCCATTTGTGAAGTTGAAGTCCAAAAAGATATAAAACTTCCACATCTCAAAAGTATTGGAACGGCTGAGAAAGTAAAGATTTTATTTTGATGGTTATTTCTACTTTAAACTAACTATAAACATGAATAAACTATATGTTGTTGATCGTTAACTAGAGATTGAAAGTTCATCTATTTAATATTTATAATGGAAGAACTCTTTTAGCTATTGTGGTATGGATGTTTTCTCGTATGTTGTAATAATCATGAGGTCCATGATATTTTATTTTTAATTTATTTCAGTTTGTATGCATTCTTGATGTTAAGAAAAAAAATACAAAAAATGGTTTGAGTTTATATCATATTGCATTCTTGAAAAAACCATATATATTATATTTAAATTAAGTGTTTAGTGTATTAACCCAACCAACCTGACCCTATTAACCCGAAACCCGATTAATCCGAACCCAACCAACCCATACCTTAATAGGGTCGGGTGTCGGGTTAAATTATTTTTTGTGAAAACCCGACTAACTCGACCCGTTTAACTTGAAACCCGATCGGGTTGACCCGATTAACAGCCCTATATATGGAATTGAATGGCTATAAGTTCTTCTCACCAACTTCTTTAGCATTCGCCAACACTACCCCTTAGCATGTGCTAAGGGTTTGCGCTAAGAAATGCTCGTTGCACGGATAGTGTGAGGAAACACAAGAGAGATAGAAATGAGATGTTGTGATTAGTACTTATTATTTATTTATTTATTTATTTATTTCAAACTCAAATAGCACACCACCACTTCATAGTATGATGTTATGCTAAGGTGGCATGCAAAAATATGGCTTGTTAAGACACACACTACCCCTACCTTTAGACTTAAGGGACTATTTTTGAATAATTTGAAAAAAAGCCCTAAAATCCTTGTCATACAACCGGGATAACCATTTCACATGTTTTTGCTTTGATGTTGTCGATAACTCCAATGGTGTCTCTACTATGTGGCTAACAATTCCAATACCACCTTGTCTTTTTTTTTTTCCTATAACGGAACACATTTCGCCTCCGATGCTGACGCTAAAACCCTCATTCTCTATCTTGCGTGTAATTTTTGGTAGGACCCAAAACCTCTATCCCTATATCCCTCTGATTTTGATTTAAGTTTTATCTTTTCCATTACTTTTATATTTTGTCTTTCTTATTTCTGAATTTGATTTGATTTATAAGTTAGAATTTTAATTTGGTTTAGTTTTTGGCTATGGAACTCAATTTGGTTGTGGTGATAAATTAGGTTTTCCTGATTAATTCTCATAATGGTTATCGAACTCGGCTTTGGTTAGGGATTCATTGGGACTACTCATAATGGCGATGGTAATGATCGGTCATAATAAAACAAAATTGATAATTCTCATTTAGGTTAGTTAACCTATGTTTTTCAACTTTTTGGAACTTATTATTTTTGTATTAGCTTTACGAGCAATCTTAGATGGATGATGGTGGTGTTGGAGGTGATCGGTGATTGTGGTGGTGAGGCTGAAGCTTAAAAGGGATAATGGTGAAGTTGATGGTGGTTGGTGGTGTGGTGTCCATAATAACATGTCAAACCATGATAAAAAAAAAAAGTAGAGGTAATAGGGTCATTTAGAAGCATTTAAAAAGGAGGATTAATGTCCTAATGGTAACAACCTCGGGGACCATTCGGTGCAAGTTTTAAAAATTATATGGACGATTTATGTTAAAAATTAACAAATTAGACTAAAATTACATATAGATAAAGATGTAGACCACGTGGACCCAAAATGTAATTTAGTCTATCAATTATTCCGATGGTGTTAAACTGTTTCAGATAAAACACATATTCCAAGGGTACCATTGCCGTCACCGGAACCCCAACTCAACCATGCCGGCGTTCAAAACCCCGTTCAATGGCTACGCCGTAAAGTTCAGCCCCTTTTACGAGCAACGACTCGCGGTCGCCACCGCTCAAAACTTTGGCATCCTTGGCAATGGACGGATTCACGTAATCGACCTTTCTCCCGCCGGACCGATCGCCGAAATCGCCGCCTACGATACCGCGGATGGTGTTTACGACGTTTCATGGTCAGAATCTCACGATTCACTCTTGGTCGCAGCCGTCGCCGATGGTTCGGTCAAGCTATACGATCTCTCCCTCCCACCTACTTCCAATCCAGTCCGATCCCTCTCCGAACACACCCGCGAAACCCACTCGGTTGACTACAACGCCGTCCGTCGAGACTCGTTTCTATCGTCCTCCTGGGACGACACCATCAAGCTCTGGACAATCGATCGACCTACCTCCGTCCGTACGTTTAAAGAACATGCGTATTGTGTTTACTCCGCCGCGTGGAACCCCCGTCACGCAGATGTTTTTGCGTCGGCGTCCGGCGATTGCACCGCCCGGATATGGGATGTGCGTGAGCCGGGATCAACAATGATCCTCCCCGCTCACGAATTTGAAATTTTATCATGTGATTGGAACAAATACGATGATGCAGTGATCGCGACTTCATCGGTTGATAAATCAATTAAGGTATGGGATGTAAGAAATTACAGAGTTCCTGTAGCTGTTTTGAATGGACATGGATATGCAGTGAGAAAAGTTAAGTTTTCACCACATAGAGCAAGTGTAATCGCGTCATGTTCATATGATATGACTGTTTGTTTGTGGGATTATATGGTGGAGGATTCGTTGATTGGGCGTTATGATCATCATACAGAATTTGCAGTTGGGGTTGATATGAGTGTTCTTGTTGAAGGGTTATTAGCAAGCACTGGATGGGATGAATTTGCTTATGTTTGGCAACATGGGACTGATCCAAAAGCACCTTGAACTTGAAACGGGTGATCATTCATCTCATACTCCTTTTCCTTAATCACTGTAATTTGTGTTAGAATTCAAGATTTTCTTGATAATTAGCATATAATTCCATGGTTGTTTTTGGACACTTTGCCTGTTTGTGTGTTGTTGAATGATCAATGATATGCATTAAATGTTCAAAAGATCATTGGAAATCAAAAGGGTGATTGTTGATCTCTTACACATTTTCGTTTTAATTACTGTTGTTATGTTAGAACTTAGAGTTTTGGTGTCTCTTGATAATTATCAATAGCATAATTCTATGGTTGTTTTTAACACTTTGCCTGTTGTCTACTGTTGAATGATCATTGATATGCATTATATGTTCAAAAAAATTAATCTTGTAGAGAAATATCAAGACCCTTTATCATGCATCTGTATAGATATTTGTACTTCCACACTTTTGAATGCTTGTGATTTCATTGCATATAAAGTTTGGGGGTGTTTGGATGTGTGTTCTTAATGTGAACATTGCTTCTTAAAGAGTCATAATAAGATAATCAGAATATCAGATAATCAGAACAATCCTTTTGCTTCTTGTGATTTGTATTTAAATTCAAGTGTTTGTTGTTGGTTTAAGTTAAACTGATAATTAGCAATGATTCTTTACATGCTTCTTGTGATTTGTATTTGATATGTATTAGACTTGTGAACTCGAATCCCAACAAGTGGTAAATGAAAATGCATTGTGTCTTATTGCATTAAGAGGTTATCTAATTTATGTTATCTAGATTTGGGATAACCATTTGATTTCGCACACCAGGTGCTCGACAAAATGCCTAATTTCTATAGTGAATCTCTGAGACACTCGACAACCACATTCATATTGATACCCGTATAGCCTAAAAGGCGATTGAAATTGTTAATTTTTTTTTTATTCAAAGTGTTTACTGAATTTGTTATCCACCGGGCACAAATATCACTTTTTACAATTCAAATAAAATTTAACAAATGCGCACAAGCTCAATAATTTAGTGCCTAATTTCCACCAGTTTTTTTTCTTTGATTTTTTCATACATCGGAGATCACATTGATCCTCAGGGATCATATACTTTTAGCGTAAGGTTCATATACATTTAATGTGTATATTTAACTAAACAATATGTTTAACAGTTTAACAGAAATAATGTGTGATGAAAGTTCAATAAAAAACATGGTTCTAAAAGGTGTACCATGGCGCGAAGCATAGTGTAGCCGTTATGAAAACGTCCGAAATAGGTTTGATGGACACGACACCCAAAATAACGTGTCAAGGTGCATCTTAGCGTGTTTTTTTTTTTGAAGTTTTTTTTTTTGATCGGGGTTAAAATAGTTGAGTTTTTGTTAACTTTTTCATATTAAGTGTTAATATAACATTTCTAAAACTTGAAATATTTGATATAATTCTATAATAATGTGATTTTTTTTTAATATTTATAAAACTGTCACATCGTGAAAAACATTACAGCTCGTCAAAGTTCGTTATGACTTGAGGCACCAAACCATGTCTTACCCCATTTAAAACCTTGATAAAAAGGTGAAAGAGGGTGAAGAGTTAAATATTTTTGGGTTATTGCTATAAAGCCCTTAATTTTACACAAAATGTCCGGTTATATCTTAAGTATTTTTTTAGTTCATTAATGTCCTGACATACCGGAAAAATTGTTTATTTTTGTCCCTTACCCGGTTTTATCCCTACAGCCGGTCACCCCAATCTATGTGGCACGCTAAATGGGTATTCATGAGGACATGGCTGCAACATGAGTTTCATTTAAAAATTAATCACTTTGGAGGAAGAATGTAGCTTGGCGGATTCAAACCCACAACCTAGAGTTTCATAAGGCATTGACATTACCATCGAGTTGGGCGCAATTTTGTGTTTTAATACTGAGCAATGATAAACTTGTTTTTTTATGTCGGTTCAAGTTAAGGTTTGGCTATGTTTTACCGTAATTTTTTTATGTTTTCATGCTTAATTTTATGTATGCTTCCTATATATAACTCTGGTCATATATAATAGCTTTCATTTATTAACTTAAAAAAAACGTATTATATTTAAATTCGTCTATGTTTCAACATATTTTTTTTACGTTTTGTATTTAATTTTATGTATGTTTCCTACTTATGAGTCGGGTCGCATATAATAACTTTCGTTCCTTAGTTCAAAATAAAATATTTTTTTATGTGTTGTTATGTATGTGTCGACATAAATTGAAGATGGTTAACTTTTCGACATATTCGCCGTAAATTTAGAACTTTTGTTTAGTAATTTTAAAAGAACTTACTTGCTTTTGTTTATATACATGTCGGTATAAATTTGATTTCGTATACGTTCAATGTAGATAAGCACATAGATAAAATTAAGCACAATAACATGAAAAAAATTTATGTCGAAACGTAGAAAAAGTTAAGCACAAAAATGTAAACAAAAATACGTCGAAACATAGATAAACTCGAATATAATACATTTTTTTTAAAGTTAACGAATGAAAATTATATGTGATTCGATTCATACGTAGGAAATGTACATAAAATTAAGCACACAAACGTAAAAAATTATGTCAAAGCATAGACAAACTTGAATATAATATATTTTTTTAGTTAACGAACGAAAATTATTAAATGTGATTTGATTCATACGTAGTAAATGCACATAAAATTAAGGGTATATTGCAAGAAAGTCATTATATTACCACATAATTTTGATTTTGAGACTTCACTGCAGTTTTTACTCATATTATCATAAAGATTAATTCCTGGAGATTTCTGAGAGCTTTTTCCATAATAATTGGAGCTATTTAGATGTTTTACCACACGAGACATGACACCCAAGGCATGGATAAGTGTTCCCATGTCTAAAGTCATTTGAAGATGAACCTACATTGAAGATGATTAGCCTCATCACTGCTATCTCATGAGAGTTTGTTCCAATTCCCTCTTTATTTTTGCATTTTTCTTTTCATGCATAACATGCAATGGGGACATTGCATGAATTAAGTGTGGGATAGGGGGTTGGTTATATTAGTAAATTTTATCAAAATTTTGATTGTAACACTGAGTTTCAAATTGCAAGAAAGTCACTATATTACCATACAATTTCGATTTTGACACCGAATATTTTTTATCAATTATTTCATTACATTTACAATTTTGTTACAATGTCAACTAATTGACCGATTCAGGAGATGTTATTGTGACTCAGAAGCTCGATTTATACAACAAATAAATAAGGACAATCTAATGGTTCAAACTCACTTACAAGTCAGCAAAAATGACCTAGTCACCTTTTCGGGAGATAATATTGTGGTTTAAAAGCTCGATTTGTACAACAAATAAACGAAGACCACTACAAGGTCGATTTAATGGTTTAAACTCACTAAGCATCCATTGGATCGACATCATAGGGGTCTTCATTTACTTGTCGTAGAAATTGAGTTTTTAAACCACAATAACATCTTCTGAAAAAGTGAGTATGCCATTTTCACTAAATTAAGTGAGTTTGAACAACTATATTGGCCTTCACATGCCATTTGCAATATCAATCAAAATTGGTTGCAATGTCATCCAATTGACCATTTACCATCAATCTAGCAGGTTACAAAATAAATAACATAACAATATTGTGATGTGGAAGCCACACCAGATGTTATATGATAGGATTGAGTTTTAAATATATGGTTTGCATCGAACCTAATTTTACATGTCTTTTTAGGTCGATCCATTGGTTCAAAATCACTTAAAAGTCAACAAAAATTGTAGACTCATTCTTTTAGGTGACACTTTTTATTATAATGTTTAATGTTTAATTCTCGTTAGAGTATTTTCTTCACAAATCGCGTCTGAAGGTCAATCTAGTGGTTCAAACTTAGTTAAACGTCAATAAAAAGGGTGTACTCACCCTTTCATGAGATGTTATTTTAGAAGTTCTATTTGTTCAACAAGTAAATAAAGACCCTTACAAGGTCGATCCATAATAACATCGACCTTATAGGGGTCTTCATTTATTTGTTCTACAAATTGAGCTTCTAAACCACAATAATATCTCCTGAAAGGGTGATTATGCCCTTTTATGTGACTTGTAACTAAGTTTGAACCATTGGAATGTCTTTCAGTTATTTGTTGTACAAATCGAGTTTCTAAACCACAATAACATCTCTTGAGTCGGTCAATTGGTTGACATTCCAACAAAATTGTAAACTTAGTGACATAATTAAAAAAAACTTGGTGTCAAAATCAAAATTTTGTGGTAATATAGTGACTTTCTTTAAATTTGAAACTCAATGTCAAAATCGAAATTTTGGTAAACTAAGTGACTTTATTGTAGTTCGGGAAAAGTAATTACCAGGAGAACAGAAAGAACCTGTCATTTGGTTGATACTGCAACAAAAATGTAAATATAGTGACATAATTGAGAAAAAAAACTCGGTGTCAAAATCAAAATTTTATTGTAATATAGTGATCTTCTTGCAATTTGCCCTAAAATTAAGCACAAAATATAAAAAATTTACGTTGAAACATAGACAAACTTGAATATAATATGTTTTTTTTTATTTAAGTTAACGAACAAAAGTTATTATATGTGATCAGACTCATACGTACGAAACATACATAAAATTGAACACGAAAACATAAGAAAAAAATTACGTTGAAACGTAGACAAACTCGAATTTAAACCAACACGTGAATTATATGTATAAAAATGTATATATAATTCATAAATAATAATGATGATGATGATGATGATGATGATGATAATAATAATAATAATATCATTATTATTATTATTATTATTATTATTATTATTATTATTATTATTATTATTATTTATTTCTTCCAGCATAATATACATTAAATATCTTAAGTAAGACATTAAAACACAAAAACTCCTCCGGGTGGTAGAAAGTCACGACATGTATTGTGGGAGACCCGGGTTTGAATCCCTCTGGGTGGTAGAAAGACACGACATGTATAGGAGGAAATGTAGGACCCGATATGCTGGGGCAAGGTTGGTTAGCGAGTTATGGGGAGTATCGAGGTAGTATTCAAGACGACCGAGTTGATTCAACAGGTTCGTAGCAAACTTCAGATAGCTCATAGTCGGCAGAAAAGATATGCCGACAAACGCCGATTAGACTTGGAGTTTTCAGGTTGGGGATATGGTTCTCCTGAAGGTGTCACATTGGAAAGGTGTCATTCGATTCAAGAAGCGGGGCAAGTTGGGCCCCAGGTATATTGGTCCCTTTAGTGTTATAGCCCATGTGGGTAGGGTGTCGTATCGAATAGACCTTCCGGAGGAACTTAGTTAGATTCACAGTACCTGTCATGTCTCGCAGCTGCGCAAATGTTTGACTGATGATTCTAGTGGTTCTGTTGGAGGACATTCAGGTGGATGGCCGCCTGAACTAGTTGAGAGACCTGTAACGATCCTCGACAAGAAGAGGAAAAACTTGCAGAACAAGGTTATCAATCTGATTAAGGTGCAATGGCACGTGGGAGCTGAAGGACGAGATGGGGGAGCATTACCCTGAGTTATTTGGAGCAGCGGACTTCGAGGACGAAGTCTGATTCAAGTGGGGGAGAACTGTAACATCCATGTTTTTGGTAAGTTTCCTTTTGGCCCCTAGTGTAAAAATTCATTTCCTATTATTCCCTTGGTTAATACATGGGGCGTACTCATTGATTACGCTTAGCGTACTAGCCACAACTTGACAACAAATTATTAACCACGTATGTTAGGCGTACGTGGTGTACACATGGCGTACTCATGTCTGAAGCAAACCCTAGTTTTTAGGGTTTGCACCCTATTTAAGGACCTTAAGTCCCCCAAGTCCCTTACCTTTACAACCTCCATTTCCCTTGAAGTGCACATCTCGAACCCTAAGCCATCTTTAGTGCATTGTGAGTTTCCTTTAGGCAGTCTAGTGAATTACGTTCCTAGTGTGGGCTTATAACCCACATACGTAGATAAAATAGGATACCATATTTATCAAATACTTTGTACATTGGTGTTAGGTGCAATTTGTGCACATTTTTTCACATCTTTTAGTCCCCTTTCATACATCTATTTAGCCTAATTATTCTTCATTTGTCTTGCATTTCATCATATTCATGTTAGTCTCTAGAACAACCTTATTTGCACACTTTTATGTCTTTTTCAGGTAAACCAGAGGTTGGAACGCGCTTTGGGAAGTGTCGGGAAGCATTGGTAAAGATTTCGGGATGATCGGGCGAAGAACGAAAAAGTTGGAAAAATCAAGTTTGTATTTGGAGTCAGAGGGGTACACGGGCCGTGTTGGATTTACACTGCAAAATCAACACGGGCCGTGTTGACCAAAATGGGAGTTGTTGACCCTGATGAACACGGGCCGTGTCGGTTTTACTCTATGTCCAACACGGGCCGTGTTCGACCCAGAAACCAACTTTTGGCAGTTTTTTCTATCTTTCATATTACGGATTTTTACAAAGACACATCATATCAGAACACATTTTGAGAGGGGATTTCGAAGGTTTTTGCAAGGGTTTGATTAGTAATCATTTGGAAATATTATTTCTAGTATTTGTAAGTTGTAACTGCACATTATTTCCATCTTTATTCTTGTTTGATTTGTTCTTAGCCATGTGTGGCTAAGAAACCCTAGTTTCTAGTTCTTGTTCAAAACATGTTGATTGCTTGACTTGAAGCATATGATTTGATGTTAGATTTGTGATTCTATTCTAGTGATTATGTTTTTGTTTAAGCTAGAACCCTTAAATTTGATTTGTGTTTGATTGGCCACCTTCATGAATTGAATTTTTGTGCAGTTAGTTAACTTTTAGGGCACCTAATTGTTCTATTAAGTTAATAATTAGTAACAAGAAATAAGTTTTCTTATTGTAAAACATATATCACATGTGTTCATACTCCCGAGCGTATGAGAAGAAATGAACATTGTTGGGAAGCTTGTACAAAACTTAATACAGTTTTTCAATACAATCTAAGAGCATTTTAGGTTGAATTAGTGAAACTAGGTCTAGTCAAAGAGCGTATTTTGGTTAGATAATTTGGCAAGAGAGAGGTATTAGAGCGTGTTAATATCTTTCAGTACCAACTTAGAATAGCAATCTTGAATTACATCAAGTCATAATCAAGTTGAACAACAACATTGAGAACTGGAACTGGAAGTACTTTTACAACTTGTTTACAAATCTGTTTCATTTTTTGGAATGTTCCCAAGTTAATTTTTATTTTATTATTTCACTTTTGCAAACAAACCCCCCTTCTTGTGATCAAAGTACCTTGCGCAAAGAAGTATAGACTTTTGTCTTGTGTCTCTATGATTCGACCCTGCTTGCCTTGTACTACTTTTTAGTGCATTAAAGCAGTGTATTTGGAGTCTATTGTACCCCTTTATTTGTTGGGTTTGACACGCCTAACAATTGGTTGCCTTAATATGACTTACACTGGCCAATGAATCTTCTAGCTTTGTAGTTAAACAGTTACTCAGATGATTCATTAGGTAAGGTGATTCTTTTAGATGACCGTCGAATTAGGGTTTGTGAGAGCCAATTGGGAAGGGTAGGTGGTTTTACATCAGATTATATACACCTATAATGTTTTTTGTAGGAATGTTTTTATTATTTATTATCACTAAAAAATTATGGGCTTCAAAACCCTATGCATCTCACCAGGTTTTCAAAATCGGACACAATCAGTTTATATGCATCACAGGTAGTGTAACTATGGTTATTGCAATCTTGTTAGGATACTAAGTGAAATAAGAGATGAGCATGTATTAGTATTTTAGGACCTTTTTATTTTACGTTGTAACCTAAGTTTGGATATTAATGGTGACATCTATGATATTTTAATAAAATGAAATAACTTATATCACTTGTTTTATTTAAATTGGGATTTTCCACAACATAATAACTTAAAGCGTAAAGAAAAAGTTATAATTGGTTTTGAAAATATGGGGATGTCACATATAGTTTGTGGGAAATGATTGATTCAATAATATGAAGAGCGGTCGAGGCAAAGAAAAATCTAATGACAAGAGCATTTGTGTTTCAAACTTTACCCGAAGATATATTGCTTTAAGTGGATAAGCATACATATGCAAAAAAACGTGTGGGAAGTGCTACGTGTGCGGTATTTGGGAGTTGAAAGCGTTCAAAAGGCAAGACTTCAAACACTTAGAACCGAGCTAGAGATGTTGAAGAGGAAAGATGGTGACACGATTGATGAGTTTTCAAGGAAACCTAGTGAGATTGCTACAAAATTCAAGAGTCTCAGTTCTAGCTTGGAAGATGAGATTGTGGTAAGGAAATTACTAAATTCGGTTCCTAAGAAATTCTTGTAGAATTTTGCGTCTATCGAACAACACTCAGAGATAGAGAATATGTTACTTGAGGAAGTTGTGGGGAGGTTGAAGGCATATGGAGAGAGAAATAAAGCTCTTGATGAAGATTATAATGATCAAAATCAAAACAAGCTTTTACTGTCCAAAGAGGATTGAGAAGAGAGAACCAATCGTGGTAACTTCAATCAAGATCAATATGGACATGGAAGAGGCCGGGGTCAAGGAAGAGGTTCTGGTAGAGGTCGAGATGGCCGGTTCCAAGGCTATGAAAATTGAAGAGAGCAAGGTATGTATTAAGATAAGCGGCATATTAAATGCTAAAATTGTCAAGAATAGGGACATTGTGTAGCTGAGTGTCCTAAGAAAGAAACAAAGAAAGAATAAGCTAATTTGATCCAAGATGATGATGAGTCAACACTACTTTAAGCAAGCGGACTACTTTCAAGATTAAGGGGTGAGTGTCGGGTAATCTTGACATGGGTGGGTTGATTTGAATTATAGGTATGGGTTAAATAGTTAGTCTATGGTTTGTTTTATCTGATGTTTGAATAAAGGATATTTGACCAAGTTCAAAGCGGAGAAAAGGCTTTGGTATATTTGTTCCTTTTAGTGTCTTATGTTCTAGGGTTAGTAGTCACATTTTAGATTGTTTCCGATGGATGTTTGTAGGCTATTTAAGGCCTTTAGCATTTGGATTAATGCAACAACTTTTGGATACACGAAAGTAAAGTTTCCATCTATTATATTTCTTCCTTATTTTCTCTCTTGTACAACATCAACTAGAGAATACCTGTTTGTTTGTTTGTTTTGTTTTGATTTTTTTTGCTTTTTTTTTGTTTTGTTTTGTTTTGTTTTTTTTTTTTTTTTTTTTTTTTTTTTTTTTTTTTTAATTTCTAGTCACATTTGAGTTGCATAGATTGGAGGGAGGGCTAACATAACACCCTCTCTCTTTAAATTTTCATTGACAATCTATTCTTATAGTTCAACCGCTGATATGTTTTAGTCATTTGAAACCCTAATAAGTTATTAAGCTAATCATGTCTTTTTTTTTTCTCTTATAAACTCCAACATAGACACACGAACACATGAACATCATGCATCAACAAACCTATATCCAATCATCTCTAATATGATTACATGGTTGTTCTTATCTAGCAAGTGTTGATAATTAAAATGCCCAAACCAAATGAATTTATGTTCTTTACTTATACGAAGAAAAAAGGGATATAAAGATGTCAAAAGATCGATCACCACTGCAATTTACACTTTCACCCCTTAATGAAATAAGGTCCTTGGTCTATGTAATTAAACTAACAATACATAATTTGCTACAACATATTTTTTTTATTATCTGAAACGTATACCCCGACTATAATGTCTCTTCTTATAATTTATACTTGGAGAGAAGCCTCTACTTGCATTCTAGATCTAAGCGAAGAGCTTCCACCTCTATAATCTTGATTATCATATCAATGTACCTTCCTGCATATATGACTACAAAAAAATGTTGTCAGGAGCATATTAATGCTTTATGAAATATTTTACTAAAACATGGTGCTAGATGGATGCATGATATCCCAAATAAAGAATTGTATTTATTGAAATTTTATATCAATACTATTTGTAGTTGGTAATAAGTCAGGACAATAACTATAACCAACATACTAAACTTACTAGGCTTTAGTCGTAACACCACCAAAACATACAACAGCTCAATAGAGAACATCAGAGCATAGATTTGACAAATACATGATTTAAGGAAACACAAAACATCTACAAATCGATGAAGTAGTTCATAGAAAACTGTACTCGAATAATTTTCATAGAAAACATCTTCAAATATCCTTTATTCATTGTACACGAACCAGTTCATAGAAAACTTATACTTAATATACTAGTGACTTTGTAAAAATAATTTTTCAAAAACAAGTTTTTGAAGTATTTATTTTGTAATTTTAAGAAATATTAGTTTTTAAAAAAAATATTAAACATAATATAATCCAAAATGTAATGATTCAAAATATTTATGATTCAAAAAAACTTATGATTCAACTAGTTTATGATCCTTAATTTGTTATGATCTAAAAATATTTAGACTCAAATATTTTATAATCCTTAATTATATCTTAAATGATTCAAAATATATAATGATCCATAAATTTTTTTGAACAAAAACTATATTTAATTGAATATATTATTTATCCATAATCATATGATTAAAAATGATTTGATTCAAAATACTACAATTCAAAATAATTTGATTCAAAATTTTATGATCGAAAAATAATATGATTTAAAAAAAGTATGAACGAAAAATATTATAATCTTTAATATTCTTCTTATTTACAATTGTTGAACATTAATAACTCAAACCGATATTTAGTTTAAAAAATAAAAAAAAACAAAAAAAAATCAAAATATAAAAACATAAAAACATAAAAATATAAATAAAGAAAAAAAAACACTAGTATCTTCAAGTATTATTTAGTATAGATATTTAAAAAAAAAAGAACAAAAAATGTAAAAAAGAAAAAATAATACTTATTAAGAAAACGAAAAAAAATAAAAAAACGAAAAAAAATTAAAAACTTTAAAACCCAGCATATATTTACACGTCTATTTCACGAGATTAGTTTAAGAATGTTTAAAAATGGTATATTAATTTTAGTTTTATCTAGAATTTGCTTTTTTAAAAGAATAAAATTACATTTTTTGATTGGATGCATTCTTGAAAAAATATTTTTGACAATATCCATTCTTAAAAAATGTAACTATAATTTTAGGTATTTAAAAAAATACACATTTTTACAGAATATATATATATATATATATATATATATATATATATATATATATATATATATATATATATATATATTTAGGTTTTATGAAAAACAAAAAACCCAAAAAATCATAAAAATGCATAAAAAATACTTAGAGATCACAAATCTTTTTATAAAAAATCGCAGCTTTTTATTAAAATTTGCTGAAAAAAAATAAAAAATCAGTTTTTCTTTTTATAATTTATTTTTTCAAAATTTCTGCGATTTTTTCATAAAAAATGTCAAAAAAAAGTTTTGTGATCTCTAGGTATTTTTTTATGTATTTTTATGATTTTTAGGGTTTTTTTGTTTTCTAAATAATCCTTCCCTATATATATATATGTATATATATATTTGTATAATTGTTATACAAAAATTCTTGAAGTAACCGAGAGAGATAGAAATGCAAATATTTAATTCTAATAAGAATTACAATAGTAACACAGTAACACAATAATTGTAGGTAACAAATGATTATATATATATATATATATATATATATATATATATATATATATATATATATATATATATATACACTAGCGGTAGACTCGCGCAAAGCGGCGGCGAAAAATAGTTTCTCATTCGGCAATAAATTCTATACGGAAACATGTTAGATTTCAAGTAACACAAAACATATACATATTGTTATTGATCGGTTTTACGGCAACAAATAAATGTAATCCTCGCAATATAAAAGAAAATAAATATTTTGGTGTGTAGTGTACGTTTATAGTTCTTTATTTTAGAAATCAGGACACATTCATACGAAGTGACTTGCTTATACCTTTATTGGTATTGATAAAGTTAATAAAAGGGAGAATCAAAGTTAATCTTAACAACCCGGTTTGCTTGATACAGATAAGTCTAAACGGATATATATCCCATTATCCACTTTACTATCTAAAGTTTTAAACCGAAAATAATAAAATTAATACAACCATATTTCATGGAACATGAATAACAAATGGAATACTAATTTTCTATTAGTCATAAATCATACACATATATTTTTTTCTTAATATTAAACAAAGTATTTGATTTTACAACTGACTGGTCAATTTCAATTAGAGTGCAAAAATAATAAATAAAGCTTAAAAAAATTACAAATAAAAGGGCTTATATAATGGATTATTTGTTTTATTTTAA
Source organism: Lactuca serriola (assembly GCF_051521515.1). Lineage (NCBI taxonomy): Eukaryota > Viridiplantae > Streptophyta > Magnoliopsida > Asterales > Asteraceae > Lactuca > Lactuca serriola. The sequence continues at coordinate 33,817,269 of NC_136414.1, read as the reverse complement.
TTAGATAAGAGATTGGGTCAAATTTTTGGAAGAGATAAGATTTCAAAGTTAATCAGATTAAATTTAATATTATTTTATTCATGTTTAGTTGTACTTTACGCTTAGAGAGTTGAACGTCTTAAAAAAATAATATTATTTTATTGGATCTATATATAGAAATAGTAGGATTTCTTTTATAAGTTAGTATATATATATATATATATATATATATATATATATATATATATATATATATATATATATAGAGAGAGAGAGAGAGAGAGAGAGAGAGGGTTAGGTTCAAATGTTTTCACTATCTATTGTGTGCATGTATGACTGATTATGGACCAATCATTTTAGTTATTTTAAGAAAGTAATTAATGAATATTAAATGCTGAAGATGTAATTAATATTCATTATATCTTGAACATGTAATATGCATTAATTACTTTCTTAAAATAACTAAAATGATTGGTTCAGAATTAGTCATACATGCACATAATAGATACTAAAAACAAAATAACCTAACCCTATATATATATATATATATATATATATATATATATATATATATATATATATATATATATATATTTGTTATACTATATATGTTTCTAACATATTATTTCAAATATCCTTTTTCATTTTGATAGATGTTTGCAGCAGGTAAAATCATATATGCATGTCATCTTTTGTGAAAGTGATTTGCGTATGTCTTCATCAAAAAATGATTTTCACCCTTTGGTTATATACCTTTAATGCCATGGAATATCAATTGTACTTTTTTCATGAATTACATGTATCCCAAAATGGCAAACCATTTGGTTTTTGCGTTCCAATGACTTGCTTTTGGTGTAAAATGTAAATACTGCTTCTATTGTAAAAGGTAATTTGGCAACCATTTGATTCTATAAATATCAATAGCAGTTAATTATATAGTGAAAGAATCAAGTATCGAACAAATAATTTATTACTTGAAAATACATCAATTGCAACACGAATCAATATTTAAGGCTAAAAAATTTCCATCTAATTTTTAAACCAAAGCAAGGATTGGACTTGAATGTCGTTAAAAAGTTTCTGAATCGGCACTGTAAGTAGTTGGATTCCCATGCAAAAAGTAATATAACCTTTTTACTTTTTTATTTATATAACCTTTCGATTTTCTTGTCTATTTTTAAAAGTAGGGGGACAAGTTGATTATAAAACGAAAAGACTGGCGTACAATATAACCAATTTATTTTTAATTTCAAACGCACCGAGGAAAAGAATAATCATACAAAAATATACAGGAAATTAACAACTGTTTAAACCTGCCTTTCCTAGTTTTGTAATATTAGCTACTTTTAATTTTAATGTGTCTTCAAAATCACTGATTATAGCTTTGAGACTTGTCAATAACATGACATGTGTTCTCATCGTTTCAAAGAAAAGGCCGCTCAAGAGTCAACACGTACCATTGTCTCTTAAACCTAAAAGATAATTGTTGATGTTTCTAAACAACCGTTTATAGTTTTGAATTAATACTTAATTAACATATCATGCATAGTTGTCGTCTCTTAACGAAAAACACGATTAAAAGGCAGGTAATATGATAAAAATATAGACCTGATATATATACCCATCTTTGAAAAACTAAATTTTAACTACAGACTATATATAGTTGGATGACATTGGCTAAAACATCGGAAATCTTGAAAGGGACTCAGACGAAACAGATCAGATACCAGAATTAATGTTACTCCTATTGACAACCTTTTGGTCGATGAAACACTCTGTTGTATGTGAACTATGAATTTCGCAAATAAACCCTGACGCATTTGATGTTATCATTCATGCATGTGTGCAAATGTGACTGAAAATAGAACATGAACAAGGACAAATACATGATCTAAGGGGATTGCATTTCGGGTCACAGGGTTAAATTTCAGTCAACACAAACCCATATATAGAATACTGTAAAAAACATTTTAGTGTTGTGCCAAAAGTATCGAAGCAAATGGTAGAAGATATATAACTGAGGCAATATTGATGGAGACGATACATACTACTAAAAAGTAATAAAAATTAAACACCCGAAGCCAATGAACAAGACTCGTCGTATATATGCACAGGGAAGTTGGAGATGAAAATAAAAATTTATTGTTCCAAAATGCACTCAGCTTGGTGTAACTATGTCTCACCCTGAGGGATATTTGTGAATTATGTATAAGTGTATATGCCCCACTTGAACATGGTTTCTTGAATCAAGAAATGACAAATGATAAGTACTAATATATGATGCATTAATTCTAATAAAAGGATGTTAATTTTACTTGAGTAGTTAGGACAAAAATAGTGGCTTGGCTTCTCGTGGCAAAGTGCCGTACAAGAAAAGCAACTCAACTGGTAAAATTTGGAAACGCAAGGTGCAATGGGCTCTATCCTCTAGAGTACACCCTCTTCTATGATGCTGTTATATCCTTCAAACAGTATGTAGTGTTCCCTTGACCATATCATATCATAATTGGCCCTAAATTATCATCCTGACACCATTCCATTTAATATTCCAACCATCCTCTCACATGTCCTATTGCACCTACACCCTTAACCCTTCCCTCCATCACTTTCCTCTTCTTGAAAAATATGTTTGTCTTTCTCTCGCTATATACCAACCTCCTATTCTTAGCATCCACACTTAAATGAGTGAAGCAACGGAGCACTTGTGCTTAGAAACAACGTCATTGAATCCTAGACTACGGAGGATAATCAGGTTCATCCTCCAAACGTCGTATTTACACTCAGTTTCCTAGATTATTTCAGTAAGGAGTACTACCACACTGCTTCGCGGACTTAATTTGTTGTGGATGCTTCTAGTAGCGGTGTTAAACATGTCTGCTGTACATAACTTAATTAATTCTTCTCCACAAAATGAGAAGTTTATAAATTAACCCAGGAAGTTATCGTGATTTCCTATGTCTGGGGTCCGCTGGTAGATATAGTCACGATAAAGAGAATGAAAATTAAAAATTCAGAAAACAAGCAAATTCATAAAAAGAAGTATATGTCCACCAAAAAGAAAGACCTTCAATAGTATTCAAGAATCAACACCCACCAAAGGGTTTTTGGTGTTGGGATGTGTGAGCCATCCTTTTAAAATTATTGTCAAATTTATTATTTTGTTATATAATTTGACCTTTTGAATAAGTTTAAATATTTTATTTTCATTTATTTAAACTATATTTTTTGAACGGTAAATATTATATATACTCATAAATTATTTACTTATGTCTACTGTGAGACTTGAACTCTTCACCTGAAGAAAAGAAAACAATATCAGATACCGTTGTTATAGAAGTTTATTTAAAGTAATATATAAATATATTTCATTTAACTACTTCTTTTTCTTAAATACAAATCATTTTTAATATTAAAATATAAATTCAACTATTTTAGATATTTATTTATATACATAAAATACGAAAAGTTATTGCGTTATAGTTATAAAAATAAAATTAAAACTTTGAAAAAAATGATATAATTTTTATAAAATTGTATTTTATAAATGACAATCAAATATTTCATAGAAATACTTAATCGGTAAAGAAATAAAAAAAAAATTTAAACCAAAATATAGTTATAGGGGTAAATGAAATATAATTAAAATAAAAGTGGTTGGATTTACAAAAAATAAAAGTATATTGATTACTTAATTTATATCGATTAATTAATAAAAGAAATACAAACACTATGGGTCCAGTACTATTGAATACTCAATAAAAACATATGGTTTTAAAAGAAACCCTATTTAAGGGTTTTTATTATTTGATTTTGGAAACTTGTCTAATCAATTAGCTTATATAACTCTTTTTTTAATATCTCTATTATTATTTATTAATACTTAATTACTTAATATCTATATTATTATATTATGGTTTCTATATTTTCTTTTCTTTAAAAAATAACTTTTTTTAAAAGTCAGAAAATTAAATCCTGTAACTTATTAAAAACTAGAAATCCGTTTAAAATACAAGAATTGAACGCGTGTTTTAAAATTTATAAAATTGTACATTGTCTAATTAAAAGATATTGTACATATATTACTGTTGGCAAATTATCGAAATCTAACTTGTTTTCCTATATTTTGTTTTGCATGTAGCAACTATTCAACTTTTATATTTTTCAAAACCGATAATAAAGAGAGTTTTTATAACTATTTCTTGTCCCATTTATATAGTAAAAAGGTAATATAAAAGTCACGTAAATTTACAAAATCAACACTTTGTACAAAAAGAAAAGATAATTTAAATCATACGTAAAGAATTAGATTTACATATAATTTATATTTACTATTTATTATACTTTCATTTTAATGAAAAAAATATATACTGATTTTAAATTTTTATAATTCAATCCGAACCGTTTAGATAAGAAAAATGGAGACCAATTCAGATTTAAAAAAAATAGTTGATTAAATCTAAACCATTTTTACTGGATTTTTTTGTATAACATATGAATTTATAGTATAACTGTTAAACGATCAGCCTATAAAAAACACAATATAAATAAATAATATAGATTATATTCAAATAAAAAAAACGTCAAAAGATATATTAAATTACAAAAATAAAATTGCAAAACGTTACAAAAAACATTGTATTGGAACAAAATGTAAAAATTAATTAAGTAAAAAGAAGAATAAATAATAATATTATGTGAAATAATTTAAATAAGAATATAAAATAACAATAATTATATTATTTATTTATTTTAAATAAAGAAATGAAAAAAAACATACACATTAATTAATTATTATAAATAAAATAACAATAAATAAATAAATGTTTGATATGAAAGATGTGACATGAGGGTTTTTTTTTTCTTTTTTTTTTAAATTTATGTTTTTAGGAATTTTTAAAAGACCCATAATAATAATAATAAGTTATAAAAGAAGCTTTCATCAAAGTTATTCTATTCTAACTTTTCATTAATACTTTCATTTGGATTTATTCAATAACCAGTTCAAATTCTATGAGTTTTATGATTCCTTACGATTAGCACTTGTTGAAGTGCGAGCTAAATTCTCATTTAGAGTTACTTAGTTGCTTTGTTTCTTTATGATTAAGAAACACTACTAGTTGTTTGGTAGTTAGAGACTTTGCATAATTTAGGATTTTAGTTTTTTAGCTTGTAAATATAGGCTTAAAGGCATTGCTAAACATATATTGGAAGCCTTTAGAGTGTGGGGGTTCTTTTGACTTCTTGGATTAAATCTAATTGTTCATTTCTTTAAACGTGCCGTTCTTTATTACTAGGATGTGAGATTTTGAACCATCTCTCTTGAATCCTAAGATCTCAAACATTTAGAGATCCTATATGAGTTCAATTTATTTTTAAGAAGTTTTAGTTGATGTTATACATGCAATATGTACTTTTCTTCATTAAAATGATCATGGGCTAATTAGACTCATTATCTTAAACATACCCCCCTCCCTAAAAAAAGAAAAAAAATAATAATTTGACCCTCCTCGATAGATGTGTCTATCCAAACTTTGGAAATAAAAGTACCATATATGGTCTTTTATAGTATAAGAAGGAAAAGTTTATAAAATGTAAGAACCGATCTTCCTTCATATAGTTATTCAACACACCCAAATTTTCTTATTTTATCATTTTTTAAAATAATCTACAAAGGAAACTAGATTATAATTTTAGAATACTAACATGCATCGTTAATAATGAAAGGGCCAACGAAATAAGATTTTATAGAAACTCGAGAGGTTGATCAGTTGTAGTGAATTTTGTCATGTTAACATTGTAGGTCGATACTTGATCTCAAGTGAAACCTATGAAAGCTTAAAGCATGATAACACAAACTTATTTGTTAGAATATATGCTTGAACACACTAAAAAGTGTCAAAATGAGTAGAGCATTTAGAATTATCATAAACAATTTAGATATAGGTGGATTAGAGGATATCTAGGATTTAGTTCACATATTGAAGAGTTGATTCCAAATATTAGAATGACTTGAAGGTTGATTTATAAAGTTTAGAAGAGTTTGTAGTAATCATAATACTATAATCTCTTATATGTTTTATATCACACGTTATCAAGGTTATATCGTAAGTTCACAGAGTACTAAAGCTATCTAAATAACAACAAAGTGGTTTCATACTAAAGTTAATCCATTAGATGGGTTAGCTTAGGGAAAGCCTAAAACAACAAACTATTTGTATGTACAGGTTAGGGAGTGGGAGGAATTATAATTGTATCAATTTAACTTTATTGGAAAGAACATTGAGCTCGGGTAAACTTCTTATTAGAATAGGTTTTGGCTCCTAAAGCATTAACTTTTAAAGGAAGTGCCAAATTACAAGGCAATTCTTACACTATGGTTGAGTCATATGTTAACGTGTTATAGCGTTATACCTCATTAGTATCAAGATTCAAATTCATAACATATTGTGCTAACATTTCTCCTCTTTTAAGATGTGTTGTTTCACCATCAGGTCCTTAGGAGAAAAAGGTGAGACATGATCTCCTTACTTTATTTTTCTAGGAATATTCGTAGTATATATAGTGATGGCTAAAGGGAAAGGGTTTCTTTTCTTCTAGTCATAGTTTTTTATGCCTTAGTTAGTCCCATATGATGAAAAAGTCGCATATATGAAGTCACACACAATTATTAACTAAGACAACTGCTAATTTCATAGAGATGATATCACCAAAATAGAATTAGTTACCCCTTATGAAAGATAATATTATATATATTTGGTATATGATAGTGGATTCCTCTATATATACTTTCTGTTATACGGATTTCCTTATGGATCATCATGGAATTGTCTTACGTTTACTAGATGTGAGTTGGCCTATACCAGCCCAAATGTACTCATAGAGTGACTAAGAATGCTTCATGTCAATTTCATATTAAAAAACTTCATCTCCTAATCTCATTATTTGAATATAAAGTAAATCTTGATCCAACCATTTTCTAGAACTTATTAAGCTAACTAATCCACTCAAACTGGCCGCTAACTCAAAATGGAAGAGATAGGTCATTCGAGTTGACTAGGTACACACCGACTAGCTATTGTTGATCGATGGTCCAAACTGACAAAAAGTCAATTTGTCACAACACATAAGGGCCAAGCTTAGTACAAAATAGTCATTTTAGTAATATATTTCATAATCACATATTTTATAATATTAATGACTCTTTCAAATAAGAATCAAGATGAATTTGAGATATTGTTCATGATAACACTACTTGAAGAAGCTAGTGCGCCCAACATAGACCCAAGAAGTATGAACTCTGGTTCTATGCAACCTTAAGTTAGGATTGGATTGATTTTGAACAAAATAATTCACTTAAAGTTAAAAATAAGTTACTTAAACCAAGATAAACATTGCAATAGAGAAATCATCAAATATTAGCACAACAATAAAAACAACAAATCTACTTGATGCACTTTATCCCTATCCACAACCTAAATGAATACACTACATCAAAAGGGAATCTCAATGTGGTTTTTTATATCTTGTTATCATATAATATCCAAAAAAACACGATTAAAAGTGCCAACCAAACTGTGATGTTAAACCTAAGAAAAATAAGAACCTAATTAATATCTTTGATAGAAGAAAATTATGGATTTTGTAAGCTTCACTAGAAAAAGTATGTATTCCAAAGAGTCGAAGTCACCATAGAAACACCAAAAGTAATCATTTTTATGGTATTGGAACAAATAGAACATACAAATGTTTCAACATCTATACATCTCTTATATAAATTATCATAAGGCAATCAGGAATTTTTAATCGTTCACGATAAAATATGTATATTTTTTAATCTATTTATACTAATGTGTCTTTTTAAGAAATGAAAAATATAAAAGAAATATAGCTAAAGGTTAGAAAACAAAAATTACCAAGAGTGTATCACCATATACAGGATAACTAACCACAACAACTAGTCAACATTACTAGTTTTACATATATCTTTGATCCATCAGTTAAAGTACAATCTATCATCTTTTCCCTACACACTTTCTTTCCTCTAAATACCACTTCAATACACAACCTTCTAAGCTCTAGGAGATAGGTCAAGAAGATATCATCCATGGCATCTTTGCACCCCTAGACAAATTTACTCTAAGGAGGTCTTTTAGTTCCCTAGTACTTTTAACATCATCCTAATTTTGGTACCATCATCTCCCTAATATTAACCAAATAGTCTTGATAATGAAAATGAAAATAATAAAAAAATTTAATTCTACCACCTCTTCCATACAAAATAGGAATAAGACATTATATCAAGAACCCACTTCACTGCTTTACTAGGAACCCACTTCAACCATTTAGTCTTGGGCTTGTCATTTACCATTATCTTGCCATCGATGTGAACTCTTAGAGATGGAACCATAAATGCAACATTATTTTCCAAAATCACCGCCAACTATCTCTTTTACTACTTTCGATATGAGTTCCAACCAAAAAAATTAGGCAAACAGGACCACTCCTTCTTCTTGACTCTTTACCAAAAATCATTTCTCCAACACTACATGTAGTCTCCATTTGAATAATGCTTAGCATCACTCTATTTATCCTACAAATATAAAGAAAAATTCCTAGGGAAATGGTATTTCAACAAATCGTCACTACACCAACGCTCAAACCAAAACAAGTTGTCTTCATCGTTAATCCATGGAATCTTGTGCTTGGTAGTATCATCTCCCTAAAAATTTCCTACCAATACCTTCTTATCTCTTAATAATGTCAACTGGAAGCATGAATAAAGAATACTAATAACAGCCAAGGCTTTCCAAAATAGATTTTATCATCATTAAACGACATTCACTCGAGATTTCTTTATCATTCCAAGTATTAAGGTGTTTTTGTAATATAATTACCACTACTTTGGTACTTTCTAGTTTTATGCTTAATGACATATTATTTAAAAGACATGAGCTATATGGGAGGTTCTAATAAGTTTGTGTACCAAATTGGGATTAGAGGAGAAGACAAAAGAAAAGAAAACTATGACATGCAAAAGGATGAAATTTGGGCTATCTCTTGGATGAAATTGAAGTGGACTTGAAGATTTAATGACTTGGACTAATAAAAGGTAAGAAATGTGCCAAAATAATCGAATAAGGGTGGGTCAAAATTTAGGTTAAATGGTTGGTGCAAAGATATAAATGAGACAATAAGAAATCATATCTAATCTCAGTGAAAGGGACAAGAGGTTGAAACAAATATTAGAAGTCAGCATATGCATCAGGACTACTTGATCCGTGTAGGTAAATGCATTAGGCTATACGCGGTCTATATAAGTGTATCAGGATAATTTCATCATTTTGCATTTGGTAGTTATTTGTGGTATGTTGTATGATTTTTTTTCTCAGATCGAATAAGAGAATTTTGAAGCAGTTTTCTCTAGTGATTTTGAGTTTTTTTAAGATATTTTTATGGATACAAACTTAGCAATTTTTCGATTGAATGTTTGGTATAATTTAGATCTTGCTTAAAACTATATGTGGCTAATTTTTCCATGATCAATATTGGGTGAAAATCCTTGAACAACTAGTTATGTTTGGATATGTTATGGGTTTCAGTTTAACTCCGTGAATGCAAAGTTCTTTTGAACTTCTACATTGTTCTTATGTTTTTACTAAGCTTTTGATTTCAAATGTTTAAGGAAATGTTGTTATTTGTTTTTATGAATTATGTAATTCATTTTATAAACAAACAAGTGACAAACAATCTTAAGTGGGTGTTTACAACCCTTACTTATCTTCATAAGATTGTGTTCTCTAAACTAGCTACATTTTTCAAGTTTTGGGGTTTCTTTTAGATGTGGTGATTATTAAATCATAATGTTTGTTTAAATATATGAACTAAATTCTTATTTAGCTTGTGAATTTAATTAATACAGATTATTAATTAAGAGCTTCTTTAGCTAGTTTCAATACACATTAGGATTTAGGGTTTAGGTGTGAATTGACATAGCGAGGTTGGAATGAATTAAAATCATTTAATCCTAAACCACAATTGTAAACGAACTAGTTCACCTTGTGATTGAAATCAAAATATTTATTATCTTTTTATTATGGAATCACTTCACCATATTGTCAATATTTACGCCTTCAATAACATTCTTTGCTAATTCATTCTCATTGAATTTGACACATGTTAATTTTTGGGATTTTTAGAATTTTTTAAATTGACACACATCATTATTTTCATTAATGGCAATGCCAATGACAATTGTAAATCCGTTCATTCCTTCTTTATTCTGCTAAATGTAACGTGCTACTTACATGAGTTTACACTGTCTAATTACAATGATTTATATAAATTCTTATAATTAATTCGTATAATATAGAAATCTCATACCTAATGATATAAAGAAGAAATGAGAAAGGTCTCCTTGCCTTAAATTCGTCGAAGGTCTAAGCTCTCCGTTTGGAAGAGCCATTGATGAGAACTGAAGTGTAACCGAACATAAACAATCTCTCATCCAAAATCCCAATTTTCTCTGAACACCATCAGTTTAAGCATCTTATCTAAGTAATCCCAATTCCTATAGATTAAAATTTTTGTTCCAAAACTCATTCTCTAACCCCTCAAACTCTTTATCTTCAATCCAAGAATTAAACAATTTGAATGACACTGGTCCAAAATCAACTCCTAATTCTTTGGCAATGGAAACTTATCCAAAAGTTATTTTATGAGAATGAAAGCAACAATACCCATCAACATATTAAGAAGCTTGTGGTTTACGAAGAACCTGTCGAGATTGATTAATTTATTATCAGTCTTATTGGACCTTGTATACCATCTCCTTCCTAATTATAGTTCATCAAGATGATTGTATAAAAAACGTAGATGATTGTGTCATCTAAGGCTTGGGTATACCCACAACTTGACCACTAAAAAGGTGTTGTCATCTAAGCTTATAGTCATCACCGCTATCATACAACTTTGCATTTATTGGTATACCCACCACTATACATCATGAAAATAATTTATTTGTTGTTTTTTAATTAAAAAAATTATATTTTTTTTATTTAACCGAATGAAATAGAACACTTGATTTTCATTAATATATAACATTACATAGATTAAACCAAAAATCAAAAGAAAAAAAATCAAACATAGAAAAAAGATACCTTAATTTAAGTTAAAAAAAAATATACTTATTACGAAAGTAATTTTAATCTTCAAAACTATCGAGAATTGTGAATCTCAAACCAAGAATTGATATATGGAAATGGTTGATGGTTAAGTTGGGGCACTTAGTATTGTCTCAGCATCACATCAATCTCCTCGGAGCCATTACTCATATATGGATTTGTGGTTTTGAGTGTCTTGTTAATGTAGTTGAACTCGGTTATTTTTGGCCTCATAAAACGCTATTTTGACGAAAGTTCATTGTGATCCCGATAAACACCTTGTCCCATATCGTTGTAGAAGTGGTTTTCAAAAGATTGCAAAAAGGTTTTCCTTATATTTATGAATTTGTCGGACACCGAGATCCAAGCATGAGCTATACGTTTCTTCATTTTCCTCCGAATGTGGTTTGGTTTGGATATTGTCGTGGTAGGTAGTAAAAAATTATATGTGAATATATTTTAGTTTCTTTAGTAGAGAAAGAAAAAATACTGTGAAATAGTTTGTAGAATAATATGTATATTTTTAGTTGAAATGTAGGTAAATGTTTAAAATTATATGTGTTGCTACTTGGAATAAATACACATTAAAACTTTTGGTTTGTTGCTACTCTAGTGTATGGCACGCAGCTCCACAGTCGCTGTGGCTGAGCTGGTGTGCACGACCGTGATGGTTGTGCCACCTAGCCCCGGATGGGGTTCGTGATAGGGATGAAAATGTCACCCGACCCGATGGAGAATCCGGTTGACCCGTCCCAATCGGGGACGGGTATTCTCCGCCAGAACGGGTATCGGGTATGGGGCTGGGGATCCTCATTATGCTAAAACCGGGGATGAGGTCGGGGCCGGGTATAACAATCCCCAACCCGCCCCACCCTCGCTTTGATGACTATATATATATATATATATATATATATATATATATATATATATATATATCGATCAATTATTGAATTTGAATTAAGTCCACTAAAATGAATTGATCTATATTAGACCATCAGAGATAGAGTCCATATAGCAAATTATGTTCCTAATTCCAAGAGTTCATCAATCGTCACTTTGTTCGACGATCTGTATACCAAGTTGTCACTTTTCGTTTTGATGTTTGTTAAACTTTATGATTTATGTAAACAAAATCTAATTATGACATATGGTTTTGATCATTTATTAAACTTGTTTTTTTTTAAGTTGAGTTTATTATGTTGATAGATTGGGGGTGAGTCGGGGATGGGTTGGGGAAAAACCCAAAACACAAAGGGGAGGGGATTTGATTCTCTGCATCCGTCGGGGATGGGGATGGGGATGAGGACAATGTTAGACACTCAGAGATGGAGACATGGATGGTCAGCCCTGCCGCAAACCCGCCCGATTTCCATCCCTAGTTTGTGAGAAGCATACCTCATGGCCTAAGGAAGATGAGAAGTTTATGGAGCCTCTAAATAACCTGTAATAAACTCCACATTTCTTCTGGTATAATAGGAAACGTTAATGTCCATCCCTTAGGGTTATATCATCAAACTATTGACATTGTGAAATAGAACAAAATATTAAAGCTACATGAGGTATCTCATTGTGTACTATTGTAAACGGTTTCAATCAAGAAATAAGTTTTAGATCCCTTGCGCCTAACATTTAAGATATCGAGCCTAACATAAAATAGTTTCAAGAGGAGCTCAACGAAACAACCCATAATGCTAGAAGAATGAGTGATGATAGGTCAGAATAATAGAATATATTGAGAGGGAGAGGGAGAGTGAGAGTGAGTGAGCGACTAATTATACCGTTATTCTACGAAGAGAAGTTCTGAGAACGCCCTTGCATTAATTGATCTGCTTTGCTTTTAGTTTCTTGCTAAATAGTGCATGCGTATTTATATATGTAGATGTTTAATGTTCTCAGGCACCTGAACTAAGCTACATGATAAGTCCACCATATTCCTATTAACCAAACATTACAATTTCTGAAGTAAAAACTAATGAATTTGGTTAATAGTTGGTAACTTTGTATGAAGTAAACCATCGATGAGAATGCAGATAAGAATAAAGTTCACACCACATCAAAATACACAGACGTTAATCAATTAGTAGTGTTATGAATGAGCTAGGAAAATATATAACGCATGCCAAGGTAAATTATTGTGGAATCTTCTAATTGATGTGCTTTTAAAAATATGATAAGCACAAAGACTACTCTTAAACCCGATAGGAGTCTCACTACAATCCAAAGTAGTGTTATGAACGAGTTAGGCATAAAATGACAGCATTGCCTAGTTGCATGGATGTGGACGAGTACTCTTTAGATAATATATATAGCATATTAATTAATATTTCATTTTTATAGGACTAAAATTCTGGCTTTCGTTTGTTTTTGTTTGTTTTCATAATTTTTTTATTTTAAATTTGTTTTCGAGTTGGAGGGATGCTGATTTTTCAAATTAATTAATATGTCAAACAATCAGACAGCTCTATGATTTAAGTCCGATTTAAGGATGGGTTATATTAACATGGTCATCCATAGGGGGCACAAAATCCTAGCGGATCCAAAAAGGGACAAAACAAAATATAAAGTAGACATTTGAACCAGAAATATTAATTTAAACACCATTCGTAAACAGTGTTTTGCATGATGAGAGAGAGAGAGAGAGAGAGAGAGAGAGAGAGAGAGAGAGAGAGAGAGAGAGAGAGAGAGAGAGAGAGAGAGAGAGAGAGAGAGAGATGTCGAACTTGATCATGCCTTCGTCTATACTTTGGAGGGTTTACTATATAGAGTGTCCTTAAAAGTTTTAACATCAAAATTAGGGTTTTTGGTTCAAGTGTTTTTAGGGTTCTCACTGAAAATACTTCATATATGTAACTAATTTAGATAAAAGTTGGTTCCAAGTCACCATGTAATTAACTAGAAAATATTTCATATATATATATGTAATAAAACTATAAAGAGAGTTACCATTTGGCGTGGTGAAAACGAGAATGGAGAAAGTTCAAGTAGCCTGTAGCCTGGGAACCTTCACTTCTTCATCGGCCTTTATTTGACTTTTCCTCTTCTTCTTCTTCTTGTATGGGATTCCCCTAGCCTTAGCTTGACACTCCTTCACTTCTCTTAAATAAACCCGAATTGCTCCATTTCCAAATGGATTTTTCTCAGGAGCGCCGCCGTTCTCTTCATAGGCAGCTCTTAATCGCCCGATCAGCGCGTCTAGACTACCCCAAGCCTGCCTGAGAGGGCAAGTGCAAGGAGCAGGAGGTTCAGGCTGCCCAAAGAAAACACACCCATGTAAATGAACCTTAGTTTTTCCAAATTGATCAAGGTATCGAAGGAATTCCAGAACATGGCTAAAGTTGCACTGCGAAAGAGATACAGGAGGTCTTTGATTCTTTAGATACTGCCCAAAAGTGTTCCAGTCTCGTCGTTTTTGGGATTCATAACGGCTTAAGGGTGCAGGATGGTGGCTCTGATCAACGGTTGTAGATCGGGAGGACCCTTCTGATGGATCTTTTGGTATGTTACTTGACATGAAGATGCGTTTTGATGAGAAAATTCTTGTATGTTTTTGGGAAAAATGGATGATCCAATGTGAATAATAGTAAAATAAAAGTGGGTAGAGAAGGAAGAGAAAAAAAGATGAAGATCACATATTGAGTCTACGATTGAGGAGACATGTCATGGGTCCCTCTAGTGAAACTTTTTTCTCTCTATCTTTTTCATTTTAATTTCTTCCTCCAAGGCATTATAAGCACTAACCATTACTTTAATTTTAATTCTAGTCTACCTATTAAAATATATGAAAGTAGGGTATGCATATTGCATAGTTATCATGACATTTTATTTGCATCATAGATAACAGTGTGTATGATGTCTCCATGATCGATAGTCGGTGGGTAAATCCTGTAATGAAGAGGAAATTTTACAATAACATCATGATCATATATTATATATGAATTAACTATGAGACAAATTTCAACACGGACCCGTGTGACTCCGAAGTAATATTTAACGGTGCAACAGGAGTGTCGAAGAGGATCATTAGCGCCAGAACAGATCTTGGTGATCTTAACCTACAAGTACAGGAAACACCCCCCTCCTCCCCTACTCCATAGACTTATTCTCAATTTGTAGACTTTCAACGGTTGTTTCCTCAAGGAGAGCAGAGTTACTGTACACAGTTATAAATATTGGGTTTGGCATTGGAACACTTAGAAATCTTGGTTTTTGTAACAAAACTTATTTTATGAGGATTGTTAGTTTCCTTCATTGGATACTACCATAGGATGGAGAACATAGCTAGATAGTTGAACCTTCCACAAGCAAGTGTGGTCAAACATAAGGACAAATTTATTTCCAACATTACCAATAATTCCACTTCCCTTAAAATACAAAGAACACATATTATGTTAAAATAAGATGATGATGTGAATAAATGAAATAAATAAAAGCATGTATACACCTCTTCATCCGATAAATATTCGTACTATATTATAATGTTTTTGTTATACATCTTGATGAATAAGACTTGCATTTATCATAAGATTTATGGTCAAATGAATTTAAAATCTCATCCAAGTGTATATTTGATAATGCAATTATCATCTAAATGTCCAAGACGACGATTCAACAATAATACATCTCTTTCAAATATTTGAATCGGCTTTAAACCATTGTTTCACAGATTTTATGACTTTCTTTTAACCATGTTAAAATTTCTTTTAACTATGTTAAAATGTTCTACATTTAAATAAGTCAGAACAATCTCATGAAACATTATATAAACAATTTGACTCATAAGACCATAGACTAAACATTTAGAGATAACGAGTTGTAATAACAACAAAGTGACAACTTAATCCCGGTGGAGTTTTCCCATTCTTTAATTTGGGGGGAGGGGGGGGGGTGTTTATAGTCCAAAGGAAAGTAGAAGAATGTGGCGAAGCGAGAAGGCATTACTCGCATTTGCTGAAAATCTAAAAATCTGGAATTTATCGAAGAGGGCACAAAGTGCCTCTTCAATTGTGTGACGTGTCTTCGGCCCGATGGGCTGCTGTTTTTAGGGTTTTAGGGCTATTTAAGGTGTGTTAACTCCAAGGATTTGTCATTTCTCAACCTCCATTAACCCTAGAACGCCCCTTGATAGAAACCATATCATCCTTTGAGTGTTGTGAGCTGATCATCTCTCCTTGAATCACTTGTGGTGCTCATTTGAGGTGTTTTGGTAAATGAATCAAGAAAGGTGCTACTTAGGAGTTTGAAACTTGAAGATCCTTGCTTTCTCCTTACTTCTGGACCTTTGTAAGTTGCAAACATCTTTGCTTTACTATATTTTACCTTTGGATCTTTGAGCAATTATAGTTTTAGTTAAGTATTTGGTGTTTTGGTCCCTTTGATGGTTTAATATATGGAGTTTAAACAACTCCTTGATGATTGAGTAATATTTTACTTCATATATGATGTGTTGCTAGAGTAGAGAGTGCAAGCAAGGGCTTTCTTTACTCCATGTATAAAGAAAAACACAATCTTGGACATTTTTGAGATTAGGGTTTAACATCTAGTTTGTTTAGGATGTCTTAATGAATAAACTTGGAAAATTTATCCATTTTGACATCAAGGAGATCCAGATCTGAAAGTTAGAGGCTTAGACTTAAATGTTTAATTCAAAATGTATGAGATAGACAGGGTAAGACGCAACACGTCTTTTTGTGGACGGGACACGCCTTTGGGGTTTTCTCGAAGCGTTTGATTTTGAGCTTGCAACATCCTTAAAATACCACCCGATATTTTTGAAAATTAGAATATAGATTTTATTAAACGATTTCATTCATATTATTATCAAATCATAAATTCTTTTCATATCACATTATGTCACACCCCCGGCGGTCGGCGGTAGTTTTGGTGTTTTTGAGTTGTGACGAGAGAGAGGAAAGGCATGAGAGATCTGATCGGAGGTTGGGGGACTTGTCGGCGGCAGTTAGGTGATTATGGGCAGTGGTAGCTGGTGATCGGAAAGTGATGGAGAAAAATAGAGACCTATCTCTAGTAATATTAAGATAGGAGATGTCGATAACTAGAATCTTAACATCTGGCTCCATCATAAATTTGACGAGTGTCACCATTTAAATGGTGACACGTGGTGTTGTCTCGATCCATGTACAAAAGTTCAACGAAAAACGACATCTCCTAAATTTTCCGAACACATTAATTAGATGTCCCAGAAATGGTGTTTCCAAATATGTAAACATATTTTCCTAACTAAATATGTAACTATGTTAAAAATGTGCTTGAAGTTTTTATTTAGTAATTTTTTGATTGTCGTGATTTGATAGTTTTTGCGAAAGTGTTATAACTTCGTGATAGAAAAATTTCGAAGGTGGAATCAAATATTGTATACTCTGAGTCCAAAAATGGTCTCAAATACTTAACGAAATGTGTAGCTATCTCAACGACTTGATTGAACGTTCATTTCCAGGAAAATCAATTATATTATTGATTTACTTTCTTTACATGTTCGTAACTTTTGTGTAAAATCTCAATTTTCGACGTTCTTTATATCAACGTAATCATATTTCCACGTTCTATCTATTTAGAGTGTTATTTATACATAAAAAAATTACTTAATACATAAATCATTTTTTAATGTATTACATTGTTACTTACGTATAGCGAACATTGTTCCTTTATCAATGATCTATATCGATCAAAGAGATGAGTGGTATTCTACATGAATTTTCAAGAATAAAATTCCAATTGCATTAAAAAAGTGGAATGTTATATATTAGGTCTATTATAATGAGTGTTCACGGTGACTTAGACTGATGAACGATAATCTAATTTTACCGATTGTCACATTCTTCCCCCGTTAAAAGAATTTTGTCCTGAAATTCAGCTTGTAGTTGGGCAATTGTTAAATAGTTGGATATTTTGTTTCATTTGATCTTCATGTGGTCCTTTTATAGCCGCCTTGTGTATTCCAGTTATAAGTAATCCAGGATTGGATAGTTGGTCGAATTACTGATTCTACCCTAATCTCACAACAAAACAAGGAACAATAAATAAACTTAAATAAGACATTATATGGCTATCGAATCTTAATTATTTCCAACCCTTAAAGCATAACCTTAGCAAGTATATAACATGAACATACGTTTCTGATAGGTTTTAAAGGTTATAACAAAACATGTACACTGCGGAAATCGAAAACTTAATAATTGAGATGCTATATGTAACCTATAAGGATCTATATCTTCTCAAAATAAGGAAACATACTTTGAAAATAATAAAACTTAAAAGAACTCTATTAAAAATGAAATTCAAGAGTAAGATTTTACACACCTTTGATTTGTTATAGCAAATAAATCTTTGATCCTTCCTTTGCACTTCAAAAAGCGTAGTACCAAAAATTTTGTGCTTCTAATGGTTTGTACCAAAAACCTAACAACTAGAAGACAAGAGGAGAGAGGATGAAAGTAAGAGAAAATTGGATATCCTTTCGGTGTATGTGATGAATATCCAACCACCTCCTTTATCTCATATTCAGGTTGGGTTGAACCATAAGGTACTTCAGTTACTGATTTAACTAATCAGTCCTTGTAAATTTAATCAGTCTCTTTTGATCACTAAATTAATTACAAATTAATTCTTGGTCAATACCAATTAAATAATATGATTTCTCAATTAATATATTATTCATATAATATATTAATAAATCACAAATAACCTCTTTCTCAAATATCCATCATATCAAATTGCTCCGGTGAAGGCAGCCCAAAATGATCATGCTACTATCGGGTCAAGTACATACCGATTATAGTTATGGGCTTAGACAACTAATCCAACATAAACTTCCACCAACCTTGCAGTACTTGTGTATGGCAATCATACATAACACTGGATCCTATAGACAGTCGAATACTTGATCCTACGTTAAGCGCTTCATCAAACAAGAACACGAAATAAGGCCAAATAAAACATTCTCAGGCTATATGATTTTAGTTATGTATAATCGTGATGCATACACTAAGCAACTACACTAATGATGTCAGTTTCATACAAGAAATATCCCTAGGTTATCAGCCATCATATATCAAGCAATTATATCATGCAATTCTTGAAGATCCCTAGCCTATCACTAGCATGCTATTCTACCATAACATCATATCAAATAACATGTAACTTAGGGCATACTTTCTGGCTTCGGTTAATCGTACACATCATATTCTTCCTTGGTTACTTTTAAAAACAATTTTGATTTTTTTTTCAACTTTTGCAGTTCCTTAGTTTGAGTTTGGATTCACATGGATGTTCCTCCAATTTGCTCAAACCAAAGCTCTGATACCAACTTGTAACACACCATAAAATCACAATAAATTTAAATGTTTTTAAAACCAACCATGAATCAATATTGTCTACAAAAAGAGTCATTGTTTCAAAACTATTATTTCAAATCAGAGTTTTCCCAAGACCCGAAGACATAAAAACTGGAAGTTGTTTACAATCACACATTTGCTTTCCCACGATCCTCTAAAGTACTTGAAACCATAAACTAAAATTGTAAGTTAAATCTTAATGAGTTTGCTTAAAGTACCACCACACAATACACATATCATATAAAAACCAGCATGTAGGGTCCACTCAGTCATCAGACTGGAATACCCACGAGTCCATAGCCATCGGGATTGATTACCCTCGGCCCAATCAGTCATAAGACTGGAACGCCAATATACCACATGTCCATTCTATCATCGGACTGGAATACCCACATGTCCATAGCCTTCGGGCTGGATTACCCCTCTGGCCCAATCAGTCATCAGACTGGAATGCCAATATACAACAAGTTCACTCAGTCATAAGACTGGAATACCAATATATAGTAGGCCCACTCTGTCATCGGATTGGAATACCCCCAGTCTTTTGACTCACACACATAGCAGTAAAGTCTCAAACCAACACAATACGTCGACATATAACAGATAACAAAACATCGGATATGATTGATGTTTATGAGTGCTAGAGATGACAAGAATGAATGGCTATGATTTGAAGCAAATATTGTGTGGTCGTAGGAAAGATTTTGGAGCAATAGATGACAAGAATGAATGGCTTTGATTTGAAGGTCTATGATATTACAATGGAATAATATGTACCATATAATAACACAAATTACATTGTAATGTTATTTTAGTTACTTAAACTAGATTTAAAAAATATGATTTTAGGTGATAAATGATTCTTTTAATTTTAAAAATCTAATTATAAGGGTAATAATTATTTTAATTCATACATTTTGACATAATATGTTTATAAGTATGATGTGCATTCTTAAAAATCATTTTTTTTCAAATTGATTCTTGACAGAATATAATACACAAAAACATTATTTAACTAAATAACATGTGAAATAGTTAGATTTTATGAACTACTCTACATCAAAAGACTAAAAAATCTTAGAATAAGAATTTATATGTTTCATTCTTGAAGAATGGGATACATAAAAAAATTATTGAAGTAAAATACTTGAACAAAAAATACAATATGATGATTTTACATGAAGTTTGAGAGCAACAAAATCCAACATCTTATTTTGGCGATCTCACATTTTCATTGAGAACAACCAAACATCATTGTTCTATGCTTATTGAATGCCGATCTAATGCTATGTATAAAACCATTCTTGGCTTACTGAATGTCAAAATATTTGGTATTTCGTAATGAACTTTGGATTCTTTAATCATTATTGGCTTTATGAGATTGTTAGAAAAATATGAAGAATATTAACATCAACTATAATCAACATTTTAAATTGCATCACAAATTTTATGAACATGCGAATTTTTTTTTTCACTATTTACTACCCAAATCTTCTGAAACATAAGGCATGACACATTGTTTTTGTTATAATATTCTAATATAATGATTTGATGCATATACTAACAGAATGATCTGGTGTTGATTTTGTGTTCATCATTAATAAACTGTTAACCTACAATACTATTCTAACATAACGATGTAAATTCTAACACAGTAGGTATATGATACGAGCATCCCTACTATAAGATCCAAGCATACAACTCGAAGACCCAAATGATATGAAGATTAACGACTAGAAATACCAACTCTAAACTAAAAGACCTTTTCTCCACATGAACTCCTTCCACGCATAATAATAGGACCCACTAGCTTAGTTTCATTTTTTTAATTCCAGTAGTTGTTTCCTGGTCCTTAATTCAAGGATTTCCAGTTAATTTCTGAAGTATTTAATGAGGTAATTGTTTTGAAGAAAGTATGCAGAAAATTGCCCAACCTCTATTGTAATGTCCTAAAAATCATAATAAATTTCAACATTTCAAAAACAACCCATATCCATAAATGTTTACAAAATCATTGTTTCAAAAGTGTATTTTAATAATAAAAGTATCCCAAAATCCAAACAACATAAAAACCAAAGGATGCCGTGATCACGCCTTCTTCTTGCCACTATCATCGAAATACCTGAAACATTAAAGTAAAGCTATAAGCCAAAGCTTAGTAAGTTCACCCAAAGTACCAACCCACATAAACATATAACGGCCTATACTGGCTCCATAGCTAACAGACTAGATTACCCCTGAGCCTATAGTATAAGTCTGGCTTGCTCCCGAGCCCACAACATAAGTCTGGCTTGCCCTTCAGGCCCATAGCTTACGTATGGCTTGCTCCCGGGTTTGTTGGCTACTACACAAAATAGTACTACCTCAACCCATGCATACAATGTCGACATATACAAATCATATAACATATATCCAACAAATAAATGAACATATAATTAGTTAACATACAAATAGACAGATGTACAGAATACTACCGCATACTACATCCCATTTACCAAGATACAAATCTAATCATACACTATAACATATCGACATCCTCTATACATGGATACATAATCTAATGGGTCAGCATTGGTGCCTTCAACCCACAAGTATAATGA
Source organism: Lactuca serriola (assembly GCF_051521515.1). NCBI lineage: Eukaryota > Viridiplantae > Streptophyta > Magnoliopsida > Asterales > Asteraceae > Lactuca > Lactuca serriola. The sequence continues at coordinate 33,795,180 of NC_136414.1, read as the reverse complement.
GGAAAACTCACATCTCATGTGACATCTGCCAAAACTCAGGATTGTACTCAACTCGAACCTCACCATCTTTATGTGTGAGCATAACTTGGTTCTAGATGCCACAAGATGGCCTAGGTCGTGGCTTAATAGATCCATTGGAACAATTAGTTGGAACTTATCTTACGCTGAACTTTCACATGGATTTGTGAATGCATCAACTAGGTTATAAAGTGCCGAAGTTTAACCTTAAAGCAAAAGACCAAACCACGTACGGTAGATCAAAGCTCAAGGGTAGGTTAAATACCCTAATTGTCCACTTGGGACGTTCCAAATGCTTAATAGGTTTAACTATTTAAAACAAATGTGAACTAATTAAATCATAATATGATTTAATTCTAAATTTGATACAATGTTCATGCAATTCATAATTTAATTTATGAATCAAAAATATAATTCAAGGATTGTCTAATCCTACGTTCTTATATTATGAACCCTTATTTCGTTTATATGAACTATACATTTGATTTTTTTTATAAAATTTAAATCTTAAAATAATTAATTCCTATAATTATAAATTAAAATGCAAGTCTATGAACTTATTTAAAAGAAATACTTGAATAAAAACCAAGAAATAAACTCTTGGAAGTTTATATAATATATCTAGAACTTTTATAAAAAATAAAGACAATCTTTATAAAATTTTAAATGGGGCCATATTTATGAAGTTAACCAATTTTCAAGAAGCCTTTAATCCCTTTTCTCCTCCAAAAATTTGTTCATAGGCTATTCCCTCTCCATTTAATCTCTCTCACTCATTATACCTTGCTTCTTTATGAAAAATATCGAGGTCAGATTTTGCATGCCCTTGGGAGAGAGTAAATCCGATCATAAAGACATATTCTATGTGAGAGATTTCCTCATTTCATTTTTCATAGTTAACTCACATTAATAAATTTTTGTGGACAAATTTGGTGGAGTATAGCCCCAAAGAGACGACGGGAGAAATGATCTATCCAGAGAGACAAAATCTCACTTTCTATCTTCGTTCTCTCTAGAAACCTCACTTTTTCTCTCTAAATATAAGCCCATCAACCACGAATTTTCAGCCTTATTTTGGGTTTTCTTGAAGCTTCATATCAAAGGGTAAGTGTGATGGGTTTTGAGCATTCTAACACTCCTAAGGTGTTCATGCAACCCTAAAAACCTTGGATCTATGTTTTCTCTATTATACATGCAAACTTTCATTTTCCAAGGTATTACCCTAACTAGCATACAAAAGTTTGATACTTGGGTAATCAAAAAAAAAAGTTAGATAACAAACCTTTTGTTATAGCTTGTTGCTTAGAGCTTCAAAAGCCTAGCACCAATAATGTGAATGCCTTAAGTGGAATCACAAATCACCACTAACACTTGGAAACTTGGAAGACGACTCTTTAGCTCACAAAAATCGACCACACTCTTGCAAACAATCTAGGTACCAATTTCTTGAAACAAAGGGCTGCTTATATAGTGTGGTTACATTAGGGTTACACCATGTAAACCCTAATATGCATGACTTTCCACATTCCTCATGATCCATGGGTTTTAACCTCCATGGAGTATCCATGGGTCACCACATGGGTTAAGCCCAACATAAGGAATCATGGATCGTTAGCTCACATTATAAGAATGAATGATTTACACAATCCATCCCTATATATTTAATTAGTCTCCATTGACCACAAAATTAATTCCAAAATTAATTCTTGATCAATACTAATTAAATAATATGATTTCATATTAATATATTTTAACTTATAATATATTAATAAATCATACATATCCTCTTCTTAAAAGTCCAAATTGTTCTGGTGAAGTGAAAACCCAAATGGACGATGTTAAATCGGGGCAAGTACATACCAAATATAGTTATAGACTTAGACACCTTATCTACTCACTTTCTCATTCTGAAATTTGATTTCTAAGGCATGTTCTTGCAAAGAACCTTTGTTTGATCTTGATGTTGGTAGATCACCACCAATTATTTATTTATTTATTTATTTTTTTTGCATTTTATGTAAATGGTGATGATCCATGATCAAACCAAAGTCAAGAGCAAAGGCGAGCACATGCAAGCCTTATCTAGCACCAAAAATAGATTTTTAAAAAGTTTAGTCTCTTCTAGCTTGGTTGCATGTAAGGTAAAATGGTTAGAAACAAGTATTCTGCAGAATATCTTTAATATAATATTTTTCTATCTCAATCTAAGCAAAATAAACCGACATCATTAGGTAAAATAGGAGTTTGAACTATATTTTCATGAGTTTTACTCTCCAATATTTTGTAAGATTTGTTTGGTCGAGTTTATAAGGTCATAACTTACTTATTTCTTGACTAAATCACGATATTCTTTTTCTGAAGACTAGCACCCTGAGTTAGCTTTCGAACCCAAGTGGTCTCACTATAAAAAATTAAGAATTCGATATTTGACGATTTTTACAAAACAGTTTCTCAAACAACACTTTTCTGTGACCACTAGTTTCACATTACATGATCAAGACCCTTAAACCCCACAATAAATTTGGAGAAAATTATTTTAGGAACTTGGCACATCATTCTCGGAAGAACGAAATTTTGATGAACTAAAACGCTATATAGGTTTCTACATAAATTATTGAACTTTCAGCTGCATTTGGAACTTATGTATTTTCTAGTGCTACATTTCATAACTTGTTGCGGTTGAATACCCCCATTCAGCTCTATAAAACCCCTAGCGCTAGAACAAATTCTTTATTTTTCTACAAAAATAAGGATTTAATGGCTAAAAATTCAAAAATAAATACTTACAGATGAGATAAAAATTTGAAATATTATAGAACAAATTTATGTACGAAATAAAGATGCCACCTAAATTTTCATACATTTTGGTCACTGGTTGGTATTTTATTCAAAATTTTCATTGAATTAGAGCATGAATTTACAAAACTGGGTCTTATTACTCAAATACACAAACCAATATTTTTCCCAGTTATGGGATTATTATTAGAGCCTGTACAAATTAATTTGGGAATTTTACAATTGTTTAATGTTTATTTCTAACTTTTCATATTATTTAGGCTTAAATTACAAATAAATATCAAATAACTTTTAAAAGTTACTATAAAAATTATGAACAACCATACTCTTTGTTAGAACCAGAAAATATATTTTTGTAATTTTTGGTGTTCATCTTCATGTCTTTGTGGATGTTTGAACACATGGCACCACGATCCAATATTTACCGATAATGAACCGAACAAACTTTGTGAACTTTTTAACATCACTAGTTGGCTAGTGATCAATGACTTACTAGAAACTCATTGTTTTGTAGGACGCTAGTAGGGACCGAACCCGGCGACCTCAAACCGCGACACGTGAACCGCAAACTTTCCCTTACGTGTATTTACAGCCCTTTTTTACTATTATCATGTTTTAGGGTTGAAAGAATGCTACTGTTTTACGAGCTATCCGTACTATTTTATTAACTCGTGGGACTTTGTTTTATGAACTTGTTGAACTCTATTTTGTGAACTTTCTGAGCCTTGTTTTATGAACTTAATGAACTAGGAACGATATTGTTTTATGAACTTGATGAACTTTGAACGATACTCTTTTATGAACTTTCTGTTATGAACTTGTGCTATGAACTTATGCTATGAACTCTTGATATGAACTTTGTATGTTAAGTCCTTGAGAACCGAACTACAACCTATTAAAGCGTATTTCGAGCCGATGGTCTTATGGATATCGTTATTTGGGGTACACAGTCCCCACTCACCCATAACTGTGAATGCATATTTCCATGATCTGGCATCATGGGAACCATGGACAGGATGGAATGGGGCATGAACGGTCGTTAGGCTTGGTTGTGAATGGAGTGCTTTGGCATTCAACACTCATTTTGAGTTGGAACTTTTGTTGAACAAATCTATATTTTCTTACTGAAATGATGTACCTTTATAAACCAGTAAACTCACCAATTGTTTTATAGTTGACCCTCTGTTTTTCATGCTTTTCAGGAAATGGTCAGTGAGCCAGTTTAAGACGCCACAATGATTTATGTTTATTGATCTTGTTATTTACTGGAATATGCAGTATGGACTAAAATATAATATTGTTTCGAATATGATGTAAACATAAAATAAATAATAATTATGGTTGGTAATCCTATTTACCTTGTGTTGTGAGTCATTAGCCTATCACCCTTCATGTTTTTGCTTTAGCGGGGTGTGACATCTCAGTCTGAAAAGATAGCTGAACAGGACACTGCTCCGAATATCAGCTCAACCAATTACCTATTCATGAAAAATGACCAACTGATCAATTAAAATTCAAAATACCTAGAATACCCCCAGATCAAACTAGGTCAAATCTGGTCAAAACCAAAAGTCAACAAAATCAGCCGAGTGACTCAGCTGAGCACGCCCAATGTACTCAGCTTGTACTCTCAACGTACGCAAGGTTTGACCAAATTTGGGATGTTGACCTCGTACGCGTTGCATACTACAATGGATGCACAGCGTACACATCATCTAACCACACCTTTGATTAAGAACTTAATCCTTAAGCCCTTTAGCCCAAAAATATGGATCTAATCCTCAAATGATGTCCTTAACCATAAAGTTTCCAACTTTATGGTCTTGCATTGCTATTAAATTCTCAATACCAAAAACCCTAACTTGTTAGCCCATTAAGACATCCTAGTTTTTGCATGGAAGGAAACTAAAGACCAAGATCACGTTTTTATGCTTCTAAACACTCTAAAACGTCTAAAAGGACGACTTAAATGAACTAGAGTTACCCATAGTCATAATACCAAGCTTATGGGACCAAAAGAACACAAAACCATAGCTACACAAGATCTAATTAACACTTCATCAAGTTTAGAGCTTTTTACCTTCAAATGATGTCAAACGGTGATGATATTCTGGATCTAAAGTGCTCAACTCTCCTAGGATGGTTTCCTCTTCCTTCTTCCTCCTTCAAGAACACCAAAATGTACACTCAAGGCTCAAAAACACTCTCAAATGGATTAGGGTTTGCATAGGGGTCGAAATGCAGTTGGAGGCTGGTGGATGAAAGGAGCCTTGGGAGTTAAGGATGAATAAATATTGCACAAACCCCAAATATTAGGGTTTCAGGTCTAGGCCACATACGTCGTGCTTACGCTTGGGTACGCTCAGTGTACTCATGCAACTCCCAAAAATTACAAAAATGCCATTTAGGACCAATTTGCTAAATAATTCTCATACCGATGGTGAAAATGAAAATTCCTGGAAATCGTGATGTTGCAATTCTCCCCCAGTTAGATCAGACTTCGTTCTTGAAGTCACTCCTTACTATTCTTTTGACATTCCTGATAATTTGGACAATTCTTCCATGACCCCGATCTGAACTGTGAATTCCTCTCCTACAAGTGAATGCCATCCCGTACAAAAATCAAAACCAAGTCTTAGAAGAACTACATACCCTGACTAATAACGAATCCTTGATTCACTATCTTTAACCCTTAAAGAATAATCATTACTACTCTGTCCGAAAGTCGGAAATCCAAAGCCTTGACTAACTATTCACTGCTGGTAAGCCCTCCACTTGATAAAGAAGCAACTCCGAACATGAGTATCTGCTAAAAGGCTATAGTGGAGAAATACACACACATCGACGATGTATTCCATAACTCTCTTTAACCACTTCGAAGTCAAGGCTTCATATAAAGAAAATTTGTGAAACCACTTGGAAACCCGTAGTTGCCAACAAACAACACAATAATTTGAAAATGCTCGCTTGTAACCAGAACTGTAAGACCCAGCTTCCAGAGAGAACCACTCATACCGGGAACTCTCAAAACTACTACCACAAATAAACTCCATCAATATACTTCTATGAACCGGGAACCCATCATTCCAAACTTTAGAAACCGTACCCTACGACTAATGATCAAAGATATGTTGTACATACTCTTAGTCCCTAACCATGAACACCACCAACTCATGCAGATAGACTACTTAGATGACGTCGATCGATAATTTCCAAAAAAAATCCTCAAATCCAGAATTTTTACCCAAAAACCATAAATACACACTTGACTTCCTCACAAGTCATCACCAACCTACTATTCCCACGATCACAATGATGGTCCATCCAAGAATTTCACGTTGTATCCAAATCCCTTATCAGCTCAGGTGTACCCCCACCTAACATATCACTCAAGACATCTATAACATACTTCATGACTCGAGATTTCCGAACCAATACCTAATACTGGTAAACAAACTTCTAATAAACAACCTACAAGGAAACGAGGTCCACCATTGCAAACATTCATCAAGCGAATTCAGATGCACAACCAATACATCAACCAAACAAACCTTTACTGACCACATGATCCAAACCAACTTGTCCCTAAGTCTCCCGACTCTCAAAAATGCACTAACATCCAAAGTAATACATGCATAAATAAACAAACATAACCACTAAGCCCACAGCCTATGTCTGGAATACCCCTACAAGATCCTCAACATAAGTTTGGATTGCCTTCGAGCCCACAACATGAGTCTGGAATGCCCTTCCCAACACTCAGCCCATGTCTAGAATGCTCCTGCTATCTTGGCCTTCCAGACGACTACCGATCCTAACCGATGGCTTTTGAGCAAAACAACATATCCTATGTGTGAATCCAACCCTAAACCGATTGGATCTAATTTTTCTCTAATTAAACAGACAAACTATGAACACAAAGTATAAAACCTAGATCTATGTATTTTAATCGAAATTCACATCATATGGATCATAATACATACCTATAATATTGTTATTGTAAATAATCTTGTATGCTTGCTTGAAAGACCTTTGGTAGCAAGCGCCACAAGTGTCGCGCCTATAATGGATCACAAACAAACTCAAGCAACCAAGGAATACAATAGAGAGAGAGAGAGAGAGAGAGAAAATGGAAGAAGAATTTCGGCTCTAAGCCTTTTGGAGGAGTGCATGGACGAAATCCAACCCTAAGGAGGGTTTATATAGGTGTTAGGAAGGATTGGATAAGGCAGGCGTATCCAAGATACTCTTAGAGCCCAAGGAAACCCTAGGAGCATGTAGATTTCGTTCCCCCTACTATAGGGAGGTTCTAGAATTGCCCAATGCTCAACTATTAAACATTGTCACCTTTAGTCCATGCAGTTTTAATTAATTCCTTTAATCCTAAAATTAATTCCAAATTAATTTTTGATTAAATATTAATTAAACAATATGATTTCTGATTAATTTATTAACCAAGTAATAAATTAATAAATCATTCTTTTCTCTCTAAAAGTTATCCTATTCAATTGCCTGGTTTGAAGGCAACCTAAAAGGAATATGCTACTATCAATTCAAGATTATACCAATTATAGTTATGGGATTAGACACATAATCCAAGAGTCTCCCACTTGGATAAGTCTAATAACTATAACTGCTAGTATAACTACAAAAATTGACTAGCAAATTGTAGCTACGAAAAGCCGCTATCAAACTCTGACCCAGTCAGTGACGTCTCCTATGATAATTCATCAAATATTCCTTCATTCTACAAGATATCGTATGGACATGAGACATGGACTATAATCAATCTCTTTGTCCAAGATTTGTTTCTCGATTTCCTATTTATGACGACTGATATCAGACTACTAATTGAACACATCAATTCAGTCTAGGTTGGCCAAGCGCTTTAGATGTCATCATCAAATCATCGAGGGGCCCACACATATCGCTTTTTCCTGTTTATGGCAAAAGGAATGGATAAATTTCGACTTATATGCTTGTACTATTCACTCATCAAATAATGCACAACAATACGTTTTATAACATCAAGTTACTGATGCGTTTATGTATTATCAATGCACAACTGACTTGTAAACAACAACTCATATATCTCCGTTTCAAGAATATAAGATATTATCGTCTCAAAATTATTCATGATAAAATCCATGAAGTAATTCTTTGAGCGTGGGTTAATCCAATACTTATATCCCCATTTCAAAAGTACTCATAAATATTGCAGCAAACCATTGCTATGTCTAACCCCTTAGACAATCTACAGTCTAATTCATCATAGTCTTAATTCACTACTTATTTCCAAAAGTATGATCGACTATGGATGTTTGAATAATCCAATTATTCGGGAAGTGAAACATGCGAAATGAAACACCATAATAACCTAATTAACTATGGTTTCAAAACTATTGAATATAAATAAAACACTTATTATTTAATCACCATATTAATTAGACTTAATTGATTGTATAATGTTTCGATTAATCAAGTGAACACTTGAATTAAACATCAGTCATGCCATTTTATAAACATGCATACTATGTCTCTCTATGTCCTTCCTTTGTGAATAGATCAATTGAACATAACTACAATGATGCCCATAACATAATTCCAAATCCTTATTATAGGTGTAAGAATTCCAAATTCTTACTAAATGTGTTAAGATTCTAACCTTGCATGCAATATTCTTTTGTGATGATGTGGCGTCAAAGTCACCGAGACTTACCCAACGATGTCACAAAATGCTCCATTGAAACTTTTTTACTTAAAACAATTTCACGGTGATGAAGTATCAAATTCAAGGTAACTCCTTGAACACCTTCATTGCGTTAAGGTTTCTAACTCACATGTAGATTCTAATCATCAACTCTCATTATGGAAAAATTTCCATATTCCCATATGACTATCAATTCTTATCAAGAATTATCCCAATCTGAAACTTGTCACTATAGTCCTTCCAAATTTATACTTCCAACTGTCCAAAACCAACCAATCTTAAGGTAAACCTTAGACTACTTTAGTTGCACCAAGTTCTAGTCCTTATTCCTCTCAATGCCCTAGGCATTTGGAAAAATCAAAATAAGTGAATATAATAACATATGTAATCAATCCTATATCTGAAGCATATAGGATTCGATACATAATGTCTTATATAAAGACATGATACTTGATTTGTCTCTTGCTATAATATTTCCATATATCAAATTTCCTATGTTGAATCACTTCAACACAATATTCATATATGTTCATGACTAAGTGCCATTAAAATCCTCCAATCTAAACTTTTAGATTTGAAACGAAGTATAAGTTCCTTCTCCCCAAAATCCTTTTATAGCGAAACAATTCCCAAACTTTGTAATTTGCAAATTTTTGAAATCTTTGATTCCTATCACTAGTATTTCCAACTTGCAACACTTAGCATAACAACTATGCTCCCACTAGCATTGACATGTATCCAAAAATCAACTAAACTTCTAGAAATCAATGTTATTGACATTCATACTAAAGTTCAGATTTCCTATACATGGTCCTTCGATAAGTCTTCATCTAGACTTCTCAACCTCATACACCTTCATTAGATAGTATTTTTGTGTGTTTAAACCCTTTCAAAACTTATAACTATAAGTCCTGAATGTTCAAACTATTTCTAGCCATTTATCACAATTCGAACTATGAAAAGGGATGTCGTAATCATATTGCAAATTAGAGAATGCAATTATCACAACCACTAATCATAATGATATTTATCAAATCTTTAAAATATACTAGTGTTTCCTCATAATCATTTTCATGAATTATAGCGAAACCTTTTGCCACCTGGATGTTATGGTGTATACGTTCCTATCCATGTGAATTTATCAATTACAACCTACAATCATAAGATAAAGTCAAGGACAAAAAACCCAAAATCAAATTTTGGTTTCCTTTCATGGACTGAACTTTGACTATTCTTAATTTATCGCCTTCTGGCAGCACAAGGGCTTAGCAATGCTTCAAAGTTGTCAAGCAACTCATCCATATTGATCAATGTACAATCACTGACTAATGTGCTCTGCCTTTGCAATCAAATGAGAACCATAAAACTCATCAGCATTGCCAACTCAACTAGAAGACGCACAGAAACAAGAATGTGTCAACTTAACACGATAGGTTATCAACCTTAGGTCATGTGCTAGTGATAACTAAAAGGTTTATTGTCGATTGACTCTTGAAACCTTTCAAGATCAATATGAGTCCCACTAACTTCTTGACATATAAGTTTTCTGATAAGGAACATTCCTTGACAAGCAACAACAAATATTCAAAATTTAGTGTGAACTCTCAATAAGAAAACATTTCATGGAATTGGTCTTACTCCATCTTTTGTTTTAACCAAAACATCACAAACACCAATTTCAAATGTGACCGAGTAAGAAAACATTTCTACTCCACATTTCATTTGGTTTTATAAACCTAATTAGTTTGGAAAAAGCTTCAACATACGATTCGAAGTTACTAGAGTGTAACTCTAAAAATTAATTTGGAAACGAAGTATGATTCATCTCTTGATTAAACTATTTCAACAATATTTGATTCCTCTTCTTAGTTGAGACAATTTCACTAAGATGTCCTTATAGGATGAATTGTGACATAGTTCCATAATCATTTAGATGATCACAAAACATAATACTAAAGTACTCTCCTTTCCTTTCAGATTGGAGAACCTTTATCTTTCTTCCTATTAGATTCTTCATATTCGTTCTATCATTCTTTGAAACCTATCAAATAATCAGAATTACACTTAATCTTATAAGTACAACCATATTTACTGAACCATTAGTAAATCATGATGAATAAACTTATCGTCCTTTGTGGTGGATCTAAATAGTCCACATCAATGTATACTAGATCCATTAGTCCTTCACTTTGACTAACATAAACATGTGATCAAAAATTACTCTTAATCCTCCAAAGATCAAAATTCTCATACATCATGCAATTCGAATTGTATGACTCCAAGTTTATATCCAACTGAAACTTGGGTGATGAGAATTCCATTTCACTTGGTTGATTATGATATTTCCACAAACAACATAATTAAGAATCAAATCCATATTTAATATTGCTAATAATAGAAACATAACCACCAATTTTCATAAATGCCATTGCAAGGAAATGCAAAGTAAATAAACTAAAAAATTTTATTTTATTGATAATGAGCTGGAAAATTTTGTTCGTACAATGCAAATATATGAAAACTATGTATCTAGACACTTCCCAAGCAATCTATTAATCTATCATAACTCTTAATCAGCAGCTCAAAAATCCGATCATCGAACAATGCGACAGAAATCCAATTTTCACGATCAAATTCAGCTTGCTCTTCTTAAGCTTCTTTCTTTCTCTTAGATCCTACAAAACATCAAAATTCGACTATCACATCATGTATTAAGAATCTATGAATAGGAACTTAATAAATTAAAGTTAGATAGTGGATGTACATGAAGTAGAGTCATACAACTTGACTTTACTATCTCTGTGATCTTTCAGGTAGACAGGACAACTTCGCATCTAATGTCCCTTTAATTGGCAATAGAAACATATGGACTCTATAGGAATGGCACTTGCAACTATCTCAGAATTAACCATTCTCTTTACCATATGGTCAAATGGTTTGACCTTGGCCGATCCCTTTCCATTGGGAGGAGACACCTTTTCTGGACTACTAATGTTACCATTGTCAATGTCCATGAAAACTTGGGAGACAGATCCTACAAACACATTTGGTTTATTTGTGCTCTTAAGCATTTCTTCTTTAGCATCAATTAACATATATGTCAGATCGATTAAGGTCATGTCGTGGTCCCTCTCATAAAAATCTTTAATAAACTGGCTATATGAGTCACTAAGCGAAACTAGAACAAAGTCAATGGCCAGCTCCCTTGGGAAAACAACACCTAGCATTCCCAATCTGTCAATGTGAGATTTCATTTCCAGAACATGCACATAGACAGACTTTCCATCTTGATGTTTACATGCCACTAGGGCTTGAGTAACTTTGAATTATTCAAGTTGAAGAAATCGTGGGTCGGAGATATTCACTGGATGAGGTGGAGGAAGAGTTGGGGAAGCATGATTTCTAATTCCATCATTTGAAGAAGGGAATATCGTTTCACCTTGATCAACATGTGGAAGATCGTCTTCAAAAGGAAAAACATTTCTAGGAGAACTATTGTTGTCTGAACTCGACATCTATAAAGGGAGAAAAGAATTCAAATTAGTTGATTTATTTAATCCTTAATTATTAACCCTAAATTTAAATTAAGGCTAGGATCCATATTTTTTTTTATTCAAATTCTGAAGAGGGATGCCGTAATCAAATTCAAATCTATTTTATGTAGGTAAGCATTTACCAGTTTCAATCTAATGAAACTCGTGGATCTTTGTGATTCATTGAACTATTCAATGGCATGTTTAATCTCAATTATGCCATTTCCATTTGTGACTGGGATACCGAGGACCACAAACAAGATGTCAATAACCATGCAAATTAGCTTGGTACTCTCGATGCCATTTATCATCTAATTAATATGCCGGTTAACCACACACACTCCATTAATCAATAATAATTTATGAGACACCCATTGCTAACAATATTAGTCCATATTAGTGTGCCGGTTAACCACACATACTCCACTAACGACCAATAAGGTGCAATGTGCAATTTCATGGGTAAGCATCAAATTCACACTTTTCCTAAAGTAACTAAGAATGAGATTTTAGAAAATGGTTTAGTTACTTAATCATTATTCTTTTTATGAGGATTAATTGTCCTATCGAACCGGTTCAGCTAACGACCATCCACCATACAAGAGAGCGATGGATAAGAATGGATACCCAATGACGATCATTTTATATGCCGCTTCCTTAAACCCCCTTATACTATGGCTTCGTGAATGAAGTGTACTAGCGATTCGACTGACTCGTCTTATACATATAGTAAATATTAAACTTTTAATCTTACATATATTATAAGGTGTATTTTAAACATTTTAGAATAGTAAGGGTTTAGTCTTTTAATAAATTAAACTTTTAATTTAATTAAATTTAAACCACATATGGATTTATAAAATCCATAAAGATATATTTTAGGGTTTCTCATTTTAAATTTCCAAAATTAAACCTTTTAATTTTAAATTTCAAACAAACTACAAATATTAATTATATCCAATTAATAATTATCTAGTAGCAAATCATGGATATATTAATTATCCTTTAATTAATCGATTAATTAAATCATTAACCATATCCATAAGGATAATAACAATCAAATAAATCATCATTATCTACTTCATAATTATCTCCTAACATTTAGGTTTTTATTGAATTATCTTATATTATTAAAAAAATAAGATTATGGCATAATTAATTAAAGATAATTACCAAATATTAACCTAGTAAATCAAGTTAGCTAAAAAAATCCGAGATAAGCATCAGACGCACCAACTCGACGAGTTGGAGGACCAAACTCGACAAGTTCATGCAACTCGACGAGTTCTAAGAACAGCTCGACGAGTTCATTGAACATAATTTCGATTCTGTTCCCTTGTCCTCTGCACAATTAACAATAGCATCATATTCAATAGAAAACTAATCCTAGGCTCTAATACCACTGATGGGTTTTGAGCGTAACAACATATCGTATGTGTGTATGCAACCCTAAGTTGATTGGATCTATGCTTTCTCTAGTTTAACATGCAAACTATGAACACAAAGTATAAACCCTAGATCTATGTATTGTAATCAAAATTCTCATCATAGGGATCATAATAGTTACCTTTAAGATTGTTATTGTAAACAATCTTGTATCCTTGCTTGACCTTTGGTAGCAAGCGCCACAAGTGTCATGCCTCTAATGGCTCACAAACAAACTTAAGAAACCAAGGAATAATATATATATATATATATATATATATATATATATATATATATATATAGAGAGAGAGAGAGAGAGAGAGAGAGAGAGAAGGGAAAAAGAATTTCGGCTCTAAGCCTTTTTGGAGGAGTGCATGGACGAAATCCAACCCTAAGGAGGGTTTATATAGCTGTTAGGAAGGTATTGGATAAGGCAGGCGTATCCAAGATAACCTTAATCCCTTAACTTCCTCCCCAAGGCATCCAAGACACTCTTAGAGCCCAAGGAAACCCTAGGAGCATCTAGATTTCGTTCCTCCTACTATAGGGAGATTCTAGAATTGCCCAATGCTCAACTATTAAACATTGTCACCTTTAGTCCCTGCAATTTTAATTAATTCCTTTAATCCTAAAATTAATTCCAAATTAATTTTTAATTAAATATTAATTAAACAATATGATTTCTAATTAATATATTATTTCCATAATACATTAATAAATCATTTATTTTGATTTCTAATTAATTTATTAACCAAGTAATAAATTAATAAATCATTCTTCTCTCTCTAAAAGTTATCCTATTCAATTGCCAGGTTTGAAGGCAACCCAAACGGACTGTGTTACTATCAATTCAAGATTATATCAATTATAGTTATGGACTTAGACACCTAATCCAACACTGTCGATCTTGAGACCTAAGAGTCTCAACCAATGACTACCGGGTTCCGCCCATATGTAAAATCTAGTCGTTGGTTCTCAATATATCGTGAAACCTTCTAACCATTAAAACGATAAGTTTATGGTATCACAACGATCTTTCCGTCATTCCATCACTCACCTGAAAACTCACGACCAACACCACGAGCCTAAAGATACTCAACCTCAATCCAACGTATTACAGGAAGCCAATCAACAACCCTCTTAACATTAATCAAACATAACATTTCCATACTCTTTTACCACACTTAATTTCTTTCACAGTACAGACTGTTACCAATGCAAAATATGACGAAAAGATAAACATACATGACCTGAGAATAGGATAGATGGCTACACTATTGTTCCAATCCAAAGGCTATAACCTAAATATGAACCATGCATATAATTCGAACAAAGTACTCCATTGTTATCTGTCCAGCCCACACACACCCCTTATGACAATGTCCAATGAAATTACCACAATACACACCATTAAGGGAACCCACAACGTTACCTAAAGGTTGAAGTACCAGAAGATCTAACGAGATGACGAACCTCAATCCTTAACAGAAAACATTCTCATGAATGATCAAAACAAGATCTCATACCTTGATTAAGATTGAACAGACCCCATCAATACGTAACTATCTCAATAAGACTTTTAAAGTCATCCATAAATGTTGAGGATGCATTGACAATTACTATAACAAACCAATGCACTACCGAACCAAAATCCACGCGGAGTTGAACATACCCATATCTGAAACTGATTTACCGAATGACAACTGCTCAATCTGGACTATAAATAGCAATCCATACAACGAGTTGACAAATCCCTCAATAAACGATACCCAACCTGAGCGATCCTGGTGCCTCCTCATCTATTTATTGGCATCCCAAAAGGAACCAATGGCTACATCAAGCTATCCTCTAACAGATTCTTGCCGCGAAGACAACTCTTGCATTCCTAAACACATACCTCTGATGGCAACTTGCTCTGCACCCTCATCCTGACCATTTCCGAACCAAAGTCTCGTATAACCAAGCCATGGATCCCTAAGAACCATTCTTCCAACACCAAAAACTTGAACAGATCGACGATCCTCCAAGCAGAATACCCAGTTCTCCCCCACTTAGGGCTTGAACTACCACTAATTGACATTGCAAACTGAAGAAATACTCAAACCGGCTAACTTATACCAATAGTACCCCTAAACCATTATAATGTATAACACCATGGAAGTTGATCTTCCAGATAAATACCAAGCCAACTCAATGAGATTCCAGTTGTCAGATGGAAACCTCAAAACTTCCAATCATAAACACCTCTAACATCCCGAATTCCATGCAGATGAACAAGAAATAATTGACAGTCCATTCATGACACCAACTTCCTATGTAGAAACGAATGGGTTACTACATTCCTCGCCTCCAAATCCCCAACCTTCAATTCAATGCGAGGATCATTCCTAAATACAAGAGGCATCATTCTCATAATTGGGATACATAAGAGACAACAAAAGTTTTCGTTCCCCATTTCACTTCCCTGATCACCTGAAGCAATCAACTATCACTTGTCCTGACTATATTCCAAGAAAGAATACCCTTGATCTCATCTCAAGGCAATCATACCACAAGGATCCTCTTGTTCATTCCCACACTGCCATACAGAATGCTAAAAACCACAACTATCTAGCCCTATGCTGGGTCTACACTCCAACTCTGAAGATCACAAGCCTACTATGTCTTTCCTTCGAGCACAACAAGCTGAAAAAAAACATAAC
The DNA here is from genome assembly GCF_051521515.1 of Lactuca serriola. Classification (NCBI taxonomy): domain Eukaryota; kingdom Viridiplantae; phylum Streptophyta; class Magnoliopsida; order Asterales; family Asteraceae; genus Lactuca; species Lactuca serriola. The sequence goes on along the minus strand of NC_136414.1, from coordinate 33,778,996 downwards.
CACGTAGTAGATAGCGACATTCCAATCCATCTGTTAACCACTCAACTTCCAGCTACAATCCATAAGTCGATCATAAAAATCACTTCCTGCTTGAGTACCATGACTCAACTAGCACTGCCTCGAGCAAGGCGCTCAATACCTCAAAGCCAACTAAATCACCTAGGTCTGCACCATTCAACCCAAACAGACATGACCACTAAGGCATAAACAATCACTAGACCTATTCTCGTGCCTGAAAAACCATAGACAAAAGATCGTCAAATATGGAAATACTGCCACGAATCATGGTATCAAACGATGCTATCTTCCCCAGTAGTCATCTCAGCAGACCCCCTCATAGTCTGCAAAGTTGCAGTTCGCTTCTCGAACTTGGCAATTAGCCTGCCAGTGATCTGATCCACTATACCATACAATTCTTCCTGCAACATCTGTGAAACCTAAGTGGTAATCATCTCCCATATCTGATCAATAATCAACCTCGACCTATCCTACCCATCAACTCCAGATCCTAAACCAGATCCCCTAGTGAGCTCCATACTGAATCCAACCACATGCATTAGAATTCCCCAAAACACATTGCTACAACCACATGAAAAGAATATCCCTCAGGGTTTGTGACTACCTTTCTACGCATACGGGTCCTGTGCAATCAGTAGTATGGGCCCATACTACCTACCACACCTACCCATATTTATCTCAACGATCATTACAACCACCCAAAACAAATACAACAACTAGAATATGCATATATCCTATCCTCACTCCCTAGATAGTGGCTAATCGTGCCTCATCTAGCTGGCTGCTCAACCATATACTCATCCATGAAACTTCCACCAAACCTGTAAGCTAATCATACATAACACTGGATTTTATAGACAGTCGAATACTTGATTCTACCCTAAGCCCTTCATCATAAAAGAATAGGAAATAAAGCTAAACCAAACATTCTCAGGCTATAAAATCTTAGTTATGTACAACTATGATGTATACATTGAACAACTAAAATAATGATGTGAATTCCATACAAGAGGTAACCTTAGGCTTTTAGCCATCACACATCTGGCAATTCTATCATGCAATTCCTGAAGATCCCTAGCCTATCACTAGCATGCTATTCTCTCAAACCAAGGCTATGATACCAACTTGTTACGTCCTAAAAAAGAATTAATTTCAATTTTCAAAAACATCCCATAACCATAAATGTTTACAAAATCATTGTTTCAAAAAACTATATTTTAATAATCAAGGTATCCCAAAATCCAAAAAACATAAAAACCAAAGGATATGCACGATCACACCTTCACCTTGCCACGGCCATCTGAAGTACCTGAAAAAATAAACTGAAATTGTAAGCCAAAGCTTAGTGAGTTCCCCCAAAGTACCAAGCCATAGAAACATATAACAGCATATACTAGGTCCATAGCTAACATATTGGATTACCCCTAAGCCTATAGTATGAGTCTGGTTTGCTCTCTAGGCCCACATCTCGTATATGGCTTACTCCAGAGCCCACAACATACATCTGGCTTGCCTTTCAGGCCCACAACTTATGTCAAGCTTGCTCCTGGGTTTGTTGGCTACAAAATAAAGCAGTACTACTTCAACCCAACCATACTATGTCGATATATCGATATATACATAACATATAACATATATCCAGAAAACAGATGAACATATAACCAGTCAGCAGACAAACAAGCCGATCAACAGATCATTACCGCATACTACATCCCATTTACCAGGATACTGATCTAATAGTTCACTATAACATATCGAAATCCTCTATACCATGATACATAATCTAGTGGGTCAGCATTGGTGCCTTCGACCCACAAGTACAATGAGGAAAACTCACCTCTCAGACTGAAAATATAACTAAACAGGACACTGCTCTGAATATCAGCTCAACTGGTTACTAATTCATGAAAAATGACCAATTCAAATAAAATTCAAAATGCCCAGAATACCCCCAAGTCAAACTAGGTCAAAATCTGGTCAAAGTCGAAACTCAACAAAATCATCCGAGTTGACTCAGCTAAGTACACCCACTGTACTCTGCTTATACACTCACAGTACGCAAGGTTTGACCAAATTTGGTATGCTGACCTCGTACGTGTTGCATACTCTAGCATACGTCCAGTGTACTCGCCATCGAGCCACACCTTTGATTAAGAACTTAATCCTTAAGCCCTTTCGCCTAAAATTTAGATCTAGTCCTCAAATGATGTCCTTAACCATAAAGTTTCCAACTTTATGGTCTTGCATGGCTATTAAGTGCTCAATACCAAAAACCCTAACGTCTTAACCCATTAAGACATCCTATTTCTTTCATAGAAGGAAAGTAATGACCAATATCACGTTTCTATGCTTCTAAACACTCCAAAATGTTTGAAAGGACAACTTAAATGAAGTAGAGTAACCCATACTCGTAATACCAAGCTTATAGGACCAAAAGAACACAAATCTATAGCTATACAAGATCTACTCAACACTTCATCAAGTTCAGAGCTTTGTACCTTCAAATGATGTCAAATGGTGATGAGATTTTGGATCCAAAGTGCTCCACTCTTCTAGGATGGTATCCTCTTCCTTATTCCTCCTCCAAGAACACAAAAATGTACACTCAAGGCTCAAAAATTCTCTTAAATGAATTAGGTTTGCATAGGGGTCGAAATAGTTATGGAGGCTGATTGATGAAAGGACCCTTGAGAGTTAAGGACGAATAAATAGTGCACAAACCCCATATAATAGGGTTTTAGGTCCAGGGCACGTACGCCCCGTGTACGCTTGGGTATACCCAACATACTCAAGCAGCTCCCAAAAATTAAAAAGAAAAAAGCCATTTAGGACCAATTTGCAAATAATTGTCATACCAATGTGAAAATGACAATTCCTGGAAATCGAGATGTTACATTTGTCTTAGTCCTGTTAAATTTCTTCTTGGAGATTGACCATATCAAAACGTTCGTATCAACTAGTGCTTTCATTAATCTTATACCATGCCACCAAAAAAATACCCACCCACACTCGAAGAGTCCATGGCAGCTATGGCAGACAATATTTCGAAGCTAGTATCTTCTTCTACCAGCAATACCGACAAAATTCTCAGCACAACAGTTTCATCCCAGTCACAAGCTTAGTCCTTCTCAAAAGCCTAATTCGTTCGTCTATGAATAGTCAGCCGATAAAAGTAGAATTCTTTCACCTATAAGTAGCCAAAATCCCGAAAAAAAGGAACTTGATGATGTTCTTCTCCCCTCGTGGTCTCTCGACATCATCGTGAAGCAATTAGCATCATAATATGAACAAATATCCCTACTCATTGCCATACTAAAAAAATGAACCCAATCCCTCTTCTTCCAACACACCTCCACCACAAAAAATAGTCTATAACGACCAAATTCGACCCCTGAAACTAACCCCACATGCTTTCGATGGGTCTAATCCATTTGATTGGATCTTTCAAGATGAACAATACTTACAATTCTACCTGATCCTACCCCCTAAACTATTGAAGATGGTCGCATTTCACATAACACGAGATGCTCTTAGTTGGTATAAATAACTGCACCATAACAATCTCCTTTCTACCTGGGAGTCATTTACTCGAGCTCTCGAGGCAAACTTTAGACCCTCGTCCTATGAAAACCACCAATCCACCATTTTTAAGCACCGCCAAACATCCATCGTTTATGCATATCAAGCATGTTTTGAATAACTCAGTAAATGCATGATCGGACTACCACCGAATATACTACTAAACTGTTTTCTCTCTATATTACGATCTAATATCCAACAGGAACTAGCCATACTCCAACCCACGGATATAAACCAATCCATTGGTCTCACCGAGTTAATTAAGCACAAAAATAGTGACAACTACTTATGTACCCGTTACACCAGTAGCTCCCGAACCTAAACCTCTTCTACCCTCATTCTTATAACCACCACTCCAAAAAAACCGCCATCAACCGAAATCTTACCCACACCACCCAAAACAACTACTATCTTACCATTTACACAACTCTCCCTGGAAGTATTGCAAAAAAGGCATGCCGGCAACTTATGTTTTCGATGCTCAAGGAAATTTCACCCAGATTACAAGTGTAATCCCCACAGTTCCTTTTGATTATAGATAATGAAGGTGACAACTATACATCAGATGAGACATTCCCAATTGTCACAGAGGAGCCTTTGAACTCCACCTTCACGTTAGAAAATATTCCACCAGATCACCAAACCACGAGCCCACCATAATTCTTATCCCTATCTCCAACAACTCTATTAGGGCTAGCATCCCGTGGAGCCCTCCGAATAACTGGTTTTATACAAGGTCATCTTGTCTCAGTCTTGGTTGATTGCAGAAGTACATACAACATCATACAGCGACGTGTCACTTCCTTCCTACACCTTCAAGTCACACCAATCCCAACATTCTCAGTTATGATTAGAAATGGGTATCACATATAATGTCATGGATGTTGTTCAACCACTCCACTTCAGCTACAAATAAACACATTCCACATACCTTTTTTCATCCTCCCCATTAAAGGTGAAAAACTAGTCCTTAGTCTTTAATGGTTTGGATCATTGGGACCCATTACATCCGACTTCTCGGTACCACAAATCACGTTCCAACATCAAGGTCAAACCATCACCTTTTCCGGAGAACCGATGTCAATACGAGCATAATCCAACAGTGTTCATCAACTCATATAAAAACAGGTGATTTCATCCATTCACATCATACTATTCCTACCACCAACCCCAACCACTAACTCAATCATCACCGACCCCAACATCCAACAACTTCTAACTGAATATGAGTACCTCTTCCAGACACCAACTTTCCTCCCACAACCATGCCCCCACGAGCACCACATTCCAATACAACCCAACAAACCATCAGTAAATGTTCGCCCGTATCGCTACCCACACTTTCATAAATAAATCAAGACAGATGTGATCACTGACATGCTAAAAGAAGGGCGGATTAAACCCAAACACAATCGATACTTCTCACCGGTTCTTCTTATGTAAAAAAAAAAAGATGACATATGGCGGTTATGTGTCAACTATCAAGCGCTAAATGCTATCATAATCCGGGATTGTTTTCCAATTCCCACAGTGGATGGATGAACTATTAGATGAGGTACATGCTTCACAAGTCTTTTCAAAATTAAATCTAAGGGTTGGCTATCATCAAATCATAGTCCATGAACCTGACACCCACAATACAACATTCTGAATAGTGGATAGACATTACGAATTCCTCGTAATGCCCTTCGGTTAGTCTAAGGCACCTTCCACCTTTCAATTGACCATGAACGAAATTTTTCAGGACGTCTTAAGAAGGTTCGTCTTGGTTTTTTTTATGATATATTGATAGGTCCATAGAACAACATCATGAACATCTTATAGTTGTCCTTCAACGACTCTCTGAACATAAGTACTATCCCAAGTTATCAAAATTCATCTTTGGTGTCACATAAATACAGAACCTAGGGCATATTATCTTACACAAGGTGTCGCTACGGACCAAAACAAGATTAAAGCAATTATTTAATGGCCCAATCCCACCACTATTAGCAACCTACGAGGATTCCTAGGCCTTACTAGGTACTAGAGGTGCTTTGTCAAATACTATGCCAATATAGCTACCCTACTAAGCGATATGCTCCGCCAGCCAACCTTAGAACGGAACGACAAAGCAATAGAAGCCTTCGATTCTCTCAAAAATGCCATGATGTCTCTCCTAATTTTAAGGTTACCAAACTTATCCAATATTTTTAATGTCACCAAAGCTACATCGGTAACATGTATCGGTGCAGTATTGTCTCAACAAGATCAACCAATCTCTTTTTTTAGTAAAAAGGTATGCCCTTGCATGCAAGCTTCATCAACATACATCTGAGAGCTATAAGAAATTAATAAAGTTTTCAAGAAGTTGAGATAATACCTGCTTGGTTGGAAATTCCACATCTTTACTTATCAACGTAGCTTGAAGCACTTACTCAGTTAGGCCATCCAGACACCCGATCAACAAAAATGGGCATCAAAGTTACTATGGTACGAATTTGATGTCTTCTACAAACCAGGAAAAGAGAGTAAGGAAGCAGATGGTCTTAGTCGCAATTTTGCATCTCATGTACTCACATTATCATTCCTATAGCTGGTGAAACTAAAGCAATATTACTCTACAGAACCAGCGGGCCAAGAGTGGATGTGCAAGGTATCATCAGAACCAAATACTCTTCTAGGTTACCACATTCACGATAAATTGATTTTTTTCAAAGAGTGTTTACTGATACCAAATTTACCATCACTCTTCCTCAAACTCCTCCAAGAATTTCACTCTTCACCCATAGGAAGCCATTCCGACATCACTGCTACTACCCGTCGGATCAACACTATCTTTCTATGGCTATACCTCAAAACTGATGTCACCTAATTCATCAAATATTGCCTTACACGCCAGTAAAAAAAAGTATTCCATGCAACAACCCTATGGGTTGCTCCAAACACTACCAATTCCAAACCTTGTATGGGAAAAATATCGATGGACTGAGGGTTTTGAGCATTCTAACACTCCTAATGTGTACATGAAACCCTAGAAACCTTGGATCTATGTTTTACTAAGATACATGCAAATTTGATTTCCAAGGTTCTTAACCTATCTAGCATAACAAGGGGAACATGAATCATAAAGCTAGTAAAAAAACATACCTTTCTTATTGCTTGGATTCCTTGGGAACCTTGTGAGCCTAACACCTCAAGTGTGATGCCTCAAATGTCTCACACAACACAACAACACTTGGAATAACCTTGAGAGAAGTTCACTTATCACTTAAAATCAGCTAGCCCTCTAGTTCTCTTCTTAGTAGTGCCGATGTTGCTAGTCATGGGGTCCTTGTATAGTTGTGTCACAAGTAGGGTTACTCCATGTAAACCCTAATGTGCATGGCTTTTCATATTCCATGATCCATGGGTTTATAACCTCCATGGACTATCCATGGAGCACCTTATGGGTTTAGCCCAATTCATATAAACCATGGATCATTAGCCCACTATACAAGAATAGATGATTTACACAATCAACCCCACATATTTAATTAGTCTCTTTTTGATCACTTAATTAATTCCAAATTAATTCTTTGGTCAATGCTAATTAAATAATATTATTAATATATTAGAACTTATAATATATTAATAAACCTTAAGTGTCATTTCTCTCATTTAGTCTATCCAAGTGTTGCAATGCCATGCAACCCAAATGGACCATGCCAACTGGGTCAAGTACATTCCAGGAATAGTTATGAATTTAGACACCTAATACAACAGTCTCCCACTTGGATAAGTCTAATAACTATAACTGCAAGATTGACTTCAGGAATCGATCAACAATCGTAGCTCTTTCAAGGTCTCGTGTAACGGAGATGATGATGATACGCTATTTAAGATGAGTGATCATATAATCCTTTGTTCTAGATATCAGCCGGACAAATACATGGAACATTGTCTTACTTATTGTCCAACAATTTGTTTCCCGATTTCTGATTTTTTGACATAGAACTTAATCGAACAAATCAATTTACTTCTGACCGGGCCCGGTACATAGGTCACAACAAAATCATCGAAGGGACCAAATATCGCTTCTAATCCAAGAAGGAACAGATAAACTTTGACTCATATGCTTGTTCTACTACTTGTTGAATCATACACAAAGACACATTTTATAACATCGAGTTACCAATGCGTTTTCATACAATCAGTGTATAACCAAATCATAGGCAACAACTCATATCTCTAGGTTTGAACACTTATATGATATTACTGTCTCACAATCAGTCGAGATAAATTCCATGAAGTGATACGACTGAGCGTGGGTTGAATTCAATACTCAAAACTTATGAGCACTCATGAGTGTTGTAGCAACTCTTGCTATGTCCAACATCTTAGACATCTACAAGCTAACTCATGACAGTCTTGATTCATATCTACTTCCAACATACAACCGACTGTGGAGAATTTGAATAATATGATATACCATAACATAATTATTCTGGAAGTCAAAACATGCAAAATGAAATGATAGTAAACGATTGACAGAAGATAGCAACACTTTACTTATAAATAAACAACAACTTTTATTTATCATCAAATGTCAATTACACTTTACACATTTCAAAGCTATCTAATTACTAAAACTAAGATCATCCTTCAGCCCTATGCGCCTCGCATGCTGGAGATGCTGAACCCTACCCAGTCCCTTCATGAGGGGATCTGCTGGGTTCTCATCCGATGATAACCTCTTTGCCACGAGGAGTCCTTCTTCTATTCGATGTCTGATGAAATGGTATTTTCTGTCGATGTGTTTGGATCTCCCGCGATCCCTTGGTTCCTTGGCTAAGGAAACTGCACTTTCACTATCACAGAAAATCTTTATAGGCTCCTTTATAGTTGGTACAACTCCAAGGTCTCCAATGAAGTTCTTTAGCCATATAGCCTCCTTTACTGCCTCGCTTGCCGCCATATACTATGATTCGCAAGTTGAATCAGCCACTGTCTCCTGCTTGGAACTTTTCCAAGTAATTGCTCCTCCGTTTAAGGTAAAGACCCAGCCTGACTAAGAGCAGAAATTATCCCTATCAATATGGAAGCTAGCATCACTATACCCTAATACTCTCAAGTCATCACACCCACCAAGGGTAAGGACCCAGTCCTTAGTCCTCCGCAGGTACTTGAGAATGTTCTTTACTGCAGTCCAGTGAGCCTTGCCAGGGTTCCCCTGATATCTACTGACCATGCTCAATGCAAAGGCCACATCAGGACGAGTAAAAGTCATAGCATACATGATCGACCCTACAATGTAATCATGCGGTACTCGACTCATCTCTGCTATCTCATCCTCTGTACTCGGGCTCTAAGTCTTACTTAGTCTGGCGTTACTCTGGATCGGTAACTCTCCTTTCTTGGAATTCTGCATGCTTAACCTATTCAGCACCTTCTCCAAGTTGGTACTCTGACTAAGTCCACTTAGTCTTTTACTCCTATCTCTCAAAATCCTTATCCCTAGGATATAGGCAGCTTCTCCAAGGTCCTTCATAGCGAAACACTTCCCAAGCCAGGATTTCACTTCCTCCATAGTTGGGATGTCATTTCCTATAAGTAGTATTTCATCCATATATAGTACCAAAAAGCTAACTATACTCCCACTAGCCTTGACATATACACAAGATTCATTTGCACTCCTCGAGAAGCCAAACTCTTTGACTTTCTCATCGAAACAAAGATTCCATCTGCAAGGTGCTTATTTCAATCCGTAGATAGATTTCTCAAGCTTACACACTCTATTAGGGTACTATATACTAACAAAACCCTATGGTTGACTCATGTAAACATCCTCAACCAACTTTCCATTTAGGAAAGCGGTTTTGACATCCATTTTCCATATTTCATAATCATGAAATGCAGCAATGGCTAACATAACCCTAATAGACTTAATCTTCACTACTGGTGAAAAGGTCTCATCATAATCAACTCCCATAGTTTGAGAAAAGCTCTTTGCAACCAATCTCGCCTTATAAGTGTGTAAATTACCATCCATGTCGGTCTTCTTCTTGAAGATCCATTTGCACCCGACTGTCTTACGACTAGGTACATTGGCAACCAAGTTCCAAACTTGATTGTCATACATGGATTGTATCTCGCTGTCCACAGCCTCTTTCCATTTAGCAGCCTCAGGGCCTGCCATGGCTTTCGTGTAGCTGTTAGGTTCATCCAGACTTACCAGTGTGCTATCACCGATAAGTGTATCACCTTCCGCAGTAATATGGAAACCATAGTAATGCTCAGGTGCATTTCTAACTTTCTTGGAACGCATCAGAGGTACAAACTCTTCTGTCAGATCAACAGGAGCTTCCTCCTCAGGTTGATTGCTAGGGTTTGAGGTTCCTTCACCACTTGACTCTTGAATTTCTTCAAGGTCAATTTGCCTCCCAGTGTTTCCTTGGCTTATGAACACTCTCTCGCGAAAGACTCCTCTCCTTGCTATAAAGACCACATTATCATTGGGTCTGTAGAAGAGGTAACCAAAGGATTTATGTGGGTATCCGATGAAAATACACCTCTCACTTCGAGGTACGAGCTTATCGTGAGTCTCGCACCTCACGGAAGCCTCACAACCCCAAATCTTGAAGTGGTCCAGATTAGGAACTTTACTAGTCCACATCTCGTGAGGTGTTTTGGCAACCTTCTTTGTAGGGACTAGATTAAGGATATGGGTGGCAGTCTCTAAGGTATATCCCCGAAATGAGATTGGTAGCGAAGCTCGACTCATCATGGAACGAACCATATCCAACAAGGTTCGATTACACCTCTCAACCACACCATTAAGTTGTGGTGTTCTAGGAGGTGTCAATTGTGAGACAATCCCACATTCCTTCAGATAGTCAAGGAACTATGTACTAAGATACTCGCAACCTCGATCAGATTGAAGCATCTTATTGTTCCTGCCCAACTGATTCTCCACTTCCTGTTTAAACTCTTTGAATTTTTCAAAGGTTTCTGACTTATGCTTGATTAAGTAGACATATCCATATCTACTAAAATCATCAGTAAAAGTCACATAGAAGCGGTTAGTATCCCTTGTGGTGGTTCTTAAGGGTCCACACACATCAGTATGTATGAGATCCAACAAACCCTCACCCCTAGCACAAGAACCAGTGAAGGTTGACTTTGTCATTTTTCCCAAGCAAAAAAGATTCACAACTATCATCCGACTTTAGGTCAAATGACTCCAAGACTCCATCCTTTTGGAGTTGGCCTATGCTTTATCCAAGCTAGTGGAAGAATCAATACACAACACATTATTTCCTAGGTTAACTACAACTGACACAATTTCATACACACAATCACAAGGTAATGCTTTAAAATAAAGAACATTATTAAAGAAAGCATTAATACCACCACATTCATTATCAAACGAAAAGGTAAAACCTTGTTTGTACAAACCATGAAAGGAAATAATATTTGTCGCCATTTCGGACGAGTAACAACACTTATTTAAATGTAATGTAAACCCACTACTTAGCAACAAAAAATAAAATCCAATCTTGGTGACAGGTGAAGCTTTCCTATTCCCCATGATCAAGTTTATCTTCCCATGCTCCACATTCTCACTTCTTCTTAGTCCCTGCAAATCAGAACATATGTGAAGAGGAGCCATCAAGGGACTAAATTAATTCTTTGATCAATACTAATTAAATAATATTATTAATATATTAGAACTTATCATATATCAATAAACCTTAAGTGTCATTTCTCTCATTTAGTCTATCCAAGTGTTGCAATGTCATGCAACCTAAATGGACCATGCCAACCGAGTCACGTACATTCCAGGAATAGTTATGAATTTAGACACCTAATCCAACAGGGACTTAATCACCTAATTACCACTGTCACATGGAAAAAAATGCAACATGGGTTGTGGTTGATAGACTCTCAAATTTCACACATTTCATGGCCATCCCATCACAATAGACAGTTGCTTCCCTAGCAACTATTTTCCTACAACAAATCTATCGATTACAATGTCTTCCCAAAACCATATTTTCTGAATGAGACCCAATTTTCCATAGCCGCTTCTGGAAGGAATTATTTGGGAAAATTGGCACAAAACGGTCGCAATTGAGTGATTACCATCCCTAAACGGATGTGCAAACAAAGGTCATAAATCGTTGTCTTGAAGCCTACCTACATTACCTTGCATGTAATGAACCAACCAACTTGAGAAAGTACCTAGACCTAGCAGAAGTTTGGTACAATACAAGTTATCATAGCGTAATTGAAATGAAAACATTCCAAGCACTCTATGGCTGACCACCTCATGCTCTTCCTCAGTACATATTCGGTTCATCAAACATAGCTTCCATTGACAATACCCTCATTGAACATCAAAAGATTATCGCCATGCTTATGGAAACCATACGAAAAACACACCAAAGGATGATCGATCAAGCCAATAAGCATCATCTAGATAATGAATTCCAAGTGGGTGAGCTAGTTCATCTTCATTTAAGGGTATACCGCCAAGCTTCTGTGGCAAGACACAACCATCACAAACTCAGTAAGCGATATTTCAGGCCATTTAAAATCCTGGAACGTATAAGGGAAAGTTGCATACCGTTTGGAGCTACTACCAGGTTCCCGTATTCACTCTATCTTTCAAGTGTCACTCCACATATCTTGCTACGGGAATAAATCTCCATCCACACTACCCCTTCCAACAACATTTGTAGAAGATCTTCCGTTGATAGAACCAGAAGCTATAATCGACCAACGAACAATCTATCAACAAGAGCAGGAACTCGAACAAGTTTTAGTTAAATGGACGGGTCATGATCTTTCAAAAGCTACCTGGGAAAATAAACATTTCTCCACTTCCACAACATACCTTGAGGATAAGGTCCCTGTCAACAAAAGGGGGGAGAGGGGGGGGGGGGGGGGAGTTGATACGAGCGACCCTGCTACAAGACCCAAGCGTACAACTCGAAGCCCCACTTGATATGAAGATTATCGACTACAAAGACCATGTCCAAACTAGAAGACCTTATCTCCATGTGAAATCCTTCCACACATAATAACAGGACCTACTAGCTTAGTTTCGTTTGTTTAATTCCAGTAGTTGTTTCTTGTTCCTTAATTCTAGGATTTACAGTTAATTTCTTAAGTATATAATGATGTCATTGTTATGAAGAAAGTATGCAGAAAATTGCCCCACCTTTGTCTTTTTCCTGTTAAATTTCTTCTTAGAGATTGACCATCTTGAAACGGCAGTATTAGTATACGTTTTTCTTTTTAGAAAACTATTTACGATATTAAAAGCTAAATAGTTCTAATAAAATACGATACTAACTATTTTCAATTCTATTATTTATTCAAACTTTTTCGTTTGACTCGAAACCAATTGATGTAACCTTGTTTCTAAAAGAAATCGATGTAACTAGTAATAAAAATAAATAAATAAATAAAAAATACAACTACAGTGTAAATACAAAAATCACAAAAATAAAGCTAATGAGGAATCATCCAACTCCAATAAGCAAGAATAGAATGAAAAAAAATGGAATAATACAAAATTTGATAACTTAGAGGTTACATGTTCTATGGAACCTACCTTTCGCCCGTAAAGTCAAGAAAATTTCATGCGAATATCCCCTTCATTTGGTAACTAGAAAAAACTGAACCTATGTTAGTATTTAACACAATTTGGTAGAATAAAATGCATACAAAAATCACAAAATCGCTAATAGTCATGATGGTATTCATTTTATAGAAATGGTCCCCTTTTCTGAATTGAAAGTCTTACGAACATTTCTTTGACGAAGTATTCATAATTGATTGTGCTGAATCGTCTAACATTATTTTTAGGATTATAATTGTTACTTATTTAATGGAAAAAATGAATATTGATTAGAACAGCCATTGCTCAGCAACAAGGCATACAGACTTAAGGGTACACAAGTGGGATGTCAATGTCATCAGGTCATATACATATATACTCTCAATTTCTTAAGTAACCTAGGTATCACAAACAATCAACAATGGATTGCTTGTTGGTTTATATTACAAGTTGAATGATCCATTCTTGCAAACTCCCAATTTGGATTTCATTTATTGATAACCTCAAGTTGATACACACAAAAATTATGTGGATCCGTTAATTTTTATACAATCTGATTATCTATGCAATATAATAAAAATAAAGCTGCAATATATATATATATATATATATATATATATATATATATATATATATATATATATATATATATATAGGGTTAGACAAAAAAAAACATTTTTAAAATGCAAAATAATTGAAAATTTTCAAATATTATTTTCGTCATTTATATTTTCCAAAAAAAATTAAAAAATATAAAATAAATTACCGTTTTTTTACGTATCCTCGTAAAATATTAGAATATTTTACAAATCTGAAAAATCTAATAGAATATTAATTCTAACATTCTAAAAATCAAATTAAAATATTTACAGTGTAATATTCTATTAGAATACTTCATGTATCTTAAAAAAACGATAATTTTTTTTTAAAATTCTTTTAGGTAAAAAAAAGTAACGAAAATAATAATTAAAAAAGAATTTCGGATTTTTCTTTTTATTTTGCATTTTAAAATTATTTTTAGATTGCGTTTCATGGTCTCACAAAATTAGTATGATCTCAAATAAACTTGAACCTAGGGTTAAGTATTGTGTTCTAACTATCTATTGTCTGCTTGTACGATTGATTTTAGACCAATCATTTTAGTTATTTTAAGAAAATAATTAATGCATATTATATGTTGAAGATATAATAAGTATTAATTAAATCTTCAGCATTTAATATGCATTAATTACTTTCTTAAAATAGTTAAAACGATTGGTCTACAATCAATCTTACATGCACACAATAGATGGTAGAAACATTTGAATATATATATATATATATATATATATATATATATATATATATATATATATATATATATATGGTAAAAGTTCAAATAAGAACCCTTAAAGGTTAAAAACCCTAAGAACCTCTAAACATAAACTACAAAATAAGATCTTCGTTATTTTTCTTGCATCCAAACACTCCTACTCACCTTCAAAATCTCAAACACAAACCCTCCATCTATCATCATCAGCCATCTACCGGCGCCGCCACCTAACGTCGCCACCGTCGTTGACCGACGTCGGTTCTAGCCATTGTCACCATCATATTCCAGCATCATCTTTTTCTCCTCATTTTTTTTGGTGAAACAACACCAGATCTACATCAGATCTGGTGTGTTTGACGCATTTCAAGTCTAGATCTACTCCACCACTGATGTTCATATCTGTGAGCTCTGATGACACATCTTCATCTCGCCTCCATCTTTTTTTTCTCTCGATCTCAATGAAAGACCACCAGATCTGTTTAGATCTGGGCCACCACCACCTCTACCAACCATAGATGTATGTCTTCAACCTCCAAAATCTTTTGTTTTCATCAGATCTGAAGCAGTTCAGTCTAGATCTATGATCTCCGACGTTAGATCTATGATTTCTAACAGCAGATCTATGATTTTCGCTTATGTATCTATGATTTATGCCTTCAGGTCTACGAATTCTGACGAGATTGACGGATTAGATCTGAGATCATTGTCAACTGCCACCACAACTACTGTCTTGCCACTCCGGTGTAGCACCGCCAACTCAACTCCGTCTTTTTCTCTCTGATCTTTAATGAAACAACACCATATTTGCATCAGACATGTTGATATTTGTTTACTTCTATTTTCTTTTTATTAAGTTGTGAATTTAATGTTCTAATATCTCATTTGTTGTTTACTTTTGTTAAACATAGTTTTTTTTCTACTATTAAGTTGTTAATCCATGTTTATTACGTTTTCTTTATAGTGTTTGCATCAAGTCTTTATTCACTTTATGTTTTATTGTTGTTAAGCTTTAAATTGAATTTAAAAGTTTTGTTATTATGTTAGTGTTTTCTCAAATAATATGAATTTTGATTTTTTTAAGCTTTGAACTGTGATGCTTTAATGTTTCAACTATTGTTTCGTTCTATTTAAGTTAGTTATTGTGAATGCGTGAATTAATATGTTTTATGTTATAAATACAATGAATGAGAATCCTAAAATGATTATTAAACTGTGAATGATAGTTCTGAAAAGCTCTATTAAACTGTGAATTTATGTGGTGCACACAATGCATTAACTTTGTATACTAAACTGTGAATTGTGTATTATGTTGTAAATTTTATTCACGAATTAATATATTAAATTTACAATTTAATACATATAAATGTCTTCATATATTAACGTCTAAATATAAGTTTTAATTTGAAAATATTACTATAAATATAATTTTTTTGGTCGTAAATTGTGAATTTATTATATAAAGCTGTGAATTTTTTATATTAAACTGTGAATTATCTGTATTAAGAATTTAAAATTGATATATGGTTGTAAATTTATATTTTTTGTATTAAATTGTAAATGTATTGTAATAAACTGTGAATTTTATATATTAAGCTGTGATTTTTTTATTTTAAACTTTGAATTAACTGCATTAAGCTGTGAATATTTATTTAGATTGTGAAATTGACTATATTAAACTGTGAATTTTTTATATTAAACTGTGATTTTTGTGTATAAAAATGTGAATTGACTACATTAAACTATGTATTTCTGTTTAAACTGTGAATTGACTGCATTTTATTGTGATTTTTTTATTATCTGTGCTAATATATGAATGATTTATGTATAATTTTTTTTTAATTTTTTATGAATATATTTATTTTTTGTTGTATAAATTTGTAAGAATCCACTATTTTTTATAATTGTTTTGCATTAAATTCAAAACGAATTAATTAATAGGTTTTATTAGACTATGAATGTAGTATTTAAGTTTTTAATGCACGACTTTATTTACAGATCTGATTTGGAAGAAATGACAGCTACTATGTTGATACAGGTGGTTGGTGGCGACATGTGGTGGTTGAGTTTGAATTTTTGACTTCTTTAAATTAGTGAATTATTGTAAAATAGTTTATATTAAGTTGTGAATTATTTACATTAATGGACTGTGTAAATTTGTATTTTATATAAATTTTGTGTTAAAATATGAGAGCTTATATGGATGAAAATATTAGACTGTAAAAACTATAAGTTTGCTCTTTTCATACCAAAAACACTAAAAATTAGGATTTTAATATGTTTAATAAGAATATCGTGTAAATATTTACTAATTAATTGAGGTTCTTATGGTTCTTAATCTTTTATAGTTCTCATTTGAACTACTCTGTATATATATATATATATATATATATATATATATATATATATATATATATATATATATATATTGGTGAGGTTCAATAGAGAACCATAATTAACTAAGGAACCAATCTTTTTTTTCAACTTTTAGAACTTATTTTTTATCAAAAAAAAACTAAAAATATAGAAATTCATAACTTTTTATCCTTTTTCCAATGATATCAAATTCAATTTTTTTTACGTCAAATTCATAATGTGAATCTTTGAAAATTCACAATGTGAATCCGGATTCACAAATATTTTTCACATTCACGATGTTAATATATGAATTTATATATTTTTAGATTTTTTTTTCGATAAAGAATAAGCTCTAAAAATTGAAAAAAAGATTTGGTTTCTTGAAGAACCAATAATTATGGTTCTCTATTGAACTTTTCCCTATATATATATATATATATATATATATATATATATATATATATATATATATATATATATATATCATACGTACTTATAAAGCTAACATTTTTTTCTTGAATCTCATGCATTTGAAACCCACATAAAAATTTGCCAACACCTCATACATTTGAAACCCCCACACCCTTTCACCTTCAAAGTAATTAATAACATATAATCTCATTTCAAGAAATTACAAACTCTATAAGTTCAACACCTCATGCATTTCAAACCCCCACACCCTTTCATCTTCATTATATATGTAGTTATATTAGTACATTTTTCTTACAAAAAGTAGTCATTTGGTTGAAGATATTATGATTCAAAAGTTTTCATATAGTTGAACCATTCACGATCCAAATACGATGATTTGAAGAAATGGGTTATGTCGCATCGATGGTAATTGTAATATGATTTTTTCTTTGAACCAAAACAAATGGAGCTTTTCTATTCTTTCTTTATATTCAATTTCTCATTTGACCTTTATATGTGATTTGTATGTATTACTCAATCTTGAATGTGACTCTCCAAACATTAATGTTTTGCTTGGAATATCTTTCTCATTCTTCCTTTTCAAGAAAAACATTTTGATTGCAGGTTAGTGAAGAATTGTCATCAAGTTTCTATGGTTGAATGGTGTTTAATAAAAAAGAAGATTCAGAAAACGGATATAGGTGTTTTTTGTTTGAGCAAAGTAGGCAAATATTAGTTTTTTCTTTTAATTTAAATGCATATTTATGTAACATTTTTATTTATATATTCAACCACCAAATGTTCTTATTTATTTGATTATAGTTTTTCTATTTTGATTATGTTCATTTTCTATTATTTTTTTGTTGGGTTATCCTACACAACATATTTACAAGACAATATTTAAAAGATAACATAATTTTTAACCTTTGATATGTAATTACGATGACTTATCATGATATGTTCTTCATATGAAATTAATTTATCCGTATTGCTACGACAAGAATTACATATGACATTTACGAAAATATATATTAATTATGATTTGTTTAACACATATATGCACCTATGTATGTTATAAATTTATAATTAAATATTTTTATGTTTAATTGAAGGGATTAAAATGATGCATCAAAACCAATTATTTAGACGAATATAACAATAATAATAATAATAATAATAATAATAATAATAATAATAATAATAATAATAATAAATACACATTTCCAAGTACTATATTCATTTGAAACTCTCATTACAACTTAAGAATTTTCTAATTTATGTATATTTATTAGTTAGAACTCAAGATTTTTAACTTATGATTATTAATTAGTAATCACTAATAACTTTTTATTTTCATTTCTTTTATAAGGTTGTAAGGTTTTGCTCATTAAAAACATTAATGTATTTGAAGAGATTTGTGATTTAAATATGAAAAGTTAATATAAATGTTATAATAAATGTTTTAGTGTTTTTATGTTATTAAAAGTTGTAGTGTTTATTTTTCATATTTTTTATTATTCGTTATATATATATATATATATATATATATATATATATATATATATATATATTAATATAAATGTTATAATAGATGTTTTTGTATTTTTATGTTACTAAAAGTTGTAGTTCATATTTTTTATTATTCATTTGAAACTCACACTACAACTAAAGAGTTTTCTAATTTATGCATATTTATTAGTTACAATTCAAGAGTTTTTAACTTATGATTATTAATTAGTAATCACTAATAACTTTTTATTTTCCTTTCTTTTATAAGGTTGTAAAGTTTTGCTCATAAAAAAATTAATGTATTTGAAGATATTTGTGATTTAAATATGAAAAGTTAATATAAATGTTATAATAAATGTTTTAGTGTTTTTATGTTATTAAAAGTTGTAGTGTTTATTTTTCAGATTTTTTATTATTCGTTGTATATATATCTTTTTTAATACAAATGTTATAATAGATGCTTTTGTATTTTTATGTTACTAAAAGTTGTAGTTCATACATTTTTTACCCGATATATATAGATTATCATACGTTTGATATATAATTTACACAATTTTAAACGGTTTATAAAATTATCATATATATATATATATATATATATATATATATATATATATATATATATATATATCAAATGACTTAAAAATTAAAACTATAATCATCATTTCATACATACTTATAAACCTAACATTTTTTCTTGAATCTCATGCATTTGAAACCCCCATTCTTTTTTCCTTTCATCACATTCATTTGAAACTCCCATGACTTTTCAATTTCTTTATAATAATAATTATAATTTGATAATTAGGTTAAATAGATATCAAATCTAAAATGTATTCATATATAAACTAAATTTCAATATTAAAATAATATCTTTAATTCCACTTACAAAATTATGATTTTTAACTATTAACATATTATACTTAATTTATTAGCTTTAATATATTGTTGGATGTAAACCATTATCATTTTAAAGGTATAATTTTTGAACAATTTGTATAAAATACTTAAATTATTAATTAAAATATAACATTATAGGCTCAACTTAAATATAAGTTTTATTTAACTTAAGCAACCCAGAGATTATTTTATAAATAGTTAAAAGTGATAAATTGTAGTGTATTTCTAATAATGATTGTAAGTTGGTTAATAATGTTAAATAAATATCAAACCTAAAGTGTAATCATAAATAGACTAAATTTCAATTTTAAAATAATATCTTACTTCTATTTATAAAGTTATGTCTTTAAATTTTAACATATTATACTTAATTTATTAGATTTAAAATGTTGTTGCATGTAAACTATTATCAGTTTAAAGCTACAATTTTTGAACAGTTTGGACAAAATACTTAAATTTTTAATTGAAATATAACATTACAGTGTCAACTTAAATATAATGTTCAGTTCCACTAAAAAAACCAAATAATATTTTATAAATAGTTAAAAGTGATAAATTATAGTGATAAATGCAAAAACTAAATTGTAATATTAGTTTAGCTAAAATATTTCCTAAATATATTTATATAATCGTTAAAACTTTTCAAATAAGTAGCTTAAAATAACTTATAATAACAATAGTTAAAAATCACTCTATATAAATGATTATATTGTTACCTTTAAAATCAAAAAATAATGTTTGATGTTTTAAATAATTATGATAATAGAAATTAAAACATTAAGCAAATAAATTTTAAAAAGTTAGTTAAAAATAAGAACTATAAATAATATTAAACCATATATAATATTTAATTTTATTGATGTGTAACTCGCGAGTGGAAGTCATTCAAACGATTGAGATTATAACGTTATAATAGATTTATATATTATCATATAATTCAAAATAATCAATATATTATATCAAATTTAACAACAACGTTAATATTATATTATAATATATATATACATATATATATATATATATATATATATATATGTAAAGAGTTCAACTATATAGATGTTTCTGCGCATTATAATGTCAACTCAAATATAAATTTCAGTTCCATTTAAAAAAACTAAAGAATATTTTGTAAATAGTTAAAAGTGATAAATTGTAGTGATAAAAGCAAAAACTAAATTGTAATTTCAATTTAACTAAAATATTTCTTAAATATATTTTTATAATCGTTAAAAGTCTCCAAATAAGCAGCTGAAAATAACTCACAATAACAATAGTTAAAAACAACTCTATATAAATGATTATATTCTTAGCTTTAAAATAAAAAAACAATGTTTGATGTTTTAAATAATTATAATGATAGAAATTAAAACATTAAGCAAAGTTTTAAAAAATTAATTAACAATAAAAACAACTATAAATAACATCAAATTATATATTATATTTAATTATATTCATTTGTAACTCGCGGGTAGAAGTCATTCGAGATTATGAAGTTATAATAAATGTATATATTATCATATAATTTAAAATAATCAATATATTATATAAATTTAGTATATACAAATTATTATATCAAATTTAACAACAACGTTATTGTTATATTTAAAAAATCATATATTTGTAAAGACTTTAACTATATAGGTGTTTCTGCGCAACGCGCGGGCATTCGCCTAGTTATATTATAAAGGAAACATTTTTTCTTTCACCACATTCATTTGAAACTCCCAACTTTTCATATTTGCATACAATATATTTAATTTATTAACTTAAATATGGTTTTAGTTGTAAACATTATCATAAATTGAAGAATTTGTGACTTATCAATATGATATATTTAATCTGTTAACTTTAATATATAGTTAAATAAATAACATATATTAATATATCAAATCAGCTTAAAAATTTAGTGTAAAATTTAAAACCTAAAATAAAATATCAAATAATGTTTAAAAAAAATCAATATATATTTTTTAACATAGTTAAAAGGAAAATATTAAATATAATAATAATAAAAAAAAAGCTTAAATTGATGAATCGAATTAACTTAAAAGTGTCTGAAAACTATATTCTAACAATATATTTTTAACCTTCGCCGCGCAACGCGCGAGAATTCGTCTATTGTGTGTGTGTGTGTGTATATATATATATATATATATATATATATATATATATATATATATAAGAGAGAGAAAGAGAGAGAGAGAGAGAGAGAGAGAGAGAGAGATATTTAATATTTAGGTAATCACGTTTCTTATTAGATACGTCAAGAGAAAACTTTGTATTGCTGGGATCTAAACAATATTAGTTGAATTTTTGTATTACTATATTCGAAATATTTTATTATGTGGTAATACAAAAGTTACTTTCTTTTTTATATTGTCATGATTCTATTTATTTTTATTATACGCAAAGACTTAGGTGTTGTTTGTTTTTTGGAAGTGAAATTGTTTGAAGTTTGCGGACCACCTCTGCAGCCCTCTGCAGCAAAAGAGGTGGACCAAAGTGTTACAGACTGTAATAAGAAGCATGTTTGTTTTTTTAACGTCTGCAGGCTGCTACAGATATTAAAAAATTTAAAATAAAGAATACATACTTTAGCTACAAAGATTAATCATATTTCAACATAATCAGCAAAAAAGTTAAGCATATTCAACAACACATCATGAATGAACAAAAAAACCATATAAGCAAAAATTATACAAACAGTCAACAAATAAGTTTAGCATATTCAACGATTTAAGCACAAACTTGCATATAAGCATAAGCATGATTTCCATTCAAGCAATACAAGTGATAACAATTCAGCAAATAAGTTTAAGAAAACTCATTTCAGCAAAGACTTTAACATATTCAACAAAGATTTATGATTTCAGCATATAAACTTGCATATAAGTTTATAATTTCAGCAAATAAATATATGATTTCAGCAAAGATTTATGATTTTACCAAACATTCATACCAATTTAACACAAAAATTCATAAACCAAAACATAAATTTGAGCAGAAAATTTGTTATAAGAACAATTATATTATAAGTCAGCATTCAACAAAGATTTTAGCAAAGATTCTTCACATCTCAGCAACAATATTGGTACTCAAAGCAAAAATTTGGTACTACACAGCATAAAATCGTTACTAAAATAAGAAATAAGAAAAAAACCCTAACCTGGCAATGTTGAAGACGATGGCAGTAAAGAATGAGCACCGGGTAGCAGCAGCGGCGACCAACGAGGGGCAGCGGCGACGGAAGAGCGGCTGGAGTCGGCGATCGACGAGAGAGAGTTGAAAACGAAGAAGGAGAACGAACGAAGAAGGAGAACTGCTGGAGCGATCTTCTGTGTTTCTTTTTCTTTGTTTAGGGCATTTTTTTGTTTATTAGGTTAAAAGAGGTGAGAAGAGCCAAGCCTAATGCTATGTGGGGAAAAGGACGGGAATAGGTTTTTGAGCCCGTAGTCTTTTAAAAAACAAACTGCTACGAACTTAAAAGTGTTGCGCGTGTGCTTCGCCGCGCAGCACTAGGAGGTTTGAAGAGGTATTTAAAAAAAACAAACACCACCTTAGTTTCGCCCTTTAAAAGAAATCACATTTGCATTCAATATACCTGTAGCTAGGATGCCAGAAAATACTCTGTATATAACTATTAATCGACGTTTAAGTTAATTTTAACTTTGAAAGTGTTAGCTATTACTTTTGATGAATCTGCAAAACCACACAAAGAATGAATACCCACCGGTAATGTAATAAGGAAAACTTGCCTAAGTTTATCATGAAGAGGCATAGTCGATGATCAACAAAAGTACAAAACTTCCTAATGAGTTAATGTGGTTAATTTTTCTATATTCTACTATATGGCTACTATAGGGATGAGTATTTTGACCCTTGGACCGGATCTTTTTTTTAGACCTCCTGGCCGGTTCTCGATTCTAGGATTTGAGCAAAGCCGGTCCGGTGCTGCCGGTTCCGGATAAAAACCAATTTGGGCTGACTTATATTTTAAAAAATTATATTCTACGAAATTCTTTAAACAAGCATAACTCTATCGTTTTAAGTCAGATTGACATGCGGTTTATTCTAACGTGTTATTTAGAGTTTGTAGATGATTTTAGACTATAATTTTCTTGTTTTTGGTGTTATATTCGATGAGTTACAATCCTTCAAGATGAGATATCAAAGCTGAAATATTTTAGCTTTTCAACAACCAATTTAAACTTTTTTATTCTGTGAAAATTTTTAAACATAAATCATTCGTTTTAAGTCAAATTGAAATATGATTTCTTCCAACATGTAATGTAGAGTTTGTAGATAATTTAGACTATAATTTTGTTGTTTTTTGGTGTTATATTCAATGAGTTACAATCCTTCAAAGATGAGATATCAAAGTTGAAATATTTTTTAGCAAGACATTTAAGCTTTTGTATTTTGTGAAATTTTTTAAACAAGCATATCTCATTCGTTTTAAATCATATTGACATGCAATTTTTTCCAACGTATAAATTAGAGTTTATAGATGATTTTAGACTATAATTTTGTTTTTTTATGTATTAGATTCAGTGAGTTACAATCCTTCAAAGTTGATATATCAAAACTGAAATATTTCATCTTTTCAGAAACAAATTTAAACTTTTGTATTCTTTAAGAAGAATTCCTAAAATGCAGTTTGACAAGGATAAGATATGCTTATCATGTGAAAAGGGAAGAAAACCAAGCCTTCTTTCAATCCAAAGTCATACTCCTCTATTATCAAACCTTTTCATCTCCTTTACATGGATTTGTTTGGACCTGTTCCAGTTAAGTCAAGAGCTGGGAAGAAATACACTCTCGTCATTGTGGTTAAATTTTAAAGGTTTACATGGGTAGCCTTCTTAAGGAAGAAACTTCATGACGCTTATGAAATCATTGCTCTCATCAAAGAGTGGGAAGTTCTCTTTGATCACAAAGTAAGGCAATTACATAGTGATCATGGAACCAGATTCAGAAACTCATCTCTGGAAGACTTTTGCTCAATCTCAGGAATTTCTCAGAATTTTTATGTAGTTAGAACTCAGCAAAATGCTATTATAGAAAGAAGAAATAGAACTCTCATTGAATTTGGAAGAACTATGGCCATTGAATTTGGTCTTTCATTGTCGTTTTGATATGAAGTTGTCAATACAGTGTGTTGTACCCAAAACCGGTATGTTATTGTTAAGCGTCATGGGAAACTTCTTATGAACTACTGAAAGGAAGGAAACAGGACATCTCTTATTTTCATGTGCTAGGATGTGTTTGTTAAATATTGAATCAAAGAGATCAATGCTCAAAGTTTGAAGCTAAATTTGATGAGGGAGTGTTCTTAGGATACTCTAGCGTATCCAAGGCTTTCAGAGTATTTAATTTTACAAGGTAAATTATTGAAGAAACACATGTCACTTTTGATGAGGAATCATTCATTCATGATCGAGTTGATCATCCCTCGTCAATTTTGAATGAACATACTTACAATCCTTCAGACCCTATTCCTGAGCTCTTGTCAAATGATGTTGATCCCGTTGTTCCCAATGTTGATTAATTAATAAATTCAGAACCTATCTCTGAAGACCAGCTTGTTATCCCTAAAGAATTTGAACTATCCAATCAGGAAGACTATACCCAAAGCAATGCAAAAGAAAGTTCTTATCCAAGAATCCTTCGAGATCATCCTGAATCCCAAATCATTGGAGATGTAAATTTTGGGATTCTCACTCGCAGCAGAGTCGGCAGCAACTTCTTCATGTTTGTAAACTTCGTCTTTGTAAAACAACCACCAGGGTTTGAAAATGAAGAGTTTCATATCATATGTATCGTCTTGATAAAGTTGTCTATGGCTTAAAGCAGGCTCCTAGAGCATGGTATGACACATTGGCAAGCTATCTTCTCTTAAGTGGATACAAATGAGGAAATATCTATAACACTCTGTTCACAAAGCAATCAAGATCTTATATCATTCTTACTCAATTGTATGTGGACGATATCATCTTCGGATCCACTAATGAAAATCTAAGTACAGAATTCGTGGAGGTCATGGCCAAAGAAGTTCGAGATGAGTATGATAGGTGAACTAACTTTCTTTTTGGGCTTGCATGTCAAACAACTAACTGATGGTATTTTTGTTTTTCAAGATAACATATTGCATATATTTTGAAGAAGTATGGTTTCTCTGATTACAAACCGACAAAGACTCTGATGTCGTCATCAGTGTATTTGACATTGATCCAAGTGTCACTGATGTGAAAGCAACATTGTTTCGAGGAATGATCGGTTCTCTACTTTATCTTACAACCAGTCGCCCTGACATTATGTTTGCTACCATATTGTGTGCTTGTTATCAAGCCAGTCCTAAGGAATCTCATATTCATGATGTCAAAAGGATTTTTTTGGTACTTAAATCATACACCCAATCTTAGGTTATGGTATCCTCATGACTTTGAGTTCAAGTTGGTGGGATACACTAACTCTGATCATGGCGAGTGTGGCATTGATCATAAAAGCACTTCAGGAGGAGCTCAAATGCTTGGAAAAAGATTCGTAAGTTGGTCTAGCAAAAAGCAGACATCAGTGGCTTGTTCTACTGCTGAGGCTGAATATGTCGTCCCTAGAAGGTGTTGTGCTCAGATTCTATGGACTCAGAATCAACTCTTGGATTATGGTCTAAACTTCTCGAAGACGCCCATCTTCAATGAAAACACCAATTCCATTCAGATGATACAAAATCCTGGGAAGCATTCCAAGACCAAGAACATCGACATTCGTCATCATTTCATCAGGGACATAGTTCAAAAGGGAAAAGTGGAGTTATTTACATTCCATCCATTGATCAGTTGGCTAACATTTTCACCAAGGCATTGAATGAAAAGAGTTTGAACAAATTAATTGCAGATAGTGGCATGCTTTCAATATCTTAGTCGTTTTCTAACTATTTTATGTCTTATGAAAAAAAAAAAAAAAAAAAAAAAAAAAAAAACTGATTATTTTATATTAATTGCAAATTCTTACATTTAGTATTTATATGTAATTTCTTTCAAGGCTATCTCAGATATATCTGCATTTTATTGATTCAGAATTTGTAAGGAATAGAGCCTTCTTGAAATATCTCAATGCTCTTAATGTTGAGAAAAATAGTGGCATCATGTCCTCTTCTTCTTGAGGATACCCTCTTTCTCCTTCACTCACTGTTATGGATGCAAAGAGCAACCATCAATGCAGTAAGTCTTGTTTTCATCTACTGACTCATGATCTGATAAAACCTCAAATGCCCTCATGTTGATCTTAAAGACATGATGGGTTTATGGATTCGAGCCAGTTAATTGGTTGGTTACAAATACTAATCTTCACTTATTCTCTTGCTCCTAATGAACATGAATGTTGGAAAGAATCTGAAACACTTCAATGATAAATGACATCATCACTCTTTGTAACGCCTGTAGATCAAGACTAGTCAATTTAGAGATAATAGGGGTCGAAAATGACTTTTCGGAAAAATATTATTTATAATAAATAGTCTTAACCAAGCTGTATAATATGTCTCAAGGTTTCCGTACATATAAAGAACGCCGAAATCCGAGTTATAACGAAGAAATTATGGCCCGTCGAAGTTTTACGACAAAACCGACACAACACCGAGAAGCGTAAATAGTAAATTTACGATGGAGTGACTTTTAGCCTTAGAAATCTAAACCAAAGTTGTAGTATACGTTAAACCGAGAACATCCATAAAAAGAACGCCCAAATCTGACTTCGTATGAGGATGTTATGATTTTTCTAAGATTCGGCTTAGCAATGCACGACCCGAAACTTGAATTTTAGTTTGAGCGGTTTTTGGCTTACATGAACTAAATGAGAGTTGAATATCTCATTAATAGGAACTCGAAGGTAAAAATATAGACAAAAACGGAGTCCGTATGAAGGAGTTACGAATTCTTCGCGGTCATTTAACAATCTAAACGCCTCCTACTGTTAAATTTGAGATCGGTCGAGAATTAGCCGACGGAGTCTAAACGAAAGTTGTAGATCTTGATTTTTCCTACGCGTTGAAAAAAAGAACGTCGAAAACAGAGCTCATATGCGAGAGTTATGATTTTTCTAAGTTTGAAGGCTGATATGCGATAGGAGGTGACGTGACACCACCAGAATTGGACACGTGGCACCACCAGAAGGCCGCCACATGCCCCAACTCGGCGAGTAGGTCCTCCTACTCGGCGAGTCCACCAGGAGTTCACCCTATAAATAGAGGTGTCGGGTCTTGCCATTTCTTCACACCTCTCAAACCTTCTTTCTCTCTCTACACACTCTCTCTCTTTCTCTCTAAGTTCCCTAACCCCCCTAAAAGCCTAGGTAAACCCCCTAGCACCCGAAGGAAGCCCCGAGGCTCCCGGAGTCCTGAGAAAAGAGCCTTTCGGCTCGGGAACGCTGCTCCAGCGAAGCCCGGTTTTTTGCGAAAAACCCGCTGTAAGTGAGCTACGCCTACGCTATTTTTAATATAGCTTCTAATTAATTATAGTAACATTGTTAGGACCTTAAAATAATTATTTGGGCTATTATTATGAGTTATATTGAGTGTTATTCAATGCTTATATAATAGTAATAATAGCTAGACTATTAATTAGTCGCGGTTAACGTTAGACTAAACTCTAGTGGTAATGATACTAGGTTTCGTCAAGGGATAATTATTTTAAGAGTAACGAAGTGCTGTCTGAGTGCTGACTCACCATGTTACCAGGTGAGTGCATAGTCCCTTTCATGAACATGATTTTAATACAAGTATTGATTGAAGTATTAATTATATGTTTATGTGCGAGTTAATTGATGTTGCCTGAAATACGTGTTAAAGAACATACCTGATTATATTTGATGATTTAGGATAAAGAGTAGACCTAAATTAATTATGAGGAATATTGGGTAGTATTTTCTTACGAGTACAAGTGAGTTATACTCAGAGAATAGAACTTTAGTATATGTCATTTATCCGAGAGCATGGATTAGACATAGTCATTGTCCCTAGTCCGAGAGTATGGATTGGACATAGTCAACTATCATTAATCCGGGGGCATGGATTAAGACATAGTCAGTTGTCCTTAGTCCGGGAGTATGGATTAATACATAGTCATTCGTCCCTAGTCCGATAGTATGGATTAAGCATAATCATTCGTCATTAATCTGAGAGTATGGATTAGTCATTCATCCCTAGTCTGAGAGTATGGATTAGGCATAATCATTAGTCATTAATCCGAGAGTATGGATTAGTCATTCGTCCCTAGTCCGAGAATATGGATTCGGCATAACCATTCGTCATTAATCTGAGAGTATGGATTAGGTAAAACGGTTAATCTTAGTTTTGAGAGTATGGATAGTCTCGTTGTGAGGATCGACGGGGTGGGATAAGAGTTGCTTACACATATATGGTGAAATTGTATGTTTTGTGAGTTCTAAATTATATATATAATATAACATTATGGGATTGAAATCCCTATGTACTCACCAGGTTTCCCAACTTGGCCCACTCAGTTTATTTATATCACAGGTATCGATATGAAGTGACATTACACTGATAGATTAAGGACATATAGATCACTAGTGTAAATGAATGTAAGTTCTTTTTATGCTTATGTTTCTGTATTGACGATGACATCCCAAACGTTTTAAAATGAATAAAATATGTTTCTTCGAAAATGTTTTGATAACGTATTTATCGTTATTTCTGGGAACAAATTCCGCAACATTTTTATGAAAAGAAGTACTCTGATTTTTAAAAAAACATAAACAAAATCGGTCTTTTTTGACCGGGGAAAATGGGGATGTCACAGTCTTGATTCATAATGAGATGTTTAATGATGAATTTATATTTGTTTGTGCTTTCTTTTATAGCTAAAATTTCAAGGGGTAGATATCTTGGAAAATGGAAATGCATTTATGACCATTAAATTCCAAAGATATTATGGAACAAGTCTTAATCTCCTTTTTGAAAAAGATT
Organism: Lactuca serriola; assembly: GCF_051521515.1. Lineage (NCBI taxonomy): Eukaryota > Viridiplantae > Streptophyta > Magnoliopsida > Asterales > Asteraceae > Lactuca > Lactuca serriola. The sequence continues at coordinate 33,749,341 of NC_136414.1, read as the reverse complement.
CACATATTTTCCTGTTTGAACTATTTTCTTGTTTGACTAACTCTTTTGTTTGTATTCTTATTTTGTACCATTTTTAATGAAAGGGAATTTGAGGATGGCAACTTTAATCCTAGTATGCAACTTTTGACACATCATCGTCCCTAGAAGCATGTTGTTGTATGTGACTAAATCTCTCTAAGTTTCACATCAACGAGACCATCAGCTGAGAATATTGAGTCGCCCTCTCATGCTGATTGCCTAGCATTATATAAATTCTCTATGTGAGATTTCCTGGTCCAAATAAAAAAAATATTGATAGAAATGTTGGGGTGTTTATTTATAAATTAATCATATTTACTTGACCCTATCCATGGAAGCATGCTTGTCGTATGCATCAAGTCTCGTGTTCTGCTGAAACATTGAGCAAAACCCAATTGCTTACCCTGATTGCATAGTCATCAGCATAATAGTTACTTGTCTTGTCCTTAATGACAAATGGTTGTTCATGTCCCTAACCTCCTAGTCTGAGGTATGACATGGTACCATTATGATTTAACGGTGAATCTTTGATTCTAGATTGGAACTTACTCAATGATACGAAAGTTTAAACCACTTCTCGTTGATGAGTTAAATTGTTAATGATTCACACTGATTTCACCTCAGCGTGACTAAAACAATCGATTCCCTCCACAAATCTTCTAATACATAACTTGATGATTCATTGTGTAAAACCACACACTAATAAAAGTTTGAAAGTTTGTGTCAATGGTTAGTCTATGTACTGTAGGCTATTACACACACTAATCCATACTTTCCTTTACATTCTTCTTTAAAAGAGATTTATGATTCAGAGTATAACACCACATGCTGATGAGATCTAGCAACACTATGTCAATGAATGGTAGTTTAAGCCCACACTATCAAGAGACATCACAATCTTACTAGACTACAAGTTGAAACTCTATTATGCTCGAAGTTAGTTGTTGATGTCAAAAAGGGGGATATTAGAATCTTGGTAAAACTAAAAATCTCACTGAAGAAATCTCACTACTAGAACAACAGAAGAGTCAAGTCAGGCTGATGCCAACATTCTAAGCTCAACTCAAGCTCATTATCTATTCATCCCCCATATGCTGCAATTCATAAACGCTTGATAAATCATTCATCTTCTTAGGGAGAGCATTCGTTAAAGCTGCAAGAGTCAAGATTTCATTCTTACTCTCAGGGGGAGCACAAGCCACAAACATTCATTGAAGATTAGTTTTGACATCATCAGATTGGGGAGATTATAAGGTCATACCATATGATCTAATGAGTCAAACACATGACAAGTTGATAGATCAGCGTCAGTGTCTACTACATCTACAATGCCAACGTATCAAGGTTATCATCGTCAACTTATAGTACAATGATCCGATTGTAATCTTTTGTATATTTGTAAATGATATAGATAAGTACATAATAGATCACAGATCCAGTATCTTTGTGATAAGATCGGTTCTTAGTATAGCTTAGACGCAATCCCTTCAATCAAAGGATATACATGTATAGATTTGTGTGTGTGTATGTATATATATATATATATATATATATATATACACACACACACACACAACATTAGGGAAAACCCTAATGTTATGATCATGGCTTTGTGTAAATCGTCTTTGTGACAAACCTGTCTTCTTGGTGAAGACAAAACCCTTTCTTTGTGAAAGAACAATTTGGAGAACTTTTGTGTTATTTACTTTCTGTTTATTGTTTTTCTTAGATTAGTTTTATGTTTGGTCTTAACACTTGAAGTATATCCGATCGATACAAACCTTCAGGGAAAATGAAATTTGGTGGAAAAAATGATCTAGGGTTTGATCCTTAGCACCTTATTTATAGGCAGTGGCTAGAATCCTTAAGTTGATTAGTTTCCTAAGCATAATATGTATCCTTATCAAAATCTGCCATATTCTGGAATATCCTTCTAGATTTCTTCCATATCTCCACTCCAAGAGGCTTCTAGAATATTTCAAATAATCTCTCAAAATTAATTAATATTCAATCCTTTTAACTAATTAAAAGTATTTAATTAATTACTAAAATAATTTCTAATTAATTTATTAATTCGTAATAAATTAATGAATTAGTTTTCTCTAATTTCCTTATCCATAATTATGTCATGAGGCAAACCCAAAAGGGCCCTATTATTATTTAGAAATTTTACCAATATTTAATGACCTTTGACACTATTTCCAACAATAAGTTGCTTAACATATGGTTACTTAATTTTCATATGTGGAAATTTGGTATCTTGGAGTTCTAAGAAGGAACATGTAGTTCTTTTAAATTGCTCATGTCTAGATCATAGCCAACACCTCAATGGTCCTTTCAGTATAAAACCATCATCCCACTGTCCGAAAGGAACCAAACCATTATCCCACATCCCCTAACAATAGTAGCCAAGAACAAAATGAAATATCGTACTTTAGGAACCTAGAACTATTCGATTTTGGATCACATCTTGAATATCCAATCCTTTATCAAAAAAAAAAAGAACAATAAGGGGATCCTCACCATAATCCTAAACCATAGCATATCTAACCACTTAACACGTGAATCGATGTTGAGAAATCAAAAACCTTCAGTACATGACCCGAGTCTTCCCAACCACACCAAGGTATGCATATTTCTTATACTGTTTCCCTAGATGAGTAACTCTCCCCCACTTGGAATGCAACGAACCTTGGTCACTACCGTTGGCTAATCGAACCCCTATTTATCTTATATGGATCATACAATTCTGATTCTATGTTACTATGCACAATACGTAACTAGGTAGAACTCTCTTTTCATGAAAATATCTTGTAACTTCTCAAGGAGAACACCTGCAAACTCTCATACAACCGACATATACTCAAATATATTCCTTTTTACATGGCCGCATATATTTGTCATGACTGCTAAATATCCGACACTATTAAGCTACTAGTACCTCCAAGTCCTTGTAATTGTACATATTCTTATGCCTCGTCTAGGGAATCACCTTGTACTAAGAGTTCTACCCTATTTGGGTTTGAACTAATATTTGTTTGTGACAATAATAAACTATATATCCATCGTGTCCTTGAGATCCATCTCAACTGTCATACATAGTCCCCACATCTATGTCTAAGACAAGTCGATTGGTTACCTCTAACTTATAAAGGTGCTCTAAACATTCATCTTCCTGCCAAATGTAAACTGTCACACCCCATGCCGACGGTGGAATCGTCGGGCAAGTGAGGTAAATCGAATATCACAAACATAGCATATATTGAACATTTAAACAACCACTTAAAGTTTTACACAACATAAGTCATAATTATATCATGCTTAATTACATGGTTCACGACAAATCTCTGAAGACGAGAAGTGAGGGCATAAAACATAATTTATAACAAAAACTCAAGACGATGGTCCTATTCTCTTCGCGTGGATTCCTACCTTAATTTCCTGAGAATACATGTTAAGATACGTCAACAAATTTGTTGGTGAGTTCTACAAGTTTTGACTCCATAAATCTTTATAATGAAATACATTTTCATGAAAAGCGTTAAGTATAAAAATGAGAAATTTTAACTTTTTAAAGAGATAAAAATTTCCATTTTCCACCTCAAGAGTTTCATTCCACTACTGTGTCATATAAAAACTATTAATTAATGAGTTTTTAGGTGCCAAATTGTTGTATCTTAATCATTATTATCGATTGTTATTTTAGTTAGTTTGAAAACCAACGAGAGATTATTAGGGTAAATACTTCTTACTATCCTTAATTCTTATCCAAATTGTGGGGTAATTGGTCCATGTGTGGATAATATTCCGATTCCAAACAAGGTTGGGAGAATTCCAGGATTTTATAATGAAGTTATACCCAAACTCGTCACACTACATTTTTTGCACCGACTTCATAGTAGGGTAGACTAAAGTCATTCATCCCATTATAACATGTGTTAATGTTCAATGAAACTAACGTCAACGCCTAAATTCATCTGGTCTGACGTTAGTTGTAAATACAAACTCTAGGCAGGCGGTCGAATCGTATAAGATCGATAGTATGACACTTATATCTTTCGTTAGTCGTTCCTTGCGGATTGACGGTTATAAAATGGAGGTTATCCACTAAGATTTGTGGTCTTATATTAACCTAATAACACAACTCATATAAGTAAACCAGGATGTGGTGGATTCTAAGAGTGTACATAGGCATCCTAGTCCTAGATTTCCTGTTATGAGTTTACTAGACTATTACAACTATTTATCGTTTAGAAGGGCAACATACAAGTATTTATCATCACAATTACTCTCCATGCTCATTAGGCCTCGTGATTGTGTTATTTTTTATAATAATTTTTTAGCAACTAACAGATACTCTTATATAGATTGTTCATATGAAATGAGAGTAGTACCTAAGCTTTAGTACCTAATGGTATAATGCTAGCCATGCCAACTTTATAATGGGCACCTTTTCATTCCTCCATTATCATTCATTACTTCACCTTAATGAACAATATTGTTTTCCACCGTCACGAAGATCGAAGATAATCAATGTTCTTACTTCGTTATCAAAACTATTGTGTACATCATGAATCTACATTTTCAAATGTTATTCGTGAATCCCCTAATCGCAATCTTTATATATTAAAACAATGTATTTTCATGAGGTTTAGTACCTAAGCTTAGGTAGAGCTGTAATGTATATTCACTTTTCCATATATATATATATATATATATATATATATATATATATATATATATATATATATATATATATATATATATATATATATATATATATATAGGCTTAGGTTATTCTATTCGAACTAAGTATTATATTATTGTATGTATAATTATAGGCCAATAATTTTAGTTACTTTTGAAAAGTGAATAATACATATTATTAAATTAAATATAATTAAAAAATACCAACTAATTTCATTCTAAGGATATTTTAGTCAATTAACATAAATTTAAAAAAGAAACATTACATATTTTAAGGAAAATAGATTCTAATAATTTTAAAAATTTGATTGTATGGATGATAATTCTCCTAATTCAAAAATTCTGACGGAATATGTTTATCAATATATTAAAAAATAACAAATATGATTGAACCATACAAAAATTACACATTTTGACATAATATATATTTTTATTTAATGAACTTCTTGAAAAATAACCAAATTTTGGATAAAAGTTAAAAAAAAAAAAATTCATTACATTCTTAGAAAAAAAATTTATATATTATTCTATGTGAATGTTATACTTATTAATAACACAAAAAACACAATATATGAATCATTCTACCAGAATATACTATTAGAAATATTTTTTTCATTATATTGTATATTATTCTGGTAGAATAATCCATTTTTTTGGAAGATTGGTGGTCATTGTTGATCTTCATCCCATACAATATTCGTCTTCAAGATTCTATTCTCACAGAATCAAAATTCAAAATTTTATTCCAGTAGAATGTTGTAAGTTTCATATGTACCATGTTTTGCTTTGATATCTCTCGTTTCGTACCTACAATATAAGATAAAATTCAAGCATAAAGAAGCAAACCAAAATAAAGTCACGAAAAACCCATTAAAGAGAAATGGATTCGTGATTCCATTCCAACAGAATTAGAATTCATGATTCCATTCCAACAGAATTGGATTCGTGATTTCATACAATTCGTGAACAAATGCAAACAAAATAAGAAATAGAAAACGCACCAATTTTTGCTCAACAACAACATAAATCAAGTTCATGTAACACAATCACACGATTTCATTATTTCCAGGATCTAGTTTGAGCAAAATATAAATTCAAAATTAAGCTACCAGATAGAAATCAAGTAACCCATCAGAGGCGTGTAAAAAAACATATGTTTGGAACCGCTCTTCTAGCTTATACGACCAGCACTTCCGGCCATCTAGTCTTGTTACGAGCATGGGTTTCCATTACCCTGGATTGGAAACAACTGGTCTGTCATACAAAAAAGAGCCACCAGTTGAATAGCGAAGAGAAACCCATGGATATGGATGTTCAAGTAAGAGCTTGGAGATGATCTCTTCTTTTTTCCAAATTGAATACCAATCTCGCATGCCCGTTGACAAACAATTCAAAATTGGTGATATTAAAACTTCAAAATACATAAATAGAAGTAAGCATATCATTATCATTAGTTCATTATGGCCTCCTATGAATTTTAATGACAAAACAACGGGATGAAGGCTAAACACAGTGTGCAGATAAAAAGGGGAAGCATGTATGTATAACCTAAGTTTCTACCTTGAAAACTACTACAATCCCCTAGTTTAATCAAAAATTTAACAGAAGATTCCTACTTAAAACGATAATTTAATGCCTACCATGGGATTCGAAGAACTACAGTTAAATCTCGACTTCAGAAGGCCTGGAGGAGGTGTAATTTCATCGATAAGAAGCCTAGAAGCAATTTGCTCGTAGTACGTTGCGTTTGCCGCTGGGATTGTTTGATGATACAGTCTTTGTGATCGAAGATTTGAACGAACAACTTCTCCAATGTCATGTTCACCGACGATGAACCAAATCCATCAAGGACCTCTTTTTTCCTGATTTAATTGTTATTAAAGCGCAAAATATTTGAACTCAAGTTTTTGGATACGGCGCTAGAGAGTGCGGCGCTGTCCGAGCTTGGCGTTTTTTACCTTGGTGGTGGTGGTGGGGTTCTCCGGCCGTTCACGACCTTACTAGCGGCAGCAGCACCCGTGACTTCATCTATCCGGCGTCAGTATGGACACAAGGCGGTTGCGAGTTGACGGAAGGGGGTAGCGGCACCATGATCGAAGGAATAAATGGGTAATCGCGGCTGGAGGGACAAGGGCCAAAACACCCCTTTAAATCGTCATATTGGTTTAAAAAAGGGATGGAAAAAACCTAGGTAGTTAAGTCAATGGTTACCATAATTATAGGCTATTATTTGTGGAACCTAATTATCAAATTACCTATTTAACCTTATTTATTTATTTTTATTTTAAATTTTGATTGGCTCACATTTATGCATACAATAACACAATACTTACTTTAAACACTTATATATATATATATATATATATATATATATATATATATATATATATATATATATATATATATATATAGGTTCAGGTTCATTTGAGACCATTCTAATTTCGTGAGACCGTAAGACCAAATCTAAAAATAATTTTAAAATGCAAAATAAAATGGAAAAATCCAAAAATTCTTTTTTAAATATTATTTTCGGAACCTGAATTAACTAAAAAAAATAAAAAATAAAATAAAAAAAAATCCCGTTTTTTTTAAAAAAAATACGTGAAATATTCTAAATAGAATATTACACTGACATATTCTAAAAAATAATTTTAAAATGCAAAATAAATGGAAAAATCAAAAAATTCTTTTTTTAAATATTATTTTCGGAACTTGAATTAACTAAAAAAAAATCCTATTTTTTTTTTAAAATACGTGAAATATTCTAAATAGAATATTACACTGTACATATTCTAAAAATAATTTTAAAATGCAAAATAAATGGAAAAATCCAAAAAAAATTTAAATATTATTTTCGGAACTTGAATTAACTAAAAAAAAATTTTAAAAATTAAAAAAAAATTAAAAAAATGCGTCTCACGGTCTCACAAAATTAGGTCGTCTCACATGAACCTAACCCTATATATATATATATATATATATATATATATATATATATATATATATATATATATATATATATATATATATATATATATATATATATAATGTAACACCACACGATTTGTCTATATTGATTTCCACCCATGTTCCTCCCCAAAGCATCAATATCAGAAAAAAAAGGGGATGTAGTAAACTCACGTTTGATGCGAGAGTCGGGAAATGACGGGAATTCATGAGACCGAGTTCTAAGTGGTTCTTGCATTGGAAGCCTTGGAATCAATCTAAACACATCAAAACTGGAAGAAAATCAAATAAAACACTGCATGGACCTGTTTAGGACTGAAAACCATCGCCGGAACCACCTTACCGAAGTTGTAGGTGCCGCCGGCTATGGTGGCGCGTGGCATCTTGCTTGGTGGTTTTCGGATCTGTTTTGAATGAAAAAAGGAGGAGGGATTATCTGAGATCGATGGAGAAGTAAACAAGGACGAATGGGGGTTGCTTGTGAGTCGAAACAGATGAAGACAGGGGGAGAACCGATGGTATTCCTCGGCTCTTCTTGTCCGACGAACAAAGCTCACAGAGTTGTTGCGATTTGTGGTTGCTTCTGCTGGGGTCGACATTTGATCAGAGAGTGTTTGGGTTTTCTATTCAACACATAAGAGAGGTTGGAAGTGAGTGAGGTAGGAGACCAAATCGGAGGCAGTAACCTCCAGTTTTCTGTTTGGCTTTTTCCGGTGGCTAGGAAGGAACGAGAAGGAGAGAAATATTCATGATGAATGTGAGGTTGCTAGCTTGATCTATTGCAGTAGAAGATGATATAAAGCCATATTTTCTTTGTGATTTCATTGTACAATTGGATCAAATAAATATATGAGAGAGACCGTGAGAGGAAGGTAGAGTGGATGTGATGAATGTGTCCAATACAATGGCTCACCTGAGCATATCTTTGGAAGATTCATGGATTAAGAAATGGTACTTTGGATATCTTTGGAAGATTCATGCCCCATGTCAGTATGTATACGTCGTGTGTGTGTGTACGAGAATCAACAGTCAAAAATAGAAAATCAGGGCGTGGTCTCTAAATATATATAATTATTGGTTCTCTAACCAAATAATTTTTTTTTTCAATAGACCTTATTCTCTATCGAAAAAAAATCTAAAAATATCTAAATTCATATATTAACATTGTGAATGTAAAAAATATTTTTTAGATTCACCGTATGAATCCGAATTCACATTGTGAATTTTCAAAAATTCACATTGTAAATTTGACGTAAAAAAAAATCGAATTTGATATCATTGGAAAAAGGATAAAAAGTTATAAATTTATGTATTTTTAGTTTTTTTTTTTTTTGATAAAAAAATCAATTCTAAAAGTTGAAAAAAATAATTGATTTCTTGGTTCCTTGATTAATTATGGTTCTCTATTGAACCTCACCATATATATATATATATATATATATATATATATATATATATATATATATATATATATATATATATATATATATATATATATATATATATATATATATATGTGAGGTTCAAAAGAGAACTATAATTAAACAAGGAACCAATCTTTTTTCAACTTTTAGAACTTATTTTTTATCAAAAAAAGAAACAAAAAAATACCGAAATTCATAATTTTTTTTATCCTTTTTCCAATGATATAAAATTCGATTTTTTTTTACGTCAAATTCACAATGTGAATCTTTGAAAATTCACAACGTGAATTCGGATTCACACGGTAAATCCGAAAAATATTTTTCACATTCACAATGTTAATATATGAATTTAGATTTTTTTAGATTTTTTTTTTCGATAAAGAATAAGTTTTAGAAATTGAAAAAAAGATTTGGTTCCTTGAACAACCAATAATTATGGTTCTCTATTGAAAATTTTCTTATATATATATATATATATATATATATATATATATATATATATATATATCCCCTAATCTAATAAATAAGAGGATTTTTGCCACGTGGCATTCTATTAGCCTCCCCCAAATGTTTTTCTCGCTTATTTCACAATAAGTTTATTTACTGAAATACCCTTCTATTGCTTTGAAATCGGAATTGCCTGTTATCTCGGTTGTTTATAATCATTGAATCTCGCCCAAGTTATAAGCCCCGCTCATTTCAAATGCACTCAATTTAAGGAACCTGATTGTATTTCCAAATGAATTAGGGTTACTTTTTCTGATGTGCTTCAACATCAAGCGATCATACTCAATCTCCATCCCCAATTTCAGTTAGATCGATCACTGTAATATAAAAATGTTTTCTTGGCGCATGTTACTCAAACAGACAATAAAATCAGGGAACATCTTTGGGCTTAGAGCTTCATTGACCATTTTTCTCTTGCAACTTCTTGAGCTATTTCTTATATTTGTTTGTAAATGATTAAAGATTATATGTTCAATTCTTCTTTTTGATGAATCTTTGATGTTAACTGCTCCTTTACTCCTATGATCTAGGGTTAGAATGTGACCTGCTACCCTTTTACGTTTTAAGTGGCCTATGTTTAATGTTGATACATTATTCTTCATTTCACGTTTTATACGTTTCTTATTTGTTTATGAATCTCTTCTGGTAGTGAAGCTGAAGCAATGTTAAACATAGTGATTGTGTTTTTTTTATATGAACATCAAGTGTTTAATAAAATGCATGAACCAACACCATATGATTTCACCTGTTGTATGTTATTTTTATGTTAAATAGACAACATATACTTGCAACTCATGTACATACACATTTTATTTCTTTTTTATTTTTCGTTCTGTGAAGCTTGATTTACTACCTTATATAGTAAATTGTTATCTACAGGGTTAACTAACCGTGCCAAAAAACATCACATTTCATCAGAAATATTATTGTATGTTGAGAGTTTTGAACTAAGCTTCTGTGGTTCTTGAAAATTTATGGTTGTACTTTAGGAACTTGATATTAAAAGTTTTGTTGACAGTGATCTTCAAAATTTGTTGTTGTAGGAACTTGATATTTCAAAAGGCATTGGAATCTTGCATTCTTTCAAGGATGTATGACCCGGTTGTCATTGATATTGTATATAATGAATTTTGAGGTATGAAGGATTGATGAGTTTGAAGGTTTTTACAAAAGGGATTAGGATTAGAATAAATGTTGATATTGTGTATAACAATTTGTTGTCACTAACTTTATCACTTTGAAGATTGATGTCTAGATTTTGGCCACTCATTCTGGTTACAAAACACCTTGAATCCAATACAGTAACTATCATGTTTTTATTATAATTTATACAATAATATTAACTGTACACTTTTTAAAATTTATATCATCATGTTTTCAAGTGGTTGTTGGTAGAGGTGCAGTTAAGGATGCGTCAACTGTGTATTTGGAGTACCTTGTTATAACATTAGGTCTCACAAATAACTGGCGCAGAATTTGTCAAGTCATTGTTGGGTAAACTTTAACCATTTTGTCTAAATTTATGTGTTTTCTGATGCCTTTTTAGTTTTTAGCTTAGAAAAACTTACACATATTGTAACACTGAGTCATGTTTCTAGCCATTAAAAATAATATTTTTGTTAGACATCAAAGTAACTTTTTTTATTATATAATGTATTTTTCAATAATAGATAATATTTTGTTAATTTCACCACTTTAATTAAAAATAATTAAATAAATAAAATTTTAAACATATAAGTAAATTTATGATTACTACAATATCAAATTTTGGGTTTCCCTATTTAACATCGACCTAAAAAATCAAAGTTGACGAAAAACAAACAAAACTAATAATGTAACAAACAATATATTAATGTCTTTTTTTTTGTTGCAACATATGAAGACAAATATAGGCTTTAAAAAATGGATGTGTGTGTTTTTTTTTATAAATATTAGACGTTAGAAAATGTATCTTCATTTATAGGTAAATAGGTATGACTTAATGTATGTATATTGTCTTAATAGATAAAGTGAAAGAATGTATGTTCTTTTTAACTTGATAAGGGTGCTATGGTCATTTGTAAATAAGAAATAATTTTGGTTTTTATAAAAAATACTTGAACACTAACATTTTTTTATACAACAAAACACCTAATAAGAAAGAAAACGACAAACTCATCAAGGTACTCACTCTCAATTTAAAAGATATACTTAATTTTTTTAAAATGTATATTCTTGAAATCATTTGTTATAAATTATATTTCTTTATCGAAAAATATAAAATGTATATTCTATGCAAGATAAATGCCTTTAAAAATATAATAAAAATTACAATAAAAAAATAACTTTTTAAATAATCTAAACAAAGTTATTAAAAGTGCAAATTTTGAAAAATCTACACATTGGGTTGATTTTTAAAAGTATATTGCCTTAACATGGAAGTGTTGATTTTTAAATGTATATTGTCTTAACATGGAAGGTACAATGATTCATGTCTAAAATAAAATTTTGAACTTTTATTATGTAACATTTTACATCTTTGATAGTTAAGTCAATATATTATATATTTTTATGGTATAGTAATTGGAATTCTCCGTCCCTATATGTTTCATTCAATTTGTAACACTCTTTAGTTCCTAGATGGTTAATCCAATTTACACAATTTTAAAACTTTATATTCTAACATTTTTTAATTAATATAATAAAAATTTTCAATTTGTAAATTTTTTAGTAATTTGAAAGAAAATTATTTTTTTTATAATAACATCATATATTCATTTCATCCGATTACAACATTATACTTTTGAAGAATCTACTTATTTGGGTTGATTTCTCGAAGTATATTGCTTTCACATGGAAAGTTCAATGTTTTTTTATTATATGTTTAGGGTTGGAATGTTTTGGTTTATTATAATCACATTGCTATATTGTTAATTAGATGATTATTTCTTTATCTATGTGTATAAGTTGATCATTACTAAATAATAATGTTAACAATGAGTAGGTTAGGTTGTTTATATTTTACATAATGATTTGAACTCTTCCATCCCATTCACAAGCGGAGATGATACGCAAGTAGTTGCTTGACTTGCTTTTTTCAGTTATTTACTGACATCTTGCAAATGATTTTCCAAGTTTGCAAAAAAAAAAATTATTTACTTTAAAAATTATATTATAATATGAACGCTAAATAAAAAAATTCAATGATATAGTATATTCAAGGAAAATTTGGTTTACTTTTAAATTTAAATAATAGATTAAAGTTATGTTAAATACTTGTTAGATTATATCAATCAAACATAGTATGTTAATTTATCAAAAATATAATTTTCCATTTTATTACTGTAATTAAGAGACACTACATGTTAGTTTGATGATAACATTTGACTATATAAATCTCAATTGTCTTAAATGTTATAAACAAGGATGCACATGAATTTGGGTTTTTTTTTGGCTAAAACTGAACCAAAGCCAAATATGTTGTTTCTTTTTAGTTGCAAAACCCATGTGTTTGGGTTTACAGATATTCAAAATAATATATATTTTAACTTTTAACTAATCATTATAAATTTATAGGCAAAAGTTATGTCGATCTAAATTAATAAAATGTTATAAATCTTTTATTTTTCATTATAATTTATATTTATCAATAGTGTTTTTATTTGTTAACTCGTGGTTTCCACGGGTTTTAACTTTGTGTGTCTGTGTGTGTGTATATATATATATATATATATATATATATATATATATATATATATATATATATATATATATATAGGTAAATGTTCAAATGATAACCCTTAAATATTAAGAACCTTGAGAACCTACTTAAAATAAATGAAACGGTGGCATTATTGTAAATAAAATGAAATTACTGTTGGATTAGTTTCTAAGTCCATAACTATTTTGGTATGTACTTGACCCGATTGTGCATGGTCCTTTTGGGTTGCCTTCACACTAGTGACTAGACAGGATGATTGTTGAGGAGAGAGGCTGGTTTATTGTTAAGAATAATAAATTAGGGTATAAATATGATTTGTTAATATATTATATGAATAATATATTAATTTGGAATCATATTATTAATTAGTATTTAATCAGAAATTTATTTAGAATTAATTTTGGGATTAAAGGAACTGACTGAAAGTGCAGGGGCTATTTTGTAATTATTCAATAGTTGAGGCTTTGGACCATTGGATCACCTTTATTAAGGCCTGAATGAAAATCCTAGAAGGATCTAAGAGTTTTCGTCCAAGGACTTAAGGAAAGGAGTCTATGGACTTGCTTAGGCCCTAAGCTAAGGGATTAGGGTTTACACCTTGAAACCCTAGTTAGCCTTAAGTATAAATAGCACCCTAAAACACTAAGATTTCGTCCAAACCTTGGGAAACCCTAAAAGGGACGAAATCTAGGGCAAGATACCCTTCTTTCCTCTCTCTCTCTCATATTCATCCTTTCACCTAGTGTGTTTGTGAGCCATTAGAGGTACTACACTTGTGATACTTGCTTTCAAGAGCTAAGGAAATTCAAGGAACTAGTTGTTATTGCTATATAACAACAAAAGGTATGTATTCTATTTTTATATATGAATTTCTAAAATAATAGTAGCATGCCAGGTTCCTTTTTGTGTTCATAAAGTTGTATAACTAATAGTGAAAATATAGATCCAACTCTAGGGTTGCATGCACACATAGGATTGTTTGTATGAAACCCATCAATTACTAGCCAATTTCCATAAGTCATTCCCTGATCCTACGTCTTTTCTTCTTCTCCAGCATTTCAGAAAATCCCCAAACCTCCCTTCCCCTTTGTTGCCTCTACCACCGATCAAAATCACTTATAGATCTGGAAAAATCGATGCCACCTATCGCCGATGTCGATCTTCTACACCTCAAAATTTATGATGTGTGCTTCATCTCCGATTGTTGACCTCGCTAGAACACCAAAAAAACGTTGCCTTCCTCCTTCCTCTTTGATCTCCGATGCTGTAATACCAACAACCACCTTTCTTCAGATCTACAGCTCCGGTGAGTGCCAAACCGTTGATGCCTTTCCTTCGCTGCATCGATGAACATCTGTTGTCGACAACATCAAACCATCTCCAAATCTGTAACAACGGATGCCAACTACCGCCGATGTCGGCTTTCTACACCTCTAAATTTGTAATGTGTGCTTCGTCTCTGACCACTAACCTCGCTAGAGCACCATAAAACGCCTCCTTCTTCCATGATCTTTGATCTACTACTTCGATGCTCTAACTCAAATCAGGTAAGATGACTTCAAATTTGATTTTATGCTTTAAGTTTTTATGATCCAATACAAATTTAATACAAAACATTTGGATTAGTTATAATTTTATTTATATATGTAGATGTTATTTATTTGATGTTTGGAAAAGAAACATTATGTATAAATATGATTTTCTATCATTTTGAATAAATTATTTTTGGTGCACACAAAGTGTTTGATGAAATGTCTCAACGAAATTCGCAAAGTTATTAAGCTGTGAATATGTGTTTTTATGTATGCCCTCCGTCCCAAATTGATAGTTTATTTTTGACTTTTCAAGTCTTTTTTCTTCAACATTGACCTTAAATATTTTTGTTTGTGTTATATATTACTTGATAATACTTATAAGAATGAAAAAAACATTTAAAATACAATCCATTCATATATTTTGCATCTAATATTATCTTTCAAAAAAAATATTTATGATCAAAGTTGAAGAAAAAAGACTTCAAAAGTCAAAAGTGAACTATCAATTTGGGACGGAGGTAGTATTAATTTGTGAATTTGTCTGTTATTAAGTTGTGAATTAATGTCTGAAATATTAAATTAAGTTGTGGAAACAATGCACACACAAGGTGTTTGATGAAATGTCTCAACAAGATCTAAAAGCTTTTAAGTTATGTATAAGTGTTTAAAGTTTTGTATTAAGTTGTGAACTAGTGTTTGAAATGCATATTATTTTATGAATTCTGATTTTTTTTAGGCATTATTTTGTGAATTAGTGTTTTGAATATTGAATTAAACTTTGAATTAGTGTCTAAAATGTTGTATTAAATTGTGAATTCTGGCTTTTTTTATCCAAATCTGAATTTTATACATGTAAATGAGTTGTGAATATAGTGTATTAAAATGTGAATATGTGTTTTATGTATTAATTTGTGAATATGTAAGTTATTAAGCTGTAAATGTGTATTTTTTGATGCACTAAGTTGTAAATTAGTGTCTGAAATGTTGAATTAAGTTGTGAATTAGTGTCTAAAAAGATGAATTAAATTGTGAATTCTAATTTTTTTTATATCAAATCTGATTTTTTAGGGAAAGATGTTGGTGGTTTTGGCATAGATGGTTGGTGATTGTGGTGGTTGATGGCAATATATGGTAGTTGGCGGTGTTGATGCTAATGGTGGTGGTAGAGTAAAGATATGTTATATTTCTCACTCATCTTCATCTTCTTCATTGATTTAAGATAAGTTATCCTCTTTTATGAGTCATGTATATATTTTTATTTTGATGTTTGCCTCTAAAATAAGTGATAATTTATCTATGTGTTAAACTGTGAACGAGCTATTTATACACTGATATGAGATTATACTTGCCAATAAGTTGTAAAGGTATTGTATTAAATTGTGAATTTTGTGTATTACATTGTAAATTTTATTCACAACTTAATATAATAAATTTACAATTTAATACACAAACATTCCTCTAAATATGAACGTATAAATGTGAGTTTTAAGTTGAGAATATGGCTGTGAATATATAATTTTTATGTATTAAACTGTGAATTTATTGTATTAAGATGTGAATTGTGTGTATTAAATAGTGAATTGAATGTATTAGGCTTTTGAATTGATTGTATTAAATTGTGATTTTTTTATTAATTAGTTTTGTGTTTGCTTATGAAATATGTGAAGAAATAAACATTATATACATATATGATTTTCTCTAATTTTAAATAAAATATATAAAATTTAAATTGTGAATATTATGTAAATTAAACTTTGAACGAAACACTACCACCACATCTAAATGTATAAATGTTCAAGTTAAGAATATGACATATATGTCTATTAAATTGTTAATTTAGTATATTATGATGTACATTTTATGTATTAAATGGTAATTGACTGTATTAAACTGTGAATTGACTAAATTTTACTGTAACTTTTTTAAATAAATTTTGTGTTAAAATATTAATGGTTTATGTATGAATTTTTGTATAAATGTTGTTGTGAATATTTTTATTTTTGTGTTGTATACTTATATAAGAATGTATTAGTTTTTTATAATTGTTTTGTATTAAATTCAAAATGAGTAAATTAGCAGGTTTATTAAACTATGAATGTAGTATTTAACTTCTCATTGCATTACTTTATACACAGATCTGATTTGTAAGGATTGATGGTTTCAATGTTGGCGCATGTGGTTGGTGGCGGCGTGTGGTGGTGTTAGTGGTGGTAGAGTTTGATAATTCTTAGAATTTGTGAATTAGTATAAAATTGATGGTATTAAGTTGTAAATTTTACGTATTAAATTATAAATGGATTGTATAAATTTATATTTTATATAAATTGTGTTAGAATATGAATGAATGTAAGAATGAATGAAAATATTAGACAAAAAAATTATGATTTTGCCATTTTCTTTCCAAAAAGAAAAAAATCGGGATTTTAACATATGAAGTAATATTCACAATACATATTTATTTATGAAATGGAAGTTCTTAGGGTTTTTAATCTTTTGTGGTTCTCATTTGAACCACTCCCTATATATATATATATATATATATATATATATATATATATATATATATATATATATATATATATATATATATATACTAATAAATAAAACCCATTTTCTGCCACATGTCATGTCTTTATTGATTTGGACACATGGCATTTTAATAGATTTTTAGAATTTATTTATTTCCACATGTAATTTTCTGATTTGTTCACATATCATAACTTATTTCGGTTATAATATTGAGAGAAATAAATGTTTCCTTGAAAAAGAATTGATATATTTATAATGTAATAAATGTCATAATTAATGATAGTTCAAAAATTGATATTGATATTAAATTTAATGTTTAAATATTGATATTAAATTTTTATTTTTAATAAACCTGTGTATTACACGGGTCTTACACCTAGTATACTAATAAAATAGTAGTGTTTTTGCTATGTGTCACCATATTAGGCCTCTTAATTAATGTGTTGTCACTTGTCAATCTATTAGTTCTCCATTTTAAATTTATTAGACCTCAGGGCCGGCCTGAAAAATGAAATATTCTTAAAGGCCCAGGACGAACAAGAAAAAAAGGGCCCTTATCTTTTAAATAAAAATATATAATGAAAAAAATTGGGTCTGTGCAGCTACCCACTTTGCCCCCCTCTAAGCCCCTCATGTTAGACCTCCTCATTAATGTGATGTTATTTGTCAATGTATTTATTATCTATTTTAAATTTTAAAATTTATATTATTGTTTTCATTAATTCACAAATAAAAAATAAATAATATATATTAAAAATCAATTTTACATATTTATTTGAATCAACGATTATAATTTCATATAACTAATAAAAATATTTTTAAATTAATAATTTATTTAAAATAACTGATTAACATTTTGAGTTTTTACTATAAAAGTTTAATTAATTTTATAACCGTGGTTCCCACGGGTTGTTGGAAGGATTTGAAGGTTACATATATCTTGAAAAGTTTGTTAAAGATATATACAAAACTTACAAAAATTTCGAGTTTGTCATATATATATATATATATATATATATATATATATATATATATATATATATAGAATCTTGTTACACATTTTATCTAATATATATAAATTTCAAATTTCATAATATTAAAGTATATCGACTTTCATAATTAATAAATTTTGATTTTTCTAAAATTCGCTTCTAAACCATATACATATTTATAAATACGGGTATATATAGTCTTGCACGATTATTGAAAATATGGCAATTCCTTCCATTAAAATATTCCAAATAAACAACAAGTTATCGTTCATTTGACCTAGTCCTAGCAACGTTCACGGGGATTGATTAATCGTCTTTGACCGAAATTCGACAATTATTACATAAGCGATCCTAGGTCCAACTCGTTCTCGAGTTGGAATTGGTTTAAGCACCTACACATAATACATAATCAAATAGACATAAATTTAAACCTACTCGTTCAACTTCCCAAACATGGTCACAATATAAATGCTATAAAGTCGCCTATACATACCCAAATGTATGTAACTAGAACATAATAATAACATAAAACACGAAGAAAACACAGTAATTATAACTCTTAGTTTTAGTGATGTTCTAATTATGGGACATCGGGCCAGAATTTGATCACGTGATGATTGTGAGCTTCAATGGAATAGAGTTTAAAACCTTTTGGATTATTGATCATGTTGGATTAAGTGATTAGAGCTCTTGATTTGTGCCTTCAACCAAAAGGATAAAACTGGAGAGGTGATATCTCAAGCTTCTTGCATGAATTAAGTATTATGGTTGATATGTTTCAGTCAAAAGTAACAAGATAGAATTGTGGTGCACATAAAAAACACCAAAATCGGAGTTGAAACGAAGAAGTTAGGGTTGTTTGAAGTTGAATGGGAAATTGGGAATTTTGCCCTATGTTGCGCGTAAGAAATCTATGTTGGGCATAGGAGTTGAACTCTGGACATAGGTTTAATGACCTACGATGGGCATAGGCTATCCTAGCGGTGCGTAGCCGCTGCAAAACAAAACCCTAACCCTAAGATTTGACCCATATTTAAGGGCTCTACCTTCCTAGGATCCTTCCCATGACTAACCTCCATCACCTCATATCATTCCTAGAGAAACCCTAGCCTCCTCTTGCTTTTTTTTGAGCCTTGGCATATTTTATGAGCTTATATCTCCATCGGATGGTTGAATCTTGAAGAACAAGGTATTTGCAAAGTGCATAAAAGAAGGGTCCAAGTATAGATCCATCAAGGTTGCTTCCTCCTGGACCATTGTGAGTAAAAAGCTCATAATTTGCTCATTGGTTTCATATTTTTCTCTTTTTGGTCCCTTGAGCTTGTGCTTTAGGAGTTGAGACAACTCCAACACTTTGTAAGCTATATGGAACACTCTTAGGACTTGTTGGACTTGTAAAATTGTGATTTGATGCTTGTTCTTTAAGCTATGGATGTAATGTTAGCATTTTGGTCATTCTAATGCATAAAATTTAGATCTTACTTGATGAGAGTGCCTTAGTGGGTAAAGTTGGAAACTTTATCTATTAAGTTATTGTAAAGGTCCATATGTGAATGTTTGGGAGATTGATTTTCTGTATTAAGAGCTTAATGAAAAACTTGGGCATCAGGTTATATGTAGGGAATAATTTGCCTTATCTTGGGCATAGCCTCGATTTTTCCTGCTTAGCCACCTTGTGCTCTAAACTAAGCGTAGAGTTGCATGTTATGCTGGGTGTAAGTGCTCTGGGGTTGACCGTTAACTTTTGACTGTTGACTGTTGACTTTGACCAAGTTTGACTTTAGGTCAAATTGAGGATTTTGGGCTATTGATTGAATGTTGGTCCTTGTTTTTATTATAAGTTAATTGTATAGATGGTTATTAAATTTGTGATAATCATTATTCTCTTCTAGACTGCAAGGTGAGTTTTCTCATTATACTCGTGACTCGAAGGCACCAATGTCGGTCCACTAGGATGTATTATGTATCCTTGTGTATAGGATGTTATTATGCAATAGTGGTTAGTTCGATTTGGTAGATCTGTATGATTACATGTATTGTTAGTTATTGTTTATCTCTTGTATATATCGATATAATGTAGTTGGTGTCACACCCCGAAACCAATGGCGGAAACGTTCCGGGGCGGAGGATGTCATGTAAAGTATCAAAACCAATGTACATAGTAAGCATAGTAAACACAACCATTACATTACATAGGAATGTTTACATTTGTTTGAAAGCAAAGTAATACATGTTTTATATATACATCAGTATAACAAAAGTAAAGACGACACTTCTATACACTCCATCTTCTCCAAAAGAAAGTGGGTTACCTGTCTAACGTGAACCTGAGAATACAAGAAGTTTTAGAAATATTAGCATAAAGTTGGTGAGTTCATAAGCGGTTTGTTTCTCGTAAAAGAATAAGTTTCCTTTAGTTTTCTGAAAAAGTTTTTATCCAAGAAAATCCCATATTTTCTTATAAAAGAAATTTAGTTATCCATTTGTTGAACGGCCTGGTTAAGAGAAGTTAAGTTATTCCAGGAAAAACCCTTATTTTCCTTAAAAGTTGGTGGTTGGTTATCGATTCGAAATGAAGTGTACAAGTATCTACCATACTTGTAGCGTTTAAGTGAAATATCCTGAAAGTCTGGTTATCCTTGAAAAGTACATTAGTTTTAACACGTATATAAAACTAATAAGTAGGTTGTAAACTAATTTCCTCAGGGTATTAATTTACTAAGTTCTTTATTACTTAAAAGTAAATCTCCATTATCTAAGTTGCGAGTTCTATAACCGTATGATAAATTAGATATGGAAAGAAAAAGGCCAGTATCATTTTATGACTTTTGTCACCCGTAGACCTGCCGGTCCCACTGTAGCTAGCAGCAAGGTGTGGGGTAGTCAGCCCCGTATGGATCTATACACTCAAGTCACGCTCTCCGTCCAGGAGATTCTGGTTACAGGGGCGATCCTCCACTCGCGTATCTCTGTGGAGTGTTACAGAGGACATGTCTCCAATCTTAAGAATAACGAATTTACAAGTAATAATACGGAAAATCCTGTTTTATGAATGACATGAAATTCTTTGTGAAATATAAAATATAACGTTTTATAATGAGTTTTGCAGTTAGTTTGAAAACTAACTCTGCAAGTTAAACGGTTGGTTAATATAGATTTCAGTGTTAAAAGCATACTGAACATGTAACTATAACATACGAAATAATAAGTTTTGAGTACAAGTTTCCTTGTACTTTTTCTTGTATCCCCCCCCCCCTAAGAACATGAAAAACACGGAAAATGGTGTAGGGGTATGAAATCACCAATCGAGAAATGTGTCGGCTAGGATGCTAAGTGTCAGTTTAAGGCTTGAACACGCGCGAGGTTCCTATGTAGCATAAGGAGATACATAATTGTATCTATTTAGACTTTGAACTACTAATTATGTAAGAAAATACACTCCGATGCGTGAAAACACTTTATCTCAAGTGTTAGGAATGATCCGGGTTGCATCTAAGGGTGTGTAGGGCATAGACAAGGAGTTTACTCTTCAAGAGTAAGCCCTTAGGGGTGTTTACAGCCCAAAGACCATGTCCCCATAAGTTTACGGCCGTAAACTCATGGGTGGTGTGTTCTTGGATGTTTAAAGGTCTTACAATGCACAAGGGAAGGTTCTAAGGTTGAATCAAAGGCTATGGAAGTGATCGGGACTTGAATTGACCTTGGAAAAGGGGTTTATGGTTCTTGAAGGACCCTTGGTGAGTTTACTACAGTAAGCACATGAGTTTACGGCCGTAAACTCATGCTTGGTCCATTCTTCATGTGTTTTGGTGGTTGTAAGTTAAGCATACAAGGTTCTAGACCCAAATATAAGCCATTTAAGGTGTTAAGGGCACTTAAACGCCCTTTGGAGGTGTTTACGGTTTTGGGAGACCTTCCCAAACCGTAAACTCAAGTGTGACTCATTTGTGCAAGGTTTGGTGCATCTTATGAAGGAATACAAGGTTCTAGGCACTCATGCAAGCTTTTGGAGGTGTTTAAGGGGCAATTTTAACACCTTAAAAGGTGTTTATGGTCTATGAAGGAGTGTTTACGATCCAAGAATGTTCTTGGGCTGTAAACTCATGTTTACTACCCAAATGACATGATTTTGGTGTTCTAAGCTCGTACATGCAAGTCCTTAAGTCATAGCTAAGCACTAGAAAGGATTTGGAAGGGTTTTGGGGCTTCAAAACCCTCTTATAAGAGTTTACGGTTTTGGGAGGTGTTCCCAAACTGTAAACACATGATTTTGAGAGTTTTGGATGATTTAAACATAGATTTTCATGCTTAACAAGTTAAATAACAAGCTAGGATAGATTACTTACGATTTTGGAGCTTGAAGAGGCGTTTTTGGATCAAAACTTGAGTTTTAAAGAGAGAGTAGAGAGAGAAAGTTATGAGGAGGTGGAAAAAGTTCAATGAAAGCCACTCATCCTTTATATAAGGCTTGAGTTTGTGGCCAAGTGGGAATCCACCCAATACCGACGTTAAACGGGGTTTACAATTTTACCCAATTAAATTGTCGTAACCGGACTTAGTTGTAACTAAAAATTTTCCAAATGAATATCGAGGGTGTTTCACGTGTTTTTAATGCGTTCCGACACTTACGAAGTCATAATAAAATTTCCAAATTAATTAACTTAATCAAAAAGTTAACGGAAAATTTTAATAAAAACTAGTTTATTAACGGAAAAAAAAGAGATTACAATGACGGGATAAATTTCAGGTTGTCACATTATCCCCCCGTTAGAGGGAATTTCATCCCGAAATTTAGAATTAAGATACAACTTATGGAATTCGAAAGAGATGCAGATATTTCTGCTTCATTGAGTCTTCGTGCTCCGAAGTGAACACGGGTCCCCGCTTGGCATTCCAGCGAACCTTTACTATCGGTATGCGACTCTGTTTCGTTTGTTTGATCTCTCGATCCATGATTTCGATTGGTTCTTCCACAAAGTTCAGACTTTCGTTGATCTCGATCTCGTCAAAAGGGATCACGAAGGTTTCATCGGATAGACACTTTCCAAGGTGAGACCTTTAACAGGACACGATCTCCAACCTGGAATTCCAGAGGTTTCCATCGTTTATCGACGTAACTCTTTTGTCTGTCTCGTGAAGCTTTCAGTCGTTCTGGGATTTGGATGATCTTTTTGGTGGTTTCGCGGATGATTTCAGGATCAGTGAGAGCACTGTCGGGGACTCGACCCTTAGCTAGCTGCGTGTCTCCTACCTCAGCCCAGGACAGAGGGGATCTGCACTTGCGACCGTAGAGAGCTTCGAACAGGGCAGCCTTGATGCTGGTGTGGTAGCTGTTGTTATACGAGAACTCGATCAAGGGTAAATGGCTGTCCCACGACTTTCTGAAATCGATGACACATGCTCTCAACATGTCTTCTAAGGTCTGGATAGTTCTCTCACTCTGCCCGTCTGTCTGAGGATGATAAGCGGTACTCATATCCAGCTTAGTTCCAAGAGCTTTCTGAAGGGACTGCCAAAATCTTGAGGTAAACCTGCTATCTCGATCGGAGATAATGGACACAGGCACACCGTGCAATCGTACTATCTCTTATTCGCGTGAGTCTTTCCATCCTGAACGATTCTTTAATCGGAAGGAAGTGAGCGGATTTTGAAAATCGGTCGACAACTACCCAAATGGTATCGTACCCACTCAGAGATTTAGGTAACTTGGTGATGAAATTCATAGTGATCATCTCCCATTTCCACTCAGGTGTCTTGGGCTGTTGGAGCAGACCCGAGGGCTTCTGATACTCCACATTTACCTTGGTGCAAGTCAGACACTTGCCCACGAAGGTAGCGATTTCGGCTTCCATGTTTGGCCACCAGTATTGTTTCTTGAGATCCAGGTACATCTTATCCAAACCTGGGTGTACAGAGTATCTGGTCTTGTGAGCTTTGTTCATAACAATCTCCCTGAAACCTCCGAACTTTGGGGTCCAGATTCGGTCCATGAAACAGTAGACTCCGTCACCTCTGATCTCAAGATTCTTATCCATTCCTCTCAAGGTTTCATTCAATACTTTCTCTGGTTTTAAGGCTTCCAACTGGGCTTCTCGGATTTGTGCGGGTAAGTAGGAATGGATGGTCATTGTCAGTGTCTTCGCTATACGGTTTGAACTTTCCTTTCGGCTAAGGGCATCTGCTACCACATTGGCCTTGCCGGGATGGTAGCGGATTTCACACTCGTAGTCACTGAGCAGCTCTACCCATCGCCGTTGTCTCATGTTTAAGTCTTTCTGATCGAAGATATGTTGCAGGCTTTTATGGTCAATGAAGATCGTGCACTTGGTTTCGTAAAGATAATGTATCGAAATCTTCAGTGCGAAGATCACTGCTTCTAACTCTAGGTCGTGAGTTGTGTAGTTAACTTCGTGTGCCTTTAGCTGTCTCGAGGCATAGGCGATAACTTTTCCTCTTTGCATAAGCACACAGCCTAAGCCCTGATTGGACGCATCGCAATAGACAACGAAATCCTCTGTCCCTTCGGGCAAGGACAGGATAGGTGCGCTGCACAAGGCTCACTTTAACGTCTGGAGTGCAATGTCCTGCTTTTCACTCCAATAAAAGGGTACACCATTCTGTGTCAGAGTGGTTAGGGGTTTAGCGATCCTAGAGAAATTCTGGATGAATCTGCGATACTAGCCGGCGAGACCCAGGAATTGACGGATTTCTGTGGGTGTCTTCGGTGCCGACCAGTTCTCTATCGCCTTGATTTTGGACGGGTCCACGTGTATACCCTCCTCGCTTACCACGTGACCAAGAAAAGCTACCTTCCGAATCCAGAATTCGCACTTGGAGAATTTCGCGTACAACTTTTCCGATCTAAGAGTTTCCAACATTAATCTTAAGTGTTGTTTGTGATCTTCCTCGCTTCTGGAATAGACAAGTATGTCGTCAATGAACACGATGACGAACTTGTCCAGAAAGGGGCGACACACCCGGTTCATCAGGTCCATGAACACTGTCGGTGCGTTGGTTAGACCAAATGGCATCACTACAAACTCGTAGTGTCCATATCGAGTCCTGAATGCTGTCTTGGAAACATCATTCTCATGAACTCGAAGATGATGGTACGCTGATCTAAGGTCTATCTTCGAGAAATAGTTGGCTCCCTGAAGTTGATCGAAGAGGTCATCTATTCGAGGAAGAGGATAACGGTTTTTGATGGTCAACTTGTTTAGCTCACAGTAGTCTATACACATCCGAAAGGATCCTTCTTTCTTCTTCACAAACAATACCGGGGTTCCCCAGGGTGAGGAACTCGGTCTGATGAACCCTTTACTGAGTAGCTCATGGAGCTGGCTAGATAACTCCTGCATTTCTGTTGGCGCTAATCGATACGGAGATTTGGCTACAGGATTTGCTCCGGGAATTAGGTCGATGTAAAACTCGACTTGGCGTTCGGGAGGGATTTTCGGGAGCTCTTCGGGAAAGACATCAGGAAAGTTGCAGACTTTGGGGATGCTCTCGAGGTCTTTAACTTCCTGTTTCTCGATGATTACATGAGCTAGAAATGCATGACACTCCTTTCTCAGAAGTTTTTGAGCTTTGACGCACGGAATGATGCGAAGGTTGGAACTGAGTTTATCGCCGTAGATCATGAGAGTCTGGCCAGAAGGGAGATTGAGATGGATGGATTTTTCGTAACAAAGGATATCAGCATGATTGGGACTCAACCAATCCATGCCAATGATAACATCAAAGCTCTTTATGGAAACTGGCATTAGGTCAATAGGAAAGGAATGATCGTTCAGGGTAAGGGTACAACCTATGAATATATCGTTAGCGTTCTCTTTCTCACCGTTAGCCATCTCGACGGTAAATGTTTCGGTTAATGATTGAGGATTAGGTTTAAGAAGATGTTTGAATGAATGGCTAACAAAACTTCGTTCAGCACCATAATCGAAAAGGATACTAGCATAAGAGTTTTCGAGAAGGAACGTACCCGTGACGATAGTGGGATCGGCGACTGCCTCATCTCGCCCCATAGATAGGACTCTCCCAGTGTTGCTAGCTGTTACTGCCTTGGGGCAGTTTCTCTTGAAATGTCTGACTTCACCGCAACCGTAGCAGGCATGACCGACACCCGCTCTAGAAGTTTGATTGATTGATTGGGTTGGAGTTTTGCAAAATCGGATTGTATACCCCTTTTTACCACAACTGGAGCACGACATTTCACGGCATGGGTCGGGGTTATGGTGTAAGTTACACTTGTCATATCGACGAAGGGTACCAGCATACCTACTGGTAGGTGCTTGAGCTGTAAAAGCGACGGCAGAAATAGCAGCGGGAGTAGTAGCAGCATGGACTGCCACAGTTTTGTGCTTCTTGGAGGGCCCTTTCGAACTCTGACCCTTTCGCTTTTTCCAAAATATATTCTTACTTTGACTACACTCATTCCGATGTCCCTGTTCGCCTTCATGATTTTGGGAATGGGTGTCTCTTCCTGGTCCGCCAGACCCGCTGAGGTTCAAGTGAGACATTGCAGCCGTCACTGCGGCAGTAACAACTGCCTGAAATATGACAGAGTCGAATTGAGAAGGATGTGGTGGCAGAGGATTGTTGTTTCTTGAGTTGGGTCCTTTCTTTGGAGTCATATTGATCTAAAATGATCAGGAAAGAGAGGATGGTAAGTCCTCTGAATTGAATCAAGAGATATGGAACAAGAGATATCTCATTATGGCAGATAGAGTGTTCTACTAAGCGATAAAACAGGAAAGAGTTACCGAAGTAAGTAAACTATCGCTAAGGAAAGAATGAATAGCAACACTCGGAATGAATTTCTACAACGTATTCAGCTTTGGCTAAAATACTCCTATAGTATTTTATGTTTCTCTGCGACGATGACTCATTGTTTGGATATTAGGTAAGTTTTAGGCTTGCTGCATACCACAGTCACTCCCAAACACATGTTGGCCGTGTCTCGAATGAATATAGTTGATCAGGCTATATTGACCCTAGACACGACTACATAACTGCCCAGGTTTAACCACAGTGTACAACACCCAATTATTTATGTTTTGTTCTACTTGTGGTTATGGTTTCCGGTGTTTAGGTATTCTTGTATACTTGGAGTAAAAATACTTATATTTATAAAGTATACTTTTAGTTCAAAGAACTTCGTCCCCTTAGTGTTTATCATTATATACCATGTAAGGTTCGGTATACTTAGTTCACTATAAACAAGGGCTCTGATACCAATCTGTCACACCCCGAAACCGATGGCGGAAACGTTCCGGGGCGGAGGACGTCATGTAAAGTATCAAAACCAATGTACATAGTAAGCATAGTAAACACAACCATTACATTACATAGGAATGTTTACATTTGTTTGAAAGCAAAGTAATACATGTTTTATATATACATCAGTATAACAAAAGTAAAGACGAGACTTCTATACGCTCCATCTTCTCCAAAAGAAAGTGGGTTACCTGTCGAACGTGAACCTGAGAATACAAGAAGTTTTAGAAATATTAGCATAAAGTTGGTGAGTTCATAAGCGGTTTGTTTCTCGTAAAAGAATAAGTTTCCTTTAGTTTTCTGAAAAAGTTTTTATCCAAGAAAATCCCATATTTTCTTATAAAAGAAATTTAGTTATCCATTTGTTGAACGGCCTGGTTAAGAGAAGTTAAGTTATTCCAGGAAAAACCCTTATTTTCCTTAAAAGTTGGTGGTTGGTTATCGATTCGAAATGAAGTGTACAAGTATCTACCATACTTGTAGCGTTTAAGTGAAATATCCTGAAAGTCTGGTTATCCTTGAAAAGTACATTAGTTTTAACACGTATATAAAACTAATAAGTAGGTTGTAAACTAATTTCCTAAGGGTATTAATTTACTAAGTTCTTTATTACTTAAAAGTAAATCTCCATTATCTAAGTTGCGAGTTCTATAACCGTATGATAAATTAGATATGGAAAGAAAAAGGCCAGTATCATTTTATGACTTTTGTCACCCGTAGACCTGCCGGTCCCACTGTAGCTAGCAGCAAGGTGTGGGGTAGTCAACCCCGTATGGATCTATACACTCAAGTCACGCTCTCCGTCCGGGAGATTCTGGTTATAGGGGCGATCCTCCACTCGCGTATCTCTGTGGAGTGTTACAGAGGACGTGTCTCCAATCTTAAGAATAATGAATTTACAAGTAATAATGCGGAAAATCCTATTTTATGAATGACATGAAATCCTTTGTGAAATATAAAATATAACGTTTTATAATGAGTTTCGCAGTTAGTTTGAAAACTAACTATGCAAGTTAAACGGTAATAAGGATTTCAATGTTAAAAGCATACTGAACATGTAACTATAACATACGAAGTAATAAGTTTTGAGTACAACTTTCCTTGTACTTTTGCTTGTATTCCCCCCTGAAAACATGAAAAACACGGAAAATGGTGTTGGGGTATGAACTCACCAATCGAGATGCTATAGTGAGAAGACTCACCTCAGGCGTCTCGGTAAATCTCTGACTCGGTAGAAATATTGCCTAGTCTCCGCCTATTCACATAAAGTAAATACTCTTATAAATATAACTCTCGAGACTAGACTCAACCTGCCATTGGCACCCTCAGAAAGGTAAAAGACTATTTTACCCCCCTCCCAACACAAGTACTCCATTGTTGACCAAACCCTAAAAGTCAATAAAAGTCAACGGTCACACTTTGACCCTACTCGTCGACCGCACCCTGGTGACTCGGCGAGTTCACACATGTTCTCTAACACTTTGTCCCGCTTGGCACGCCGAGTCCCTCCCTATGCTCGACGAGTCATACCAGGCATGAATCGCGGGGCCACCCCGACTCAACTCGCCGAGTCTCAGGAACAACTCTGTGAGTACCGCCTTGAACTCCAGTCCTCTAACCCCCTTCTGACTCACTGAGTCATCCCCCAACTTGGCAAGTCTACTCACTGAGCAATTTACGTGAGACCCTAAGCCTACTCGCCGAGTCTCAAGAACAACTCGGCAAGTTCATGCCATGCACAAACTCTACTGGCCTCCTGAGGTCGGATCTGTTTCCTTAAACCATAGATCTGGCCTTCCCAAGCATGAATGTCACGTAAAGTCTGAAACTTGATGCTTGTATAACAACAACAAGGCATCAAAAGGAGATTTAGTCCCAAAAATGGCAACCTAAGTCCAATAACCCCAAACTGATCCATAAAGCTCCAAGGGTTAAGGTCTCTAGACCTCTTTGAGTCCAGGTCCAAGGCACAAACTCGAAGAGGGACCATTTGCTCCACATAATCACTCTCCAAAGGGGTTAGAAAACCCTAACTCTAATGATCAACACCAAAACTGAAGTAGGTTCGAACCATTACCTCAAAATGAAGTCTCTGAACTCTGGAACTGCTAGAATCGCACCTCCTCTTTGCTCTTGGTCACCTCCTTCTTGCAAAACCAAAGGTACAAGGATCAAAAGTGACTTCTTCTTCCTCACAACGATTTGGCTCACTTAGGGTTCTCTCAAGGGACTGGTAGCCGCAATGGGAGGCTATAAGTGCCCTTAAATAGGCTCCAAACCTGGAGGATTAGTGTTTCATTAAACAGCGTGGACTCGCCGAGTCCATAAATGGACTCGCCGAGTCCGGACATGAACCCGGCTGAACAATCGTGACCCTACTCGGCAAGTCTTGGCTCCAACTAGCCGAGTTCCTCCACAAACTCCAAAATAATTAAATAAAATAATATACCTCGAAATCTGGATGTTACAATTCTCCCCCACTTGAATCAGACTTCGCCCTCGAAGTCTCACTCTGGAAACAACTCCGGATGCTGCTCACGCATCTCACGCTCCGGCTCCCAAGTAAGCTCTGACCCTTTCCGGTGTTGCCAATGGACCTGCACCAGAGGCACTTCTTTATTCCTCAGAACCTTGATCTTTGGATCCCGAATAGCTACCAGTCTCTCAACATAGTTCAGGCCCACATCCACCTGAATATCCTCTAATGGCACTACTGCCGACTCATCGGCTATACACTTTCGCAACTGCGACACATGGAAAGTGTCATGAATCTGACCCAGCTCTGTAGGTAGCTCCAAACGGTAGGCTACCCTGCCTACCCTCGCGGTCACCCTAAAAGGACCAACATATCGGGGCCCCAACTCGACCGTCTTCCTGAATCAGGTCACTCCTTTCCAAAGAGAGACCTTCATTAGTACAAAGTCGTTGACCTAGAACTCGAGCTCGAACCGGCGCCTGTCCGCATAACTCTTCTGACGACTCTGAGCGGTCAATAACCTCTGCCTGACCTGCTGTATCTGCTCAGTCGTCTGAAGCACGATCTTTGTACTACCCATCACACGCTGCCCGACTTCTCCCCAACAAATGGGGGTCCGACACCTTCTCCTATATAACAGCTCAAAGGGTGGCATACCAATGCTCGAATGATGGCTGTTGTTGTAGGAAAACTCTGCCAAGGGCAAATACGTGTCCCAACTCCCGCTGAAATCCAACACACATGCCCGGAGCATATCCTCAAGCGTCTGAATCGTCCGCTCGCTCTGTCCGTCAGTCTGGGAGTGGTATGCAGTACTAAAATGCAGCCTAGTACCCAATTCCTCATGAAATTTCTTCCAGAATCTGGAAGTGAAACGCACATCTCAGTCTGAGACAATCGAGATCGGCACTTCATGCTGCGATACCACTTCCCTCACGTACATCTCTGCCAACTTTTCTGCGGAAGAGCCCTCACTGATAGCAAGGAAGTGGGCGCTCTTTGTCAACCTGTCCACAATCACCCAAATTGCGTCGACTCCCCTAGCAGTCCTTGGCAATTTGGTGATAAAATCCATGGTAATTTGTTCCCACTTCCACTCGGGAACCTCCAACGGCTGCAACTTACCATCCGGTCTCTGGTGCTCGGCCTTAACCCTACGACAGGTTAAGCACCTCTCAACAAACCACGCGACATCCCTCTTCATACATGGCCACCAATACTCCCTCTTCAGGTCTAAATACATCTTAGTGGCCCCAGGATGGATCGATAATTTCGATCGATGAGCCTCTTCCATCAAAATTGTACGCGTCTCGCCCACAAACGGTACCCAGATTCGACCCTGAAATGTCATAAGCCGCCGACTATCGGTAATGAACTCCGATACCATCCCGACAACTCGCTCTCTCTTCTGGTTTTCTGATCTCACGGCCTCAGCCTGGGCCCCACGAATGGTATCCAACACCGGAGCCATCACGGTCAATCTCAAACAAACATCTCGCATCGGGGCGCTCTCCTCCCTTCGACTCAGTGCATCGGCTACAACATTAGCCTTACCCGGGTGGTACAGGATCTCGCAGTCGTAATCTTTTACCACATTCAACCATCTCCTCTGGCGCATATTCAGGTTGGGCTGATCCATCAAGTACTGCAAGCTCTTGTGGTCCGTGTATATGGTACACCAAACCCCATACAGATAGTGACGCCAGATCTTGAGGGCGAACACCACTGCCCCCAACTCTAGATCGTGGGTGGGATACCTCGTCTCATGAGGCTTCATCTGCCTCGATGCGTATGCTATCACATGCCCTCTCTGCATCAGCACCGCTCCTAACCCCGAGATCGACGCGTCACAATACACCACAAAGTCCACCATTCCCTCCGGAAGGGCTAACACCGGGGCTTCGCATAGTCTTTGGCGAAGTGTGTCGAAGGAGGCCTGCTGCTCTGGGCCCCATGAAAAAGCAACACCCTTCCGAGTCAACCTAGTGAGTGGCACGACGATCTTGGAGAAATCCCTGATAAATCTCTGGTAATAGGCTGCCAGCCTTAAGAAACTCCTGATCTCGGTGGGTGACCTCGGCACCTCCCAACTCATCATTGCCTCAACCTTGGCCGGGTCGACCAATACCCCTTTCTAGTTAACGAGGTGTCCTAGGAACTGGACCTCTCGCAACCAGAAATCGCACTTGGAGAATTTGGCATAAAGCCTTTTCGATCTCAGAACCCCGAGGATCTCCCTCAAATGCTTCTCATGCTGCTCTCTGGATCTCGAATACACCAAAATGTCATCGATGAATACGATCACCGAGCGATCCAACATCGGCCTGCACACTCTGTTCATGAGATCCATGAACAGTGCCGGTGCATTGGTGAGTCCGAAAGGCATCACCACGAACTCGTAATGTCCATAACGAGTCCTGAACGCTGTCTTCTGGATGTCCTCATCTCGCACCCTTACCTGATGATACCCAAACCTCAAATCGTTCTTGGAGAACCAAGATGCTCCCTGCAACTGGTCGAACAAATCGTCGATCCTTGGCAACGGGTAACGGTTCTTGACCGTAAGCTTGTTCAACTCCCGGTAATCAATGCACATCTGGTGTGAACCATCCTTTTTCTTGACAAAAAGGATAGGCGCTCCCCACGGCGAGCTGCTCGGCCGAATAAACCCCTTCCCCAGCAACTCCTGGAGCTGCGAGGATAACTCCTGCATCACTGGAGGTGAAAGGCGATAGGGCACCTTGGCGACAGGTGCGTCTCTGAACTCCACCTGCCTCACGGGAGGAACACTCGGCAACTCCTCCGGAAATACGTCCAGGAACTCCCGCACTATCGGAACCTCATCAACTGACCTCGGTCTCTCGGAATCAACCCTCGTATCCATAACATACGCTACAAAACCCCTACAGCCCTGCTGTAGACACTGTCTTGCCCTAGCGGCCGAACAAAATGCTGACCCGGAACGTGTACCCTCTCCATACACCGTAAGAACTCCCCCACTAGGGTCTTGTATGGTCACCAGCTGTTGCTCGCAGTCGATAACCGCTCCGAATCTGCTCAACCAATCCATGCCCACGATGACACAGACATCTCCCATCGCAATAGGAACTAAATCAACCGGGAACTCAACACCGAAAATCTCGAGTACACACCCTAGAATCACCTCTGTGGCATATACCGCCCTCTCGTCAGCTATGGAAACTCTCAGAGGTCGACTCAACGCCTCACGACTAACACTAATGTGCTGACTAAAAGCCAAGGATACCAAAGACTGACTCGCACCCAAGTCAAATAACACCAAGGCAAGTACAGAACTCACAAGAAAAGTACCTACACATAACATAATATAAGCACAATATCTCAACATCAAAATAAATATACGAAAGAATACATAACAGCCACGACATCAGGCACTACGCAGACCTCCTCCGTGGTCAACTGAAAGGCTCTGCCTCGTGCCTTCGGTGCCTCGGCCTTCACTGGCCGGCTCTCAGTAGCTCTGATAGCAGCAAGGGCAGATCCCTGAGATGCTCCCTATGTTGATCCCCGCAGCTGCGGACACTCTGCCTTCCGGTGTCTGGTCTGGTTGCAGTGAAAACATACTGCAAACCCTTTGGAGCAATCCTTGGCCATATGCCCCTCCTTGCCACATTTGTAGCTAGACCCTGCTTTGCACACCCCATCGTGGCTCTTGCCGCACTTGCCACAAGTGCGGCCCCTCTGGTTCCCTGATCTCGAATCAGTGGGCTTGGCCTGCTTGGCTACCTGCTAAGACTGTACCGGTTGCTGATCCCTCCCCTGAGACTCAGCCTCTTCCCTAGCCTGGGTCTCCAGCTCTATCTCCCTCTTCCGGGCATTTGCCTGAAGCTCGGCAAATGTCCGGTACATCGAGTTCGCCACGAACTCTCGTATATCCCTCCTCAAAATGCTCAGATATCAGCTCATACGTGCCTGCTCAGAGGACACGTGCTCTGGGCAGAACATCACCCGCTCATGAAACATCCTCGTAATCACT
The DNA here is from genome assembly GCF_051521515.1 of Lactuca serriola. NCBI lineage: Eukaryota > Viridiplantae > Streptophyta > Magnoliopsida > Asterales > Asteraceae > Lactuca > Lactuca serriola. The sequence continues at coordinate 33,715,192 of NC_136414.1, read as the reverse complement.
GTAACAGACTCAGTACCCTGCTTGAGGGTCAGAAACTCCTGGTCCAAACACTCCCTCTCCACCTGGGGAACTTACTCATCTCGGAACATAGCATTGAACCTCTCCCAGGTCACTGCAGCAAGCTCAACAGGCGTATAGTGTGTCGTCACAAACTTCCACCAGTCCTTCGCCCCCAAGCGAAGCTGGTTCAGCGCGGACTGAACTCTCAAATGCTCTGGAGATGAGCAAGTAAAGAAACACCCCTCTATGTCTGAAATCCACCTCATCGCCGCAATCGGATCCTGGGTCCCATCAAACTCCGGTGGTGTTGTGTTGCTGAACTCTCGGAACTGCAACGCATCACTACCCGACGGCCTAGTCGTAGCTATAGCTGCAGTGGCTGCAGCAACAGCAGCCTCAGAAAGAGCAGCGTACTTCTCATCAAATGTCTCTATCAGCATGGTCTTGATAGACCCGAACATCTCTGGTATCTCTGCCCTGATGGCCGCAGCCACATCCTCCTGGATGATCCTACGGATCTCCTCATCATTCGTACCGCTGCCCCCTAGTGTGTGGCGTGTCCCAACCATGATCTCCCTCTCTCTGAAATACAACACAAGAATAAATATCAGGGACTCGCTCGAGTATGATCACATTCGAATACTCCACCCTACTTGTCCCTTGGTACTCCAAGGATTCTTACTTGAGCTATGCACTGACCCGGTGTCTTCAGTAGTACGGGCCTAATACTACCGTTCACACCGCATCAGCATTCACCCCAAGTCATACTCCCAAAGTCCCAAATCCCAAGTATTCTACTCTCTCTAATCATATGATACTCGCTAGCAGATCTCTCATAATCTCCTCGCTGCTACCTAAACACTCTGAAGTATCCCTAGAAGCAAGCCTCCTAGACTCAATCATCACATATCAGGCCACTCTAGTCCTAATAAGAATACCTAGTCTACTCTAGCATGTATAGCATAGCTCATCATATAACATATCATATCATATCTCATAACACTTATTGTAATGATATTTTGGAAAATCACCGTTCAAGCGCTAGCTGTTTGTACACACGACTCTGCTCTGTTAGTCTCGAAAGTTCTTTTGAAAACTTATTTTATTATCGAAATTTCCTCAAATCCTCAGTTTGAGTTCAGATACGCCCGAAGGTGCACCCGAATCCCTCAAACCTGGCTCTGATACCAACTTGTAACACCGTAAAAATTTAAAACAATTTTTCGCATTTTCAAACACATTTTTACAAAATCATTCATTCATAAAATGTCATAGTATCATGTCATTGTTTCACAAAACATCTCCCAAGATCGAAATACATAAAATCCCATGTGTGTGTACGAATCAAGCTAGCGCCTTCCCGCGGTCATCACTGGTACCTGAAACACATAACACGTAACACTGTAAGCATAAGCTTAGTGAGTTCCCTAAAATACCACATAAACAAATATCAACCACTCAAAGTTGTAACTCTGTTGACCCTCTGGTCGAATATCTCTGTGGGACCCTCTTGGTCCCATAAATCTGTGGACCCACTGGTCCTAACTCTGTAAACTCTGAATCATGAATATCACATATCACAATAAATCACAGCACGTAGTATCGTACAAACACACTGGCATATAACTCTTGAATACTCAGTCACACAACTTTGTTACCACACTAGGTAAGGTATAGTGAGAAGACTCACCTAGGCCTCTCGGTAAATCTCTGACTCGGTAGAAATATTGCCTAGTCTCCGCCTATTCACATAAAGTAAATACTCTTATAAATATTACTCTCAAGACTAGACTCAACCTGCCATTGGCACCCTCAGAAGGGTAAAAGACTATTTTACCCCCCTCCCGACACAAGTACTCCATTGTTGACCAAACCCTAAAAGTCAATAAAAGTCAACGGTCACACTTTGACCTTACTCGCCGAGCGCACCCTGGTGACTCGGCGAGTTCACACATGTTCTCTAACACTTTGTCCTGATTGGCACACTGAGTCCCTCCCTATGCTCGACGAGTCGTACCAGGCATGAATCGCGGGGCCACCCCGACTCAACTCGCCGAGTCTCAATAACAACTCGGCGAGTACCGCCTGGAACTCCAGTCCTCTAACCCCCTTCTGACTCATTGAGTCGTCCCCCAACTCGGCAAGTCTACTCACTGAGCAATTTACGTGAAACCCTATCCCTACTCGCCGAGTCTCAAGAACAACTCGGCAAGTTCATGCCATGCACAAACTCTACTGGCCTCCTGAGGTCAGATCTGTTTCCCTAAACCATAGATCTGGCCTTCCCAAGCATGAATGTCACGTAAAGTCCGAAACTCGATGCTTGTATAACAACAACAAGGCATCAAAAGGAGATTTAGTCCCAAAAATGGCAACCTAAGTCCAATAACCCCAAACTGATCCATAAAGCTCCATGGGTTAAGGTCTCTGGACCTCTTTAAGTCCATATCCAAGGCACAAACTTGAAGAGGGACCATTTGCTCCACATAATCACTCTCCAAAGGGGTTAGAAAACCCTAACTCTAATGATCAACACCAAAACTGAAGGCGGTTCGAACTATTACCTCAAAATGAAGTCTCTGAACTCTAGAACTGCTAGAATCGCACCACCTCTTTGCTCTTGGTCACCTCCTTCTTGCTAAACCAAAGGTACAAGGATCAAAAGTGACTTCTTCTTCCTCACAACGATTTGGCTCACTTAGGGTTCTCTCAAGGGATTGGTAGCCGCAATGGGAGGCTATAAGTGCCCTTAAATAGGCTCCAAACCCAGAGGATTAGGGTTTCATTAAACAGCGTAGACTCGCCGAGTCCATAAATAGACTCGCCAAGTCCATAAATGGACTCGCCGAGTCCGGACGTGAACCCGGATGAACATCCGCGACCCTACTCGGCGAGTCTTGGCTCCAACTCGCCGAGTTCCTCCACAAACTCCAAAATAATTAAACAAAATAATATACCTGGAAATCCGGATGTTACATGAAGGAGTGTTTACAGTCCAAGAATGTTCTTGGGCCGTAAAATCATGTTTACTACCCAAATGACATGATTTTGGTGTTCTAAGCTCGTACATGCAAGTCCTTAAGTCATAGCTAAGCACTAGAAAGGATTTGGAAGGGTTTTGGGGCTTCAAAACCCTCTTATAAGAGTTTACGATTTTGGGAGGTGTTCCCAAACCATAAACACATGATTTTGAGAGTTTTGGATAATTTAAACATAGATTTGCATGCTTAACAAGTTAAACAACAAGCTAGGATAGATTACTTACGCTTTTGGAGCTTGAAGAGGCGTTTTTGGATCAAAACTTGAGTTTTAGAGAGAGAGTAGAGAGAGAAAGTTATGAGGAGGTGGAAAAAGCTCAAATGAAAGCCACTCATCCTTTATATAAGGCTTGAGTTTGTAGCTTAGTGGGAATCCACCCAATACCAACGTTAAACGGGGTTGACAATTTTACCCGATTAAATTATCGTAACCCGACTTAGCTGTAACTAAAATTTTTTCCAAATGAATATCGAGGGTGTTTCACGTGTTTTTAATGCGTTCCGACACTTACGAAGTCATAATAAAAGTTCCAAATTAATTAACTTAATCCAAAATTTAACGGAAAATTTTAATAAAAACTAGTTTATTAACGGAAAAAAAGAGGTTACAATGACGGGATAAATTTCAGGTTGTCACAGTTGGGTTAAGGTTGTACGGCTTTGTGTTGTAGGACAACAAACCTAGGGGTAATCTAGTCGGGAGACTATGAGTCCATGCAAAATCTATTTGGGAATCCTAAGAGACCCTAGGAAGTGCTTTAGTCAAAAGATTATTTAAGTTTTTTGCATGTAATTGTATTCATGAAGTAGTTAGTTGACATTAGGAGGAGTCGTTTAGTAGTTGATGGCAGGGTGAAATGGGAATCCTAGTAGACCCTAGGAAGTACTTTACTGCGGTTAGTATACTGTTTAGCGGGTATTGGGAGTATTATAACGAGTATGTGACTTAGACAACTCGAGATGATTCTTGACGAAATTATGGATAGGTGTGGAAGGTAGTATTGGGCTCGTACTACTGAAACCACACGACCAGTACTCAAATTAAGGAAAATCACAAGGATTCTATGAAGCCGGTAGGGGATTGATGTGTGGGTTTCTGAATAGTGGGTTAAGTGTGATGGATTAATGATGACACTTTGTGTTGGATTAGTGTCTAAGTCCATAAGTATTTTAGAATGTACTTGACCTGATTATGAGCATGGTCCTTTTGGGTTGTCTTCACCATAGCAATACATAGGATGAGTTAAGGAGAAAAAGGATTAATTATGATTTATTAATATATTATGAGAATAATATATTAAAGGAGAAATCATATTGTTTAATTAATATTAGTCAAGAATTAATTTTTGTGGCTAAAAGAGATTAATTAAACTTAGGGGACTGGAATTGTAATTATAAGATAATTGCAATTGGGCTATAGATCATCTTGGAATAATAGGTTGGACGAATTCTATGGGGAAGCCCATTAGAAATCGTCCAATGCATGTTTCAGAAGGGGTCCATGGGCTGCTTAGGGCTTAAGTAGTCAAATTAGGGTTTCCTTGTTAGATAACCCCAATTGCCTACCTATTTAAAGAACCCTTGAGACCCAAAAACGTGGCTAACTGTTCCTTTAGGGTTTCCATCCGTTTTTGGTGCCTCCTCTCTCCTCCCGCTTCATCCAAGTTGCTTAGTGGTGTTTGTGACTCCATTAGAGGTGCAACACTTGAGGCACTAAGCTTTCTGAAGCCAAGGATTGATTGTTATTGCTATATAACAATCAAAGGTAAGATCTAAACCCTAATTCCAGTTATAGTTTACTAGATCTAGGGTTTATAGATTTGAATATTCAATTGCATGTTCATTAGACAAACTAGATCCAAAAGCTATTAGGTTTTGCATGTACACCATAGGAATGATGTATTGCTCGAAACCCATCAGTGGTATCAGAGCCTAAGGTTGTTTGTTGATGAATTGATGTTTATTTGATACTTTATTGGATGAAAAAAAATCATTTTTCCCTTCTTCTTGACTGACTCAGTGAGTCAGTAGATGAACTCGGCGAGTCAGGCTGACTCGGCGAGTCCAGTCTCTAACTCGGCGAGTCCGAGGGTCTGGCAACGTTTTTTGGCGATTTTCTTGCTGTTTTGGCTTGGGATACTTACCATAAACGTTTTTAATTAATAAAATCTGATTTTTATTGATTTTGGGTGAATATCCGTACCAAAATAGTAGATAATTACCATCTAATCAAATATTTGTTACCTTATATGATAATGCTTAATTATTTGAGTTATTTGATGAATTATCCTGCAGGATATTTGACAAGGTCAAAATTAGATAATTGCCTTATTTGAATAGTTTCATATTACTCCCTTTAAGTTTTATATTTTAAATTTGAACTTAAAAGTTTTGTTTTTGAAATTGATATAGTTAAACCCTAATGTTTTGAAAAATTTCAAAACTTTCCCTCAAGTTTTGGAATTTAAATTTTTGATTAAAAGTTTAATTTTGAAATATTTAAATTATAAACCCTAATGTTTTGAAATGTTTCAAAACTTGCCGTCAAGTTTTGGAATTTAAAATTTTGATTAACAGTTTAATTATGTAATATTTAAATTCTAAAACTCTAGTATTTTGAAAAGTTCAAATTACACCTTCATGGTTTTGTTAACTTAATTAAAAGTTTAACTAAAGGAGAAAGTTAATAAAACCACCTAGTATTTTAAAAGTGTAAAATACACTATATACTATATATATGTAACATTAAAAGTATAATATAATATATATATATATATATATATATATATATATATATATATATATATATATATATACGAGTAAAGAGTCAGTCTTACCGTTAGTAGGCCTCATTCACGAAGCTGGTCTATAAGGGGTTTTTAAGGAAGTTACCTATAAAATGGCGATTGAATGGATATCCACTCTTACCCACCACACTCTTGACTAGTGGAGGGTCGTTAGCCAAACGGGTAGGATAGGACAGAAACCTTCCATTATAAGAATAATGAAGTACAAAGTAACTAAATGTTTTTTCTAACTCCCAAATCATAGTTACTTTAGGCAAAATGTGAAATTGTATGCTAATCCATGGAATGACACTTTATACCCTTACCGAGATGTTAGTGGAGCATGTGTGGTTAACCGGCACACTAATTTGGGTTTGGCATTGGTAGCGAAGGGTGGATTGATGTTTATCATAGATCAATGGAGCGTGTGTGGCTAATCGGCACATTGATTAGGTGATAGTAGCAATGAGTGCACCATGAGATTCGTATGGTTATTCACACCTTGTTTGTGATTCTCGGCATCCTAGTCGCAAATTGTAGGGCATAATCGAGATTAAACATGCCATTGAAAAGTTCAATGAATCTCAAAAGATCTAGGAGTTTCAATTCATTTAAAACTTAAATTTTTTTTTTCGTTTTTCATGGTGGAAATTGGTAAATCGTCATTTACCTACCTTCAAATATTCTGCAACTAGATTACACATCCCTCTTCTAGGTTGTAGAGTATTGTGTTGGATCCTAGCCTTGATGTTTCATTTGGGTGTTACATCAAGGATTCTTATCAAATAACTTGAGTTTTCTCCCGTTTTGTAGATGTCTGAATCTAAGAATGGTCTTCCTAAATCCCATGGAACAAGTTTTCTAAACGAAGATGATATTCCAAGATATGATCGAGGAACAAGAAATCATGCTTCACTTCCTCCACCTCCTCCAATTATTCTCCCTGACCCACAAGTTCGAAGGCTTGAAAAGTTTAAGCTCACTCAAGCCCTTTTGGCAAGTAAACATGAAGATGGGAAACCTGTGTGTGCACATGCCTTAGAGATGAAGTCACACATTGACAAGTTAAGGATGTTGGGTGTCGAGATTTCAGGTGAGTTGACTGTTGACTGGGTTCTTCAGTCACTTCCTGAATGATATAGTGACTTCATTAGAGAGTACTATATGATGAATCATGATGTGACCCTCATTGATCTCACCTATTTGCTTATAGCTGCTGAATCAGAAATGATTTGGCATGCTGGTTAAGCAAATCTGACTGGTGAATCAAACTCCCAAACTTCAATGGACACTAGCAACATTGGAAGTCCAGAAAAGACTAAGTATGAGATTATCCCATGTAATGTGCCAAAGGAATCCATTTTCTTTTATTGTCAAGAGAAGAGGCATTGGAGACGAAGCTGCCCAAACTACCTGAGAGATCTAAGAGATGGGAGAGTCAAGACATATGGCTCTACTTCAGGTAAAATCCAATAACTAACTCTATAAGTCCCTATTCTTTGATTTTCAATACACGATGTGATAAGATTACATTTTGATGTTTTGTAGGACCGAAGAAAAGAGAGGAAGCTTAAGGGAAGAAGTAAGCTGAATCTGATCATGAAGAAATGGATTTCGATCGCATTGCTTGAAGATTGGAATTTTGAGCTACTACTTTAAAGTTAGAATAGATTTCTTAGAAATTAAAATAGCATAGTTTTCATTTGAATTGCATTGTAAGGACAAGTTTTTCCGCAATAAAATGAATTTTGATTTCGTCTTATATATTTATCCTTGCAATGGCATATGTGAAAATGGATGTTTATGTATTTCTAATTTTAGCAATGTTCAATTGGATGTGATTCTTTGTTTTGCTATTTGTGGTAATGTCAAAAGTTTACCAAATAGGAGGAGTTTCTCATCGCCCAAGTTTCAATTGGACAGAAACTTGGAATCATACAACTTGGTTGTGTGATGAATGAGAAACTTCATATTTGGAAATTAGACTAATTCTTTGACAAAGTGTCAAGTGAAGGACTAGGAGATCAAGTACACTAGGTTGTGCATTGATCAAGTCCACCACAAGAGTGATAAAGATATTCGTCATGATTTACTAAAGTTTAGTAAATATGGTTATACTTATAAGATTAAATATAATTTTGAGTTGATTGAAAGAGTTTCAATAAATAGCAGAACGAATAAGAAGAATCAAGTAGGCAGAAGGATAAAATTTTCTCTATTCTAAGAAGAAGGGAGAGTACCTTTTATTGTGTTTTATGATAAGTCTTAATGATTAAGAACCAAATCTCAATTGATCCTTTAAGTGAGTCTTAGTACATTTATATGTCTAAGAAGAGGAATCAGGAATTGTGGAAATGGTTAAATCAAGAAGTCAATCATACTTCGTTCCAATATCGAATCTTAGAGTGATACTCCAAGATTGTGAATTGAGTGACACGTCTTTAGTAGGTTTATAACACTCAACAAATGTGGAATTGGAAAAGGTCTTCTTATTCATGCATATTTGAGATTGGTACATTGTGATGTCTTGGATAAGACAAAGACCAACTAGAACCAATTATGTGAAGTGATAGTCTTGATAAAAACTACACTAACTCTTGAATATTTGTTTTGTCAAGGAATGTTTCTTGACAAGAGAATATTATATGTCAAGGAGTCAATGAGAGTCTTAATGGTATTGAAAGGTTTCAAGAACAAATCAATAGTTAAACCTAGTTGATCATCACTAGCACACGACTTGAGGTTTGAAGTCTATCATGGATGACATACTCTTTTCTATGCCATTCCAATTGAGTTAATTATGCATGTGAGTTCTATGAGTTCTCATTTGAATGCATAAAGACAAAGCACCTTGATCAATGGATAGTACATTGATATGAAAGGGTGAGTTTCTTAGAAGACATGGTGGGCATTCATGTTACCATGAGGAAAGAAATCGAGATTGAGCACGTTCGGTCCATATGAGTTTGGATTTGTCGCAAACTTTGGTTTTAGCAAATTCACATGGATAGGAACACATACACTTTAAAATCTAAGTGTCATGGGGTTTCCCTCCTTCATGAAAATGATTGTAAGGAAATGCTTTCACTAAGAGAGATTTTAAGAAGATTGCAATTATGAAAAAATGTATTCTCAAATTCGATTATGATTATGGAATCCCTCATCATAGTTCGAATTGTGAGATTTGGCAATTAATCTGAACATTTTGAGACTTAGTAACATGAGTTCTAAAATTGTTTAGACGCACATATAAGCTATCTAAGAAAAAGGTGTATGAGTTTAAGAATCTTAGATAAAGGATTATCGAAGCATCTAGTATTAGAAATATGGACTTTGGAATTCAATAAGTATTGTTTTCTAGAAGTTCAAGTGTTTTCTGAATAAATGTCAAAGCTAGTGGGAGCATAAGTGTTATGCTGTATGGAAATAATCATTGTGTTAGTGGGAGCATGATTATTATTTTAAGTATTGCAAGTTAGCAATATTAATTATAGAAAACAAAGATTTACTTTGCAAAGTTGAAGGGGTTGAAAATTTGTTTTGCTATAATTAAGGGAGAGAATATTATACTTCATTTCAAATCTAAAAACTTAGATTGTGGAATTTTAATCAAATTTAGTCAAATATATATGAATGTTGAGTTGGAATGGTTCAACATGAGGAAATTCTATATATGGAAAGGATAATTTCATTCTCAAAAAAAAATTGGTTATGATTACGGCATCCCTTTTCATAATCAAAATTGTGAGAACATGACAATTAGAAATATTATAGTAGAAGACTGGTAAAGTATCACGTCTTCATGTGATACATTATGAATCGTGTTCCATACGCTTTGGGTATAGGATCGATTGCATATGTTATAATGTTTGATCATTCTAAAATTTTCCAAATGCTTAGCGCATTAAGATGGAAAAAGGACTAGAACGGTTTTGGCTAAAATAATTAAACAACTATCAAAGGACGATCTAAGGTTCGCCGAGGATTTGTTGCTTGTGAGTAGTTGGAAGTATAGTATTGGATGGACCATGTTGACATTATTTTGAATAAATAATACTCTATTTAGAATGAGTTGCCATATGGAAAATATGGAAATGTTTCCATATTGGGAGTTGGATATTGAGATTCTATGGCTAGATTAGAAACTTTTATGCAAGAAGGATGTTCGAAGGAATGTACTTTGAATGTGAGACTTCGCGTCTATTGAATTGTCTTGTAACAATTTCTGACAGAATACCTTGGAATTTCATTAGCCAAAGTCTTGGTGACTTCTATGCTATTACATTACGAAAGGATCGTTGCATAAAATGTTAGAATCTGACATATTCCAAAAGTGGCAAGAATTTGGTATTCTTACACAAATGATGAGGATTGGGAATTGTGAAATGAGTTTCATTGTAAAGGTTTTCAATTGATCTATTTCACAAAGTAAGGATCATAGGTAACATAGTGTGCATGCTCGGAGCATGGGACAGCTATTGTTGTAATTCAAGTAATAAGTTGATTATCCGAAACATTAAACAATGAATAATGAGTACTCAATATGGTGTTTAAATAAAAGTATCTTATTTACACTCAAAAGTTTTGGGGTTATATAGGATTAAGTATTGTCGTTGTGTTTCATTTAGCATGTTTTGACTTCCAGAATAACTAGGTTATTCGAACCTCCACAGTCGGTCATACGTTGGAAGTAGGTATGAAGAAAGACTGTCATGAATCTATATGTAGATTGTCTAAAGTGTTTAGACATAGCACAAGTTTGCTGCAGAGTTCATGAGTGCTTTGATAAGATTAAAGTATTGGATTAAACCCACGCTCACTTAAATCACTTCATGGATTTATCACGGGTGATTAGTGAGACGATAACATTGTATATTCTTGAAACCGAGATGTGTGAGTTGTTATTTACTGGTCGGTTGCACATTGATGATAAGTAAACGCACCAGTAACTTGGTGTTATAAAACTTATTGTTGTTTGTGATTTGATTATTAAGTGCAAGCAAGCATTTGAGTCAAAGTTTATCCATTCCTTTTACCCAAAGTGGGATAAAAGCGATATATGTGGGCCCCTCCATGATTTAGTGACGACACCCTAAGCGCTTGGCCAAGTCGGGACTAAGTTGATGTGTTCAATTGTAGTCTGTTCTCAGTCGTCATAAATCAGATGTCGGAAAACCAATACATAGACAGAGAGAATGATTTAAGTCTATGTCTCGTGTCTATACGATATCTTGAGAATGGAGGATTATATAATCCCTTATCTAAAGGACACGCGTATCGGATAAGATCAGAGTTGACAGCGGCTTTTGAAAGCTACGATTGTTGATCGGGTTCTGAAGTTATGCAAAATAGTTATTAGACTTATCCAAGGGGGAGACTGTTGGATTAGTGTCTAAGTCTATAACTATTTTGGTATGTACTTGACCCGATTATGAGTATGGTCCTTTTGGGTTGCCTTCATCATAGCAATATGTAGGATGAATTAAGGAGAGAAAGGTTTAATTATGATTTATTAATATATTATGAGAATAATATATTAAAGGAGAAATCATATTGTTTAATTAATATTAGTCAAGAATTAATTTTTGTGGCTAAAAGAGATTAATTAAACTTAGGGGACTAGAATTGTAATTATAAGATAATTGCAATTGGGCTATGGATCACCTTGGAATAATAGGTTGGACGAATTCTATGGGGAAGCCCATTAGAAATCGTCCAAGGCATGTTTCAGAAGGGGTCCATGGGTTGCTTAGGGCTTAAGCAGTCAAATTAGGGTTTCCTTGTTAGATAACCCTAATTGCCTACCTATTTAAAGAACCCTTGAGACCCAAAAACATGGCTAAGTGTTCCTTTAGGGTTTCCAGCCATTTTTGGTGCCTCCTCTCTCCCCCCTCTTCATCGAAGTTGCTTAGTGGTGTTTGTGACTCCATTAGAGGTGTAACACTTGAGGCACTAAGCTTTCTGAAGCCAAGGATTGATTATTATTGCTATATAACAATCAAAGGTAAAATCTAAACCCTAATTCCAGTTATAGTTTATTAGATCTAGGGTTTATAGCTTTGGATATTCAATTGCATGTTCATTAGACAAACTAGATCCAAAAGCTATTAGGGTTTACATGTACACCATAGGAATGATGTCTTGCTCGAAACCCATCACTTTGGTTATACGATGACAAATAGTTCTTGTTTAATAGGGTGTTGGTCCATGGACGATATGAAGAGTCCTGTAAGATTGATGTAGACAACACATGATTACACGATTGGATTACCAATGCGGTTTCATAGATTTTACTGGAAGAGTTTTTTGGTGTCATTGGTCGAATCATTGACAAACTGATTGTCAAGGTCGAGGAGCGAGCTGCAGCCATTCGGACTGTAGAAGAGATTGTTGAGGCAACTAGGGGGAGAGATCATGATGTGGAGTAGGTCAAGGGAAGAGAAAGTAGGGACATGATTCGTCATTTTCAATGATGGGCAAAGATTTTGATGTTGCTAACCTAGGTATTAGAATTCAAGTGGACTTTAACATTTTCAAAAAGTGTGGGGGAACCCACGAGTTTTCTTGCCACATATTCAAATGCTACAAGTGTAGAGAGAAAAGGCATGTCGTTTTTTTGTTGCAAGAAGGGTCTGACGTGTTTTCACTATCACTAGCTGGGTCATCTCAAACACAATTATGCTATGTGAGTAGTGGAGGGAGTGCAAGCCCCAACATCCTTCGTCCGACAGGAGGTCAAGGTCGAGTCACTAGAAATCAGAGATATGAATTTTGATCTTTAGTTTTATCTAGAATGGATATGTACATGATTAGTGTGGTGTTAACAAATAGATAGTCATCTGTATAGTTTGTATGTTAGAACTATTATTTTAGCATCTATAGGTTTTAATGGATCAGGGATTCAGCCTTCGTGATGCTTCATAAATCAAAAGGTGTATGGATGTTCTTGAAGGGTTAGAAGTTGTAATGTTGGGAAAGATTCCGATGTCTCCATTTAAGGCTTGAGATTGGTTTTTGACTATTGGCTATTATTCGATAGATCGTTATATGTCATATTGTATACCCGAGGGTCATTGTTGGAAAGTACCTAGCTCACTTGGCACGAGGCTCTGAGATTGCATGTGTGAGTTGATGGTAATTCTGATCCTAAGTGGGTAGAACAAGCTACTCTTCTTGTAAGGTTCTCGATATGCCCGAATTTTGTAGGGTCACTGTAGTGGTGTGAGGGAATCTACGATTTGGGTGTTCAAGGTTTTGGTGTTGGTTTATTATTTCTGAAGGGTCGAAGGTACGCTACCATTAACGAGCTCACAGTTAGGAATCCTTTTCATAACTATCTTGAGGGTCCATTGGAATTCTTTCTATTCAGGAAGATTTTGAATATTGGTCGGAAGATTTTGAATATTGGTCGGATAGAGTGTAGAGCAAGTGGTCGTCAGGTTTATGTCTGCCAATACGCATGTGTTACCCTCACAATAGATATTTGTTAGGTAATGAACTCATTGTGCTCAGTAGTTTCTTCGGGAAACATTAGGGATCTTGAGAAATGAGCATTTGAGTCGCTCAGGTTAGCCATCGGATATAAAGGACAAGGTTAGCTCGTAGTAAGTGTTTGTCATTTATGGTCATGATCGGACAGTTGTTGATCTGTCAACCAGCTTCACAGTATGATATGTATATATATATATATATATATATATATATATATATATATATATATATATATATTCATGTGAGATTTGTTCCTTAGTGCATGGTATCATTGCCATTAGTTGTCAATCGATTTCGAGTGTGGCTAATTCGTTTATTATCGGTTATTCTAAGGCTTCAAGTTGTATCAATTGAAGGCGTAATTGATGTGTCAACCATTCTTCAAGTTCTGAAAAGTGTATATCTTGGTCTCTGTGTATTTTTGCCATTGATTGTTTGGTTGTGCAATCATTGTTTCTTGTAGGTTCGAGTTTGGCAGTTGTCCTTGGCTATTGGAAATTCGGAAGTCAACGCAACGTTAATCAATTTTTGGTTGTGACCATGGAACTATGCAAAGTTTCATTTAAGCGTACCACATTGGCAGGATGGGTATTGAGGTTGATTCAATCAGGCTACTAACAACATTTGAGATAATTTTGGATTTTTTTTCTAAATTTAGAATTATTCACAGGTTCATTGGGAAGTGGTGGTCTCTGTTCAGTTTCATTTAAGGCGTGGGATCATATTTTTGTTATTAGGATAACATTTCTATTATTGTTTAAGGTTCATCATTTCACTCGATACGTTGGTACTTTGCCCTTTGGGTAAGGATATGATAAAGAAGGAACACAGTCGGCTTGAAGAAACATTATGTTGAGTAGCATGAATTGGTAACAATCTAGCAGATAAGGTTTTGTTGAGTGAAGGAGGATTGATTGGGATAAATGGAGTGCACACGATCTGGCCTTATGCAATAGTTCTTATTGGATATATTACTTTTGAGTTAGGACAAGTGTGCAACAGTTTATCCCATTTCATAGTCACATGCGAGCATGTTTTGATTGATGATGCATCAGTAGCAGTTTAGACTGTGGAAGGGTTGCATATTACAGAAGGATATGACTCCTTTGGTTGTTGGTAAGTGTGAGGTGGGATGTTAAATGGATTCCTGTAGGTCAGTAGGATGAGGGTTGTATGTCTATAGGCCCACCGGAAGCTATTCATGATTATTCATGTATGTGATTGGGTGTTGGCCAGAAAGGTGAGGAACTATGAGCTTCTTATTCCAATGGTTGGTTGGTGTCACGATGTGTCATAAACTATCGTGGATCTCACTTGTGTATTGGGTCGGTAGATGTGCTGCGGAGATCCGTATGTGTGATTCATTGGTCTTGTCATAGTTGGGTATTTTAAGAAGTATGGAAATACGACTGGTGGCTCAGTAGCCGACAGGTTGGGTCAAACTTTGGAAGGTTTTGACTTGTTAGAAAGTCACGGTTGTTATCGAAAATTCCATGTTGAGTTTCCATAGTAGATCTTTATGGGTGGTTGTGATAATAATTTCGAGTGAGTTGGGTTGCCAGTAATGAAGTTCACTATAGGAATTTGGGATGATTTGTTAGCTGGTTGTACCCTTGAGTGTATGGAAATGTGGATGTTGTCGAGATATTCCTCTAGATTGACATTGATACACCCATGCGAGCGATGGGGGTAGAAATGTTATGTCAGGAAGTTAATTATGTACTTGAGACCTTTTTGGGTGATTCATAATTTGGGATGGATCGGATCATACCTATCATGATATGTTTCTTTTTTAGTATGTTCAAATTTAAGGGTTTTTAGGGTTGTGATGATGTATAGGCTAAGTTAACCTATTGTCGTTAGGCTCTTGTTTGGAGTCGACATTCATCTATGGGTGTGAGCATCGGTCTAAACGGTTAGTTATGGAATATATTCTTCATTCCATCCATTTGATGGAGCAAGGCCGGTAACGAACTCGGCCAGAGTAAACCTGCGAGTGTCTTGGTCAACAAGGTTGACATATAAGGTAATTTGTTCTCCAAGTGGTCGGGCACAATCTTGGATCCTTTGGGTTAAGGGTAACAACTAGTCTTTCTCAAGGTTGGTTAGATGCTATATACGGTCTATCATATCATCGTTCTCCAAGGTTGACGTATAAGGTAATTTGTTCTCCAAGTGGTCGGGCACAATCTTGGATCCTTTGGGTTAAGGGTAACAACTACTCTTTCTCAAGGTTGGTTAGACGCTATATACGGTCTGTCATATCATCGTTGGATCAGACCAACGAATTGTGATCAACAAGGTTGAGGTTCGGATGGCACTGTCTGTCTAGAAGTCATACATGATTTCAAGGTTCTCAGAATATGGTTAAGGAGTAGTTCATCTCGATATGATTTAGTTATAGGGAATTGGTGTTGTCTCCTCGTAGAGGCGCATATTTCTCTCGAAGGATCGAATTGGATTTTGGAATTGAAGGAAAGTGTTTGTTTTGAGCATTGATCAAGTGTTGTTGTGGTCATGAATTCAATCTTCTAGAAGATTCCCATCAGGTTTGGTTAGGCACTTGGTTTCATAAAGCTTCTTATTGGTGCTTTCAGATTCTATTACTCAGGGTGGTTTTCATTGTTGGTAAGGAATAGAATTGGAAGAAACCACAAGGAGTTCGAAGGGAGCATCTGAAATTATGCTAGTACAGTTTCTAGAATTCTAACCAAGTCAGATTTCGAGGACGAAATCCAATTTAAGTGGGGGATAATTGTAACACCTAGTTTTAATGATGTTCTAATTTTTTGGATATTCGGCCGGAATTTGATCAAGTGATGCTTTTTGGCTTCAAAGGAATAGATTTTAGACCCTTTTAGATGATTGATAATGTTGGATTAAGTGACTAGAGCCTTAAATTTGTGCCTTGAAGCAAAAGAGTAAAACTAGAAAGGTGATATCTCAGGATTCATGCATGAATTAAGGATTATAGTTCAATATGTTTTTAGTCAAAAGTAACAAGATGGAACTGTGGGGCTCGTCAGTACCTTTCTGAGCATATAAAAAAACTCTAAAATCATAGTTGAAATGAAGAAGCTATCGGTGTTTGAAGTTAAATCGGAAGGGCTCTAACTTCTTGGGATCCTTCCTATGACCAATCTCCATCACCTCATTTCATTCCTTGAGAAACCCTAGCCTCCTCTTGCTTGTTTTGAGCCATAGAATCTTTTATGAGCTTATTTCTCCATTGGATGGTAAAATCTTGAGGAACAAGGTGTTGGGAAAGTGTATAGAAGAAGGGTTCAAGTATAGATCCAACAAGGATGATTCATTCCTAGACCATTGTGAGTAAATATCTCATATTTGTAGCTTTTTGGTCCCTTGAGCTTGTGTTTTGAGAGTTGAGACAACTCTAACACCTTTTGAGCTATATGGAACACTCTTGGGACTTATTGGACTTCGAAAGTTGTGCTTTGATGATTGTTCTTTAAGCCATGGATGTGGTGTTATCATTTTTGGTCATTTTAGTGCATAAAGTTTAGATCTTGCTTGATGACAGTGTCTTTATGGGTAAAGTTGGAAGCATTATCCATTAAGAGATTATATAGGTCCATGTTTGAAATTTTGAGGGATTGATTTTCTGTATCAAGAGCTTAATCAAAAAATTTAGACATCTAGTTCTAGGCAAGGCATAATTTGCCTTACGTTGGGCGTAGCCTTGATTTTACCCACTCAACCACCTTGTGCTCTATGTTAAGCGTAGAGCTGCATGGTATGTTGGGCGTAGGTGGTCTAGGGTTGACCGTTAACCGTTGAGTTTGAACAAGTTTGAATTTAGGTCAAATTGAGGATTTTGGGTTGTTGATTAAGACTTGGTCCATGTTTATTGTATACCAAACAGGTTATTTGATCGGTTATCATCAATGTTATCTTCTAGACTGCAAGGTGAGTTTTCTGATTATACTCGTGGCTCGAAGGCACCAATGTCGGTCTACTAGATTGTATTATGTATCTTTGTGTATAGGATGTTATTATGCTATAGTGGTTTGTTAGATTTGGTAGATATGTATGATTACTTGTATTGCTTGTTATTTTTTATCTGTTACATATGTCGATATAGTTGAGGTGGTATGACTTTTTTTTTTGTAATCCAAGAAACCCACGGGCAATCCAGTCTAGAGACTGTGGTCCCAGGGGCAATCCAGTCTGGAGACTTTGGGCCAAGGGCAATCTAGTTTTATATTGTTCGCCTGATGTGCATGTATTGTTTATGTATTGTTGTCTGGGGCATTTTGGGGGAAATCACTAAGCATTGGCTTACAATTGTTGATTTCAATGCTTTCAGGCACATCAGATGACCGGGGCAAGGTGAATGTGTGATGGTACACATCCTCCTGCCGATTTATGTTTTGAGATCTTTTTGATACTCTGATTCAATAGATTTGATTCGAAGCTAATGGTTTATATCTTATGGTTTTGAGGATGTTACAATAGTAACATCTTGAGGCCCTAATGTGATCATAGTGATGACAAAGGTGACATAAAGTCACCTCCAATGAGCAGTCTTGATAAACATGTCCCTTTTGTCTTCACCTGTTGCATTTGGACTTGAGGCGCATAAACATGTGGTTCCTCCTACCCTTACCATAGATGTTGTGGTTTTTCTAATCTCTAGTGCTTGGTACAACAGCTTCAAACTTGTTGGTAGTTGTTAATAGAGTTAACCTTATGTATTTTGGATGTCATTGTGAATGCATCTAATGTGGATAGGAACATCAATTGTAGTGAGCCAATTATCACTTTGCTCCCTGTATCTAACGTGGAGGAGGGTAGGACTTCAAACATCACTGAGAACTTATCTAATAAGGACTCAAATTTTATTATGGGTGAAAGGAGTTTGACATCAACAATTGATACTATAGGTGTTGAACCACTACCACCTTCGCCACTGCCACAAACTTCAACAATTGTACCAACAACAGTTCCAACGATCTCACCAACATTTCAAGGAGTTATGAATGATCTAATCACCACACTGTTCTCTTCTCAATCCACAAAACCAGACATTCAGATTCACGAAGAAAATGATGAAGATCAAATGGTTGGATTTATAGAGTTAGAGTTTAATCCAGAAGAATAAAATATTGATGAAAATTTCGTCATGTATGGGAAACAGTACAAAATTTTCAACTCTAAACTCAATTCAATTCTTTAATTCTTAAATGATAGTGCTGGAAAATCAACTGTAAATGGTGAAGAAGTCAAATTTTTGTTAAAATCTCACGAGTCACGATTTAGATCTTTATTTGATGGTGTTGTTGAGCGTGTTGATGAACATTTGGCTACTCATTCTCGAACTTTCAATCAGGAAATATAGAAATTACAAGATGTTGCTCGTGAGCATCATGAGATTTTTTAGAAGCTTGTGAAAATTTCTAAAGAATCAATTGAGTCAAAGCTCAAGGAGTTTAATGATTTGTTTTCTAACAAAGTCAAGAAGCTTGATAAGTTTTATGAAGGTTTTAAATATAAGGTTGATGTTTTGATTGGAGCAACACAAACCATGATTGAAGATGTTTGTGCTTCTGACAAGGATTATGTTAGGGCGTTGAAAGAAAAGAAAGATGCAGATGGTCAGGTCTTTTCCAAAATTGAAAATTTTGTTACTAGCGTTCAAGAGTCTTTATTGAAGTTTGATTTTACATCAAAAGCTTCGATTTCCCAAGATCAGATGTCTTCAATAGTTTCCTCTGTCGAATCTTGTTTCAAGACAGAGCTTTCACATATTCTTACTTTAGTCCTTTGTCTCCCAAACAATGCTCCACGTCCAGTTGCGAACGTGTCACAATGGGGAGAATGGGGATTTGGTTTGTCAAAGGATAGTGGGGAAGACAAAGGGAAAATTGTAGGGAAGTTGATCTCTACCCAAATTCCTACTTCTTTACCTATGAAGGCAATAATGACAGCTTGCACTATGAGTGCTTGCTGTAACTTCTTTGATTACAATACGTCTATTCCAAATGTCGAAAGATACTTATCCAAGTTGCAATAAAGAAACAGGTAAGCATTGGGAAAGAAAGATCAATTATGTCAACTATAAAACCTGTAAAAACCACTAATCCTAAAAACAAAGTAAAGGGTGTCCATGTCGAACCTTCTATAGCAGAGAAGAAAAAACTCAATGGAACGACTTATGCAATAGAACATCATTATGATGAAAAGAGCAAATGATCCATGAGGACTCAACAAAGGTGATCCTCACATAGTTTAGTGTTGTGAAACTATCGAAAGCACAACTGTTAGTGAAGAAAATGATTTTATAATGAAGCCAAAGAGGATCTATGATATTGAAGATACTAAGATCAATCAACTAGACTTCCTAGTTAATCATTCGCTATTTTTCTTTCATCGGTTCGAGATTTCGGAAAACAAAGATAAGAATGAGTTCAAGAAGAAGAAAATTCGTTTCCATGTGGTTCTTTGAAAGAATGAGGAAGAAGTATGATCATTGGTGAAGATTATCAAGCTTTTATCGATAACTCCAGATGCTTTGTTTGAAAGAATTTTACAAAATGCTCTGAACAAATCCCAAATTCAAGATAAGGTCAAGTACGTCATTAGTTATGGGCATATCAAGGCTTTCTTGGCTGCTTATTTTTCTCACCTAACTCTTAATGATATTAATCTCTCTGTTGCATTCTGCAAAAGATCGAAAGTTCCAAAGGCTATGTTGAAAGGGAAGATCAACATTGAACATTTTGAACATGAAGAAATCATCCACAAACCACGGGGTGTTGTGTTCCACGGCAAAGGCTAGTAAGGAGGAAGAAAGAAACTTTTGTTTCGTATTGATGGAATAGAAAGATACTCAAACCAACATCTTTCTAGGATCCTG